>NC_092716.1:124713730-125313730 GCF_047496885.1 Scyliorhinus torazame
GATACATAGATAGATAGAGAGATAGATAGACAGACAGATAGATAGATCGTTAGATTGATAGATAGACGGATGGATAGATAGATAGATGGATAGTTGGATAGATAGATAAATAGATAGATAGATGGAAACGTAGATATATAGATACATAGATAGATACATAATAGATAGATAGATAGATAGATGGAAACATAGACATATAGATAGATAGGTAGATAGATAGATAGATAGATAGATAGATAGATAGATGGGTAGATAGATGGATAGAACGATAGATACATAGATAGATAGAGAGATAGAACGATAGATAGGTGGATGGATGGATGGATGGATGGATGGATGGATGGATAGATAGATAGATAGAGAGATAGATAGATAGATAGATGGGTACATAGATAAATAGAACGATAGATAGAAAGATAGATAGATAGTTAGGTAGGTAGATAGATAGATAGTTAGATAGATTGATAGACAGATAGATAGACAGATAGATAGATTGATAGATAGATACATACATAGATAGATGGATAGATAAATAGATAGGTAGATAGATAGATAGAGAGATAGATAGATCGATAGTTAGATGGAAACGTAGATATATGGACAGATAGATACATAGATAGATAGAGAGATAGATAGACAGACAGATAGATAGATAGATAGATTGATAGATAGGTAGATAGATAGAAAAAAGGATAGATAGATAGTTAGATAGATAGATAGATAAATAGGTAGGTAGATAGATAGAGAGATAGAGAGATAGAATGACAGATAGCAAGATAGATAGATAGATAGATAGACAGACAGACAGGTAGATAGATAGATAGATAGATAGATACGTAGATAGATAGAGCGAAGGATAGAAAGATAGACAGATAGATAGATCGATAGTTAGATGGAAACGTAGATATATGGACAGATAGATACATAGATAGATAGAGAGATAGATAGACAGACAGATAGATAGATCGTTAGATTGATAGATAGACGGATGGATAGATAGATAGATGGATAGTTGGATAGATAGATAAATAGATAGATAGATGGAAACGTAGATATATAGATACATAGATAGATACATAATAGATAGATAGATAGATAGATGGAAACATAGACATATAGATAGATAGGTAGATAGATAGATAGATAGATAGATAGATAGATAGATAGATGGGTAGATAGATGGATAGAACGATAGATACATAGATAGATAGAGAGATAGAACGATAGATAGGTGGATGGATGGATGGATGGATGGATGGATGGATGGATAGATAGATAGAGAGATAGATAGATAGATAGATGGGTACATAGATAAATAGAACGATAGGTAGAAAGATAGATAGATAGTTAGGTAGGTAGATAGATAGATAGTTAGATAGATAGATAGATAGAGAGATAGGTAGATAGATAGAGAGATAGATAGATAGATAGATAGCTACATACATAGATAGATCGATAGATAGATAGATAGATGGGTAGATAGATAGATAGAACGATAGATTGAAAGATAGATAGATAGAGAGATAGATGATAGATAAATAGATAGGTTGATAGATAGATCGATAGATGATAGACAGGTAGATAGTTAGATAGGTTGATGGAGCGATGGATAGAAAGATAGATAGTTAGGAAGATAGATAGTTAGATAGATGGATGGATAGATAGATAGATAGATAGATAGTAAGATAGATAGACAGATATGTAGATAGATGAGAACGTAGATGTATAGACAGATAGATACATAAATAGATAGATAGATAGATAGATAGATGGGTAGATAGATAGAACGATAGATAGAAAGATAGATAGATGATAGATAGATAGAAAGATAGATAGATAGATAGATAGACAGATAGGTAGATAGATAGATAGTTAGATAGATAGATAGATAGATAGATAGATAAATAGGTAGGTAGATAGATAGAGAGATAGAGAGATAGAACGACAGATAGCAAGATAGATAGATAGATAGACAGACAGACAGGTAGATAGATAGATACGTAGATAGATAGAGCGAAGAATAGAAAGATAGACAGATAGATAGATCGATAGTTAGATGGAAACGTAGATATATAGACAGATAGATACATAGATTTTTAGAGAGATAGATAGACAGACAGACAGATAGATAGATCGTTAGATTGATAGATAGACGGGTGGATAGATAGATAGATGGATAGTTGGATAGATAGATAAATAGATAGATAGATGGAAACGTAGATATATAGATAGATAGATACATAGATAGATAGAACAATAGATAGAAAGATAGATAGTTGGATAGATAGGAAGATAGATAGATAGATAGATAGAAAGATAGATAGAACGATAGATAGAAAGATAGATAGATGATAGATAGATAGGAAGATAGATAGATAGATAGATAGACAGATAGGTAGATAGATAGATAGTTAGATAGATAGATAGATAGATAGATAAATAGGTAGGTAGATAGATAGAGAGATAGAGAGATAGAACGACAGATAGCAAGATAGATAGATAGATAGACAGACAGACAGGTAGATAGATAGATACGTAGATAGATAGAGCGAAGGATAGAAAGATAGACAGATAGATAGATCGATAGTTAGATGGAAACGTAGATATATAGACAGATAGATACATAGATTTTTAGAGAGATAGATAGACAGACAGACAGATAGATAGATCGTTAGATTGATAGATAGACGGGTGGATAGTTAGATAGATGGATAGTTGGATAGATAGATAAATAGATAGATAGATGGAAACGTAGATATATAGATAGATAGATACATAGATAGATAGAACAATAGATAGAAAGATAGATAGTTGGATAGATAGGAAGATAGATAGATAGAAAGATAGATAGAACGATAGATAGAAAGATAGATAGATGGATAGGTTGATAGATAGATAGATAGATGGATGGATAAATAGATAGATAGGTAGATAGATAAAAAAGATATATATACAGATAGCTAGATAGATACATAGATAGATAGACATGTAGATTGATAGACAGATAGATAGATAGATAGATTGTTAGATAGATTGATAGACAGATAGATAGACAGATAGATAGATAGATACATACATACATAGATAGATGGATAGATAAATAGATAGGTAGATAGATGTAAAAAGATATATATATAGATTGACAGATAGACAGATAGATCGATACATAGATAGATAGATAGAAAGATAGATAGATAGAAAGATAGATAGATAGATACATAGGTAGGTAGATAGATAGAAACATAGACATATAGATAGGTAGATAGATCGATCGATAGATAGATCGATAGGTAGATCGATAGGTAGATAGATGGATACGTAGATAGGTAGGTAGATAGACAGAAACATAGACATTTAGATAGATAGATAGATAGATAAATACTATTGAGGGCAGCACGGTAGCCTTGTGGATAGCACAATTGCTTCACAGCTCCAGGGTCCCAGGTTCGATTCCAGCTTGGGTCACTGTCTGTGCGGAGTCTGCACATCCTCCCCGTGTGTGCGTGGGTTTCCTCCGGGTGCTCCGGTTTCCTCCCACAGTCCAAAGATGTGCAGGTTAGGTGGATTGGCCATGATAAATTGCCCTTAGTGTCCAAAATTGCCCTTAGTGTTGGGTGGGGTTACTGGGTTATGGGGATAGGGTGGCGGTGTTGACCTTGGGTAGGGAGCCCTTTCCAAGAGCCGGTGCAGACTCGATGGGCCGAATGCCCTCCTTCTGCACTGTAAATACTATGAAACTATGAAATACATAAATAGATAGATTGATTGATTGATCGATAGAACGATAGATAGAAAGATAGAGCGATGGTTAGGTAGATAGATAGATTGATTGATAGATAGGTAGATAGATAGAAAAAAGGATAGATAGATAGATAGATAGTTAGATAGATAGATAAATAGGTAGGTAGATAGATAGAGAGATAGTGAGATAGAATGACAGATAGCAAGATAGATAGATAGATAGACAGAAAGACAGACAGACAGGTAGATAGATAGATAGATAGATAGATACGTAGATAGATAGAGCGAAGGATAGAAAGATAGACAGATAGATAGATCATTAGTTAGATGGAAACGTAGATATATGGACAGATAGATACATAGATAGATAGAGAGATAGATAGACAGACAGATAGATAGATAGATCATTAGATTGATAGATAGACGGATGGATAGAAAGATAGATGGATAATTGGATAGATAGATAAATAGATAGATAGATGGAAACGTAGATATATAGATACATAGATAGATACATAGATAGATAGATAGATCGAAACATAGACATATAGATAGATAGATAGATAGATAGATGGGTAGATAGATGGATAGAACGATAGATACATAGATAGATAGAGACAGAGAACGATAGATAGGTGGATGGATGGATGGATGGAGGGATGGATGGATGGATGGATAGATAGATAGATAGAGAGATAGATAGGTAGATAGATGGGTAGATAGATAGAACGATAGATAGAAAGATAGATAGATAGATGGGTACATAGATAAATAGAACGATAGATAGAAAGATAGAAAGATAGTTAGGTAGGTAGATAGATAGATAGTTAGATAGATAGATAGAGAGATCGGTAGATAGATAGAGAGATAGATAGATAGATAGCTACATACATAGATAGATCGATAGATAGATAGATAGATGGGTAGATAGATCGATAGAACGATAGATTGAAAGATAGATAGATAGATAGATAGATAGAGAGATAGATGATAGATAAATAGATAGGTTGATAGATAGATCGATAGATGATAGACAGGTAGATAGATAGATAGGTTGATGGAGCGATGGATAGAAAGATAGATAGTTAGGAAGATAGATAGTTAGATAGATGGATGGATACATAGATAGATAGATAGTAAAATAGATAGACAGATATGTAGATAGATGAGAACGTAGATGTATAGACAGATAGATACATAAATAGATAGATAGATAGATAGATAGATAGATAGATGGGTAGATAGATAGAACGATAGATAGAAAGATAGATAGATGATAGATAGATAGAAAGATAGATAGATAGATAGATAGACAGATAGGTAGGTAGAGAGATAGAGAGATAGAACGACAGATAGCAAGATAGATAGATAGATAGACAGACAGACAGGTAGATAGATAGATACGTAGATAGATAGAGTGAAGGGTAGAAAGATAGACAGATAGATAGATCGATAGTTAGATGGAAACGTAGATATATAGACAGATAGATACATAGATAGATAGAGAGATAGATAGACAGACAGACAGATAGATAGATCGTTAGATTGATAGATAGACGGGTGGATAGATAGATAGATGGATAGTTGGATAGATAGATAAATAGATAGATAGATGGAAACGTAGATATATAGATTGATAGATACATAGATAGATAGAACGATAGATAGAAAGATAGATAGTTGGATAGATAGGAAGATAGATAGATAGAAAGATAGAAAGATAGATAGATAGATAGATGGATGGATAGATAGATAGATAGGTAGATAGATAAAAAAAGATATATATACAGATAGCTAGATAGATACATCGATAGATAGACATGTAGATGGTTAGACAGATAGATAGACAGATAGATAGATAGATAGATACATACATACATAGATCGATCGATAGATAAATAGATAGGTAGATAGATGTCGGGCAGCACGGTAGCCTTGTGGATAGCACAATTGCTTCACAGCTCCAGGGTCCCAGGTTCGATTCCGGCTTGGGTCACTGTCTGTGCGGAGTCTGCACATCCTCCCCGTGTGTGCGTGGGTTTCCTCCGGGTGCTCCGGTTTCCTCCCACAGTCCAAAGATGTGCAGGTTAGGTGGATTGGCCATGATAAATTGCCCCTAGTGTCCAAAATTGCCCTTAGTGTTGGGTGGGGTTACTGGGTTATGGGGATAGGGTGGCGGTGTTAACCTTGGGTAGGGTGCTCTTTCCAAGAGCCGGTGCAGACTCGATGGGCCGAATGGCCTCCTTCTGCACTGTAAATACTATGAAACTATGAAATACATAAATAGATAGATAGATAGATTGATTGATTGATCGATAGAACGATAGATAGAAAGATAGAGAGATGGTTAGGTAGATAGATAGATAGATTGATTGATAGATAGGTAGATAGATAGAAAAAAGGATAGATAGATAGATAGATAGTTAGATAGATAGATAGATAAATAGGTAGGTAGATAGATAGAGAGATAGAGAGATAGAATGACAGATAGCAAGATAGCTAGATAGATAGATAGACAGACAGACAGGTAGATAGATAGATACGTAGATAGATAGAGCGAAGGATAGAAAGATAGACAGATAGATAGATCGATAGTTAGATGGAAACGTAGATATATGGACAGATAGATACATAGATAGATAGAGAGATAGATAGACAGACAGATAGATAGATAGATCGTTAGATTGATAGATAGACGGATGGATAGATAGATAGATGGATAGTTGGATAGATAGATAAATAGATAGATAGATGGAAACGTAGATATATAGATACATAGATAGATACATAGATAGATAGATAGATAGATAGATCGAAACATAGACATATAGATAGATAGGTAGATAGATAGATAGATAGATAGATGGGTAGATAGATGGATAGAACGATAGATACATAGATAGATAGAGAGATAGAACGATAGATAGGTGGATGGATGGATGGATGGATGGATGGATGGATGGATAGATAGATAGAGAGATAGATAGATAGATAGATAGGTAGATAGATGGGTAGATAGATAGAACGATAGATGGAAAGATAGATAGATAGATAGATAGATAGATAGATAGATGGGTACATAGATAAATAGAACGATAGATAGAAAGATAGATAGATAGTTAGGTAGGTAGATAGATAGATAGAGAGATAGATAGATAGATAGATAGCTACATACATAGATAGATCGATAGATAGATAGATGGATGGGTAGATAGATAGATAGAACGATAGATTGAAAGATAGATAGATAGATAGATAGAGAGATAGATGATAGATAAATAGATAGGTTGATAGATAGATCGATAGATGATAGACAGGTAGATAGATAGATAGGTTGATGGAGCGATGGTTAGAAAGATAGATAGTTAGGAAGATAGATAGTTAGATAGATGGATGGATAGATAGATAGTAAGATAGATAGACAGATATGTAGATAGATGAGAACGTAGATGTATAGACAGATAGATACATAAATAGATAGATAGATAGATAGATAGATAGATAGATAGATGGGTAGATAGATAGAACGATAGATAGAAAGATAGATAGATGATAGATAGATAGAAAGGTAGATAGATAGATAGATAGATAGTTAGATAGATAGATAGATAAATAGGTAGGTAGATAGATAGAGAGATAGAGAGATAGAACGACAGATAGCAAGATAGATAGATAGATAGACAGACAGACAGGTAGATAGATAGATACGTAGATAGATAGAGCGAAGGATAGAAAGATAGACAGATAGATAGATCGACAGTTAGATGGAAACGTAGATATATAGACAGATAGATACATAGATAGATAGAGAGATAGATAGACAGACAGACAGATAGATAGATCGTTAGATTGATAGATAGACGGGTGGATAGATAGATAGATGGATAGTTGGATAGAAAGATAAATAGATAGATAGATGGAAACGTAGATATATAGATAGATAGATACATAGATAGATAGATAGATAGATCGAAACATAGACATATAGATAGATAGGTAGATAGATAGATAGATGGGTCGATAGATATATAGAAAGATAGATACATAGATAGATAGAACAATAGATAGGTGGGTGGATGGATGGATGGATGGATGGATAGATAGATAGATAGATAGATAGATAGGTAGATAGATGGGCAGATAGATAGAACGATAGATAGAAAGATAGATAGTTGGATAGATAGGTAGATAGATAGATAGATAGATAGAAAGATAGATAGAACGATAGATAGATAGATAGGTTGATAAATAGATAGATAGATGGATGGATAGATAGATAGGTAGATAGATAAAAAAAGATATATATACAGATAGCTAGATAGATACATAGATAGATAGACATGTAGATTGATAGACAGATAGATAGATAGATAGATTGTTAGATAGATTGATAGACAGATAGATAGACAGTTAGATAGATAGATAGATACATACATAGATAGATGGATAGATAAATAGATAGGTAGATAGATGAAAAAAGATATATATATAGATTGACAGATAGGTAGATAGATCGATACAAAGATAGATAGATAGATAGATAGAAAAATAGATAGATAGATACATAGGTAGGTAGATAGATAGAAACATAGACATATAGATAGGTAGATAGATAGGTAGATAGATCGATAGATAGATCGATACGTAGATAGATGGATACGTAGATAGGTAGGTAGATAGACAGAAACATAGACATTTAGATAGATAGATAGATAAATACATAAATAGATAGATAGATAGATTGATTGATTGATCGATAGAACGATAGATAGAAAGATAGAGAGATGGTTAGGTAGATAGATAGATAGATAGATAGATAGATAGATAGATAGATAGATTGATTGATAGATAGATAGATGGATAGATAAATAGATAGGTAGATAGATATAAAAAGGATAGATAGATAGATAGTTAGATAGATTGATAGATAAAAAGGTAGGTAGATAGATAGAGAGATAGAATGACAGATAGCAAGATAGATAGATAGATAGATAGACAGACAGACAGGTAGATAGATAGATAGATAGACAGATAGATAGATAGATAGATACGTAGATAGATAGAGCGAAGGATAGAAAGATAGACAGATAGATAGATCGATAGACAGATGGAAACGTAGATATATAGACAGATAGATACATAGATAGATAGAGAGATAGATAGACAGACAGATAGATAGATAGATCGTTCGATTGATAGATAGACGGATGGATAGATAGATAGATGGATAGTTGGATAGATAGATAAATAGACAGATAGATGGAAACGTAGATATATAGATAGATAGATAGATAGATACATAGATAGATAGATAGATAGATCGAAACATAGACATATAGATAGATGGGTAGATAGATAGATCGATAGATAGATAGATGGGTAGATAGATGGATAGAAAGATAGATACATAGTTAGATAGATAGAGAGATAGAACGATAGATAGATGGATGGATGGATGGATGGATGGATGGATGGATAGATAGATAGATAGAGAGATAGATAGATAGATAGATAGATAGGTAGGTAGATAGATGGTAGATAGATAGAACGATAGATAGAAAGATAAATAGATAGTTGGATAGATAGGAAGATAGATAGATAGATAGAAAGATAGATATAACGATAGATAGAAAGATACATAGATAGGTTGATAGATTAAAAAAAAGATATCTATACAGATAGCTAGATAGATACATAGATAGATAGATATGTAGATTGATCGACAGATAGATAGATAGATAGATTGTTAGATAGATTGATAGACAGATAGATAGACAGATAGATAGATAGATAGATAGATAGATAGATAGAAAGATAGATAGATAGATAGATAGATAGGTAGATACATACATAGATAGATGGATAGATAAATAGATAGGTAGATAGATGAAAAAAGATATATATATATAGATTGACAGATTGATAGATGGATCGATACAAAGATAGATAGATAGAAAGATAGATAGAATGATACATAGATAGATACATAGGTAGGTAGATAGATAGAAACATAGACATATAGATAGGTAGATAGATAGATCGATAGATAGATAGATAGATCGATAGGTAGATAGATGGATACGTAGATAGGTAGGTAGATAGACAGAAACATAGACATTTAGATAGATAGATAGATAAATACATAAATAGATTGATAGATAGATTGATTGATTGATCGATAGAACGATAGATAGAAAGATAGAGAGATGGATAGGTAGATACATAGATAGATAGATAGATAGATTGATTGATAGATAGATAGATGGATAGATAAATAGATAGGTAGATAGTTAGAAAAAAAATAGATAGATATATAGATAGATACAAAGATAGATAGATAGACAGATAGATAGATTGATAGACAGATAGATAGATAGATAGATAGATAGAATGATAGAATGATAGATCGATAGATAGATAGATAGTTAGATAGGTCGATCGATAGATAGATAGCTAGCTAGATTGTTAGATAGATAGATAGATAGATAGATAGATAGATAGATTGATTGATTGATAGATAGATAGATGGATAGATAAATAGATAGGTAGATAGCTATAAAAAAGATAGATAGATAGATAGTTAGATAGATAGATAGATAAATAGGTAGGTAGATAGATAGAGAGATAGAATGACAGATAGCAAGATAGATAGATAGATAGATAGACAGACAGGTAGATAGATAGATAGATAGATACGTAGATAGATAGAGCGAAGGAGAGAAAGATAGACAGATAGATAGATCAATAGTTAGATGGAAACGTAGATATATAGATAGATAGATACATAGATAGATAGAGAGATAGATAGACAGACAGATAGATAGATAGATCGTTTGATTGATAGATAGACGGATGGATAGATAGATAGATGGATAGTTGGATAGATAGATAAATAGACAGATTGATGGAAACGTAGATATATAGATAGATAGATAGATAGATACATAGATAGATAGATAGATAGATAGATCGAAACATAGACATAGAGATAGATAGGTAGATAGATAGATAGATAGATAGATGGGTAGATAGATGGATAGAAAGATAGATACATAGATAGATAGATAGAGAGATAGAGCGATAGATAGATGGATGGATGGATGGATGGATGGATGGATGGATAGATAGATAGAGAGATAGATAGATATATAGATAGGTAGATAGATGGTAGATAGATAGAACGATAGATAGAAAGATAAATAGATAGTTGGATAGATAGGAAGATAGATAGATAGATAGATAGAAAGATAGATAGAACGATAGATAGAAAGATAGATAGATAGGTTGATAGATAAAAAAAAGATATCTATACAGATAGCTAGATAGATACATAGATAGATAGATATGTAAATTGATAGACAGATAGATAGATAGATAGATTGTTAGATAGATTGATAGACAGATAGATAGACAGATAGATAGATAGATAGATAGATAGATAGAAAGATAGATAGATAGATAGATAGATAGATAGGTAGATACATACATAGATAGATGGATAGATAAATAGATAGGTAGATAGATGAAAAAAGATATATATATAGATTGACAGATTGATAGATGGATCGATACAAAGATAGATATATAGAAAGATAGATAGAAAGATACATAGATAGATACATAGGTAGGTAGATGGATAGAAACATAGACATATAGATAGGTAGATAGATAGATCGATAGGTAGATAGATGGATACGTAGATAGGTAGGTAGATAGACAGAAACATAGACATTTAGATAGATAGATAGATAAATACATAAATTGATAGATAGATAGATTGATTGATTGATCGATAGAACGATAGATAGAAAGATAGAGAGATGGTTAGGTAGATACATAGATAGATAGATAGATAGATTGATTGATAGATAGATAGATGGATAGATAAATAGATAGGTAGGTAGATAGAAAAAGATATATATATATAGATTGACAGATTGATAGATGGATCGATACAAAGATAGATAGATAGAAAGATAGATAGAAAGATACATAGATAGATACATAGGTAGGTAGATAGATAGAAACATAGACATATAGATAGGTAGATAGATAGATCGATAGGTAGATAGATGGATACGTAGACATTTAGATAGATAGATAAATACATAAATTGATAGATAGATAGATTGATTGATTGATCGATAGAACGATAGATAGAAAGATAGAGAGATGGATAGGTAGATACATAGATAGATAGATAGATAGATTGATTGATAGATAGATAGATGGATAGATAAATAGATAGGTTGGTAGATAGAAAAAAAATAGATAGATTTATAGATAGATACAAAGATAGATAGATAGACAGATGGATAGATTGATAGACAGATAGATAGATAGATAGATAGATAGATAGAATGATAGAATGATAGATCGATAGGTAGATAGATAGTTAGATAGGTCGATCGATAGATAGATAGATAGCTAGATTGTTAGATTGATGGACAGATAGATAGATAGATAGATAGATAGATGGATAGATAGAACGATAGAACGATAGATAGATAGATAGATAGAATTATAGAACGATAGATAGACAGACAGATAGATAGAGAGATAGATATATAGATTGATAGATAAGACCATAAGACCATAAGACATAGGAGCGAAAGTAAGGCCATTCGGCCCATCGAGTCCCCTCCACCATTCAATCATGGCTGATTTCAACTCCATTTACCAGCTCTCTCTCCATAGCCCTTAATTCCTCGAGAAATCAAGAATTTATCAACTTCTGTCTTAAAGACACTCAACGTCCCGGCCTCCACCGCCCTGTGGCAATGAATTCCACAGACCCACCACTCTCTGGCTGAAGAAATGTCTCCTCATCTCTGTTCTAAAGTGACTCCCTTTTATTCTAAGGCTGTGCCCCCGGGTCCTAGTCTCCCCTGCTAATGGAAACAACTTCCCTACATCCACCCTATCTAAGCCATTCATTATCTTGTAAATTTCTATTAGATCTCCCCTCAACCTCCTAAACTCCAATGAATATAATCCCAGGATCCTCAGACGTTCATCGTATGTTAGGCCTACCATTCCTGGGATCATCCATGTGAATCTCCGCTGGACCCGCTCCAGTGCCAGTATGTCCTTCCTGAGGTGTGGGGCCCAAAATTGCTCACAGTATTCTAAATGGGGCCTAACTAATGCTTTATAAAGCTTCAGAAGTACATCCCTGCTTTTATATTCCAAGCCTCTTGAGATGAATGACAACATTGCATTTGCTTTCTTAATTACGGACTCAACCTGCAAGTTTACCTTTAGAGAATCCTGGACTAGGACTCCCAAGTCCCTTTGCACTTCAGCATTATGAATTTTGTCACCGTTTAGAAAATAGTCCATGCCTCTATTCTTTTTTCCAAAGTGCAAGACCTCGCACTTGCCCACGTTGAATTTCATCAGCCATTTCTTGGACCACTCTCCTAAACTGTCTAAATCTTTCTGCAGCCTCCCCACCTCCTCCATACTACCTGCCCCTCCACCTATCTTTGTATCATCGGCAAACTTAGCCAGAATGCCCCCAGTCCCGTCATCTAGATCATTAATATATAAAGAGAACAGTTGTGGCCCCAACACTGAACCCTGCGGGACACCACTCGCCACCGGTTGCCATTCCGAAAAAGAACCTATTATCCCAACTCTCTGCCTTCTGTCTGACAGCCAATCATCAATCCATGTTAGTACCTTGACTCGAATGCCATGGGCCCTTATTTTACTCAGCAGTCTCCCGTGAGGCACCTTATCAAAGGCCTTTTGGAAGTCAAGATAGATAACATCCATTGGCTCTCCTTGGTCTAACCTATTTGTTATCTCTTCAAAGAACTCTAACAGGTTTGTCAGGCACGACCTCCCCTTACTAAATCCATGCTGACTTGTCCTAATCCGACCCTGCACTTCCAAGAATTTAGAAATCTCATCCTTAACAATGGATTCTAGAATCTTGCCAACAACCGAGGTTAGGTTAATTGGCCTATAATTTTCCATCTTTTTCATTGTTCCCTTCTTGAACAGGGGGGTTACAACAGCGATTTTCCAATCCTCTGGGACTTTCCCTGACTCCAGTGACTTTTGAAAGATCATAACTAATGCCTCCACTATTTCTTCAGCTATCTTCTTTAGAACTCTAGGATGTAGCCCATCTGGGCCCAGAGATTGATCAATTTTTCGACCTCTTAGTTTCTCTAGCACTTTCTCCTTTGTGATGGCTACTATAGTCAACTCTGCCCCCTGACTCTCCGGAATTGTTGGGATATTACTCATGTCTTCTACTGTGAAGACTGACGCAAAGTACTTATTTAGTTCCTCAGCTATTTCCTTGTCTCCAATCACAAAATTACCAGCGCCATTTTGGAGCGGCCCAACGTCAACTTTTGCCTCCCGTTTGTTTTTAATGTATTTAAAGAAACTTTTACTATCATTCCAAATGTTACTGGCTAGCCTACCTTCATATTTGATCCTCTCCTCCCTTATTTCTCTCTTTGTTATCCTCTGTTTGTTTTTGTAGCCTTCCCAATTTTCTGACTTCCCACTACTCTTTGCCACATTATAGGCTTTCTCTTTTGCTTTGATGCATTCCCTAACTTCCTTTGTCAGCCATGGCTGCCTAATCCCCCCTCTGATAACCTTTCTTTTCTTTGGGATGAACCTCTGTACTGTGTCCTCAATTACTCCCAGGAACTCCAGCCATTGCTGTTCTACTGTCTTTCCCACTAGGCTCTGCTCCCAGTCAATTTTCGTCAGTTCCTCCCCCATGCCCCTGTAGTTACCTTTATTTAACTGTAACACCTTTACATCTGATTCTACCTTCTTTCTTTCAAATTGGAGATTGAATTCTACCGTATTATGATCACTGCCTCCTAAGTGCTCCCTTACTTTAAGATCTTTAATCAAGTCTGGCTCATTACATAACACTAAATCCAGAATGGCCTGTTCCCTCGTGGGCTCCATCACAAGCTGTTCCAAAGAGCCCTCCTGTAAACATTCAATGAATTCCCTTTCCTTGGGTCCACTGGCAGCATTATTTACCCAGTCCACCAGCATATTGAAGTCCCCCGTGATCACTGTGACCTTGCCTTTCTGACATGCACTTTATATTTCATGGTGCATTTTGTGCCCCCGGTCCTGACCACTGTTAGGAGGCCTGTACATAACTCCCATTATGGTAGATAGATAGATCGTTAGATTGTTAGTTAGATAGATCGATCGATCGATAGATAGATAGATAGATAGATAGATCGTTAGATTGATAGATAGATAGATAGATAGAATGATAGAAAGATAGATAGATAGATAGACAGATCGCTAGATTGATAGATAGATAGGTAGATAGATAGAACGATAGATAGAACGATAGATAGAAAGATAGATAGATAGATAGATAGGTAGGTAGATAATTAGAAAAAAGATAGATAGCTAGATAGATAGATAGATAGATACAGAGGTAGATAGATAGATGGATAGATAAATAGATAGGTAGATAGATAGGTAGACAGATAGAAAAAAGATATATATATAGATTGATAGATAGATAGATACATATGTAGGGAGATAGATAGAAACATAGACATATAGATAGATAGATAGATGGATAGATAGATAGATAGATAGATGGAAACGTAGATATATAGACAGATAGATAGATAGATACATAGGTAGGTAGGTAGATAGAAACATAGACAGATAGATAGATAGATAGATAGATCGTTAGATTGATAGATAGATTGATAGATAGATAGATAGATAGATACATAGGTAGATAGATAGAAACATAGGCATATAGATAGATAGATAGATAGACAGATAGATAGTTGGATAGATAGATAGATAGATAGATGGAAACGTAGATATATAGACAGATAGATAGATAGATAGATACATAGATACATAGATAGATAGATAGATAGATAGATAGGTAGGTAGATGTATAGATAGATAGATACATAGATTGTTAGATTGATAGATAGATAGATAGATAGATATATGGATAGATAAAACGATAGAACGCTAGATAGATAGATAGAAAGAAAGATAGATAGATAGGTAGATACATAGCTAGCTAGATAGATAGATCGATAGATAGAGAGAAAGAAAGATAGATAGATAGATACATACATAGATAGATGGATAGATAAATAGATAGGTAGATAGATAGAAAAAAAGATATATATATAGATTGATAGATAGATGGATAGATAGATAGATCGATAAAAATATAGATAGATAGATAGAAAGAAAGATAGATAGAAAGATAGATAGATCATTAGATTGATAGATAGATAGATTGATAGATAGATCGATACATAGGTAGGTAGATAGATAGAAACATAGACATATGGATAGATAGATAGTTGGATAGATAGATAGATAGATGGAAACGTAGATATATAGACAGATAGATAGATAGATAGATAGAACGATAGATAGATAGATACATACATAGATAGATAGAGAGATAGATATATAGATAGATAGATAGATAGATAGATCGTTAGATTGATAGTTAGATAGATCGATCGATAGATAGATATATAGATAGCTAGATGGATCGTTAGATTGATAGATAGCTAGATAGATAGAACGATAGAACGATAGATAGATAGATGGTTAGATAGATACATAGATAGGTAGGTAGATAGAGAGACAGATATATGGTTTGATAGATAGATAGATCATTAGATAGATCGATAGGTAGATAAATAGATAGATAGATAGATAGATAGATGGGTAGATAGATAGAAAGATAGATAGATAGAACGATAGATAGAAAGATAGATACATAGATAGATAGATAGATGGATACGTAGATAGGTACGTAGATAGACAGAAACATAGACATTTAGATAGATAGATAGATAAATACATAAATAGATAGATAGATAGATTGAAAGATAGAATGATAGATAGAAAGATAGCTAGATGGATAGCTAGATAGATAGATAGATAGATAGATGGGTAGATAGATAGAAAGATAGATCGATAGAATGATAGATAGAAAGATAGATACATAGATAGATAGATAGATGGATACGTAGATAGGTACGTAGATAGACAGAAACATAGACATTTAGATAGATAGATAGATAAATACATAAATAGATAGATAGATAGATAGATTGAAAGATAGAATGATAGATAGAAAGATAGCTAGATGGATAGCTAGATAGATAGATAGATAGATAGATAGATAGATAGAAAGATAGGTGGATAGATAAATAGATAGGTAGAAAAAAAGAAAAAATATATATATATTGATAGATAGATAGATAGATAGACAGACAGATTGAAAGATAGAACGATAGATAGAAAGATAGATAGATGGATAGGTAGATAGAAAGATAGGTAGATAGATAGATAGACCGATAGATAGATAGTTAGATTGATCGATAGATAGATAGATGTATAGATAGATAGATAGATAGATAGATCGTTAGATTGATAGATAGATAGATAGATAGAGACAGATAGATGGATAGATAGAACGATAGATAGATAGATAGAAAGAAAGATAGATAGATAGATAGATAGATAGATAGATACATAGGTAGATAGATAGATAAATAGATAGCTAGATAGATAGAAAAAAAGATATATATATAGATAGAAAGATAGATAGATAGATACAAAGACAGATAGATAGATAGATAGATCGATAGATAGAGAGAGATAAAGATAGATAGATAGATACATACATAGATAGATGGATAGATAAATAGATAGGAGATAGATAGAAAAATATATATATATATAGATTGATAGATAGATGGATAGATAGATAGATAGATCGATACAAAGATAGATAGATAGAAAGATAGATAGATAGAAAGATAGATAGATCGTTGGATTGATAGATAGATTGATAGATAGATAGATAGATAGATACATAGGTATGTAGATAGATAGAAACATAGACATATGGATAGATAGATAGATAGATAGATAGTTGGATAGATAGATAGATGGGAACGTAGATATATGGACAGATAGATAGATAGATAGATAGACAGATAGAACGATAGAACGATAGAACGATAGATAGATACATACATAGATAGATAGAGAGATAGATATATAGATTGATAGATCGATAGATAGATCGTTAGATTGATAGTTAGATAGATCGATCGATAGATAGATATATAGATAGCTAGATGGATCGTTAGATTTATTAGATAGATAGATAGAATGATAGAACGATAGATAGATAGATGGTTAGATAGATACATAGATAGGTAGATAGATAGAGAGATAGATATATGGTTTGATAGATAGATAGATCATTAGATAGATAGATAGATAGATAGTTGGATAGATAGATAGATAGATAGGTAGGTAGGTAGATAGATAGATAGATAGATAGATAGATAGATAGATAGATAGATAGATAGATAGATAGACAGATAGATAGATAGAGCATGGTCTCATGACTTGTGGCTACCGTGGGGGCTGCTGCGGGGGTGACTTTGTTGAGTTCCCGGTAATTGATGGTCAGTCGCCATGATCCATCGGGCTTTCTCACTGGTCAAATCGGGGCATTATTAGTGGATGCTACTGATCTGAGTACGCCCTGCTCTAATAAGCTATCGATAACTTTTGCGATTTCTCCCTCTGCCTCTTGGGGAAATCCGTATTGCTTTTGGGGTCTCGGATCAGGTCCTGTGATTTGAACGTAACCAGTCATCCGGCCATAGTCATGTTTGTGGGTCGCGAATACTGTCCTGTGGTTCTGCAGAACTGCCCTAACCTGCTTGTCTGTGCTAATCGTGGTCGGGTCAAACCAGAAATTGCCGACTGCGCTAATCTTGTTTGCATACTCACCTACTGTGAGCGTTGCGGATTTTGCCATTTTCCAAACACATTGGTTTACTGGATCAAATGAAAGGTGGTGGGAGTTCATAAAATCAATGCCCAAAATGTGTTCTGCTGTGTGGGATAGATCGACTAAAACTATGGTGTGCCTTGTCGTAATATTGCCAATTTGAATGGGTACAGGGGCTGTGATGTGTCCCTGCTGTGAGTGGCCTGTGAAGCCGCTGAGGGTGATTGTGGCTGTAGTGGGCCACGTGTCTTTTTGGAACATGGTGGAGGAGTTAATTGTGGTGCGCGACCGTCCTGTGTCCCAGAGAAATTTGATGGGCTGTCCCCATATCTTTGCTGCAACTACTGGTCGCCGGACCTATCCCAAAGGGTGTCGCAGACCCAACTGGGGGAGCCCGAACACCATCAGTCAGTTCCCTTCAGGTCTGTCTGGTCTGAACGGGTGCCTACACTATGTATGGGCTCTGTCCTATTCTTATTCAGAGTGCCTGCCTGCTGGGCTCTCTGTGGCTTTCATTCTCGTGCAAAGTGACCAAATTGTCCACAGTTGTAACACTCCTGTGGCTTTTGTGGGGGGCTGTTCCTGCCTTCGTTCACCCATGCGGGGTTCTGGTGCATCTTAACTGCGTGGATATCTGCCTCTGCCTGCTGTTCTTCGGGTTTCTTAATTACGGGTTTGTTTTGGACAGATTGCTCCCATGTGTGGGACAGTCTTTTTAAAACCCATTTTTCATTGTGCACTTCTTCTGAGGGGTCATAGTTGGTACAGGCTTTTTGTCCTGGCTCAGTGGCATGGGAGATAAGGGTGCGGGTCCATTTGGCCATACCCTCTTGGGACAAATGGGCGCGGTCTAAATAGGCAAAAACGGCTGTAAAGTGAATCCACAGGTGTCCAGCAAACGCTGTGGGGTGTTCTGTCTTGTTCTGCCTGCACTTATTCAGGCCTTCTTCCGGGTCACCTCTGTTGTAGCCGATCGCGTCCAGGATCGCTGTGTGCATCTCTGCAAGGGTGCCTCCTCCTACATTCTGTGGGTTGGGAAGGGCTGCTACGACCAAAGGATCTAAACTTAAAACTGTGAGCTTCACGTGCTCACGCTCATCCAGGCCGTACATGGTCGCCTGCTGCTTTACTCTAGCAAAGAAGTGGTGGGGGTCTGAGGTGGGGAGGAACGGTGTGATTTTCGCACACGTCCCGTAATTGGGTCACGGTTAAGGGGGTGGCATAAAGGAACTCTGCATCTCCTTCCGATGTGACTGTGTGGTGGGTAGTGACTGGATTCATGGGAACCTGATCTATCTGCGATGTGGGGGGTTGGGGTGCTTTTCTCCTTTGGGGCTTTCCTGGCGCACATGTTCCCTGAACATACCTATGCGTGGTTTCATTTAATTCCTGCCAATCAAAGAACAAACAAAGAACAAAGAAATGTACAGCACAGGAACAGGCCCTTCGGCCCTCCAAGCCCGTGCCGACCATACTGCCCGACTAAACTACAATCTTCTACACCGGGGCCGTCTTCCTCATCTAATTGGGATCCAAAGGTGCTCTGGAACACATTTTGCACCGAAAGCAAAGACTGCAGTTCCGCAATCTGCTTCCTGCATTTCGCGTGATCCAATGCGCTTTGTCTGTGCTCCGTGGTAGCAGCATGGAGTACTCTTAATGCTCCCTTTAAATCGCTGCACTGACTTTGAAATGCCTCTACCTGTTTCTCTGTCTCTTCTCTTACCAGGACTGCACGTTGCGTGTCCTGATAGGCCTTTTCGTACTGTGTTTGGAAGCTGCTCAGATGCGCTAGACAAGACTGGTGTGCCCGCTTGGCATCATCCACCTCTCCGTCCTTTACTACCAACTTCCTTCTTAAATCTATATTCTCTTTCTCGATCTCGCTAACATTGACCTTGCTCATTCAATGTGTCTCCTCTATCTCTTTGCAGAGCGTCCGAACGACCTCCTCTGAGCCTCGCAATTGTGCCAAACAGGACACGATTGGCATCGGCTTGCAAACTTTTCCCAAGCTTTTCTTATGGATCTCTGACAGGTTCTCCCTTCAAGTATGTCCTATACTCCCAGATCCTGGTTCCTCATTATCACAGAATTCACTCCAAAAGGGCCATTCCTTCCCTTTGAGATGTTTCCTGATCTCTTCTTCCCAAACGGGACATTGATCTATTCTGTTGCTGGTCGCTGTGACCACAAATTCTTCAGGGTTCATGAGGAGTCGCATTGCCTGCATTGCCATCTTTCCTCTCTAAATACTCTTTTAAAATTTGGAACGAGGGGTACTAAGGCGGTGCTGTAATTACGGGTATGGCTTTCGCGATTTTCCAGAATACAAACTCCCGACAGTTTTTCGCAACAAAAATCTTTCAATTTTACCTTGTAGCCCTGTTAGTTACGCATGCATTAACACACTGCCGAATTATGAGGATTCATCAGAACTGCTTGAACACTTGTGGGTTTTTTCTGTTCCCAATTGGAGTATAATTCAAATTTTGGGTTCTCCCGGAGTGGTTAAGCCACTTCTAAGTCGGGTTCTGTCAGGGTGTCGCCAGTAATATGTTGCTAACTTTGGTTGGCTCTTAATTCGAAATTTGCTCTGTTTCTATAATCTTTGCTCTAGGGTCGCCAGGTATCTTTATGATACCGCCACAAGGTTCAAGTTCAAGTACTGATCAATAACTCAACATACCAATGAGTAAGATTCAAATCAAAACACATTTATTATACACAGTAAATCACTACTCATGCATAAACTCTACTTTCTATCACTAAAAGGCCTATACTTAACTTGGGATTGGCCCACCAGGTCAGAGGAACAAATGGCATTTTGTTCGATCCGAGTCTGTAGGATTCAAAAGCTGGTATGGACTGGTAGCTAGGAGCACCTATCTCGTAGCGTGCGTTGACTGGAGACTTACTTGGTTGAACAAAGAACAAAGAACAAAGAAATGTACAGCACAGGAACAGGCCCTTCGGCCCTCCAAGCCCGTGCCGATCATGCTGCCCGACTAAACTACAATCTTCTACACTTCCTGGGTCCGTATCCCTCTATTCCCATCCTATTCATGTATTTGTCAAGATGCCCCTTAAATGTCACTATCGTCCCTGCTTCCACCACCTCCTCCGGTAGCGAGTTCCAGGCACCCACTACTCTCTGCGTAAAAAACTTGCCTCGGACATCTACTCTACACCTTGCCCCTCTCACCTTAAACCTATACCCCCTAGTAATTGACCCCTCTACCCTGGGGAAAAGCCTCTGACTATCCACTCTGTCTATGCCCCTCATAATTTTGTAGACCTCTATCAGGTCTCCCCTCAACCTCCTTCGTTCCAGTGAGAACAAACCGAGTTTATTCAACCGCTCCTCATAGCTAATGCCCTCCATACCAGGCAACATTCTGGTAAATCTCTTCTGCACCCTCTCTAAAGCCTCCACATCCTTCTGGTAGTGTGGCGACCTGAATTGAATACTATACTCCAAGTGTGGACTAATTAAGGTTCTATACAGCTGCAACATGACTTGCCAATTCTTATACTCAATGCCCCGGCCAATGAAGGCAAGCATGCCGTATGCCTTCTTGACTACCTTCTCCACCTGTGTTGCCCCTTTCAATGACCTGTGGACCTGTACTCCGAGATCTCTTTGACTTTCGATACTCTTGAGGGTTCTACCATTCACTGTATATTCCCTACCTGCATTAGACCTTCCAAAATGCATTACCTCACATTTGTCCGGATTAAACTCCATCTGCCATCTCTCCGCCCAAGTCTCCAAACAATCTAAATCCTGCTGTATCCTCTGACAGTCCTCATCGCTATCCGCAATTCCACCAACCTTTGTGTCGTCTGCAAACTTACTAATCAGACCAGTTACATTTTCCTCCAAACCATTTATATAAACTACAAAGAGCAAAGGTCCCAGCACTGATCCCTGTGGAACACCACTGGTCACAGCCCTCCAATTAGAAAAGCATCCTTCCATTGCTACTCTCTGCCTTCTATGACCTAGCCAGTTCTGTATCCACCTTGCCAGCTCACTCCTGATCCCGTGTGACTTCACCTTTTGTACTAGTCTACCATGAGGGACCTTGTCAAAGGCCTTACTGAAGTCCATATAGACAACATCCACTGCCCTACCTGCATCAATCATCTTAGTTACCTTCTCGAAAAACTCTATCAAGTTAGTGAGACACGACCTCCCCTTCACAAAACCATGCTAATGGACTAATATGTCCATTTGCTTCCAAATGGGAGTAGATCCTGTCTCGAAGAATTCTCTCCAGTAATTTCCCTACCACTGAAGTAAGGCTCACCGGCCTATAGTTCCCTGGATTATCCTTGCTACCCTTCTTAAACAGAGGAACAACATTGGCTATTCTCCAGTCCTCCGGGACATCCACTGAAGACAATGAGGGTCCAAAGATTTCTGTCAAGGCCTCAGCAATTTCCTCTCCAGCCTCCTTCAGTATTCTGGGGTAGATCCCATCAGGCCCTGGGGACTTATCTACCTTAATATTTTTTAAGACACCCAACACCTCGTCTTTTTGGATCTCAATGTGACCCAGGCTATCTACACACCCTTCTCCAGACTCAACATCTACCAATTTCTTCTCTTTGGTGAATACTGATGCAAAGTATTCATTTAGTACCTCGCCCATTTCCTCTGGCTCCACACATAGATTCCCTTGCCTATCCTTCAGTGGGCCAACCCTTTCCCTGGCTACCCTCTTGCTTTTTATGTACGTGTAAAAAGCCTTGGGATTTTCCTTAACCCTATTTGCCAATGACTTTTCGTGACCCCTTCTAGCCCTCCTGACTCCTTGCTTAAGTTCCTTCCTACTTTCCTTATATTCCATGCAGGCTTTGTCTGTTCCCAGCCTTTTAGCCCTGACAAATGCCTCCTTTTTCTTTTTGACGAGGCCTACAATATCTCTCGTTATCCAAGGTTCCCGAAAATTGCCGTATTTATCCTTCAGGAACATGCCGGTCCTGAATTCAACTGACACTTGAAAGCCTCCCACATGTCAGATGTTGATTTGCCCTCAAACATCTACCCCCAATCTATGTTCTTCAGTTCCCGCCTAATATTGTTATAATTAGCATTCCCCCAATTTTTTTTTTTCATAGAATTTACAGTGCAGAAGGAGGCCATTCGGCCCATCGAGTCTGCACCGGCTCTCGGAAAGAGCACCCTACCCAAGCCCACGCCTCCACCCTATCCCCATAACCCAGTAACCCCACCCAACACTAAGGGCAATTTTGGACACTAAGGACAATTTAACATGGCCAATCCACCTAACCTGCACATCTTTGGACTGTGGGAGGAAACCGGAGCACCTGGAGGAAACCCACGCACACACGGGGAGGACGTGCAGACTCCGCACAGACAGTGACCCAAGCCGGGAATCGAACCTGGGACCCTGGAGCTGTGAAGCAATTGTGCTATCCACTATCCTACCGTGCTGCATATTCAAAGTTAGCACATTCATCCTAGGACCACTCTTATCCTTGTCCACCAGTACTTTAAAACTTACTGAATTGTGGTCACTGTTACCGAAATGCTCCCCTACTGAAACATCTACCACCTGACGGGCTCATTCCCCAATACCAGGTCCAGTACCGCCCCTTCCCTAGTTGGACTGTCTACATATTGTTTTAAGAAGCCCTCCTGGATGCTCCTTACAAACTCCGCCCCGTCTAAGCCCCTGGCACTAAGTGAGTCCCAGTCAATATTGGGGAAGTTGAAGTCTCCCATCACCACAACCCTGTTGTTTTTACTCTTTTCCAAAATCTGTCTACCTATCTGCTCCTCTATCTCCCGCTGGCTGTTGGGAGGCCTGTAGTAAACCCCCAACATTGTGACTGCACCCTTCTTATTCCTGATCTCTACCCATATAGCCTCACTGCCCTCTGAGGTGTCCTCCCGCAGTACAGCTGTGATATTCTCCCGAACCAGTAGCGCAACTCTGCCTCCCCTTTTACATCCCCCTCTATCCCGCCTGAAACATCTAAATCCTGGAACGTTTAGCTGCCAATCCTGCCCTTCCCTCAACCAGGTCTCTGCAATGGCAACAACATCATAGTTCCAAGTACTAATCCAAGCTCTAAGTTCATCTGCCTTACCCGTAATACTTCTTGCATTAAAACATATGCACTTCAGGCCACCAGACCCGCTGTGTTCAGCAACTTCTCCCTGTCTGCTCTGCCTCAGAGCCCCATTGTCCCTATTCCCTCGTTCCCCCTCAATGCTCTCACCTTCTGACCTATTGCTCCCGTGCCCACCCCCCTGCCATACTAGTTTAAACCCTCCCGTGTGACACTAGCAAACCTCTCGGCCAGGTTATTTATGCCTCTCCGGTTTAGATGCAACCCGTCCTTCTTATATAGGTCACACCTGCCCCAGAAGAGCTCCCAGTGGTCCAGATAACGGAAACCCTCCCTCCTACACCAGCTGTTTAGCCACGTGTTTAGCTGCTCTATCTTCCTATTTCTAGCCTCACTGGCACAGGGAGTAATCCCGAGATTACAACCCTAGAGGTCCTGTCTTTTAACTTTCTGCCTAGCTCCCTGAACTCCTGCTGCAGGACCTCATGCCCCTTCCTGCCTATGTCGTTAGTACCAATATGTACAACGACCTCTGCCTGTCTGCCCTCCCCCTTCAGGATGCCCTCTACCCGTTCGAAGACATCCTGGACCCTGGCACCAGGGAGGCAACATACCATCCTGGAGTCTCTTTCACGTCCACAGAAGCGCCTATCTGTGCCCCTGACTATCGAGTTGATGCAGCAGCTGGGCAGTTCACTCTCAAGGGTTGCTTCGCGTTGCTGAGTGACCCTGCCAAGAAGGACGATTTGAACTTGGGGGCTTTACTTTATCGTCCCCAGGGGCTTCCCACCCTTTGGGGCGGACCCCGTACCTGGTTCCAAGTGAATGGACTGCGTTCCGATCACTTGGATCGATTTCTCCAGTACTGGAGTTGTTCCCTGATCGCTGGGTGGTCCCTAAGTGTCCGTTGGCCTTCCTTTGTCTTGGCTCCTGCTGGCGCCGAGGAGTCTGGCTTGGCATTATTCACCCTAAGTGTTTCAATTATGCCTGGGGATCGCTCATTAACCTGCAGATGGCTGCGGGTTTCAGTGCTGTCTGGGCTTTTGCAAGTTCTAATACACTGGATTTCTGCACTTGCTAGTTTTTGCCTGTGTTGGCTGAATTTGAAATGAAATGAAATGATTGAAATGAAATGAAATAAAAATTGCTTATTGTCACAAGTTACTGTGAAAAGCCCCTAGTCGCCACATTCCAGCGCCTGTTCGGGGAGGCTGTTACGGGAATCGAACCGTGCTGCTGGCCTGCCTTGGTCAGCTTTCAAAGCCAGCGATTTAGCCCTGTGCTAAACAGCCCCTTCCCTGTAGTCTTTGCGGTTCTCCATTTTAAGTCGGGAAGTGGCCAACCCAGGTGGCTACAATGCTATCGTGCCCGTCTCTATCACCTCCGCTGGCAAAGCGTTCCAGGCACCCACCACCCTCTGCGTAAAAAACTTTACTGCACATCTCCCTTAAACTTTCCCCCTCTCACCTTGAAATCGTGACCCCTTGACAAAGCTTGGAAAAAGCTTGTTGCTACCACCCTGTCCATTCCTCTCATAATTTTGTAGACCTCAATCAGATCCCCCCTCAACCTCCGTCTTTCCAACGAAAACAATCTTAAAGTTTCCTGGAGTTTCTTGAAGCTTGGCAAACTGACCGGTGAAACGGAGGGGAATTTGATCAGCAGATCATGTGGGGATTTAAACTTGTCATTGTCCCATCTGAATAAAACCTCACTTATTGCAGCTTCTATCTCAGTTCCCCCGGTAAACATTTGTCAGAGATTTCTGGTGTGGGAATAACGGGCGGGATTCTTCGTTATAGCGGCAGAGTGTTGACGCCGTCGTAAACAGCACAGCGTTTAACAAAGAACAAAGAAAAGTGCAGCACAGGAACTGTCCCTTTGATCCTCCAAGACTGCACCGACCATGCTGCCCATCTAAACTAAAATCTTCTCCACTTCCAGGGTTCGTATCCCTCTATTCCCATCCTATTCATGGATTTGTCAAGATGCCCCTTAAACATCACTATCGTCCCTGCTTCCACCACCTCCTCCAGCAGCGAGTTCCAGGCACCCACTATCCTGTGTAAAAAACTTTACGACGACGTCAGTGGGCCGCAAGGAATAGCGATCCTGCGGCGCACAAGGGGCCAGCATGGGCGGCGTGAGAAACGCGGAGGGAGCGGCCCCAGACAAGCGTTGGATACGCGGGCCGCGTCGCAAAAGTTGCGCGAGCGACACTCACTGCTGATGATCGCAAGAAGGCCGCCGCCCGCTGTGCTGCCCCGAGATTTAGGGACCACGACGTCGACATGCTCCTGGACGCAGTGGCGCAGAGGAGGGCAGTCCTGTACCCCGGACCTGGCCACCACAACTCGCGCCACACTGTCCAGCGTGTGTGGAGGGAGGTGGGCCAAGTCGTCAGCGCCACGGACCGGCGAACAGTGCCGCAAAAAGCTGCACAACCTAACGAGGGCATCATGAGTACACAGCAACATGCCCCCCCCCACCCCCGCCAGCAGGACTGCACAACCCCCTCCCTGACCCACATGGGCTGCGTCCACCCATGCCAGCCACATGGGGCGGGTGCCCTGTGCACCTATGCCATCATATACCCAACAGCTGCGCTGCATGCGTCGGGCCGTCTAACACTGATGTTTGTTTCCCCCCCCCTCCAGGATAAGAGCGCCCACAACCACAGGGAGCGGGAAAAAAACGGAGTGGGTCCACGCGTACTGCACCCCCTCACCGTCCATGAGCAGAGGGCACTGGACCTCGCAGGCGGAGCCAAGGACCGGGAGGTTGCCGGTTGCCAGGTCGGAGGCGCACCACAAAGTGAGACTCCCCTGCCTGACTTCACCCCCTCACCCCAGCCCCCCACTCCACACCATCACCCCAGCTCCGCACTCCACACCCTCACCCCAGCCATCCACTCCACACCTTCACCCCAGCCCCCCACTCCACACCCCAGTCCACCTGTCTAACGATACATGCTGTCTTGTGTCTGACAGGACCAGCCGCCGGTCGTTCCGGGCCATCTGGCATACCACGCCCTGGTGTACCATGCAAACGGCCAGTGCCAGGTCCAGTGGCCCCCAGGGACGTAGGCCACGGCAGGGAGGGCAGCTGTCACAGAAGCCCTGCCACCGACACAGAGACCCAGAACAGGGACACCCAGGACACTGGCACACAGAGGACGGACACACCGAAGACGGACTGACCCGACACTGACACACAGTGGACAGACACACAGAGGACGGACAGACCCGACACTGACACACAGAGGACAGACACACAGAGGACGGACAGACCCGACACGTTCTCCCCATGTCTGCGTGGGTTTCCTCCGGATGCTCCGGTTTCCTCCCATAGTCCAAAGATGTGCAGGTTTGGTGGATTGGCTAAATTGCCCTTAGAGTCCAAAAGGGTTAGAGGGGTTATTGGGTTACGGGGATAGGGTGGAAGTGAGGGCTTAAGTGGGTCGGTGCAGACTCAATGAGCCGAATGGCCTCCTTCTGCACTGTATGTGCAGGGGCTGGCTTAGCACACTGGGCTAAATCGCTGGCTTCCAAGGCAGGCCAGCAGCACGGTTCAATTCCCGTACCAGCCTCCCCGAACAGGCGCCAGAATGTGGCGACTAGGGGCTTTTCACAGTAACTTCATTTGAAGCCTACTTGTGACAATAAGCGATTTTCATTTCATTTCATTTCATGTTCTCTGTCTATGTCTGTGACACTGACACACAGAGGACGGACAGACCCGACACTGACACACAGGATGGACACACAGAGGACGGACAGACCCGAGTGAGGTGTGAAGTTTCAGTTGGGGCGATGGATAGTTACAAGGTAGCGAGGAAAGTTCTAAAGAGAGAGCTAAGATGAGCAAGGAGGGGACATGAGAAGTATTTGGCAGGTAGGATCAAGGAAAACCCAAAAGCTTTCTCTCGGTATGTCAGGAATAAGCGAATGACTAGGGAAAGAGAAGGACCAGTCAAGGACAGGGATGGGAAGTTGTATGTGGAGTCTGAAGAGATAGGCGAGATACTAAATGAATATTTTTCGTCAGTATTCACTCAGGAAAAAGATAATGTTGTGGAGGAGAATGCTGAGCCCCAGGCTAATAGATTAGATGGCATTGAGGTACGTAGGGAAGAGGTGTTGGCAATTCTGGACAGACTGAAAATGGATAAGTCCCCGGGACCTGATGGGATTTATCCTAGGATTCTCTGGGAGGCCAGGGAAGAGATTGCTGGACCGTTGGCTTTGATTTTTATGTCATCATTGGCTACAGGAATAGTGCCAGAGGACTGGAGGATAGCAAATGTGGTCCCTTTGTTCAAAAAGGGGAGCAGAGACAACCCCGGCAACTATAGACCGGTGAGCCTCACGTCTGTAGTGGGTAAAGTCTTGGAGGGGATTATAAGAGACAAGATTTATAATCATCTAGATAGGAATAATATGATCAGGGATAGTCAGCATGGCTTTGTGAAGGGTAGGTCATGCCTCACAAACCTTATCGAGTTCTTTGAGAAGGTGACTGAACAGGTAGACGAGGGTAGAGCAGTTGATGTGGTGTGTATGGATTTCAGCAAAGCATTTGATAAGGTTCCCCACGGTAGGCTATTGCAGAAAATACGGAGGCTGGGGATTGAGGGTGATTTAGAGATGTGGATCAGAAATTGGCTAGCTGAAAGAAGACAGAGGGTGGTGGTTGATGGGAAATGTTCAGAATGGAGTTCAGTTACAAGTGGAGTACCACAAGGATCTGTTCTGGGGCCGTTGCTGTTTGTCATTTTTATCAATACGAAGTCTTACAACACCAGGTTAAAGTCCAACAGGTTTGTTTCGATGTCACTAGCTTTCGGAGCGCTGCTCCTTCCTCAGGTGAATGAAGAGGTATGTTCCAGAAACACATATATAGACAGATTCAAAGATGCCAAACAATGCTTGGAATGCTTGGGCTGAGAGGTGGCAAATGGAGTTTAATGTAGAGAAGTGTGAGGTGATTCACTTTGGAAGGAATAACAGGAATGCGGAATATTTGGCTAATGGTAAAGTTCTTGGAAGTGTGGATGAGCAGAGGGATCTAGGTGTCCATGTACATAGATCCCTGAAAGTTGCCACCCAGGTTGATGGGGTTGTGAAGAAGGCCTATGGAGTGTTGGCCTTTATTGGTAGCGGGATTGAGTTCCGGAGTCAGGAGGTCATGTTGCAGCTGTACAGAACTCTGGTACGGCCGCATTTGGAGTATTGCGTACAGTTCTGGTCACCGCATTATAGGAAGGACGTGGAGGCTTTGGAGCGGGTACAGAGGAGATTTACCAGGATGTTGCCTGGTATGGAGGGAAAATCTTATGAGGAAAGGCTGAAGGACTTGAGGTTGTTTTCGTTGGAGAGAAGAAGGTAAAGAGGAGACTTAATAGAGGCATACAAAATGATCAGGGGGTTAGATAGGGTGGACAGTGAGAGCCTTCTCCCGCGGATGGAAATGGCTGGCACGAGGGGACATAGCTTTAAACTGAGGGGTAATAGATATAGGACAGAGGTAGGTTCTTTACGCAAAGAGTAGTGAGGCTGTGGAATGCCCTACCTGCTACAGTAGTGAACTCGCCAACATTGAGGGCATTTAAAAGTTTATTGGATAATCATATGGATGATAATGGCATAGTGTAGGTTAGATGGCTTTTGTTTCGGTGCAACATCGTGGGCCGAAGGGCCTGTACTGCGCTGTATCGTTCTATGTTCTATGACACTGACACACAAAGGACAGACACACAGAGGACGGACAGACCAGACACTGACACACAGATGGGGGCGCCACAGGGACCATCGGGCCAAGGGTCGACACAGGAGACCCTGGACTTTGGCTCCGATGAGAACCTGGACTTTTCGTCACTGCTGTCTCCCACACCATCCACCATCGCAGAGACTCTCACCTCGGTTGGGCAATTTTGTGATGAGGCTTCTGGGACACTTACTGGTGCGCACCACACAGCTGTACCGGTACAGCAGGTGGAGGTAGGAGCAGCCGAGGGGCCGTTCGGTCGGCGGGCATACCGGTCTCAGCAACCAGCTGCTGCCCAGATGGGTCCCGGGTTCATGGAATTACCAGGCTCACCCAGGGACCCGATGCAGTCAGACACCCAAGGGCCAGACAGTGGGATGACGGCCAGCTTCCAGCAACTGCAGACGCAGGTGGAGTCCATCCACGTCCAGGAGCAGGGAGTGGTGCCAGTCATGGCTGCCACCCAGGCCGACACTGCACAGGTGGCGTCCGCGATGGCGGCAATGGGGACAACGGTGTCGGTCATGGTTCAGGTCATGCAAGGCATGGGGTTTCATGTGCATGCGACATCCTTGGCCCAGGACAGGGCTGCCCTCTCACAGGCAGCCATGTGCCAGAGCCAGCTAGAGATTTCAGCGACACTCCGCAGTGTGGCCAAGTCTCAGCAGGCCATCGCTGAGAGCATCGGCGGCATTGCCCAGGTGCTGGATGGTGTCGCACAGGCCCAGAGGGAGTTGGCCCAGTCCTAGGCAGGGATGGCCCACTCCCTGAGCTCCATCACGGCTAACGTTCAGACCCTGGTCGATACGACAGCAGGCCTCCAGGACTGGCAGCGCCAGGTGTCGGTGATGCCTTGGGGCTTGTATCCGCTCGCACTCCCGTCCCATAGAGAGGCCCAGGGGCCATCCAGCACCCCGAGGGAGGAGGAGGTTATGGGGCCCGTTCCGGTGTCTCCTGCAAGGGAGGGCCCGGAACACTGCAGCACCTCGGACTCCCCCCGTTCTGTCCCTGGTGCATCTGGTGGACAGCGGGCATAACAGGGTGGCACCACGCCATTCAGGATGCCCAAGGAGCAGCCAGGCCCATCCAGATCAGGCCGCCCCAGGAAACGAGCGCCCCAGGAAAAGGTTGCAGGGCAGGAGTCTGAGTAGTCCGCCTCCACTGCTGCTGTACCGTCTGGGGAACCACAAGGACGTAGTCATAGGGCCCATGAGGCCAGAAAGTTAGACACCTAGTTGGTTGGCACGGGTGCAGGGCACAGCTTAGTTATAGGGACTAGGGCACGTGTATGTAACCTTTCTAATTAAAGTCACTGTTACACCAATGCAAGCAGCTTCTGTGCTATGTCCGATGCTTGCAGGGTCGGGTAGGGGACTGAATGCCACTGTGGTCGAGGGGTGATTGAATGTTAAGTCCCGGTGGGTGTAATGTGCGCCACCCCGCCCCCAGAAATTCGACAGGGCCATGTGATGGAGTGCCCAGCACGCATACAGGGACCTCCCAGATGGAGGGTGTAACTGTGGCCATGATTCAGACATTTTCTAACGATTTGGAGCTCAGAGCTCATCGCAAAGCGGGTTGTCATCATCCTCCATGGCATGGACCACACCTGCTTCCACAAGCAACCGTGTGAACCCTGCCCGTTGTGCCGCAGGTGGATGTGTAATGGAGGGGTGGTGTGCATGCGGTTGTGTGGGAGGTAAGGGTGGTGGGTGGTGGGCGAGGTGCGTCTCATGGGTGTTATGGGGGTGGTGGGTGGTGAGGTGGTGCAGTACAGTGGTGTCAATGTCCCAGCTCAGTGAAACCCCACCCCCCAGGTGGTGAAACATGCAGCAATCAACACCTCCTGTGCTCGCTGGCCCTGCCGGTGGCATCATGCAGCCTCACGTCCATGTCCAGCCGCCATGTCCCGTCGATTGCCCCCCCCCCTCCCATCCTCCTCATTTGGATAGGCGTGCCCTTCCTCGTGCTTCTCCTGCCGCTCTGCCTCTCCCTCCTCCTCCTCCAGCACATCGCCCCTCTGCTGGGCTATATTGTGGAGGACGCAGCAGATCACAATGATGCGGCCGGCCCTCTCCGATGGGTACTTGAGGGCCCGTCCAGAACTGTCCAGGCACCTGAAGCGCATCTTCAGCAGCCCAAAGCACCTCTCGACCACACTCCTGGTCGCACAATGGGCATCGTTGTAGCGGGTCTCTGCGTCGGTCTGTGGCCTCTGTGTAGGCGTCAACAGCCACGACCGCAAAGGGTAACCCCTGACGCCCAACAACCAGCTCCTCAGCCATGGAGGGAGTCCCTTGAACATGCCGGGGATGAACAATTGTGCCAGGGTAAACGAGTCATGCACACTGCCCGGGTAATGGGCACAGACGTGCAGAATCTTCATTTGGTGGTCACAGACCACCTGCACGTTCATGGAGTAGGACCCCTTCCTGTTCCTGAACCTCGCCCTGTTATCCGCTGGTGGCCGCATGGCGACGTGCACCTCATCAATCACCACCTGTACCATGGGTATCCTGGCCACGGCAGCAAAGCCTGCTGTTCAGGCATCCTGGTGGGCGTGGTCCACAGGGAACTGGATGTCGCGCTCCGCGATGTCATAAAGGGCGTCCGTCACTGCACGGATGCACCTGTGCACCGAGCCCTGGGAGATGTCGGACATGCTCGGCGACTGGAACAACCCCGTCGCGTAGAAGTTCAGCACCAGTGTCACCTTGACGGCCACAGGGAGAGGGTGTCCTCCCCCAGTCCTATGCGGTGCCAGGTGTGCCATCAGGTGGCAGATATGGGCGACGGTGTCCCGGCTCATCCGGAGTCTCCTCCTGCATGCCCTGTCCGGGAGGTTATCGAAGGACATGCAGCCCCGGTACACGAGGCCTCATCAGGCGCCTACGGCGCTGTGGCACCACCTCCTCCCCCCCTCCCCCTCCTCCTCATCCTCATCGGTATCCTCATCCTGTGTCTCACCCTTATCGTGGTCCTCCTCCTCCTCCTGTGCCTGTCGGACGGGCGGCCCTCCAGCCTGTACGGCTGACATTTGCCCCTCTGCAGCCCGCCCCTCTGCTGCAGCCTCCGCCGCCTCTCTGAGCCGCCTGCACTGACGCAGCCACAGGTCTGGATGCAGGACAGTGGCCCCGCCACAGCGGCCACTCGCTGGCTGGTGCCCAAACATTACGATCTGTAGGGGTGGGGGGGGGGGTTAGACAACAAGTTAAATCATGGCGCATGGCCCCCTCCACAACCAGATGCCATGGACTACATGGCCTCCCTGGTTGGCAGCTTCCACCCCAGCTACGCATACCCCCCACCCCGCCCGCCGTTTCGGTGCCCCGGCTCCTGTTGCCCGTCCCTCCTGCTAGCGCCATCGTTGAATGGCACTGCCCTCATGGGGGGCTGCCGTGGGTGTGGCCCTGGAGCTACCCGTCGGTGGTTGCTGCCGGCTGGGAGGGCCACCCGCTGGGGCGTCCGGCTCCCATCTGCACGGCAGGGAGATTTGCACTCAGCCAGCGCCCGGGGTCGGTGCCCATCAGTCTGGCCGCCGTAATGGTGTCCGTGGCTTTGGCACTGCCCTGCCATGGTAGGCTATTCCCGGCCGGCGGGGCTGTCCTCTCCACGCCCCACCCGAACATGGAGGGCCTTCCCGCCTCGCCCGCCAGCCATGACCGTGCCCGTCCCGCCAGCCCGAGGTCCCCCCCCCCCTCTACCTCCTGCTGCCGCATCGTCAGCCAGCACGACTGGCTGACGTTTTATATAACCACATTAGAACCACGCCGTCAGGATTTCAGCCCATTCTGGCCGCAGTATTGCCGAGAGCCCGGAGAATCACTCATTGGACCACCTCAGGCGATTCTCCGGGCCGCGCAACGCCTTTCACGACCACGCTGTTTTCGCTTGTGTGAAGAATAGCGAAACGGCATAGGACCACGTCGCGCGGCTTTCCGTCGTGAACGGCGATTCTCCGGCGCGGGCTCAGAGAATCCCACTCAACATTCTCCATCCTCAGAGGCTTTCAAACTGACAACATCAGTGTGGCATGTGAAACCTCGGATGTGTTTGACAGCAGATCAGAAGAGGAAGACCCACAGCATCCAAAGCAGTGATGACGTCCAGTGGTGGGATCTGCACACACACAGGAGAGAGGGACACAGGAGGAACATTGAAGGGGATGAGGGGCAAAATTGACTGGGTGTTGGTGGAGTTGCGAAATGAATCGGTGGCACTGGGAGAGGTGGCATTCATTCCTCACTGTGATACAATAAGCCTCACTTATAGAAGCTGCTCCTCAGTTTTACAGAGATATGGTAGAATCCTTGCGGTAGCATCCATGGATGAGTCACCATCAATGGGAGATCAGCAACAAACAATCAAACAGATTAAAAAACAAGGTTGCACAGTGGTTAGCACAGCTGCCTCAGAGCGCCAGGGATCCGGATTCAATTCTGATCTCAGGTGATTGCCTGTGAGGAATTTGTGCGTTCCCCCCCTGTCTGCGTGTGTTCCTTCCAGGTGCTCTGGTTTCCTCTCACAGTCCAGAAATGTACAGATTAGGTGAATTAGAAACATAGAAAATAGGTGCAGGAGTGCCATTTGGTCCTTCGAGCCTGCACCACATTCAATTCGTCTACTGAGGTAGTATGGGCTGAGGTTAGAAACAGGAAAGGAGAGGTCACCCTGTTGGGAGTTTTCTATAGGCCTCCAAAAAGTTCCAGAGATGTAGAGGAAAGGATTGCAAAGATGATTCTGGATAGGAGCGAAAGTAACAGGGTAGTTGTTATAGGGGACTTTAACTTTCCGAATATTGACTGGAAACGCTATAGTTCGAGTACTTTAGATAGGTCAGTTTTGTCCAATATGTGCAGGAGGGTTTCCTGACACAGTATGTAGATAGGCCAACCAGAGGCAAGGCCACATTGGATTTGGTACTGGGTAATGAACCAGGCCAGGTGTTAGATTTGGAGGTAAGTGAGCACTTTGGTGATAGTGACCACAATTCAGTTACGTTTACTTTAGCGATGGAAAGGGATAGGTATATACCGCAGGGCAAGAGTTATAGCTGGAGGAAAGGCAATTATGATGCGATTAGGCAAGACTTAGGATGCAAGGGATGGAAAGAAACTGCAGGGGATGGGCACAATTGGAATGAAATGAAATGAAATGAAAATCGCTTATTGTCACAAGTAGGCTTCAATGAAGTTACTGTGAAAAGCCCCTAGTCGCCACATTCCGGCGCCTGTTCGGGGAGGCTGGTACGGGAATTGAACCGTGGTGCTGGCCTGCCTTGGTCTGCTTTCAAAGCCAGCTCTTTAGCCATGTGCTAAACCAGCCCCTGCTGGTTTATGGAGTTTGTGGTTTATGGAGTAATGGTTTATGGAGTTATGGTTTATGGAATGTGGAGCTTGTTCAAGGAACAGCTACTGCGTGTCCTTGATAAGTATGTACCTGTAAGGCAGGGAGGAGGTGGTCGAGCGAGGGAACTGTGGTTTACTAAAGTAGTTGAATCACTTGTCAAGAGGAAGAAGGAGGTTTATGTAAAGATAAGACGTGAAGGTTCAGTTAGGGCACTTGAGAGTTATAAGTTAGCCAGGAAGGGCCGAAAGAGAGAGCGAAGAAGAGCCAGGAGTGTACTTGGCAGGTAGGATCAAGGAAAACCCTAAAGTTTTCTATAGGTATGTCAGGAATAAAAGAATGACTTGGGTAAGAGTAGGGCCAGTCAAGGACAGTAGTGGGAAGTTGTGCTTGGAGTGCGAAGAGATAGGAGAGGCGCTAAATGAATATTTTTCATCAGTATTCACACAGGAAAAAGACAATGTTGTCGAGGAGAATTCTGAGATACAGACTACTAGACTAGACGGGTTTGAGCTTCATAAGGAGGAGGTGTTAGCAATTCTGGAAAGTGTGAAAATAGATAAGTCCTTTAGGCCGGATGGGGTTTATCCTAGGATTCTCTGGAAGCTAGGGAGGAGATTGCAGAGCCTTTGGCTTTGACCTTTATGTCGTCATTGTCTACAGGAATAGTCCCAGAAGACTGAAGGATAGCAAATGTTGTCCCCTTGTTCAAGAAGGGGAGTAGACAACCCTGGTAACTATAGATCAGTGAGCTTCTGTTGTGGGCAAAGTCTTGGAAAGGATTATAAGAGATAGGATTTATAATCATCTAGAAAGGAATAATTTGATTAGGGATAGTCAACACGGTTTTGTGAAGGGTAGGTCATACCTCACAAACCTTATTGAGTTATTTGAGAAGGTGACCAAACAGGTGGACGAGGGTAAAGCAGTTGATGTGGTGCATATGAATTTCAGTAAAGCGTTTGATAAGGTTCCCCACGGTAGGCTATTGCAGAAAATATGGAGGCATGGGATTGAGGGTGATTTAGCAGTTTGGATCAGAAATTGGCTAGCTGTAAGAAGACAGAGGGTGGTGGTTGATGGGAAATGTTCAGCCTGGAGTTCAGTTACTAGTGGTGTACCACAAGGATCTGTTTTGGGGCCACAGCTGTTTGTTATTTTTATAAATGACCTGGAGGAGGGCGTAGAAGGATGGGTGAGTAAATTTGCGGATGACACTAAAGTCGGAGAAGTTGTTGACAGTAAGAATGTTACTAGGATGTTGCAGGTTACAGAGGGACAAAGATAAGCTGCAGAGCTGGGCTGAGAAGTGGCAAATGGAGTTTAATGCAGAAAAGTGTGAGGTGATTCATTTTGGAAGGAGTAACAGGAATACAGAGTTCTGGGCTAATGGTAAGATTCTTGGTAGTGTGGATAAGCAGAGAGATCTCGGTGACCATATACATAGATCCCTGAAAGTTGCCTCCCAGGTTGATAGGGTTGTTAAGAAGGTGTGCTAGCTTTTATTGGTAGAGGGATTGAGTTTCGGCGCCATGAGGTCATGTTGCAGCTTTACAAAACTCTGGTGCGGCCGCATTTGGAGTATTGCATGCAGTTCAGGTCGCTGCATTATAGGAAGGATGTGGAAGCATTGGAAAGGTTGCAGAGGAAATTTACCAGGATGTTGCCTGGTATGGAGGGAAGATCTTATGAGGAAAGGCTGAGGGACTTAAGGCTGTTTTTGTTAGAGGGAAGAAGGTTAAGAGGTGACTTAATAGAGGCATACAGGATGATCAGAGGATTAGATAGGGTGGACAGTGAGAGCCTTTTTCCTCGGATGGTGAACGAGGGGACATAGTTTTAAATTGAGGGGAGATAGATCTCGGACAGATGTCAGAGGTAGGTTCTTTACTCAGAGAGTAGCAGGGGCGTGGAATGCCCTGTCTGCAACAGTAGTGGACTTGCCAACATTAAGGGCATTTAAATGGTCATTGGATAATCATATGGATGATAATGGACAGCACGGTAGCACAAGTGATTAGCACTGTGGCTTCACAGCGCCAGGGTCCCAGGTTCGATTCCCCGCTGGGTCACTGTCTGTGCGGAGTTTGCACGTTCTCCCCGTGTCCGCGTGGGTTTCCTCCGGGTGCTCCGGTTTCCTCCCACAGTCCAAAGATGTGCAGGTTAGGTGGATTGGCCATGCTGAAATTGCCCTTAGTGTCCATAAGGGTTGGGAGGGGTTATTGGGTTGCGGGGATAAGGTGGAAGTGAGGGATTAATGTGGGTCGGTGCAGACTCGATGGGCCGAATGGCCTCCTTCTGCACTGTATGTTCTATGTAATCTATGTAATGGAATAGTGTAGATGGGCTTTAGATTGGTTTCACAGGTCGGCACAACATCGAGGGCCGAAGGGCCTGTACTGTGCTGTAATGTTCTAATCTAATTAATTAAATATGACCATGGCTGATCACGCAACTTCAGTATCCCACTCCCACTTTCTCTCTATATCCCTTGACCCCTTCAGATGCAAGGGCTATGTCCAGGTCCCTCTTGAATATATCCAATGAAGTGGCCCCAACAGCTTTCTGTGGGAGAGAATTTCACAAGTTCACAACTCTCTGAGTCCTGAATGCTTTCCCTCTTATTCTTAGGCTGTGACCCCTAGTTCTGGGCTTCCCCAACATTGGGAACATTTCTCCTGCATCCAGCCTGTCCAGTCCCATCAGGACTTGTATTTGTTTCTGAGATCCCCTCTCATTCTTCTAAACTCCAGTGAGTACAAGCTCAGTCGATCCAGTCTTTCTTCATATGTCAGTCCTGCCATCCCGGGAATTGGTCTGGTGAACCTTTGCTGGACACCCTCAATATCAAGAATGTCCTTCCTCAAACTGGAGACCAAAATTGCACACAATACTCAAGGTGTGGCCTCACCAAGGCACTGTATAACTGCAGCAAGACATCCCTCTACTCAAATCTTTTCGCTATGAAGGCCAGCAAGTCATTAGCTTTCCTCACTGCTTGCTGTACCTGCATGCCAACCTTCAGCGACTGATCCACCATGACACCCAAATCTTGTTACACTTCCCCTTTTCCTAAACTGCCACCATTCAGATAAATCTGCCTTCCCGTTTTTGCCACCAAAGTGAATAACCTCACATTTATCAACATTATATTGCATTTGCCAAGTGTTTGCCCACTCAGCCAGCCTGTCCAAGTCACCCTGCAGTCTAAATTGCCCCTTAGTGTCCAAAGGTGAAGTGGGGTTACAAGGATAGGGCGGGGGAGTGGGCCTAGGTTAGGATGCTCTTTCGGAGAGTTGTTGCAGAATGGCCTCCTTCTGCACTGTAGGGATTCTATGAAACCCTGTGGCCCTGATGATATTCCAGCTGAGGGTTTCAAAGCTGCCTGGCTTCTGCTCACATCAACACTCCATGAACTCATTCTATGGATTTGAGAGGAAAATGAACTCTCCTGGACTTCAGGAATGTGACAATTGTAATTATCTTCAAGAAGGGAGATAAATCATGTTGTGGGAACTATTGAAGTATTTCTCTCTTGTCCAGGGCAGGGAAAATCCTGGCACACATTCTCCTAAATCACCTACTTCCTGAGCTGAGGAAATCCTCCCAGAGAGGCAGTGACAGCCCCTTCTAATATCTCCTTTTTTTGTCTCGGTGCTAATTTTTCTGATTACGTCTCTCGGGCGTTTGACGATATTAAATCGCTCCATAAATACAAGCTGTTGTCCTCTCACATTCCCTCCAATCCTCAAGGTCTGAAGTAGACTGGACATTGATTTGCCTCCAGAATGGCCATTCAGCATGTGTAGACCCAGACAGTGAATGTTGTGAGACTATGGAGATTGTCACAGCCGAGACACATCCTGTCCTCCCCCTCACCTCCTAGCTGGTTTACTGATAAGGAATGGGATTCCTGTCTGATTCTCCCCCACACATAGACCAGAGATGCTGAGGTGAATTGACGTCCCTCCATCATAGAACATACAACGATACAGCGCAGTACAGGCCCTTCGGCCCACGATGTTGCACCGAAACAAAAGCCATCTGACCTACACTATGCCATTATCATCCATATGTTTATCCAATAAACTTTTAAATGCCCTTAATGTTGGCGAGTTCACTACTGTAGCAGGTAGGGCATTCCACGGCCTCACTACTCTTTGCGTAAAGATTACTACCCCAGGATTGGCTTCTATCCTGGGGGGTTGTGCGGGTAGATCACAAGCTAAATCGTTCTAATCACTGATTGTCTGATTGCCTTCTTGACCTGATTAAGAGCCAGTGGGGATGTGTGTTTTGTTCTCATAATGATACAAGTCTTTCAGTGTATTTGCTCTATGCGACATCAGTCACCAATCATGCACAAGAGATTTATTCAGAGTTAGCTATATGAGAGCAATCTGACATAGTTGTATAGCTTGGAGACATTAGGAGCTGTGTTGTCTGTTCTGATGCTTACAGCTAAAATGAAAAAAACTGGAACACACAACTCTTCTAGTGATTATACAAACACATGTTCATCCTCTTAAAGGCATATAATAACATCCCCTTTCTCTTTTAAGTATACTTTACCCTCCTTCCAAAGATGTTTATTTACAATACATTTTCTAGTTTAGTTGTGTAGAAGGGACTTTAGTGTGCGGATTAGTTGCTTAAGGGTATTCATTTTAACCCGCTGCTTGACCATATTTCATGGAATTAGGCACTTGGCAAAGCAGCTGGTTAAAATGAACACCCTTAAGCAGGCAACTAATCCGTACACTAAAGTCCCTTCTCCAAGTTGCAATTACTTTTTAAAAAATATTTTTATTCGCCTCCTTTTTCACATTTTCTCCCAAATTTACACCCAACAATAAACAATAATCAGTAACGAATACAATGTCAATCCCCATATCAACAACAATCCTACCCTCCCCACCAAACCCCCAAACAGCAGCCCGCATGTTAACATAAACAAATAACAAAAAGGAATCAGGAATCACCCATAGTCACCATTAACACAGACAGTCCCCCTCCCCGCAACCCTCCCAACACCATCCCCCCGCAATGTTCGATGTAATCCAATTCTTGAAAGTGCATAATGAATATCGCCCATGAATTGTAGAACCCCTCCATCCTTCTCCTCAGTAAACTTAACTTTCTCAAGAGTCAAGAATTCCACGCCAGGGCACAGAGTGGAGGGGCTGATCTCCATCCCTAACAGGATCCGCCATCGGATGATCAACGAGACATGTCTCTGCACCCGTTTCCAAGACCGGCTGGTCCGACACACCAAATATGGCCTCCCGTGGGCCCAGGTCCAGTTTCACGTGCACCACTTTAGAAATTACCCTAAAAACCTCCTTCCAGTAATCCTCCAGCTTTGGACAGGACCAAAACATATGAACGTGATTTGCAGGACCCCCCCGCATCTTCTGCCCCCTCAAAGAGCCGGCTCATCCTCGCCCTTGTGAGGTGTGCTCTGTATATCACCGTCAGCTGTGTCAGCCCCAACCTCACGCACAAGGTGGAGGCATTCACTCTCCGGATCACCTCCCACCAGAACTGCTCCTCCATACCCTCTCCCAACTCTTCCTCCCACTTTGCCTTGATGTCTTCCAGCGGTGCCTTCTCCTCTTCCAAAATAGCCCCGTAAACCGTCGACACAACCCCTTCTCTAGTCCCCCTCTCATCAGGACCTCCACCAGCAATGTGGAGGTCGGCTCCACAGGGAAGCTCTGTATCTCCTTCCTGGCAAATTCTCAAACCTGCATGTATGTAAACATTTCCCCCTGCTCCATCCCATACTTCGCTCCCAGCTCCTTCAATCCTGCAAACCGACCCCCAAGAAACAAATCTTTTAGTGTCTTAATCCCCTTCTCCTCCCATCTCCAAAAATTTCTATCCCACTTCCTTGGCTCAAATCTGTGGTTTCCCAGAATCGGCATTTCCCTTGACCCTGCCCCCAACTCGAACTGTTGACGAATTGTCTCCAAATTCTCAATGAAGCTATTCTTACCGGACTCCCTGAGTATTTCCCTGGGGCCATCGGGGACAAACTCTCCTACACAAACTCTCCTCCACTCTGACCCACTAGGAATCAACACCTTTGACACAGCTCCGCATCTTCTCCACATTTGCCGCCCAGTAATAATACATCATGTTCGGAAAACCCTAACCCCCTGCCTGCCTTTCCCTCTGTAGCAGCACCTTTCTAACTCTGGCCACCTTCCTTCCGCATATGAACGAGGTAATCATTCCTTCAATCCCTCTAAGAAATGCCTTTGGCAGGAAAATCGACAGGCATTGGAAAATAAACAGAAATCGCGGCAACACGTTCATCTTAACCGCCTGTACCCAACCCGCCAATGACAGAGAGAGACCATCCCACCTTGCCAGATCAGCTTTCACCTTTCCTATCAAACTAGAAAACTATCCCTTTCCATACCCCTGAACTTCTTAACACGATGGCCAATGGCCCAATCGCGAGTGCAAACAGCAGGGGGGACATAAGAATCCCTGCCTAGTCCCACTGCGCAGAGAAATTTATCCCGAGCTGATTCTATTTGTGCGGACACTCGCCCTCGGCTCCTTATACAGTAGCTTTATCCAGTCCACAAATCTTGGTTAATCCCAAAACTCTCCAGGCCTGTCATCAAGTACCCCCATTCTACCCTCAAATGCTTTCTCGGCATCCAATGCCACAACCACCTCTGTTTCCTTCCCCTCCGCCGGTGCCATAACCATGTTCAATACCCTCCTAACGTTCGAAAAGAGCTGCCTCCCTCTCTGTGGTGGTACGTATTAGGGCTGACTCCCGATTAGAATGGTCAAACCCTGATCTAAAATGGCGAACGGAAGAGGCTGATGGGAAAATCAGCCAACAGGACTCAAACAGACAGCTGCAGGTAAAACAGTGTATTCGCCTCTGGGGAAGTCAGTCCAGACCGATACCTGCAGCCATCAACATCACACACCCCAGCCATCTGCATAGTAATCAGCCATCCCCGGGAACAATTGCTACAAATTAGCAACTCAAAGCAGACCCATACCTTTCGGCGCCAGCAGGAGCTGACACAAAGAAAGGTAAACGACCACCCCTCGATCAAGAAATCGCTCCAGTATTGGAGCATATCGAACCAAGTGATTGGGACCAAGTCCAATCACTTGGAACCAGGTACAAGGTCCGCCCTGAGAGGCGGGAAGCCCTTGGGGACTATAAGAATAGGGGCCAAGTTCAACTCGACCCTTCTTCTCCTCTCTGCACCCTTCGAGACCGTTGCTGTAAGAAGACCGTACGTTTTACTCCAACGATCGCTACCAGATAGACACTCCTGACTATCGACCTGTACCAGCTTTTGAATCCCGCAGGCTCAGAACCCATTCGAAAGGCCATTCATTTCCCTGACCTGGTGGGCCATTTCCAAAGTTAAGTATTGGCCTGTTAGTGGTAGGTAGTAGTTTAGAAGTATAATTATTGTATAAGTATTAATTGCTGTATATAATAAATGAGCGTTGATTTAACTCTTACTAAGCAGTGTGTTGCATTATTAATCATTCCTTGGACTTGAACCACGTGGCGGTATCAGAAAGATACCTGGTGACTCATGAGCAAAGGTGACAGAATTAGAGCAAATAAACTAAGGCTAAAACGAGCAACATTTTGGCGACCCAGATGGGACCCGATCTAGAAGTGGAAAACCACTCCGGGAGAACCCAAGAAATTTGAATTAGAAACCCAATTGGAAACAGAAAACCACAAGTGTTCAAGCGGTTCTGATTAATAGTCATAATTCGGAAGTGTGTGTATGCATGCGTAACTAACAGGGCTATAAGGTAAAACTGATAGATTTTTGTTGCGCCAAAACTGTCGGAAGTCTGTATTTTCGGAAAATAGCGAAAGCCGTACCCGCATCTACGACACCGCCTTAGCCCCCTGTTCCAAATTTAAACGAAGCAAGCGGATAGGAAAGATGGCCATGCAGGCAATGCAGTGCCTCATGAACCCTGAGGAATTTGCGGTCGCAGCGACCAGCAGCAGTAGAGTGGGACAGTGTCCCATTTGGGAAGAGGAAATCCGGAAATATCTCAAGGGCAAAGGATGGCCCCTGTGGAATGATTTCTGCGATATTGACGAATCAGGTCCCGGAAGTATAGGGCATACTTGGTGGGAGAACATGAGTGAGATACATAAAAAGAGCTTAGCGAAAGCTCGCAAGCTGATGGCAATCGTGTCCTGTTTGGCACAATTGCGAGGCACAGAGGAGGTCATCAAGACGCTCCGCAAAGATGTTGAGGGCATACATCGGGTGAGTAAAGTCGATGTAAGCGGGGTTGAGAAAGAGAATTTAGAGTTAAGGAGGGAATTGGCAGCAAAGGATGAAGAGGTGGCTGACGCCAAACGGGTCTTGTCTGGCACATTTAAGCAGTTTCCAATCACAGTACGAAAAGGCCTATCAGGACACGCAGCATGCAGTCCTGGTAAGGAGAGACAGAAAAGCAGGTGGAGACGCTACAGAAACAATGTAGTGATCTCAAGGCAGCCTTGCTCAAGGCTCCACGCTGCCACCACAGAACAAAGACAGAGCACAATAGATCATGCAAAGTGCCGGAAGCAGATTGCAGAGCTGCAGTCACTGCTTTCTGTTCAGAAAGGATTTCAGGAAACCTTTGGGGAAAAGTTAGACCAGGAAGATGGCCCAGATTGGGAAGAGTTACAAGAAACAGCGCAGAGATATGTTCAGGGAACATGTGCGCAGGGAAAGCCCCAAAGGAGAAAAGCACCCCAACCCCCCACACAGAAGGTAGTTCAGGCTCCAATGAACCCTGTAACCACCCACCGCACAGCCACATCGGACGATGCGGAATACTTATATTCCACCCCCTTACCAGTGACCCAATTACGGGACGCATGTGCAAAGATCACACCGTTCCTTCCCGCCGCAGACCCCCACCATTTCTTTGCCACAGTTAAACATCAGGCGAACATGTACGGCCTGGATGAGAGAGAGCATGTAAAGCTCATGGTTCTAAGTTTAGATCCATCTGTAGCAGCAGCCCTTCCCGACCCACAGAACGTAGGAGGAGGCGCCCTTGCAGAAATGCATACCGCGATCCTGGATGCGATCGGGTATAACCGGGGTGACCCCGTAGATGGCCTAAATAAATGTAGGCAGAAGAGATCTGAGCACCCCACAGCGTTCGCTGGACGCCTGTGGATTCATTTCGCAGCCGTTTTTGGAGACGTAGACTGTGCCCATTTGTCCCCAGATAATATGGCCAAATGGACCCGCACCCTTATCTCCCATGCCACAGATGCAGGACAGAATGCCTGTACTAGTTATGATCCCTCAGAAGAGGCCCATAACGAGAAGTGGGTAGTTAAAAGATTGTCCCGCGTTTGGGAGCAGTCTGTCCAGAGTAAACCCACAGCTAAAACCACCAAAGCAAAGCAAGACATGCAGGCAGTAAAAGCAACACATCACAACCCCGCCTGGGTAAATGAGGGAAAGAACAGCCCCCCACCCAAGTCACAAGAATGTTACAACTGTGGACAGTTGGGACATTTCGCGAAAGAGTGCAATGACCCCAAAAAGCCACAGAGAGCCCAACAGACAGGCACTCTGATTAAGAAAAAGACAGAGCCCATCCATAGCGTTAGTGCCCGTTCGGATCAGACGGACTTGACCGGAATGGACTGACGGTGTACGGGCTCCCCCAGTTGGGTCTGCGACACCCTTTGGGATATGTCAGGGCAACCCGTAGTCGCAGCGAAAATTCGGGGACAGCCTATCGAATTTCTTTGGGACACAGGAGGGTCCCGCACCACCATAAATTCCACCACCTTATTTCAAAAAGACACGTGGCCCACTACAGCCACTATCACCCTCAGCGGCTTTACAGGCCACTCACAGCAGGGACACATCACAGCCCCTGTACCCATTCAAATCGGAACCATCACCACCAAACACCCCGTAGTTTTAGTAGACCTGCCCCACACAGCAGAACATATTCTGGGAATTGACTTTATGAATTCCCACCACCTTTCATCCGATCCAGTCAACCAGTGTGTCTGGAAGATGGCAAAATCCGCTAGAGCACCCGCAACGCTCAACATAGGGGAATACATGAACAAAATTAGCGCCTTAGGCGAATTTTGGTTCAACCTGACCACGCTTAGCACGGACAAGCAGGTTAGGGCAGTCCTGCAAAAGAACAGGGCAGCATTCGCGACCCACAAGCACGACTGTGGACAGATGACTGGCTCTGTACAAGTAACAGGACCTGACCCTAGACCCCAGAAACAGTACGGATTTCCCCTAGAGGCAGAGGGAGAAATCCTAAAAGTTATAGAAAGCTTATTCGAGCAGGGCGTACTTAAATCAGTAGCCTCCACTAATAATGCCCTGATTTGGCCAGTGTGAAAGCCCGATGGATCATGGCGATTGACCATTGATTATCGGGAGCTCAACAAAGTCACCTCCGCAGCAGCCCCCACCGTAGCAACAAGTCCCGAGACCATGCTCAAGCAGGGACTCAATTCCCGCTACTTCACGGTTTTGGACATCAGTAATGAATTCTGGTCCATTCCATTGGCAAAGGCGTGCCAGTACAAATTTGCCTTCACCTTTAAAGCACAGCAGTACACGTGGACATGCCTGCCACAAGGATTCCACAACTCCCCTTCCATTTTCCACCGACAGCTGGCAAATGGATTAGCAAAATCTTCTCGCCCCGAATGTCTAGTACAGTATGTAGACGACCTACTACTTCAGACAGACATCAAGGAAGAGCACATTGAGCTTCTGTCCGAACTCCTGGAACTATTACATTCAATTGGTTGTAAAGTCAACCCCAAAAAGGCCCAGATTTTGGAAGAAAAAGTGGTATATTTGGGAACAATTATCACGCATGGTAAACGCGAGATCGAGCATAAAAGAATTGACTCGATCGCTAAATTGCCCCTTCCCCAGAACGTTTCAGCCCTCCGGTCGTTTTTAGGACTGGTTGGCTACTGCCGAAACCACATTGACGGTTTCGCCAGCAAGGCAGCGCATCTCTCAGATCTCCTAAAGAAGGGAGCACCCTGGGAATGGCTTCCGCAGCATACGGATGCTGTGGACTCTTTAAAACAGGCACTACAAGTTCCAGACCCGCTTTCCCCTTACGCCATAGAGGTAGCGACCACAGACCGCACCCTTTCAGCCGTGCTCCTGCAGGAACAGCACGGCCAGTTAAGACCCGTAGCTTACGCCTCCCGACTTTTAGATGCTGTGGAGCAGGGATTTTCAGCCTGTGAGAGGCACCGGCTCGCAGTTTTCTGGGCAGTCCAGTACTTTTCATATATTACCAGACTGAACCCCATCACCATTCTGACCGAACACACCCCCACCCAATTTTTACTGGACAGACGACTCAAGGATGGTACAGTAAGCCAAATAAAAGCCGCGAGATGGACCCTTCTCTTGCAGGGACGGGACATCACAGTAAAACGGACAAAGACACACACCTACTTAGCCGACAATTTACAGTACCCTGGTACCCCCCATGAATGTGAGATCATCTCTCCACACCATAACACAGGCCCCTTTATAGCTAAAACACCCCCCAGAAAGATAGGAAATTCATCTCAGAGCCCCCCGCACACGGACACGTGTGAATCCATAAAGATTTATGTGGATGGATCTTCCACAGCCTTGGATAGGTTGCGGGATTTATGTCGAGGACACGCAGGGACGCGCCCTCGAGGAAATAACGTTAAAACTACCCGGATACGTAGGCGCGCAGGCAGCAGAGCTTGCGGCCATTGCATTCATAGTTGAGCACCCAGATTCCTTCCCCAGCCCAGCAGGCATATACTCGGACAGCCTCTATGTCTGTAACAGCTTTACAGAATTTCTGCCCCTGTGGGAAGCAAGAGGATTTGTTTCTGCAAATGGGAAACCTCTCCCCTCAGCCCCATTACTCCGCCATATTTTAGTGAAAGCCCAGAACAGGACTTTTGGGATCATAAAAGTCCACAGCCACCATCTTTCCTCCCCCTCTGGAAATGTAAAAGCCGACTCACTGGCTAAAGCAGGTTCCAGACATGGGTATTTTTGGAAACCCCCCGAAAGCGCGCCAGTGAGTGCAGTTCAGGGCACACAGACTAGAATCGAGGATCTAGTAGAAGCCCAGAAGCAGGACAGCAATCTCTCTGAGATTGTGAAAGGAAAGTATCCCGCCTCCTACGAGAGGTTCAGAAATACACTGACCACACATGACGGTGTGGTGTTAAAGGACACCCTTTATGTAGTTCCTGAACAGGACAGGAACAATTAATTTGTTTGTTCCATGACGGTCATGGACATCAGGGAATCGATCCCACTACAGCCCATCTCAAACAGCTTTGTTGGTGGCCAAATCTGAAGGAAGATGTAAGCCATTACATTGAAAATTGCCTTATCTGTGCGCAGAATAACCCCAACAGATATGCCAAAAAGGCCCAACTCAGCCACACCCGACCCGTTAATGGCCCCTGGACTAACCTCCAGATTGATTTTGTAGGTCCATTGCCCCCTTGCAGGAATGGCTATAAATATATACTTGTGGTCATAGACACATTTACAAAATGGGCATTTCCAGCCCGCACAAACACTGCGAAAACCACAGCCAAGATCTTAACCCACCACATCTTTACAAGATGGGGACTCCCCTGCAGCATTGAATCGGACCAAGGTTCTCATTTTACGGGACGCGTCATGCAGAACGTCCTCACGATATTTGGCATCACCCAAAAATTCCACATTGCGTACCACCCACAGTCGAGTGGTATCGTGGGGCGCATGAATCGGACCCTAAAAACCATCCTCAGAAAAATGGTCCAGCAGAACAACACCACTTGGGACTCAGTCCTCCCTTTTGCCCTGATGTTTTTGCGTAACACTATTTCTACATCCACAGGTTACACCCCACACACTCTCATGACCGGACGCCCCATGAAAGGGACAGAATACTTGTTAGGTTTAGACCTGACCAGCCCTGAAGTAACGGCCCTCACCCACGAGAAAGCCATGGAGCAATTAGTTGCAAATGTAAAAATGGCAGAGTTAGCAGCCACAGTAAAATTGGGCACCAAAAAGAAACAGAGCAAGGCTTGTTTTGACAAGACAGTGCATGCAAAGGAGCACGATATCGGCCAGCAAGTGATGCTGTCTGTATATAACCCCAGCACATTCCTGTCACCTAAATACTCGGGTCCGTATTCTATTGTGGACAAAGTAAGCCCATCCGTTTACAAAATAAAGTACCCCAATGGTAAGACTGCGTGGTTTCAGATAAGCCAGTTGAAGGTTTATGGAACACAGTCGAACCACACACACCACGTCATGCTTGACACAGCAGACCACACCCCGCCCCCAGCCAACGTAACCCGACCTCCCCCACCACATCCAGCCCAGCCACGGACTCGACCTCGACTCCACCCCCGAAATATACACTCCGCCCCGGAATGCCCACAGACAGCAGCAGCAGAGACAGCGACTGTGACTCTGACGATAACCACAGCACGCCTCCCTAACCGGACCCACACCCAGCGACTCCGACTTTGATCCAAGTGATCCCCCCCTGATCACTTTTCTAAATAAACCCCACCACCGACCACCGAACCACACGGACGACCCCGACTTTGTCCCCACACAACTCGACACAAATTATTGGCACCGCGACAACTCCTACAGACTCGAGAGCAACCCCAACTCACACCACGCAGCCCTTTCAGCCCTAATCCACTCCAGAGTTTGGCACCCAGGAGAAGGTGACGACCTCGGGTCTGACTCCCAAACCGCCAACCCCTCTGCGACCCTGTTCGCAACCGAGAACTGAGGTGTCCACATGACATACAAAGTAGCAAAGATCAGTGGGAGACTAGAGGACTGGGAAATCTTTAGGGGGCAACAGAAAGCTACTAAAAAAGCTATAAAGAAGAGTAAGATAGATGATGAGAGTAGACTTGCTCAGAATATAAAAACAGATAGTAAAAGTTTCTATAAATACATAAAACAAAAAAGAGTGGCTAAGGTAAATATTGGTCCTTTAGAGGATGAGAAGGGAGATTTAATAATGGGAGATGAGGAAATGGCTGAGGAACTGAACAGGTTTTTTGGGTCGGTCTTCACAGTGGAAGACACAAATAACATGCCAGTGACTGATGGAAATGAGGCCATGACAGGTGAGGACCTTGAGAGGATTGTTATCACCAAGGAGGTAGTGATGAGCAAGCTAATGGGGCTAAAGGTAGACAAGTCTCCTGGACCTGATGGAATGCATCCCAGAGTGCTAAAAGAGATGGCTAGGGAAATTACAAATGCACTAGTGATAATTTACCAAAATTCACTAGACTCTGGGGTGGTCCCGGCGGATTGGAAATTAGCAAACGTGACACCACTGTTTAAAAAAGGAGGTAGGCAGAAAGCGGGTAATTATAGGCCAGTGAGCTTAACTTCGGTAGTAGGGAAGATGCTGGAATCTATCATCAAGGAAGAAATAGCGAGGCATCTGGATGGAAATTGTCCCATTGGACAGACGCAGCATGGGTTCATAAAGGGCAGGTCGTGCCTAACTAATTTAGTGGAATTTTTTGAGGACATTAACAGCGCGGTAGATAACGGGGAGCCAATGGATGTGGTGTATCTGGATTTCCAGAAAGCCTTTGACAAGGTGCCACACAAAAGGTTGTTGCATAAGATAAAGATGCATGGCATTAAGGGGAAAGTAATAGCATGGATAGAGGATTGGTTAATTAATAGAAAGCAAAGAGTGGGGATTACTGGGTGTTTTTCTGGTTGGCAATCAGTAGCTAGTGGTGTCCCTCAGGGATCAGTGTTGGGCCCACAACTGTTCACAATTTACATAGATGATTTGGAGTTGGGGACCAAGGGCAATGTGTCCAAGTTTGCAGACGACACTAAGATAAGTGGTAAAGCAAAAAGTGCAGAGGATACTGGAAGTCTGCAGAGGGATTTGGATAGGCTAGGGTCTGGCAGATGGAATACAATGTTGACAAATGTGAGGTTATCCATTTTGGTAAGAATAACAGCAAAAGAGATTATTATTTAAATGATAAAATATTAAAACATGCTGCTGTGCAGAGAGACCTGGGTGTGCGAGTGCATGAGTCGCAAAAAGTTGGTTTTCAGGTGCAACAGGTGATTAAGAAGGCAAATGGAATGTTGTCCTTCATTGCTAGAGGGATGGAGTTTAAGACTAGGGAGGTTCTGCTGCAATTGTATAAGGTGTTAGTGAGGCCACACCTGGAGTATTGTGTTCAGTTTTGGTCTCCTTATTTGAGAAAGGACGTACTGGCACTGGAGGGTGTGCAGAGGAGGTTCACTCGGTTAATCCCAGAGCTGAAGGGGTTGGATTACGAGGAGAGGTTGAGTAGACTGGGACTATACTTGTTGGAATTTAGAAGGATGAGGGGGGATCTTATAGAAACATATAAGATTATGAAGGGAATAGATAGGATAGATGCGGGCAGGTTGTTTCCACTGGCGGGTGAAAGCAGAACTAGGGGGCAAAGCCTCAAAATAAGGGGAAGTAGATTTAAGAGTGAGTTTAGGAGGAACTTCTTCACCCAAAGGGTTGTGAATCTATGGAATTCCTTGCCCAGTGAAGCAGTAGAGGCTCCTTCATTAAATGTTTTTAAGATAAAGATAGATAGTTTTTTGAAGAATAAAGGGATTAAGGATTATGGTGTTCGGGCCGGAAAGTGGAGCTGAGTCCACAAAAGATCAGCCATGATCTCATTGAATGGTGGAGCAGGCTCGAGGGGCCAGATGGCCTACTCCTGCTCCTAGTTCTTGTGTCCTAGTTCTTATGATGTTTTAAAGGAAACGCTTGGGAACAGTGTTGTCCTTCCTGATGGAACCTGCAGAATGTTTTATGTTGTTAGTAAGTTTGTTTAATGTTGTTTGTCCGACCGGAGAATTTTTTTTCTCACTGCCACTCACCCATTCAGCAGAAACCTCTGAGGACTTGCCCTCAGAGACCCACCGTTGCCAGACGCTTGTTCAGCGGAACTAGCTTATCTGCAGATACCTGGTCAACAGACCACACGCTTGTTCAGTGGAACTAGCTTTTCAGCTGATACTTGTTCGGGTACCAGATGCCCGATCGTAACTGCCCTTCTGGTTCGAAGGATAGAACCGCTATGGCAGCCCCACCACGATGACTACATTTTTGCCCATTCTTGTCGGTTGCTCAGGCAGTGGAGGAACGGCGTGAGACCCGCCCTGCCTGAGGACCCACCCCCCCCCCCCCCCCCCCCGCTGGTCAATCACGCTCGGGTAGGGGAGATACGGCATTGGTAGCCGTCCTACCCGGGGACTCCATCTAAATCTTACCCGTCGCGGCCCATACGCACCTCATTTGACATTTTTCATTTCAAAAAGTTTTTGGTTTGTTTAGGGAGCCTTTAGGTTGCCCGCCATCTGCTATTTACATCCTGGAACATTTGGATGGTAAATCAGCACTGGTCCGTCATTGGGAAGTGTGCCGTGTCCTAAAAAAAATTTTTTTTTTAAAAATGAGGGAGTCACACATAGTGACCAATTATAAGGGAATAATTGGCACCGAAGGACAGACACACTAGCATACCGGATATTAAACAAACATAGTTACAGATACTATGCTTGTTTCCACAGAACTACAGAAACTCCAGGACCGGAGAAAATAAAGAGAACACACAGAAAGAAAAGGAAAGAGGACAGCCATGAAGACTTCCTTCATCGTGTGATCAACATTTTAAATTTGGACATTTGGTTGCGCGTGAACGCGAACCCCATGACTTCAACCCTCCCAGCCATTAATGTTTCACTGCCCCGCAGTACCCAGAGCCCAGTCACCAGCGACACTGCATCTTCCTGGTGTGCCAGGTTCATAACCTGGTACTCCCTGTCCTACGTGATCGAAGCACTGTTAGCGTTGGCGATACTCTGCTGTGTAGTGCAGACTATGCGCCTACGTAAATGGAGAAGGAGAGCGCACCGCGCTCGAACCCCGGTATATAGGATCAGATTTCCTATATTCGGTTACGACCAGACCCCCGACCCCCGTGATCTATAATAAAACAATAAAGTGCATTCACTTGCATTTATTGTTGTAAATAAAGAGATGTACAAAAACTTTATCATGGGCAGGAAAAAAATTGTATGATCCTGAGCTTGACTGCCAAGCCAGGAAAGATTATATGAAATGTTGTGATTTTTGTTGTATGATTAGGGAAGATAGAATAATGGAATGTTTAGAGAGGGTAGGATATTAAGCATAAATTTGAGGTTCCATGTTTGTTATTTTGTAATGCATGTCCCTGTCTGACACAGCGCCCTTAGAATAGTTAAATTTTTTTGTGCATAGCTATGGTCAGAGCAGAGACCCCCCCGGGGGTGTCCCCCCCCGGTCAGGGAATGCAAAGTAACAAAATTATGTGATCCTTCACGCTTCGCGTTAGGATCACAAGGAGGGCGTGTAGCCATGTAAAATGGCTGACTCCCGATTAGAATGGTCAAACCCCGATCTAAAATGGTGAACGGAAGAGGCTGATGGGAAAATCAGTCAACAGGACTCAAACAGCTGCAGGTAAAACAGTGTATTCGCCTCTGGGGAAGTCAGTCCAGACCGATACCTGCAGCCATCAACATCACAACACCCCAGCCATCTGCATAGTAATCAGCCATCCCCGGGAACAATTGCTACAAATTAGCAACTCAAAGCCGACCCATACCTTTCGGCGCCAGCAGGGGCTAACACAAAGAAAGGTAAACGACCACCCCTCGATCAAGGAATCGCTCCAGTATTGGAGCATATCGAACCAAGTGATTGGGACCAAGTCCAATCACTTGGAACCAGGTACAAGGTCTGCCCCGAGAGGCGGGAAGCCCCTGGGGACTATAAGAATAGGGGCCAAGTTCAACTCGATCCTTCTTCTCCTCTCTGCACCCTTCGAGACCGTTGCTGCAAGAAGACCGTGTGTTTTACTCCAACGATCACTACCAGATAGACACTCCTGACTATCGACCTGTACCAGCTTCTGAATCCCGCAGGCTCAGAACCCATTCGAAAGGCCGTTCATTTCCCTGACCTGGTGGGCCATTTCCAGAGTTTTTTTTAAAATTCATTTTATTCAAGATTTTTTGGCCAAACATAGCAGTACGTAGTGTCTCTTTTACACAACAATAAAGCAATATAAATAACAGTGGCCAGTTTTAAACAAATAAATAAATAAATAATATATGAACAGAAACAAAAACAAAACTAAATGGCAACTGCCTTGTCAAAAACAAATACTCTCCAAAGATACAATCCAACAGTCCAATATACAATTACCTATAACAAATGCCTATACATATACAATAACATCCCTGAGAGTCCGTCCGATTCCTCCCCCCCCCTCCCCCCTGGGTTGCTGCTGTTGTCTTCTTCTTTTCCATTCCCTCTATCTTTCTGTGAGGTAGTCGACGAACGGTTGCCACCGCCTGGTGAACCCTTGAGCCGAACCCCTTAATACAAACTTAATCCGTTCTAACTTTATAAACCCTGCCATGTCGTTTATCCAGCTCTCCACACCCGGGGGTTTGGCTTCCTTCCACATTAACAATATCCTGCGCCGGGCTACTAGGGACGCAAAGGCCAAAACATCAGCCTCTCTCGCCTCCTGCACTCCCGGCTCTACTGCAACCCCAAATATGGCCAACCCCAAGCTTGGTTCGACCTGGACCCCCACCACCTTCGAAAGCACCTTTGCCACCCCCACCCAAAACCCCTGTAGTGCCGGGCATGACCAGAACATGTGGGTGTGATTCGCTGGGCTTCTCGAGCATCTCGCACACCTATCCTCTACCACCAAAAATTTACTGAGCCGTGCTCCAGTCATATGCGCCCTGTGTAACACCTTAAATTGTATCAGGCTTAGCCTGGCACACGAGGACGATGAGTTTATCCTACGTAGGGCATCAGCCCACAGCCCCTCCTCAATCTCCTCCCCCAGCTCTTCTTCCCATTTCCTTTTCAGCTCATCTACCATGATCTCCCCCTCGTCCCTCATTTCCCTATATATGTCCGACACCTTACCATCCCCCACCCATGTCTCTGAGATTACACTATCCTGCACCTCCTGCGTCGGGAGCTGCGGGAATTCCCTCACCTGTTGCCTCACACAAGCCCTCAGTTGCATATACCGAAATGCATTCCCTTGGGGCAAGCCATATTTTTCCGTCAGCGCTCCCAGACTCGCAAACGTCCCATCTATGAACAGATCTCTCAATTGTGCTACCCCTGCTCTTTGCCATGCTCCAAATCCCCCATCCATTCTCCCCGGAACAAACCTATGGTTATTTCTTATTGGGGACTGCACTGAGGCTCCCGTCTTTCCCCTATGCCGTCTCCACTGCCCCCAAATTTTCAATGTAGCCACCACCACCGGGCTTGGGGTGTATTTCTTCGGTGAGAACGGCAACGGTGCCGTCACCATTGCTTGTAGGCTAGTCCCCCTGCAGGACGCCCTCTCCAATCTCTTCCACGCCGCTCCCTCCCCTTCTCCCATCCACTTACACACCGTTGAAATATTGGCGGCCCAGTAGTACTCACTCAGGCTCGGTAGTGCCAGCCCCCCTCTGACCCTACTACGCTGCAAAAATCCCCTCCTCACTCTCGGGGTCTTCCCGGCCCATACAAAACTCATAATACTCTTCACTATTCTTTTGAAAAAAGCCTTCGTGACCACCACCGGGAGGCACTGAAACACAAAAAGGAATCTCGGGAGGACCACCATTTTAACCGCCTGCACCCTACCTGCCAGTGACAGGGACACCATGTCCCACCTCTTAAAGTCCTCCTCCATCTGTTCCACCAACTGCGTTAAATTAAGCCTATGTAATGTACCCCAATTCTTGGCTATCTGGATCCCCAAGTACCGGAAGTCCCTTGTTACCTTCCTCAACGGTAAATCCTCTATTTCTCTGCTCTGCTCCCCTGGATGCACCACAAACAACTCACTTTTCCCCATATTCAATTTATACCCTGAAAAATCCCCAAACTCCCCAAGTAGCCGCATTATCTCTGGCATCCCTTCCGCCGGGTCCGCCACATATAGCAACAAATCATCCGCATACAGAGATACTCGGTGCTCTTCTCCTCCCCTGAGTACTCCCCTCCACTTCCTGGAACTCCTCAATGCTATGGCCAGGGGTTCAATCGCCAGTGCAAACAATAACGGGGACAGAGGACATCCCTGCCTCGTCCCTCTATGGAGCCGAAAATAATCAGACCCCCGTCCATTCGTGACCACGCTCGCCATCGGGGCCCTATACAGCAACTGTACCCATCTGATATACCCATCTCCAAAGCCAAATCTCCTCAACACCTCCCACAAATAATCCCACTCCACTCTATCAAATGCTTTCTCGGCATCCATCGCTACCACTATCTCCGCTTCCCACTCTGGTGGGGGCATCATCATTACCCCTAGCAGTCTCCGTATATTTGTATTCAGCTGTCTCCCCTTCACAAACCCAGTTTGGTCCTCATGAACCACCCCCGGGACACAATCCTCTATCCTCGTTGCCATTACCTTGGCCAGAATCTTAGCGTCCACATTCAGGAGGGAAATGGGCCTATAGGACCCGCATTGCAGTGGGTCTTTTTCCTTCTTTAGGAGGAGCGATATCGTTGCCTCTGACATAGTCGGGGGCAGCTGCCCCCTTTCCCTCGCCTCATTGAAGGTTCTCATCAGTAGCGGGGCCAGCAAGTCGATATATTTCCTATAGAATTCAACTGGGAATCCGTCTGGTCCCGGGGCCTTCCCTGCCTGCATGCTCCCAATCCCTTTCACTACTTCCTCCGTCTCGATCTGTGCTCCCAGTCCCGCCCTCTCCTGCTCCTCCACCTTAGGAAATTCCAGCTGATCCAGAAAGCACATCATTCTCTCCTTCCCATCCGGGGGTTGAGCTTCATATAATCTTTCATAGAATGCCTTGAACACTCCATTCACTCTCTCCGCTCCCTGCTCCATCTCTCCCTCCTCCTCTCTCACCCCCCCCCCTATCTCCCTCGCTGCTCCCCTTTTCCTCAGTTGGTGGGCCAGCAACCTGCTCGCCTTCTCCCCATATTCGTACTGTACACCCTGTGCCTTCCTCCATTGTGCCTCTGCATTACCCGTAGTCAACAAGTCAAATTCTACATGTAGCCTTTGCCTTTCCCTGTACAGTCCCTCCTCCGGTGCCTCCGCATATTGTCTGTCCACCCTCAGAAGTTCTTTCAACAACCGCTCCCTTTCCCTACCCTCCTGCTTTCCTTTATGTGCCCTAATAGATGTCAGCTCCCCTCTAACCACTGCCTTCAGCGCCTCCCAGACCACTCCCACCTGAACCTCCCCATTATCATTGAGTTCCAAGTACCTTTCAATACACCCCCTCACCCTTAAACACACCCCCTCATCTGCCAATAATCCCATGTCCATTCTCCAGGGTGGATGCTGTTGTTTTTCCTCCCCTATCTCCAGGTCCACCCAATGTGGAGCGTGATCCGAAATAGCTATTGCCGTGTACTCCGTCCCCGTCACCTTCGGGATCAGTGCCCTTCCCAAAACAAAAAAGTCTATTCGTGAGTAAACTTTGTGGCCATAGGAGAAAAACGAAAACTCCTTACTCCTAGGTCCACTAAATCTCCAGGGGTCTACTCCTCCCATCTGCTCCATAAAGTCCTTAAGCACCTTAGCTGCAGCCGGCCTCCTTCCGGTCCTGGACCTCGATCTGTCCAGCCCTGGGTCCAGCACCGTATTAAAATCTCCACCCATTACCAACTTCCCCACCTCTAGGTCCGGGATACGTCCTAACATACACCTCATAAAGTTGGCATCATCCCAGTTCGGTGCATAAACATTCACTAAGACCACCGCCTCCCCTTGCAATTTGCCACTCACCATTACGTATCTGCCCCCACTATCCGCCACTATGGTCTTTGCCTCAAACATTACCCGCTTCTCCACTTGTATAGCCACCCCCCTGTTTTTTGCGTCTAGCCCCGAATGAAACACCTGCCCCACCCATCCTTTGCGTAGTCTAACCTGGTCTATCAGTTTCAGATGCGTCTCCTGGAGCATAACCAAATCTGCCTTAAGTTTCTTTAGGTGTGCGAGTACCCGTGCCCTCTTAATCGGCCCTCTCACATTCCACGTGATCAGCCGGGTTGGGGGGCTCTTTACCCGCCTCCCCCTGGTCGACTAGCCATCTCCTTTTTCAATCCAGCTCCTCACCCGGTTCCCACGTAGCCGTATCTCCCCCCAACGGCGCCCTCCTGCCCCGACCACCCCACCCCATACCAGCTCCCCCTTCTCCCCAGCAGCAGCAACCCAGTTAACCACCCCCCCGCTAGATCCCTCACTAGCGTAATTGCACCCCCCATGTTGCTCCCTCCCAGAAGTCAGCAAACTCTGGCCGACCTCGGCTTCCCCCCGTGAACTCGGCTCCCACTGTGCGAGGCCCCCTTCCTGCTTCCCTGTTCCCGCCATGATTACCATAGCGCAGGAACAAAGCCCGCGCTTCCCATTTGGCCCCGCCCCCAATGGCTGGCGCCCCCAGCTCCTCCTCCTCCCTCCCCCCCTCCCCCACGACGTGAGGAAGAGAGAAAAGTTACAGGGTCGCAGGATTAACAACTTGGGAAATCATCTCTTCCCCCTTTGCCCCCCCTTCACCCCACATATTCACCCCACCACTTTGTCCCAAACGTTCTTTTTCTTGTCCGCTTATTCCAGTTTCTCCTCGACAATAAATGTCCACGCCTCTTCTGCCGTTTCAAAGTAGTGGTGTTTCCCTTGATGTGTGACCCACAGTCTTGCCGGCTGCAGCATTCCAAATGTAACCTTCCTTTCGTGCAGCACCGCCTTGGCCCGATTAAAGCTTGCCTTCCTTCTCGCCACCTCCGCACTCCAATCTTGATATACGCGGATCACCGCGTTCTCCCACCTACTGCTCCGAGTTTTCTTTGCCCATCTGAGGACCATCTCTCTGTCCTTATATCGGCGAAATCTCACCACGATGGCTCGAGGAATTTCTCCAGCCCTCGGTCTTCGCGCCATAACTCGATAGGCTCCCTCCACCTCCAACGGGCCCATCGAGGCCTCCGATCCCATTAACGAGTGCAGCATCGTGCTCACATATGCCCCGACGTCTGCCCCTTCTGCACCTTCGGGAAGACCAAGAATCCTTAAATTCTTCCTCCTCGCATTATTCTCCAGCACCTCCAGCCTTTCCACACACCTTTTGTGTTGTGCCTCGTGCATCTCTGTCTTCACCACCAAGCCCTGTATGTCATCCTCATTCTCAGCAGCCTTTGCCTTCACGACCCGAAGCTCCTGCTCCTGGGTCTTTTGCTCCTCCTTTAGCCCTTCAATCGCCTGTAATATCGGGGCCAACAGCTCCTTCTTCATCTCCTTTTTAAGTTCTTCCACGCAACGCCGCAGGAACTCTTGTTGGTCAGGGCCCCATATTAAACTGCCTCCTTCCGACGCCATCTTGCTTTGTGCCTGCCTTCCTGGCCGCTGCTCTAGAGGATCCACCGCAATCCGGCCACTTTCCTCTCCTTTTTCCATCCGTGTCCAGGGGGGATTCCCTTCTGGTTTACCGCACAGTGTTTTTAGCCGTTAAAATTGCCGTTGGGGCTCCTATCAAGAGCCCAAAAGTCCTTTCCACCGGGAGCTGCCGAAACGTGCGACTTAGCTGGTCATCGCCGCACCCGGAAGTCCCGCCATTTCCAAAGTTAAGTATTGGCCTTTAGTGGTAGGTAGTAGTTTAGAATTATTGTATAACTATTAATTGCTGTATATAATAAATGAGCGTTGATTTAACTCTTACTAAGCGGTGTGTTGCATTATTGATCATTACTTGGACTTGAACCACGTGGCGGTATCAGAAAGATACCTGGCGACTGGGAAAAAGCAGTCAGTGCAGGGATCCCCTGCGGTCGTTCCCCTGAGAAACAAGTATACCGCTTTGGATACTTGTGGGGGGGGGGTACTTACCAGGGGTACGCCATGGGGTACGGGCCTCTGGCACGGAGTCTGTCCCTGTTGCTCAGAAGGGAAGGGGGGAGAGGAGCAGAGCATTAGTAATTGGGGACACTATAGTCAGGGGCACAGATAGGAGATTTTGTGGGAGCGTGAGAGACTCACGTTTGGTATGTTGCCTCCCAGGTGCAAGGGTACGTGATGTCTCGGATCGTGTTTTCCGGGTCCTTAGGGGGGAGGGGGAGCAGCCCCAAGTCGTGGTCCACATTGGCACGAACGACATAGGTAGGAAAGGGGACAAGGATGTCAGGCAGGCTTTCAGGGAGCTAGGATGGAAGCTCAGAACTAGAACAAACAGAGTTGTTATCTCTGGGTTGTTGCCCGTGCCACGTGATAGTGAGATGAGGAATAGGGAGAGAGAGCATTTAAACACGTGGCTACAGGGATGGTGCAGGCGGGAGGGATTCAGATTTCTGGATAACTGGGGCTCTTTCTGGGGAAGGTGGGACCTCTACAGACAGGATGGTCTACATCTGAACCTGAGGGGCACAAATATCCTGGGGGGGAGATTTGTTAGTGCTCTTTGGGGGGGTTTAAACTAATGCAGCAGGGGCATGGGAACCTGGATTGTAGTTTTAGGGTAAGGGAGAATGAGAGTAGAGAGGTCAGGAGCACAGATTTGACGTCGCAGGAGGGGGCCAGTGTTCAGGTAGGTGGTTTGAAGTGTGTCTACTTCAATGCCAGGAGTATACGAAACAAGGTAGGGGAACTGGCAGCATGGGTTGGTACCTGGGACTTCGATGTTGTGGCCATTTCGGAGACATGGATAGAGCAGGGACAGGAATGGATGTTGCAGGTTCCGGGGTTTAGGTGTTTTAGCAAGCTCAGAGAAGGAGGCAAAAGAGGGGGAGGTGTGGCGCTGCTAGTCAAGAGCAGTATTACGGTGGCGGAGAGGATGCTAGATGGGGACTCTTCTTCCGAGGTAGTATGGGCTGAAGTTAGAAACAGGAAAGGAGAGGTCACCCTGTTGGGAGTTTTTTATAGGCCTCCTAATAGTTCTAGGGATGTAGAGGAAAGGATGGCGAAGATGATTCTGGATAAGAGCGAAAGTAACAGGGTAGTTATTATGGGAGACTTTAACTTTCCAAATATTGACTGGAAAAGATATAGTTCGAGTAAATTAGATGGGTCATTTTTTGTACAGTGTGTGCAGGAGGGTTTCCTGAAACAATATGTTGACAGGCCAACAAGAGGCGAGGCCACGTTGGATTTGGTTTTGGGTAATGAACCAGGCCAGGTGTTGGATTTGGAGGTAGGAGAGCACTTTGGGGACAGTGACCACAATTCGGTGACGTTTACGTTAATGATGGAAAGGGATAAGTATACACCGCAGGGCAAGAGTTATAGCTGGGGGAAGGGCAATTATGATGCCATTATGACTTGGGGGGGATAAGGTGGAGAAGTAGGCTGCAAGTGTTGGGCACACTGGATAAGTGGGGCTTGTTCAAGGATCAGCTACTGCGTGTTCTTGATAAGTATGTACCGGTCAGGCAGGGAGGAAGGCGTTGAGCGAGGGAACCGTGGTTTACCAAGGAAGTGGAATCTCTTGTTAAGAGGAAGAAGGAGGCCTATGTGAAGATGAGGTGTGACGTTTCGGTTGGGGCGATGGAGAGTTACAAGGTAGCGAGGAAGGATCTAAAGAGAGAGCTAAGACGAGCAAGGAGGGGACATGAGAAGTATTTGGCAGGAAGGATCAAGGAAAACCCAAAAGCTTTCTATAGGTATGTCAGGAATAAGCGAATGACTAGGGAAAGAGTAGGACCAGTCAAGGACAGGGATGGGAAATTGTGTGTGGAGTCTGAAGAGATAGGCGAGATACTAAATGAATATTTTTCGTCAGTATTCACTCAGGAAAAAGATAATGTTGTGGAGGAGAATGCTGAGCCCCAGGCTAATAGAATAGATGGCATTGAGGTACGTAGGGAAGAGGTGTTGGCAATTCTGGACAGGCTGAAAATAGATAAGTCCCCGGTCCCTAATGGGATTTATCCTAGGATTCTCTGGGAGGCCAGGGAAGAGATTGCTGGACCTTTGGCTTTGATTTTTATGTCATCATTGGCTACAGGAATAGTGCCAGAGGACTGGAGGACAGCAAATGTGGTCCCTTTGTTCAAAAAGGGGAGCAGAGACAACCCCGGCAACGATAGACCGGTGAGCCTCACGTCTGTAGTGGGTAAAGTCTTGGAGGGGATTATAAGAGACAAGATTTATAATCATCTAGATAGGAATAATATGATCAGGGATAGTCAGCATGGCTTTGTGAAGGGTAGGTCATGCCTCACAAACCTTATTGAGTTCTTTGAGAAGGTGACTGAACAGGTAGATGAGGGTAGAGCAGTTGATGTGGTGTATATGGATTTCAGCAAAGCGTTTGATAAGGTTCCCCACGGTAGGCTATTGCAGAAAATACGGAGGCTGGGGATTGAGGGTGATTTAGAGATGTGGATCAGAAATTGGCTAGCTGAAAGAAGACAGATGGTGGTGGTTGGTGGGAAATGTTCAGAATGGAGTACAGTCACAAGTGGAGTACCACAAGGATCTGTTCTGGGGCCGTTGCTGTTTGTCATTTTTATCAATGACCTAGAGGAAGGCGCAGGAGGGTGGGTGAGTAAATTTGCAGACGATACTAAAGTCGGTGGTGTTGTCGATAGTGTGGAAGGATGTAGCAGGTTACAGAGGGATATAGATAAGCTGCAGAGCTGGGCTGAGAGGTGGCAAATGGAGTTTAATGTAGAGAAGTGTGAGGTGATTCACTTTGGAAGGAATAACAGGAATGCGGAATATTTGGCTAATGGTAAAGTTCTTGAAAGTGTGGATGAGCAGAGGGATCTAGGTGTCCATGTACATAGATCCCTGAAAGTTGCCACCCAGGTTGATAGGGTGGTGAAGAAGGCCTATGGAGTGTTGGCCTTTATTGGTAGAGGGATTGAGTTCCGGAGTCAGGAGGTCATGTTGCAGCTGTACAGAACTCTGGTACGGCCGCATTTGGAGTATTGCGTACAGTTCTGGTCACCGCATTACAGGAGGAATGTGGAGGCTTTGGAGCGGGTGCAGAGGAGATTTACCAGGATGTTGCCTGGTATGGAGGGAAAATCTTATGAGGAAAGGCTGATGGACTTGAGGTTGTTTTCGTTGGAGAGAAGAAGGTTAAGAGGAGACTTAATAGAGGCATACAAAATGATCAGGGGGTTGGATAGGGTGGACAGTGAGAGCCTTCTCCCGCGGATGGAAATGGCTGGCACGAGGGGACATAACTTTAAACTGAGGGGTAATAGATATAGGACAGAGGTCAGAGGTAGGTTCTTTACGCAAAGAGTAGTGAGGCCGTGGAATGCCCTACCTGCTACAGTAGTGAACTCGCCAACATTGAGGGCATTTAAAAGTTTAATGGATAAACATATGGATGATAATGGCATAGTGTAGGTTAGATGGCTTTTGTTTCGGTGCAACATCGTGGGCCGAAGGGCCTGTACTGCGCTGTATTGTTCTATGTTCTATGTTCTATGACTCATGAGCAAAGGTGACAGAATTAGAGCAAATAAACTAAGGCTAAAATGAGCAACAATGCCGAGAGGCTATTGGTAGACAGACACTGGATCCAGATTGGATCTGCCGCCTGCTGGCTCCACCCGTAAGGCGGAGTATAAGAACACGGGTTCTCCCAGCAGCCGCATTCTGTAACTGAGCTGCTGGGGAACAAGTCTGCTTAATAAAGCCTTTGATTGACTTCATCTCTTCTCGTCTCGTGAGTAATTGATTGTGCTACAATTTATTAAGCAAACTTAAAAGAGTGTCTGCGAATCAGCCCCCATGCAGCAAATTCAGCGGCCGTATTTAAACACTGGCTAGCGTGCTTTGAGAGATGCCTCCGAACGGCCCCCGGCCGGACCACAGAAGACCAGAAAATGCAGGTCCTGCATTCCAGGGTGAGCCCGGAGATCTACACGCTCATCGAAGACATGGAGGATTTCCCGACGGCGCTCACCATGCTGAGAGGGATCTACATTCGGCTCGTAAACCAAGTCTACGCACGCCACCAACTCGCGATGAGACGGCAATTCCCTGGAGAATCGCTGGACGAGTTCTACAGCGCGCTGCTAATCATAGAATTGGGAAGGAGCTGCAACTGCCCATCGGTGACCGCAAACGAACATACGGAGCTCCTAATCAGGGTTGCTTTGGTGGCAGGTATGACCTCATCCCAAATTCGCCAGCGACTGCTGGAGAGAGACTCACTAGGACTCACGGAGGCACAGGCCCTTGTGGCCTCCCTCGATGTGGCCTCACAAAATGCCTGCGCTTACGCCCCCGACCGCCCAGCAGCCCCTTGGGCTCCGTGGACCCCCGCTGCGACCGACTCCCCGGCACCCCCCCCCCCACCCCCCTGCACGGCAAGAGCACCAGACCAACCGGGGGGGCCCCGCTGCTATTTTTGCGGGCAGTCGAAACACCCCCGGCAGCGCTGCCCGGCCCGCTCGGCCATCTGTAAAAGTTGCGGCAAAAAGGGGCACTATTCAGCGGTGTGCCAGTCCCGGGGGATTGCTGCAATCTCCGGGGGAGAACGAAGACAGCAGACTCAACCCCCACAACGATCCATGTGCGGCCAACGGGCGCCGCCATTTTGGTTTCCGGACTCCACGCCCCTGCGGGGATGGGTGCCGCCATCTTTTAACCCTCCGGCCATGTGCGATCCATGGACGCGGCTATTTTGTCCACCCCCGACCGCGTGCGATCTGTGGACACCGCCATATTGGCTGATAGCCAAGGACCCCAGCATGGACGGCTCCACGGGGCCTGAAGAAAACGCCCCGATGCAGCAACCATGACTGGCTTCGGTGACCCTGGACCAATCGCGGCCCCGGACGCTCCAAACGGCAACAATGACGGTGCTGGTTAACGGGTACGAAACACCATGTCTGAGCGACTCTGGGAGCACGGAAAGTTTTATCCACCCGGATACAGTATGACGCTGTTTTCTTTCAATCCATCCGAGTACCCAAAAGATTTTCCTGGGCAGCGGGATCCCATTCCGTAGAAATCAAAGGGTTCTGCATTGCAAACCTAACAGTGCAGGGGAGAGTTTAAGAATTATCGGCTTTATGTCCTCCCCCATCTCTGCGCTCCTACTCTCCTCGGGTTAGATTTTCAATGTAACCTCCAGAGCTTGACGTTCCAATTCGGCGGCCCTATACCCCCACTCACTATCTACAGCCTCGCGACCCTCAAGGTTGAACCGCCTTGTTTGCGAACCTCACCCCGGATTGCAAACCCGTCGCCACTAGGAGCAGACGGTACAGCGCCCAGGACCGAACGTTTATCTGGTCTGAAGTCCAGCGGCTGCTGAAGGAAGCCATAATCCAAGCCAGCAATAGTCCCTGGAGAGCTCAGGTGGTAGTTGTAAAGACCGGGGAGAAGCAGAGGATGGTCGTAGACTATAGTCAAACCATCAATAGGTACACGCAGCTAGATGCGTACCCTCTCCCCCACATATCCGACATGGTCAATCGGACTGCACAATACAAGGTCTTTTCCACAGTGGACCTTCGGTCCGCATACCATCAGCTCCCAATCCGCCCGAGCGACCGCAAGTACACTGCCTTTGAGGCAGATGGGCGGCTCTACCACTTTTTAAGGGTCCCATTTGGCGTCACTAACAGAGTCTCGGTCTTCCAACCGAATGGTTGACCAGCACGGTTTGCGGGCCACGTTCCCATACCTCGACAATGTAACCATCTGCGGCCATGACCAGCAGGACCACGACGCCAACCTCCGCAAATTCCTCCAGACCGCTAACGCCCTGAACCTCACCTACAACAAGGAAAAATGCGTGTTTAGCACCGACCGTCTAGCCATCCTTGGCTACGTAGTGCATAATGGAGTGATAGGCCCCGACCCTGAATGCATGCGCCCCCTTATGGAGTTCCCCCTCCCCCACTGCTCCAAAGTCCTGAAACGCTGCCTGGGCTTCTTCTCTTATTACGCCCAGTGGGTCCCCCACTACGCGGGCAAGGCCCGCCCGCTAATTCAGTCCACTACCTTCCCCCTGTCGACAGAGGCCCGCCAGGCCTTCAGCCGCATCAAAGCGGATATCGCAAAGGCCACAATGCACGCAATCGACGAGTCCCTCCCCTTCCAAGCCGAGAGCGACGCATCCGATGTAGCTCTGGCGGCCACGCTCAACCAAGCGGGCAGACCCGTGGCCTTTTTCTCCCGGACCCTCCACGCTTCAGAAATCCGCCACTCCTCAGTGGAAAAGGAAGCCCAAGCCATAGTAGAAGCTGTGCGGCATTGGAGGCATTACCTGGCCGGCAAGAGATTCACTCTCCTCACTGACCAACGGTCGGTAGCCTTTATGTTCGATAATGCACAGCGGGGCAAAATCAAGAACGACAAGATCTTGAGGTGGAGGATCGAGCTCTCCATCTATAACTATGAGAACTTGTATCGTCCCGGAAAGCTGAACGAGCCGTCCGATGCCCTATCCCGCGGCACATGTGCCAACACACAGGTAGACCATCTCCAAGCCCTCCACGAGGACCTCTGCCACCCAGGGGGTCACTCGGTTCTACCACTTTGTGAAGGCCCGCAACCTCCCCTACTCTGTTGAGGAGGTCCGAACAGCCACCTGGAACTGCCAAATCTGCGCAGAGTGCAAGCCGCACTTTTTCAGGCCAGATAGAGCGCACCTGATAAAGGCTTCCCGACCCTTTTGAGCGCCTCAGTCTGGATTTCAAAGGCCCCCTCCCCTCCACCGATAGCAACACGTACTTCCTAAACATGGTGGACGAATACTCCCGTTTCCCTTTCGTCATCCCCTGCCCCGACATGACCGCGGCCACGATCATTAAAGCCCTCTACACCATCTTTACACTGTTCAGTTTCCCCGCATACATCCATAGCGATAGGGGGTCGTCCTTCATGAGCGACGAACTGTGTCAATTCCTGCTCAGCAAGGGCATTGCCTCGAGCAGGACGACCAGTTACAACCCCCGGGGAACGGTCAGGTAGAGAGGGAGAACGGTTCGGTCTGGAAGACCGTCCTACTGGCCCTACGGTCCAGACAAGAACCTGGGTTCCCCCAGCAGCCGCATTCTGTAACTGAGCTGCTGGGGAACAAGTCTGCTTAATAAAGCCTTTGATTGACTTCATCTCTTCTCGTCTCGTGTGTAATTGATTGTGCTACACTCTCACAAACCCAGTCTCATATTCACCTATCACCTTCAGGAGGCACTCCTCCAACCTACCTGCCAGTACCTTCATCAATATCTTTGCGTCCACGTTTAAAAGTGATATGGGCCTGTACGACCCACACTCCATCGGATCCTTACCTTTTTTAAGCAACAGGGAAATCAATGCCTGCCCCAAAGTTTGTGGTAATACCCCCTTCCCTATCGCCTCTTCAAACATCCCCACCATCAGCGGTGCAGCTTATCCTTGAATTTTTTCTAATATTCCACCGGAAACCCATCCGGCCCTGCCACCTTTCCCGATTGCATCTTCCCAATTGCATCTTTTATCTCCACTATCGCCCTTTCTAATGTTCACCTCCAGCCCATCTAGAAATTCTTGCATCTCCCAGACTCCCCAGGTGGTTCTGTCCTGTACAACCTCTCATAGAATTCCTCAAAGACCTTGTTAATCTCATCCGGAGCCACCACCAACTTCCCTACCCTGTCCCGCACCTGAACAATTTCCCGTGCCGCCGCTTCTCTCCGAAGCTGACCTGCTAACATACTCCCCACCTTCTCTCCATGCTCGTAAACTGCACCCTTGCTCGCCTCAATTGGCGCGCCGCCTTCCTGTCAGATAGTCGGTCAACGCTTGCCTGTAGTTCCTTCCTCTTTTCCAACTTCGCTGGGTCCCCATCTTCCGCATAACTCCTATCTACCTCCAGCATCTCATCTCCTCTGACGCAGCAACCTCTCCTTTTTGTCCACCCTAGCCTTAAACAAGATCACCTCACCCCTCACCACCGCCTTCGAGCCTCCCAGACAACAGCCTTTAACACCTCACCCATGCAGTTGAAACCTACATATTCTTCAATTACTTTTTCAATTTTGTCATTAAACCCTCGGACCCCCAACAGTCCCACATCTAATTTCCACCCCAGCCTCTGTACTACCCCCTTCTCCAGTACCATATCCACCCAATGTGGAGAATGATCTGATATTGCAATTGCTGAGTACACCGACCCCTTAACCCCAGCCAGCAGCCCCTTCCCCACCATGAAAAAGTCGATCCGCGACTATACCTTATGGACCGCCGAGAAAAACGAGTACTCTCGCTCCCTCGGGTGCGGAAACCTCCAAGGTCTACCCTTCCTATTTCCACCCTTAGCCCAGCCAATGGCATCGCCCCCCCCCCCCCTGACGGGACCAGTGAGCGCGGCCATGACCTGTCCAACCTTGTCTCCTGCACCAAGTTCCAGTCCGCCCCCACTATCAATTCATGTGAGTCCAAGTCGGGGATGGCCCCCCACATCTTCTTTGCGAATCCCGCATCGTCCCAATAGGGACCATATACACTTACCAGCACCACTAGCCTCCCGTCCAGCGCCCCTGTCACAATCACATATCTACCCCCTGATCTGCAACCACTTTCTCCATCTGAAACCGTAGCCTTTTGCTGACCATAACTGCTACCCCTCGAACCCTTCCGTCAAATCTCGAGTGAAACACCTGGCTAACCCAGCCCTTTTTAAGTCTCACTTGGTCCTTCACCCTCAATTGAGTCTCCTGCTGCATTGCTACATCGGCCTTCAATGTTTTAAGATGTGCAAGCACCCCTGACCTCTTGACTGGGCCTCCCAACCCCTTCACGTTCTACGTGACTATCCTAACTGGGGGTCTCTCACCCCCCCTTCTTATCCACCATCATCACACCACCATGAGCCTGACCCGCCTCTACCCATTATTAACATCGAACCCCCTCCCCCCTCCCAGAATCCACTTCCTCTCGAAAAAAACCTCACCCAGTATCGATCCCTTCCCACCCCACCCTTGCTCACCTTGGAGGCCCATCAAAATCTGCTAACCAGGCTCCAATGTCCGCAGCCCTCCTCTCACCTCACCTGTTCACTAGCCAACTTTAGTTAGCTAGCACGGGTGTCCGTCCCCCCCCCCCCCCCCACACCCCAAGGCATACCGTCCCCTCCCACCCAGTCACAGAAAAGAAAAACAGTCCAACCCATACAAATTCAATAAAATAACATATAACCGTCGCAACAAAGAACGTCAATCAAACAAAACAACAACTTAAACTCTATAACAATGTGAAGTCAATAAAGTTACAATACAGGTCAATGAAAAGAAAGTGAGAACATTTATACATTTTCCAGCTCCCCAATCAAGTCCACGATCTCTCTTCCAGCTCCACTCCTCACTCTGTCCCAAGCCTTCTGCCTTCACAAACGCCTCAGCCGCCTCCACCATTTCAGAATAAAAATCTTTGGTGTTGGATGTCACCTTCAGCTTCGCAGTGTAAACCATATGAAAAAAATATGAAAATCGCTTATTGTCACAAGTAGGCTTCAAATGAAATTACTGTGAAAAGCCCCTAGTTGCCACATTCCGGCGCCTGTTCGGGGAAGCTGGTACGGGAATTGAACCCGCGCTGCTGGCCTTGGTCTGCTTTACAAACCAGCTATTTAACCCACTGTGCTAAACCATACCAAATCACACCCCGTTGTTGTACAGTGTCGCCTTTACTCGGCCGAACGCCACTCGCCTCTTCGCCAACTCCAGCTGGTATATCCGAACTCTAGCACCAGCCCACTGCACCTCCCCAGCTTAACACCCTCTCCTTCACATGGTATATATGGAAGCAGATAATTACTGCTCCTGGTGGCTCATTTACTTTGGGTTTCAGCCATAATGACCGATGAGCTTGGTCCAGTTCATACCGTAGGGGTTCTCACCCTCCCCCATCAACTCCGCCAGCATCTTATTAAAGTACTCTGTTGGCCTCAAGCCCTCTGTCCCTTCGGGCAAGCCCACAATTCTCAGATTGTGCTGCCTTGAGCAGTTCTCCAAATCTTTGAGCTTTACTCGGAGCCCTCTGTTGACCTCCAACACCCTCCGCAGCTCGTCCCCCCCATCGAGGTGAGCTGGTCGCTGTGCTTCGACACGGTCTCCTCCAGTTCCTTCACCTTTTCACCTTGTTCTCTTACTTCAGCTGATGCCTTTGCCACAGCTACCCTCACCGGGGCGATTGCCTCCTCCATCAATGATTTAAGTGCGACCACCATCTCCTTTCCCAACGCCTCCACCCGCGTTTCCTCCCTTATTCACAGCTGCTCCTCGCGGCCCTTTTTGCATCCTTTAGTGACTTATTATTTTTATTTCTGCAATGCTTAAAAGAAATTTCCCCCCCCCCCGGGATCGGACTCCAAACTCCTTAAAAAAACATTTGAAGCAGGAGCCACCCAATGTGCATCTTCCCCTCTACATGCCCTGGATTCAGGCCTGCCCCCTCTACTGCCTCATGTTCGGCTCCGTCCCTGCCGCTCCAACTGCCACGCACTCCAGACTCCACGCCTCCTCTCCGGCTGCCCGACACTCCCATGGGGTTCTTCATCGGTTTTAACCTGGCTTGATTTGGTGCCCGTCCCTTAGGCCCTAAAGGCCGAAAAAAATCGGGGGGGGGGGGGGAAACAAAAGGGGAAAAAAAACGCTGAAAATTGCGTACACCGGCGGGAGCACCTTCTTGATGTGGCTGCTGCTCTTGTGAGCGCCACCGGAATCCGTTTAGTTGCAATTACATAGAACTAATATTTCTTTGAGTCTCTAAAGAGGTTGTACACCCAGATTTTGTGATGGTGAATCATAGAATTCATACAGTGCAGGAGGCCATTCAGCCCATCGAGTCTGCACCGATCCACTCCACCCTATCCCCGTAACCTATCTTACACATCTTTGGGTTGTGGGAGTGAGACCCACGCAGACAGAGGGAGAACGTACAAACTCCAGAGAGACAGTCACCCAAGGTCGGAATTGAACCTCGGTCTCTGGCGCTGTGAGGCAGCAGTGCTAACCATCATGCCATCCCGAAACCTTGTCTGGAGGTCTCTTTAGTTTCTCACACTGATCTCTAGGACAGTCATTTTTAGATGTTCCATCGGGTGGCATGGTAGCGCAGCGGTAAGCACTGAAGTCTCACGGCGCCGAGGACCCGGGGTGAATCCTGACCCCGGGTCACCATCTGTGTGGAATTTGCACATTTTCCCTGTGTCTGTGTGGGTCTCACCCCCACAACCCAAAGATGTGCAGGGTAGGTGGATTGGCCACGCTAAATTGCCTCTTAATTGGAAATGTTTTTGTAAATTCTTGGATGTTCCTGGTTGAATTTGGAATCTTGCCCTTGATTCAATAGAACTGGTTGAGGAACATAGAACATTACAGCGCAGTACAGGCCCTTCGGCCCTCGATGTTGCGCCGACCTGTGAAACCACTTTAAAGCCAATCTACCCTATAGAACATAGATGGAATGGATTTGATTTATCCTCAGTCTCAGCTCATTGTTGCACCTTTCCATGCAATTACTTCATAGGACCTTGGTTCTGAACAAATTCCTGTCACCTCGGCTGGTTGCCATATACCTTTTATGTAATCTCAGATGAAAATTTGTTTTCCCAAGAGTAAACTTGGCAACTCATGCCTGAATTTCTATTGTGTGCGTTGATCATCTCTTCAGGTTTAAAAGTTTCTTTCCAGTTTCCCAGAAAGTAGAATGGGTAAGAGTTGGTAAATCGGTGCACACTGGCCTGCCAAATATTAACTCTGTCGGTGATGGAATCATAGCACTTAAAAAGTTGTCATTCAAAGGTGTATCAGAGCTATGTGTAGATTTTGCTCGATATGTGTACATTTGAGAATTTAGAGATTTCACCTTGTGAATCGTTCATTCAGCTGGCCTGTTCATTCTCAGGTAATGAGGATAAATAGTAATGTGAATGATATTCCATTTCTCACACATTTCCTGAAATGGATCACCAATAAATTACTGACCTTTACCCAAAATGATCTCTCAAGGTACATCAAATAAACTGAAAATAGCACTTTGAGTGTGTGTGACAGTTGTACTTAACATTGTCGACATGCTCATCGAATTTACATTGCAGAAATTCAGCCCATCGAGTCTTCATCGGCCCTTGGAAAGAGCACCTACTTAAGCCCATGCCTCCACCTTATCCCCGTAACCCAGTAACCCCATCTGACTGATTGGACACGAAGGGACATAAACTGGAGCTCCCGGAGGAAACCCATGCAGACACTGGAGAAAGTGCAAACTCCACACAGTCACCCGAGGCTGGAATTGAACCCGGGACCCTGGAGCTGTGAAGCAGTAGTGCTAACCAGTGTGCCACCGTGCTGATAAATCTGCAATTGCTGGTCCATTAGTTTCTACAATGTGGAATATCTGTGACACACAGCAGTATCAATTGTACTTGCACTCCAGCACTATGAATCCTGTATATGGAATTAGTGAACTCCCTTTCATGACCGACCTAACCCGATGCTGGTCCCCTTGACACACTTTCTCACTCATGGAACTGACAAACTGTGTGTTGCAGTCTCTCCACAGGAGATCAGTCTGCTTCCCAGCTTCTTATCTGAGCAGTTGCTCGACAATGTGTCTCCAGAGATTTTCATCGCAGCCATGTCATGTTGATTTAATGTGGACGTCCTTGAACCTGTTGCTGTAGAAGACACAAGGCACCAATCACACATAAGCGATTGGTTAACACATTGTAGGTTCATTCATTAAGTACGAGAAACATGAGAACAGTCATAGATTTCACTCATTCAGCCCATCGAATCTGCACCGACCCTCCAAAAGAGCCCTCTAGCCAGGTCCACTCCCCGCCCTATCCCGTAACTTCACTTGTACATCCTTGAACTCTAAGGGACAATTTTAACATGGTCAATTTACCTAACCTGCACATCTTTGGACTGTGGAAGGAAACCGGAGCACCCGGAAGAAACCCAATCAGACAGGGGGAGAACATGCAGACTCCATGCAGTCATCCAAAGCTGGAATTGAACGGGCACTGTGAGACAGCAGTGCTAATCACTGTGCCACCATGCTGTCCATACAAAGTTATAATATTGGAGGCACTAGGAGCTGTGTTGTTTGCAGCAAAAATTAAACTAAAACTGGAGTACACAATGAGTACATCAATTCCCTTCGAGTGATGTATACGGACACATAGAGTGCACTGTACAAACTTGTACAAAATGCAGAATCAAGAGGATGCTAGGTTGATAGAGGAGCTTCCCTGTGTATTGCTGCCATCTTTTGGTGATGTTTGGCTATCTAGTAATAGATTAAATTGACTATCTTTAAACAATTTATCACAATAATCTTTATTGTCACAAGTAGGTTTACATTAACACTGCAATGAAGTTACTGTGAAAATCACCGAGTCGCCACATTCCAGCCTGTTCAGGTACACAGAGGGAGAATTCAGAACGTCCAAATTACCAAACAGCACATCTATCTGGACTTGTGGGAGGAAACCGGAGCACCCGGAGGAAACCCACGCAGACACAGGGGGAACGTGCAGACTCCGCACAGAGAGCAGCCCAATTGGACTTATTGAAGAGACTGAAAACATACATTGCTGAGACAGATAGTGCTTTCGAAGGACAGCTCCCCTGTGTGAGCACTGGAGGGTAAACAACACAGCCAACTCTCAGTGTAAGGGAAGCAGGTGAGTCAGCTCCAAGCCCATGTGGAGGTGTTGGTGTTTGGCGAGAGAGGAGTAGGTGAAATAATCCTGATACACTGGAAGGGTTTGTCTCCCGTGTGGGTTCATTGATGTTCCAGGAGGTCTAACTGTGTGAAGTCTTTAATACAGAATTCACACTGATAGGGTTTCTCCCCTGTGTGAGATATGTTGATGGACCTGGAGATACACTGTGTGAAAGCCTTGTCACACCCCTCACAGCCAACTGATTTCGCCCCAGTATGAATTCATCAATGGTTCAGGAGATCAGAGGAGTCGGTGAAAAATTCATCACAAACACGGCAGTGAAGGGTTTCTCCATGTGTGAATCTTCATGTGTTGCGGGAGGGTAAAAAATATCAAGAAGCTTCATCAATACCTCACAATTGAAGGGTTATTCCATTATGTGAATATTATAGTGCACGCAGAGGTTTGCTGATCCTGTGAAGGTTGTCACACGCCTCACACTTGAATAGTTTCCCTCCCGTGTGGCTCCTCCGATGGACAGAGTCTCAGTAGCTGTTTAAATGTATTAGTGTCAATGGAATGTTGTTAATTGTGTTTGTCACACATCTTGCATGAATGGTTTCTCTCCTGTATGGATGTGTTGGTGTACATGCAGGTTTCACAACTTGCAGAATTATTTGTGACACATCTCGCACATGAAAAGATTTTCAGGGACTTCCGGTGAACAGTCGCACATTTAGCAGCTCCTGCTCTTGGTGTTTTTTTGACGGCTTTTAAGCTGGATTTTCGCAGACATTTTTTCTAACATAAGTGGATAAAAGCGAGAGGAGGAAAATGGATTATGGGATTACGCTCGAAAAATAATCGCAAAAGGAATCAAAAGTTGGTTGGAAGTGAGGACCTGAGCTTGGTGGCTGCAATGGCAGAGAAGCGAGACCCGGCCCCGTCGGCCCAATGGTCGACAGATCAGTTGGTTGCATACCTGGATGAGAAGTTCGCCCGGCACCGTGAGGAGTGTGCGGAGGACCTGCCTCGATTAAGGAGGCTGTCAACCGGATGGAGGTGACAGTGACGGCCCAGGGACAGTCAATCCAAAAGCTGCAGGAGCAGGCGACGGAGCAAGAGCAGTCCACAGGGATGGCACTGCAAATTGGTATTTTACAAGATCGGCAAAAGCGGCTGCTGGAAAAGGTGGAGGACCTGGAGAATCGTTTCCGCAGGCAGAATGTTCGGAGCGTCGGTCTCCCAGAGGGAAAGGATCGGATGCCAGTGCGTATGTTGTGAGGATGTTCGAGAAAATGATGGGCAGAGGCGTTCAACGGGCCTTTGGAGGTGGACCGGGCTCACCGGTGATGTGGCTTCACCGATTCCTGGACAAGGAACGCATCATGAGATGGGCTAGGGAGACGGGACGGTTTGTATGGGAAGAAGCTGAGATCCGGGTCTACCAGGACTTGGGAGCAGAGCTTGAGGGCAGGTTTCAATAACGTTAAAACAGCGCTGTATGCGAAGGGAATAAAATATGGATTCTCTACCCGGCCCGTCTTTGGGTAACCTATGAGGAAAGGGAACGGTCTTATGGCTCGCCAGAAAAAGCGGGCTATATGAAAGACAACAACCTGGGGGACCCATAAGGACTTAATAAAAAGAGAAAACTGGTCGGTAGCGATTTACATCAAAACGTTCTGTGCTGCACTGTAACTTGAGTTGCGATGACCGGGAAGAGAAGTTGTTTTTTCTTTTTGAGTTACCTAACTTTGACCTTTCAGTGTATGTACTAAGGTACAGTTTCTTCCTTTTTGTTTGTGTTTGTAAAAAAAAAGGTAAAATAATAATAAAGGGGGGAAAAAAAGAATGGAGGGGGAGAAGAAGAGCTTTCAAATTAAGATGGTCCAGGAGGGAAAGACATCTGTTTGAGTTTTTACATATATAATTTTTTCTGTCTCACCATTTACCTTGTTTGTTTACACTTCTATTGTTTGGGGCTCTGTTTGAAGGTGATGGGATTGATAAGATGTTATAAAGGGGGAGGGGTGGGCCATTGAGTTTGAGCCTTAAGTGGAGAGTGTGTTTGCTTTTTGCACTCGGTGCTATTGTTCTGAAATAGCTGACGATTTGGGGACTTCCAGGAGGCTGGAGATGGAGACTAGATGGCGGTTGCTGCCAGTGGGCGGATCTGGGGAGGTGCGGGCCATGGGCTGGCCTAGGAAAGGTCATGGCTAATCAACTGGGGAGGGGGGGGCAAGAGCCCCCCTGACCAGACTGGTTACGTGGAATGTTCGTGGACTGAATGGGCCGGTCAAGAGGGCCCGTGTGTTTGCACACTTGAGACAGTTAATGGCGGACATGGCCATGTTACAGGAGACACACTGAAAGCTGGGGGATCAATTTAGACTGAAAAAGGGATGGGTCGGGCAGGTGTTTCATTCAGGATTGGACTTCAAAACAAGGGGGGTAGTCATCCTGATAAACAAAAGGGTGGCATTCGAGGTGGGGAAAATGTGACAGGCCCGGGAGGCAGATTTATCATGGTGAATGGGAAACTGGAGGGAATGGCAGCGGTGCTGGTGAATATATATGCCCCAAACTGGGACGACGTTGCGTTTGTTAGGAAGATGCTGGGAAAAATCCCGGACCTCGTCTCGTACCGGTTGATCATGTGGGGTGATTTTAATACGGTTTTAATACGGTGGCCAACTTATCGATGGTCAGGAAGTGGGTAGTGGGCAGGGGTTGGCCTGGGAGTGAGTGGAAGTGGCATCCTGTAAGGGTCAAGTTTGGAAGCTTTACCGTTTTCGCCGCCTCGGTACTCTACAAGCCCTGTGGTGGTGGCAGTCCTAAGGGTGTGGGGGCAATGGAGGCAGCACATGGGATTAGAGTGTGTCAGTGTGGTCTCCGATCTGTAACAATCACCGGTTTATCCCGGGGAGGCTGGATGGGGGCTTCAGGAGATGGCAGCAGGCAGGGATCGAGAGATTTGGGGACTTATTTATCCAGGAGGGCTTTCTGACCTTGGAGGCACTAGAGAAGGGGTTTGAGTTACCGGCTGGTAAAGGTTTTCGATATCTTCAGGTCCGGGACTTCATCCGGAGGCAGATTCCAAGCTTCTCTCGCCTCCCCCTGAGGGGACTACAGGACAAGGTGATGTCAAAAACTGGGGTTGGAGAGGGGAGGACTTCGGAGATATACAAGGAGTTGATGGAGTGGGATCAGGGAGGTGAAGCAGAAGTGGGAAGAGGAGCTGGGAAGAGAGCTGGAAATGGAAAAGTGGGAAAAAGCCTTGAAGAGAGTTAATTCATCTTCATCCTGAGCCAGACTTAGACTGCTCCAGTTCAAGGTGGTCCACAGGGCTCCCATGATGGTAGCCCGGATGAGCAGGTTCTTTGAGGAGGTGGAGGATAGATTTGTGGGGGTAGTCCGGCTAACCATGTTCTGGGCGTGTCCGAAGTTGAAGGGATTCTGGCAGGGATTTGCAGGCGTTTTGTCAGAAGTCCTGGAAGGGAGGGTAACCCCGAGTCCAGAACTGGCAATCTTTAGGGTATTGGATAATCCGGGGGCCAAGGTGGGGGGAGGGAGGCTGATGCCCTGGCCTTCTCCTCCCTGGTGGCCCGGAGACGGATTTTGCTGGGATGGAGGGACTCAGAGCCCCCAGTCAGGTGTGTGGGTCAACGATATGGCAGGCTTTCTCAGCCTGGAAAAAAATCAAGTTCGCCTTGAGAGGATCAACGCAGGAGTTCGCCCAAAGGTGACAACTGTTCATCGACTTCTTCAAAGAAAATTAAACGTCAGCAGTAAAGGTGGGGGGGGGGGGGGAAGAAAATAGGAGGCATGGCAGTTTTAAATAAGGACAGGGAACTCAGTATACCGATAGCTAGGAAATAGGGCGCGGGCAGTTGGGGACATTGTGTTTTTTTGGAGGGGTTCTTTTTTTTAATCTATATATATATATACACACGTGTCAGCCCACGCGACTGTTTTAAGAAATGTTAATATGTTAAACAGTGAAAATTTTAAATGCTTCAATAAAATATTTTCAAAAAAAAATTTTTTTTGGATGTGTTGGTGTTGACAGAGGGATGATGAGTTTAAGAATTATTTGTTGCACACCTCACATCTGATTGGTTTCTCCCAGTGTGTTTGTGTTGGTGCATGAGGAATTGTGATGAATTTGAGAATGATTTGTTGCATAACCCACATGGGAATGGTTTATCCCCGGTGTGAATGCGTTGGTGTACACGGAGGTTTGATGACTGTGAGAATGATTTGTTGCACACGTCACACATGAATGGTTTCTCCCCAGTGTGAATGCGTCGGTGCACACGGAGAGTCGTTAACTGCGAGAATGATTTGTCGCACTCGTCACACCCGAATGGTTTGTTCCCGCTGTGAATGCGTTGATGTTTACGGAGAGTTGAGGAGTCGGTGAATGGTTTGTTGCACACCTCGCAAACAAATGGTTTCTCTCCAGTGTGAATACGCTGGTGTACCCGTAGGGCTGATGAACATGAGAAAGATTTGTCACACACCTCACACACATAGGGTTTCTCCCCTGTGTGAATCCTCTGGTGACTCAGGAGTTGGGAGTCTTGGGTGAAAGTCATCTCACAAACCTTACATCTGAAAGGTTTCACCCCCGTGTGAATCCTTTGGTGTATCAGGAGGCTCGTAGATGTCATAAAACATTTATTACAAATGTCACACTTGAATCGTTTTCCATCCATATGGTTGCAGTTGGGTTTACAATGATTGTATCGTGTGTTCAGAGGTATTATGAGCCTATGCAACCGTGCAGACACCACGCGCTTGAAGAGACTTGCATCTGTAGAAATGAGTCGATGATTGAGCTCTCATCACACTTTGAGCCCGCTCACTTCTTCCCAGCCTCAACCAAACTGATGGCCCACAGCCGAACCTTCCGAAAGGTTAGTTCTAATGGAAAGTTCCACTCCACTGACCAGTTTCAGATCTAATGAGATGCCAAAGGTCCCTATACCTGACTGATTTCCAGATATTTTCACTGACCAACCTTCTGTGTTGAGCAATGCCGAGAGGGGACTGGATGTCTTCTCGCAGATGTCCAGTTGTTCCTTGGGTAATGGTCAGGATCTTTCTGTAGTGTCTATCCTCTCTATATTCTCTGGTGTAGTATGGTGCTGTCCTTCTGTAAATCAGAAAAAGGAAACATGATTTCCTCCAACTCCTCTTCCTCCTTTGCTGAAAGGGCTGACTCCTCAGTTAGAGACTGTTCTACAGTGAGTGCTAGTCTGTATTTATCCCTATGGGGAATCAGAAACAACTCCTTTATTTTTGCCCACTTAACTGTCACACACCCTGTTTCCAGCAAGGCCACTGGATAGCGACCAGGAGACTATTTGGCTACTTTCTTTCCTCTGTGCAGACTCCCATCTTCCCAGGCAGGACAATGGAAAAGACAGTTGGGCGGAGTGTGAAATGGGCTTTCAATTAATGTAGAGTTTGCATTGTGCTGGTAAAGACCATTTTTTACAGAATTTGATTAATCTCATCAGGAGAAATGTTACTCCGATGGAGATTTTGAAATTCCTTGTTTTCCAAAATTATTGAAAAAAAACACACTTGGTAGGAAGTGCTGGAAGCTGAGGAAAATATTGCTTCAGTGTCGCTGATTGAAGGGTTCTGGTTTATCCTGGGAAATCAGATACACTCAGACTGCACATCCCAAATTCAGCTCTCACACAGCACTGGGCAAAAGTATGAAATCCAAGCCCAGGCTTTTAGGAAAGACCGAGGCCTTCAGGTAAAATCTTTAAAGAAGACAATGAAAAACATCTGAATAAATATGTCTCTGCCCCTCCCAGATAATTACACCTCACCTTCTCATATTCAGTAATGACCCATCAACAAAACTCAGCTGTAAATCAGAAGGGAAATGCTTCCAATAAACACACTCAATATCCAACACAGCCAATCAACCAGCTCAGCTCCCTGATTGACGGCTCTGCAGCCAAACAGATACAAAGGGCGGGAAGCCCCTCTCACAATGGATGGCGATTTCACAGCCAATCACTTTGGAGGGCGGAGCCGTAACTGCCTCCGTGCTCCGCCTAATTCTGCGCAACCGCATTCCAGAGAGATTCTCACCCGGTCGAAACTACATGTCCCATGCTGCATGTGGCCCATGTCCCATGTCTGCTCAGTGAGGAGCGGCAATATGAAAAAAGTGGGAGAGCTGACGCGCGGCACTGATGGGAGCCCGCGCCGAGTTTTCCCGCGCGCAGCAGCGGTTGGCGCCGAGCGTCCGCGAGCGGCTGAGTGGATTTGAAAAGCAGAGATTGAGTTTGGGGAGGATTCATCATTGCAGCAGATTCTCTGCATACAACTGAAGAGGGAAAATGGCACAAATCATGGCAGACCCACTGATTGGACAATACAGGAGAGTTGCAAGAGGAGGATAGTGTGGCCGAGTATGTCAAAGGATGCAGAGAGGTTGCTTCTCTCCACACGTTTCCTGAGTTTAGCATTTTCTCAATCTCCTTTGCACATTTCCAGCATTCACACCACTTTGCCCCATTGGATTCCAAGAGCTGCATTTTAGGGAAGTGGAGACGATGGGTTGATGTGATTTAGTTTTGAAAATAGCAACAGTTTGTCTTCGTGACTTCATGTGTACAAATTATTTTAATTGGAGAAGTGAGGGAGGATCAAAGGTCATATTTTCAAATTGTTCAAGGACAGAACTAGATTCATCAATCATTAAAAGTAACAAGGCAGATCAACAAGGACATTTTATTTTTAAAAATCAAACAATAACAATGTCCATTTTTGGAGAAATCGAATTGAAAAGCAGAGAAGTGATGTTGAACTTGTCTAGAACCTTGTTTAGACCACACTTGGAGAGCTGTGTACAGTTCAGATCAACGTATTGAAAAAGGACAGAAAGGAACTGGAGAAGGTGCAAAAAAAATTGAACAGGATGATATTGAGAATGGAGAGATTGTAACTATCAGGAAAGACTGAACAGGCTGGCACTCTTTTCCCCATCAGAATGTGGAACCTGCTCCCACAGGAATGGTTCAGGCAAATAGTTTTGTTATATTTGATGGGAAGTCAGGGAAGTAGCTGAGGGTTAAAAGAGTAGAAGGATCTGCTGATCAGGTGAGATAAAATCGGTACACAGAAAGCTTATAAGCATTGGTAGAAAGCAGATGGTCCGAATGGCCCGTATCTGCTTTATAAAGTAGAATCAAAACTAGAAATTTTCAGCAGGTCACGTAGCGTCTGCGTAGAGAAACAGTGTTAACATTTCAACTCGAGATGACCATTGTTATGGGAGAGGCTTTTTCAGAACCCCAAAATGTATCATGGAGTTCAACCCCCCTTTAATGTATTGTTGCTTTTCCGAGCTCACGGCTTGTTCTCCAGGTGTGGGATTACAATTATGGACACGTGGGTTTTTAAACACAAAACAATGTTTGTTCCATGAACTCAACTTAATCTTTTCAATAAACATTGGATCTCTTAACACCCCTTACTTCAAAGATAACCCAGAAAATAATACAACACTATCCAATCCTGCAAACTGTTCTTTTAAACCTCCAAAAGACTTCAACCCTTCAAAGATAGGAGCACAACAGGTTACATTCAATATATTTATAGTCTTTGGATTTGCAGAAATCACCAGACCAGCTCTTTTCCTTTTTACAGCTCTCAGCAAACCAGCCAGGCACTTTTCAGCTGCTCTCTCAAACTGAAGCTACAAAATGGCTGAGCTAAAAGCCCAGCTCCACCCACACTCTGACATCACTGCATTTCTTAAAGGTACATTGCTTAAACGTCCATTTCTTAAAGGCACTCTCACGTGACACCTTTCATCAGAAACTAGGTTGGACGAGCAGCTACTTGTAGGAATAATTTAAAAAGGAAATAGAGTACAGGGCCAACATGTTCCCATGATAATGAAGGGTCGGAGCAATAAGTTCAGAGAACCCTGTATGCCAAGGGATATTAGGGTTGGATAAAGAAAAAAAGCGGCTTATGGCCAATACTGAGGGCTGAAAACAGCAGAAGCCCGAGAGGAATATAGAAAGTGCAGGGGACACTTCAGATAGACACGAGGAGAGCGAAGAGGGGCATGAAAAAGCACAGGCGGGTAAAATAGGAAAATCCAAATATGTTTCATAAGTATATTAAGGGCAGGAGATTGACCAGAATAAGAGTAGGGACCAAAGTGGCAATTTGTGTGTTAACTTGTCAGAGATTTGTGGCAATCTCTGACAAAAATTGCAGCGGATCTGACAAAAAATTTCAAATCTTCTCTGGCCACAGAAGAGGTGCCAGAAGACTGGAAGACAGCTAATGTGGTGTCATTATTCAAGAAGGGAAGTAGGGACAAATCAGGTAATGTCAGGCCAGTGATAGAAATTGACTTTTCTAATCAGCTATAACCATGAGAGTAAGGGGAAATGATAGAGATTTAATTGAGAACTCATTAAGAATAATTAACTATAATCATATTAGGCATTACTTTAGTGCAACAAATAGCTGGGTTAATCCAGATAACATTCTCTAATTTCTTTCTTAAGTTTCACATTTTGCAAGCCGATTGAGACTGCAAGGCCAGTGACGTCAAATAGATAAAAGGCCCCATTGTATGGTAAAAACTGGGCGGCTGTCCAGTACGAGTCGTCCAGTTTCTATAGTAGCAGCCAGTCTGGAACTGATAATTTCTCATCGATAACTGTGTTTTTCTAATTAATAATAGATGCAAGTGTAGATAATTTGGAAAATTGGCAAGCAATGGTATGAGAAAGTCACCAAGATATTTAAATACGTATATTTCTTAAAATTGATAGATAGACAGCTTGGCCAAATTGAGTGAATTATAAATTAGTTAAAGTCAATCAGAAGTAAAAAGAAGGCCAGACCTTAAGATAATAATCTCCTTAAAAATCACTTACCGGGATGGAAAAACTCATTCCGGAATCACTATCTATATTTCTGAAACCTATGTCTTTGCTGCTTGCTTTTGCTAATCGCCATCTTTCTTTTGTTTAAATCACTTAGTTATTTTATACTGTATTATGATTTAAAGAATTACCACGATCTGTAACCGAATGAAAACTCAACCACTGTATTCACTAAAGACAATCAATTTGACAATCTTGCTGTAGGGCTAGTCGGAACTTCCTATATGTTGTATTTAAAACAAGCTTACCAGTGGCACAGCTGACAAATAAAGTACAAGTAGACTTTGCCAAAAAGCACAGACTTGAACTCTGTTACTTGGGAACTGAGAAGGGATAATGGATATCCAGGGTTCCGAATAGACACAGAGATCATTCAACTGGCGCTGCGTGACAAACGGAAGGAGGAGTGGACCGAAGACCGTGCCGCTGATGAAATTAAATGAAAATCGCTTATTGTCACAAGTAGGCTTCAATGAAGTTACTGTGAAAAGCCCCTAGTCGCCACATTCCGGCGCCTGTTTGGGGAGGCTGGTATGGGAATCGAACCGTGCTGCTGGCCTGCCTTGGTCTACTTTAAAAGCAAAAAAGCCGAATCGTTAGCGAAAAGGCCCGAACACAGAATCGCTGACCGGAAGACCGAACTTTGACTTTGATCCGAAGATTGGCGGGACACGTAAGAAATCACCCTCACCTCATTAAAGTCTTAATCTGCAACGGCTCGTGAAACTTTGTGATGAATATCATGTTTGCCGCAGAATTTGGTTTGAAATAAGGCAACAGAAATTAATACAATCAGCATTTTAATTCAAAGTGTAATAAAACCACTTCAGCTAAAGGTCATGTAGAGGTTACCACCTGCTGGGAGAACCTCCGAGCTGGTTTCAAAGGATCATTAATACAAACAAATACAGGATAAGAAAGACCTTCCTTTGACACACCATAAATTCTTTGGGATCACTCCCCTGCACCTAAGTATTCAAATCATGAGGACAGGAAATTCTTCAGATAAATAAATACACAAATCCTTCCTTAACTATATAACTCTTGACACTTGGAATAACACCCTCAAAGAAGTGTCTGTTTTGATATCAAAGAAACATGACAACACTGAAAAAAGACAGATCTCTATACGAGTCCCTCTTTGCCAATATATCTTAAGACACCTGACATTCACGCAGGACTAAGATCATGAAAACATATGTTGATGATAATACACCCAATTAGCCATTTGGCTATAGGTAATTAACCAACAATAAGTAACAAGATAACAGATGCAGCCCTTGACCGATTAGAGAATTTTATGTATATAAAGAGGAGGCATTTTGCAAAAGTTACCCCTCTTTTCTTCAGTACTACTGAAAGGAGAAAAGTTCTGTTCAAACCAGCTTGCCTCGTCAGACAAAGACCTCAGGTTTTTGTAAGTATGTTTCTGTTTAACTTCTTAGAAATGTATTAGAAATTGATAGGAGATACTTTAGGATTTTCCATGTTTCAGATATCTCATTCTCTTAAGAGAAGTTAGTGTGTTAGCAGATAACATAGGACTGTTAACGGTTTTATATTATTAACAGATAACTAAAGACTTAGTCAACTTATATTTTTTAACTCTGCAATTCTGTATGTATCTATTGGGAGTATTTTTACAATAAAAATACTTTGATTAAAATTATACTGAGTAGACTTACTCTCAAAGTTTAAAATCCTAGATACTCATTTAGGAAGTCTTAAATGGCTAGGACCCATGACGATAGAGGTAACAATTTAGTTATGAGTGACGTATCTGAACTTTTCCCATACAAAGTAACTGAGATCCTGTTTAACTGTCTGAGACCTGGAAAAGCATTCTCCCTTCATGAGATCTATTTTGAATCTTAGCAGAGAAACAGATTTCCCTCTTTTGGTGGGTTAACCTAGAGCATAGGTCATTAATAAAGTATTATCAGGTCCGGAATAACCTAAATCCGTCACAACTTCCCCCTACCAACCTGAAAAGAAAAGACTGTGCAATTGGGTGAGGGTGAAAATCTATTGTCAGACCTCTTATATTGGTGTCATGTGGTATATGGTACGGCACTACAGGTATACGCATTACGACCTACAACTCAGAGTCCTCGATTTGCGGCCCGGGTCAGAAATCTATTCGGAAGAGTAATGGGGGACGAGGAGTTTTTCAATACCTCTCCAAAATGCAACCGGAGTACTTCTCCTAAATGTATCCATGCTAAATCAGATGCTTTCAAGGGTGGACTAGAGCTTCCCACAATCTCCAAGGACAGCCGAGCTCCACCAGACGTGTCGACTGATGATATGTTCAGAGATCTTAAATTTTGTATTAATCGGCAGTTTGAATTGTCTGACGCAAAGACAGAAATTCAATTAAAATACAACATCCCCAAGGGCCAATGGACCCTTGAAGATATAAAGAGAGTTTGGGGGAAAACTACCCGAATGAAGGAAAGGGAACATGTTAAATGGTCTCTTGTGGCAATGGGACAGCTCTGCAGGCAACAAGAAACAACCGCCAAAACAAATCACGATCGCAAACTTAAAACTGCCAAAGATCAACTCCAGGCAGTCTGTGAGCGATTGCGAAAATCAAAACCTAAGCTTGAACAATTAGAAACCCTATTGGGCGAACACGAGAAAACTAAAACTTCATTAATCGACTCGGACTCCAGAGTTCAACAATTACTGTCACAAATTGATGAATTGCATTCCCAAAATGCTGGGCTACAAAAGGAAAATAACCAGTTACTTGAAGAAAATCATACTCTGGAGACTGAAATGGACGGCATAATGTGTCATAACAGATTGCTGAGAGAAAATTTGGCGGCTTTGAAGCCAGCAAATCCGTTTTTAAACCCTCAGCTATTTCTCAATTCTCCAGCCCAAACAACATCACCACAGGTGGAGTCAGGATTAATTCTGACCCCGACTATACCTACACCTAGCCTGCCCATGCCGACCAAATTAAATTCGATGGCAATGCCACCATCATCAGTTCCGGCACTGCCGCCAGCCGCTGCTGCCATGGCGTCTATGAATCCTCTGAGACAGATGCCACAGGTGTGGACCGGCCAACAAAACCCCATGTCTGTGCCGGGTTCAATGGACCTTGTCCCCACAAACGCTCAACCTCAGCTAGTCCCCACACCTGTCTACAATGCGAATGTGGCCGGCCAAAACATCCAGCTAACCCCGATTCAAGGGCCTTCCGGGACAGCTTCAGCAGGCTCCGAGATTGTTATCACTACACGAGGCACTGAACAAAGGGAACCAGTTAGTTCGGACAATGACAGTGACGCAAAAACAAACCTAGTGGCAGGACTGGAACACTATGACTCGGCCCATTACACACCAAACGGGTTAAGGTTGAAGCGATTGAAACAACCAACAACAGTGTAACAAATATGTTATTCTCTAAGTCTGAATAAAGATTGTAGACTTCCAGTTAACACAAATACTTTATTCAGAGAGTTTGTTCTGTTTCCAGAGCTCAACTAGATGTAATACAGTCAAGAGGTATCACCAGTGAAACTAAGGTAAACTGCCTATGCTGATCTGTCTCTGTGTGCTGCTGCTCACTAGCCCTGTGCCTCTAAAAGAGGCGGATCCTCCCTTGGGTCAGACACTTTATACCCATCTCTGATGCTGCCCTCTAGTGATGCTGTGGCTGTTACATCTGTGCTGCAGTCCCTGGTGTATGTGCAGATGTACAGATCACTACATCCCCCTCCTTTTATTTGACATGTTTTCTAGACTGGCCTCAAGAAAACTGTACATAACAAATGATGAAAATATGGAAATCTGCACAATGTGAAAATGATAAAAGTAATACAGAAACAATTAACTGTCTTATCAGTCCATCGTGAGAAATGTCCATATTCGCCTTGTGCGTGTGTTGAAGTGTCATAGAATTTTTTTTACAGTTCAGAAGGAGGCCATTCGGCCCATCGAGTCTGCACCGGCTCTTGGAAAGAGCACCCTACCCAAGGTCAACACCTCCACCCAACACTAAGGGAATTTTGGACACTAAGGGCAATTTATCATGGCCAATCCACCTAACCTGCACATCTTTGGACTGTGGGAGGAAACCGGAGCACCCAGAGGAAACCCACGCACACACGGGGAGGGTTGAAACTAATGAGGCAGGGGGATGGGAACCGATGTAGGAAGTCAGTGGGGACGGAAACAAAAGGCAGGAAGGGAGAGTGTGTAAAGCATGACCAGAGAAAGCAGGGCAGAGAACAAGGAAAGTCTACATTAAACTGCATTTATTTCAATGCAAGGGGCCTGACGGGCAAAGCGGATGAACTCAGGGCATGGATGGGCACATGGGACTGGGATATTATAGCTATGACTGAAACATGGCTAAGGGAGGGGCAGGACTGGCAGCTCAATGTTCCGGGGTACAGATGCTATAGAAAGGATAGAACAGGAGGTAAGCGAGGAGGGGGAGTGGCGTTTTTGATTAGGGAGAACATTACGGCAGTACTTAGAGGGGATATATCCGAGTGTTCGCCCACTGAGTCTATATGGGTGGAACTGAAAAATAAGAAGGGAGCGATCACCTTGATAGGACTGTACTACAGGCCCCCAAATAGTCAGCAGGAAATTGAGGAGCAAATATGTAAGGAGATTACAGATAGCTGCAAAAAAAATAGGGTGGTAATAGTAGGGGACTTTAACTTTCCCAACATTGACTGGGACAGCCATAGCATTAGGGGCTTGGATGGAGGGAAATTTGTTGAGTGTATTCAGGAGGAATTTCTCATTCAGTATGTGGATGGACCGACTAGAGAGGGGGCAAAACTTGACCTCGTCTTGGGAAATAAGGAAGGGCAAGTGACAGAAGTGTTAGTGAGGGATCACTTTGGGACAAGTGACCATAACTCCATTAGTTTTAAGATAGCTATGGAGAATGATAGGTCTGGCCCAAGAGTTAAAATTCTTAATTGGGGCAAGGCAAATTTTGATGGTATCAGACAGGAACTTTCAGAGGTAGATTGGGGGAGACTGTTGGCAGGCAAAGGGACGGCTGGTAAATGGGAGGCTTTTAAAAATGTGTTAACCAGGGTGCAGGGTAAGCACATTCCCTTTAGAGGGAAGGGCAAGGCTGGTAGAAGTAGGGAACCCTGGATGACTCGAGATATTGAGACTCTGGTCAAAAAGAAGAAGGAGGCATATGACGTACATAAACAACTGGGATCAAGTGGATCCCTTGAAGAGTATAGAGATTGTCGAAATAGAGTTAAGAGGGAAATCAGGAGGGCAAAAAGGGGACATGAAATTGCTTTGGCAAATAATGCAAAGGAGAATCCAAAGAGATTCTACAGCTACATAAAGGGGAAAAGAGTAACCAGGGACAGAGTAGGGCCTCTTAAGGATCAACAAGGACATCTATGTGCAGAGCCACAAGAGTTGGGTGAGATCCTGAATGAATATTTCTCATCGGTATTCACGGTGGAGAAAGGCATGGATGTTAGGAAACTAAGGGAAATAAATAGTGATGTCTTGAGAAGTGTGCATATTACAGAGGAGGAGGTGCTAGAAGTCTTAAAGTGCATCAAGGTAGATCAATCCCCGGGACCTGATGAAATGTATCCCAGGATGTTGTGGGAGGCTAGGGAGGAAATTGTGGGTCCCCTAACAGAGATATTTGAATCATCGGCAGCCACAGGTGAGGTGCCTGAAGATTGGAGAGTGGCGAATGTTGTGCCCTTGTTTAAGAAGGGCAGCAGGGAAAAGCCTGGGAACTACAGACCGGTGAGCCTAACGTCTGTAGTAGGTAAGTTGCTAGAAGGTATTCTGAGAGACAGGATCTACAAGCATTTAGAGAGACAAGGACTGATTCGGGGCAGTCAGCATGGCTTTGTGCGTGGAAAATCATGTCTCACAAATTTGATTGAGTTTATTGAGGGGGTGACCAAGAAGGTAGATGAGGGCAGTGCAGTAGACGTTGTCTACATGGACTTTAGCAAAACCTTTGACAAGGTACCGCATGGTAGGTTGTTGCAGAAGGTTAAAGCTCACGGGATCCAGGGTGAGGTTGCCAATTGGATTCAAAATTGGCTGGACGACAGAAGACAGAGGGTGGTTGTAGAGGGGTGTTTTTCAAACTGGAGGCCTGTGACCAGTGGTGTGCCTCAGGGATCGGTGCTGGGTCCACTGTTATTTGTGATTTATATTAATGATTTGGATGAGAATTTAGGAGGCAGGGTTAGTAAGTTTGCAGATGACACCAAGATTGGTGGCACAGTGGATAGTGAAGAAGGTTATCTAGGATTGCAACGGGATCTTGATCAATTAGGCCAGTGGGCCGACGAATGGCAGATGGAGTTTAATTTAGATAAATGTGAGGTGATGCATTTTGGCAGATCGAATCAGGCCAGGACCTACTCAGTTAATGGTATGGCGTTGGGGAGAGTTATAGAACAAAAAGATCTAGGAGTACAGGTTCATAGCTCCTTGAAGGCGGAGTCGCAGGTGGACAGGGTGGTGAAGAAGGCATTCGGCATGCTTGGTTTCATTGGTCAGAACATTGAATACAGGAGTTGGGACGTCTTGTTGAAGTTGTACAAGACATTGGTACGGCCACACTTGGAATACTGTGTGCAGTTCTGGTCACCCTATTATAGAAAGGATATTATTAAGCTAGAAAGAGTGCAGAAAAGATTTACTAGGATGTTGCCGGGACTTGATGGTTTGAGTTATAAGGAGAGGCTGGATAGACTGGGACTTTTTTCCCTGGAGCGTAGGAGGCTTAGGGGTGATCTTATAGAGGTCTATAAAATAATGAGGGGCATAGATAAGGTAGATAGTCAACATCTTTTCCCAAAGGTAGGGGAGTCTAAAACTAGAGGGCATAGGTTTAAGGTGAGAGGGGAGAGTTTCAGAAGGGTCCAGAGGGGCAATTTCTTCACTCAGAGGGTAGTGAGTGTCTGGAATGGGCTGCCAGAGGTAGTAGTAGATGCGGGTGCAATTGTGTCTTTTAAAAAGCATTTAGATAGTTACATGGGTAAGATGGGTATAGAGGGTTATGGGCCAAGTGCGGGCAACTGGGACTAACTTAATGGTAAAAACTGGGCGGCATGGACTGGTTGGGCCGAAGGGCCTGTTTCCATGCTGTAAACTTCTATTCTATGTGCAGACTCCGCACAGACAGTGACCCAAGCCGGAATCGAACCTGGGACCCTGGAGTAGTGAAGCAATTGTGCTATCCACAATGCTACCGTGCTGCCGCGTCGTTACAAATCTAGCCGGTCGGGTGCCTTACGGCGTCTGCTGGAGCGTCTTAATGGTGGTTATTGGGATGATGGTTTGATGTCATCAAGAATACTGTCTGGCGTTGTGTGGTGAGGAACTTCCTGTGGACAAATGGACTCGGTCAAGTCCAGTGTGGGAAACACCGGCGTTGTAGGTCGAATCACTAACAGATCCTGGTGGTTACGGCAAAAAAGTACTCCCGCTGACGATTTGACAATGTAGGACCGCGGTGCCTCCTGCCTGATCATCGTGGCTGGCTCAGACCATCCGCCTTCTGGGTCCCTGATTCTGACGATGTTGCCTATTGTCAGTGGCTTGAGTGGGATCACATGTTGATCGTAGTATTGTTTTTGTTTGGACCATAGTGCCCGCATCTTGTCGATCACCAGAGCGTTGTCGGGGTCTCGGAATTGTATCGCCGGTAGGGTTGTCCGGATGTCTCTGCCGAAGAGTATCTGCGCTGGCGACAGTCCTGAGCTCAATGGGGTTGCTCGGTAGGATAACAGCGCTAGGTTGATGTCTGAGCGTGACTCTGTTGCCTTGCTAATGAGTCGTTTAACGATGTGGACACCTTTTTCCACTTTCCCATTTGACTGTGGGTAGCGTGGACTGGATGTTACATGCCGAAAGCTGTAGCTGTCTGAGAACTCTTTCCATACCCAGCTCGCGAAGCAGGGACCATTATCTGACATCACCACGCGCGGGATTCCATGTCGCGAGAATGTCTCCTGGCCTTGATGACAGACGAAGACGTGAGATCAGGGCGTTTCAGTACCTCCGGATAGTTTGAGTAATAGTCCATGATCAAGACTATTGATCGCCCTGCGGCATGAAATAGGTCAATGCCCACTTTTATCCACGGCACCATTGTGAGTTTGTGTTGCTGCAGTGGTTCTTTGCACTGTGCGGGTTGATGTTTTTGACAGGTGTCACATGTCATGACCATGTCCATTATGTCATGATTCATGCCGGGCCAGTACACAGCCTGTCGTGCTCGCCTTTTGCATTTCTCAATTCCTAGGTGGCCTTCATGAATCTTACGTAGCATCTCGGCGCGGAGAGTGGCCGGAATCACAATCTGCGCATTGTGTAGCAGGAGGCCATCAACTTCAATCAATTCTGACTTGACATTCTGAAATTGTGCATATTGTCCCCTCGTGCTGGAGTAGGTGCAGCACTCTCCGTAAGGTTGCGTCTTTCTGCGTCTCCTGTCGGATTAGGCGAAGCTTCTCATCCGAAGCAGGCAAATTCGCCATGTATAACTGTGTTTGGGCCTCAATTTCTCTGACGGGGGCTGGTGGTGCGCTGTCAGTGCCAATTGATCGGGACAGTGCGTCGGCGATGGAAAGGTCTCTTCCCGGGGTGTATATTAGTGTGAAATCATACCTTTGCAGCTTCATCATGATGCGCTGCAGACGAGGTGTCATGTCATTCAGATCCTTGTCTATGATATGGACCAACAGTCTGTGGTCTGTTTTCACTATGAATGTGGGCAGGCCGTACACGTAGTCGTGGAATTTCAGAATCCCAGTGAGGAGTCCGAGACATTCTTTCTCGATTTGTGCATATCTGCACTCAGTTGCGGTCATGGCCCTGATCGCGTATGCCACCGGGACCCAGTCAGACTAGCCATCCTGTTGGAGGAGGACAGCGCCAATCCCGTCCTGGCTGGCGTCAGTGGAGATCTTGGTAGGTCGGATTGCATCAAAAAAAGCAAGGGTCGGTGCCCTCGTCAGTTGCTGTTTGACATCCACCCATTCATTCTGGTCACGTTGTGTCCACTCAAACTCAGTGGTCTTTCGTAGGAGATTGTGTAAAGCTGCTGTCCGTGCGGACAGGTTTGGGATGAACCTGCCGAGGAAATTGACGAAGCCCAGAAATCGTAGCACCGCCTTCTTGTCATGTGGCAACTTCATGGTCCATATCGCAGCGATTTTCGCCTCATCAGGGCTGACACCGTGAGATGATATGGTATCACTCAAAAAGGTTACAAACTCCTGCGCAAATGTGCATTTTGCCTGGTTCAGTTTCAAACCGTATTTATGAATCCTCTGAAACACCTTCTTCAGACGAGAGGTGTTCTTCTTCAGTGGTGGACCATACGATGATGTCATTCACATAGACTCTGACACCCTCAATGCCCTCGGTCATTTGTTCCATTATCCTGTGGAAGATCTCTGACGCAGAGATAATGCCGAAGGGCATGCGATTGAAGCAGGAACGTACAAATGGCGTGTTGAACATACACAGTAATCTGCTTGAGTCATCGAGCTGTATCTGCCAAAACTCCTGCGAGGCGTCGAGTTTAGTGAAGATACGAGCATTCGCCATCTCAGATGTGATCTCTTCACGCTTGGGGGTGGAGTAGTGTTCCCGGCGAATGGTCTGGTTCAGGTCCTTCGGGTCTATACATATGCGAAGATCTCCAGAAGGTTTCTTAACACAGACAGAAAGTTAAGAGGAGGAATCTCCCACGCTAAGGTTGGGTGTTGAAGTGGGCACTGAGAGGCACAGGCACTCAGGGTGCAAGGCACGGACAGTGTAAATCGGGTAACAGCACAGATTCTGTAGGGGCGAACAACGCAGAGTCGACACAGTTACTAATTATAACAGAGGCTTTGATAACAGATACACATGTGTAAGTGTTGAGGAAAAGGGGACCCGATCCACCCTGACCAAGAGACACGACGATGGACAGTCCATTAGGGGCCCGGGCGGAGTTTGATAACCTTATTCGTCTGTAGGGAACACCACAATCCATAGCAGGGTACCAGGGAGCTGAGGCTCCCTCTTTGGGGTGACGGATCAGCCTTGCTAGTGGAGGTGGTGGCCAAGCGGGAGGCGTTGTACTTAAAAGGGCTGGGGACAGGGGGCAACAAACCCACTAAAGACCAGCACACATCCCAATAAGACAACACAAAATAGACCAAGCGTGAGGTGTCAGGAATAGTTGGGGGAGCCCAGGGGCCGAGACTCACTGGGGCCCCACTACGAGACCCTACAGCAATACAGACGGTGCTGGAGCAGTATCACTGATAAGGAGATAAGAGAGAGAGAGTTGGGGCGCTTTTACTGTTAGAACCAGCACACGGGGGTTGCAGGATGTGGTAGTATGTATTAGGGGTCATGTGGGACTGTGAAGCCGTGATGCTATTGGCTGACAGATCCCGGGTCCTGGTTGGCTGTTGACTCCTGGCTCCGCCCTGAAGGCGGAGTATAAGAACCCAAGCTTCTCCCCGTCGCTCCATTCTGTTGCTGAACTGCTGGGGACAAGTCTCGCTTAATAAAGCCTCATCGACTTCATCTCTACTCGTCTCTCTCGTAAGTCATTGTGCGCTACACAGGACTGCTAGACAGAAAAATGGCAGACCACATTACTAAGGGAGAAACTGCAGTAGCTCTCATTTTTAAGTATTTGTGAGCCAGAGAAGCGATAGTTGCAAAGATGAAACGGAAATGGTGGAACGCATCACAACCTTTGGAAGATCAAAGAAAATGGGTGGACGGAGTAAAACGGGACAAAACAAAAGTAATGGGAGTAATGTTGGTGACCCAGTTAGCTGGACTAATTGAGAGGGTAAATGCCTCCATGGAGGAGAGACACAAAGAGACAGAACAAATTAAGGTGTTGCAGGAGAGAGTGAGGGAATTAGAACGTAGAAACCACACTGCGGAGATAGCGCTGAGATCAAAGGAAATGGACCCTCTGCCCTCATACGAGTCAGTGCAGAGTGATGCAACCGCTCCAGTATAAGGGTGGGACATAAAAAATTACAATCTAGCGCCAGTCACCAGAGGAGGGACGGCAGCACAACCGAAAGCAACCTATAAGCTTTTCACCCCAGGAGAAAGTCAGCAGATTATGGCCTCACTGGGGAAGTTAAAACCCAGAAGCGCAAACCTGGAATTTTGGGGCGAATTAGATACACTCTGGGTATCACCAGTTGCATTTAAGGGACATACACCAGCTGGTCAGGGCAGCCTGTCCAGCGGATACATGGAGGCTAGTGGCAGGAGGACCAGCGACCCAAGCAGCACAGGACTATAATGGAGGAAGGTGGATACATGCCGTTCCTGTAACGGCTGAGATAGACGCCCAGCAGGCACCCTTCACTTTATTTAAGACAGAAATCCAACGGGTCTTAGGGAACTCCCCCACTAATTGGCGCAGGATCACAAATACTAAACAAGGACGGGGGGAAAGTGCATCGGAGTTTGGAGAGAGATTATTCCAGGTATATAAGGAGTGTTCAGGACAGGACAATATGGATAGGGGGAGAAGGGGGTTCATTACCACAGGAGTTACCCCCATTAAACATCAGCAGCGGATATGGGCACTTCTAGCAGCTAGTGAGCAGCCTAAAGAGGCTGCAATAATTAAAATAAAAGCCCACCAGCGGGAACCAGGAGGGAACACCCCGGGGTGGATTCATTTCAAAGGGAATCAAGCCGCAGACACAGCGGCACAGCAAGCCTTAGAAAACAGCAACATTAAAAGCCTGCCCCTTGCAGCGATAGTGGTAGAACAGGAAGTAATTGATATACAGAAATTACACAGGGACATTCCCCAACAAGAACGAGATAGATGGGAGGAGTTGGGCGCAGTTAAAGGGACAGATGAGGTGTGGAGAAAAGATAACCGGGTATTGGCACCAGGATGCATCCAGACCACATTACTGGAACTACATCACGGACTCCCCCATACAGGCAGGGATGCAATGATACATAGTCTGGGGAGGGAGTGGTGGTGGAAAGGATTGGGACGGGATGTGGCTACATACTGCTGCAGATGCACTGTATGTGCACAACACAACCCCGGGAAGCCCATAAAGGTAAAGATGGGACACCAACCTAGACCGAAGGGACCCTGGGAACAGATACAAATGGATTTTATAGGACCATTGCCTCCCTCTCACGGGAAAACATACTGCCTGGTAATAGTAGATCAATTCACCAGGTGGGTGGAAGCATTCCCCACAACCAATTGCACAGCCCCAACGGTAGCCAGGATCTTGACGGCAGAAGTCTTTCCCAGATGGGGGATGCCAATTCAGATTGATTCGGACCAGGGAACACACTTCACAGGAAAAGTTATGAAAAATATTTGCCAACTATGGGGAATAAAACAGAAATTCCATATCCCCTACCACCCACAAAGTTCCGGGCTGGTGGAGAGGCTGAATCGGACTCTAAAAATAACCATAGCGAAAGCAATGCAATCCTCAGGTAGGAATTGGACAGAAGTCCTACCTGCGACCACAAATCGAACTACCGGCTTGACTCCATACGAGCTGATGACCGGGCGAGCAATGCACTTACCCGAAAGCATTATTACAGGCGGGACAGATGTGGGCCCGATAAAGGATAGGATCCGTCAATATATCCGAGACCTTAGCACCCAATTAAAGGGGATGCGCCGGTCCATAATTTTAAATCAGGCACAGGTCGACACAAAGGAGGACTCAGAAATATTACCAAAGGTCCCAAAAGCCGGGAGCCGGGTCTTAACAAAAATGCTTCCTGCAAAACCAGGATTTGCCCCGAAATGGCACGGACCTTACGAGGTCATTATTAGCAGAGATACCTGAGCCTGTATAGATATAAGGGGACAGGGGATCTGGAAACACTGGACCCAATTGAAGCTGTATGAAGCCAAATGAATTAAAGATACTATTTTTCTTTTATATTTAAATTCCACAGGGACCAGGACCAGATCTACTCTCAAGACGTTGAAACAAACAACTTTTAATTTAATTACCGGTTTATTTTCTGTATATACTATAATTATAAAAAATACTGTTGTAAAAAAAAATGATATGGGAATAGGGACACATTTGATGACAGCTATGACCATTGTAAATATACTCCAACACATGAGGGTTAGGGGAGCAGCACCACCAATCGTGGAAGAAAACCTATTCCTGAAAACACACATTCAGATCTATGGGAATAGGACCGCTTGTTACCCTTCAGCACGATCAGTAAACTCCCTATTCATCGCGACACCAGGGTGGCTCCCACAAGAGTTATTCACTATCGACACATCAGGGGCGCCCTGCAAGGAACATAGTGGGTACTTTAAACAAGGGATGCAAGGGAGGTGTGTAGAGCTCACTGAGCCGGGAATTTCAGGGGGGGGTGGGACCCCAATGGGTAGACACACATGGGGACTACCCACAATGTTTTAAGGGAAAGGGATGGGGGTGCGTGCATGCCTTTGTCCCTAAAAACGATTTGTGCGCTGAGACATATTGTGCTCTCCAGAAGTGCCGGGTCCGGGAAGGACACTTCACCTGTGACTGCAAGCAACAAAAATGCATTGCAGCCACCATGGGTAAGCAGCTCATGTGTGGCAAGTGCAACGGCACCCACGTAAGCTCAGCCTCGTGCACATACCCATTCCTTTCTCACCAAGGGGTACAATCGAGTGGGCAGTCCCGGGGGAGGGAAGGTTCCACAACATGGAACCATGGGGTCAGGCGACCCAGGGGTAATGCATGTTATCAGGTTAAAGAGTGTTTTTATTTAAAAATATATACATGACGGCCACAGACAGGCCTCCAAGGTTCTTTGCCGTAGGGACAATCAGACCCCTCACGGTTCCATGCCCAAGCGAAGGGCATGTCCAGAAACGCATAGTGACGTCAGACTATACACACAGCAAACGAGATATGCAGTAGACTATCAGTTAGCCAGACAAGGAGGGGTATGCACAATCATCAAAGAAAAATACATTACATATGTACATGACGAAACATTAAACATAACAGCAGCCATGTCCAGGATACAAAAGCAATTGGGTAGCTTTAAACAGGGATTCGCATGAGTGGTTAGGGTGGTTGTTCAACACAGTTTGGGGAGCATACATCATGAAAGGATTAATTTTAGTAGTAGCCATCCTGTTCACACTCTGCCTGGGTCTAACTTGTATTAAAATGATATGTGCAAATATTGTATCGAGAACGCTACCCACTGCCAGTATCCAGATGCAAGAAGTTCACCACACCGTAGAGGAAGAGGAACAACAGCAAGGACGACATCTGCACAGGTCTCTAGACCTCTGAAGATCGTCCATGGGGGGGGGGGGGTCAGCCATGAATGGGACCCCCTGGACGAGAGGAGGGATTGAAGTAGGCCATTTTCCAAGACCATATTTTAATCTCATCTCATCAAACATTCTTCATTTATGAAACTGTTTAATTGGACTGATTGGCATTGTTTAACATTTATTGGACTGTTTTATTGGACTGATTGGCACCGTTTATAATATAATGTGCCCACAATGCAGAAGGGGACACCCGGATGGACATTCGTTTAAATCCCCTTCTGCACTGATGGAAGACACTTGTTCTGCCCAGCAATAGCACGAAACTGCATCTTAAAACGGCCCAATGGCCAGGAGATCGGGATATCTGCGAGTCAAGACCCTGGCAGTGGGATATATGGCACAACTGTATTGCAAAGACTTATGAAAGAATGAAATAATATATTAATAAAATGACCAAGGCAGGCAAAGAAACCAGAATAGAAGGGATAAAATAAATGTATAGATTAGATTAGCGTCCCCCACACACACAGCAGGACAAAGATGACATTAACACCTCATCTCGCAAACACAGAAACAAAAGCATAGCACAGCCACAGACATCGGAGGCCGGTTTAGTTAAGGAGACACATCAGGGAGATAATGGGAAACACATTAGAGAAGGGAAGGACACCGGAGCAAGCACAGATAATCTCATCAACACGAACACACTCCATACAGATGCAAATTGACAAGGGAGGGACACTGGAGCGAGCACAGATAATCTCATCAACACGGGGGGACACCATACAGATGCAAATTGACAAAGATGCATATTCTCTGTTTAAACCTGTCTGAGAGATCTAAATCAAAACTACCCTTTAACTATTATGTATGAGCAAATGTTCCCGCTCGAGTTTGGATTCCTATAAAAATCCAGAGCAAATGTGTAATTGTTGAGATCAACGTGGACCAAGCCACTGTTTCTGAGCTGGCTGCGTGGGTCTCCCTGAAGGCTTCAGTAATTGTACAACAAAGAACAACGCTTTGAACCTTGCCTTGAGACTCGGCCTCTTGACTGCACTGGTACAAGGGATTTTTCCCGACAACAATACGTAGCCGCGTGTATTAATGCACATAGAGATAAGTCTTGTGTTTAATAATAAACTGTCCTTTGAACTAACATACTGGTTGTGTGGTCATTTGGTCAATATAAGAAACGCACTCGCTGCTTGTGGTTTGTAAATAGAGATAGCAACACCTGTCAAGAAGGCTAATGGCACATGGCGCCTGACTATTGACTATAGAAGGGCCAATCAATGCATTGTCAGAAAAGGTTCTTTGGTAGCCGATCAATCCACCATCTTTAATGCCCTAACACCAGGCCTTCAATGGTTTTTAGTTATAGACATGACCAATGGCTTTTGGTCCGTACCACTGGCAGAGGAGGTGCAACCATGGTTTGCTTTCACCATCAGACAACGACAATACACATGGACCAGACTACCACAAGGGTTTCACAACAGCCCTACTGTTTTTCACATGGCTCTACAGGACATCTTGAGGGAACTGCCTGATATGCCGTCCACCATTATCCAGTAATGACGACATAACGTAGATGACATCTTGGTGGCCTCCATTGATGAAGAAGACCATGAAAGAGACTTACGTGTCCTTTTAGACCACCTTAGCTATGATGGACACAAAGCCAGCCTTGGGGAAGCACCTAATCTTTACTTCCACCGTGCAAACCCCGTAAATCCATCATCTTTGCTCCCGCTTCCCAAGGAGCAAAAGGGGGGAGAAGCAGAAGAGCATGACTGTGTGGAAGTAACAGAGGAAATGGAAGAGGCACGCCTGATAGAAGAAGAACCACTACAAAATCCAGATTTGGTTCTATTTACAGATGGTTCCTCCTTTATTGACAAGTTCTCTAGATGGGTAGAGGCTGCTCCAGCCAGGGGGGGCTACAGCCACCCATACAGCCAAAGTCCTATGCAAAGACTATATTCCCAGATGGGGTTGTAGCCATCTGAGATGGCCACTTCCACAATACAAAATGGATGTTTGCAAAGACTGTAGGGAACTATGGACAATGCTGACAAAGCAAGCAGGCACAGAGCCTGTATGCATATTGGAACCGCAGCTCCCAGGCGGGACTGAAACTGTAGGGCAATTAACATATTGATGGCCCATCTCCGGGAACAAAGGAAAGAGCACAATTGCTTCATAGCTCCAGGGTCCCAGGTTCGATTCCGGCTTGGGTCACTGTCTGTGCGGAGTCTGCACATCCTCCCCGTGTCTGCGTGGGTTTCCTCCGGGTGCTCCGGTTTCCTCCCACAGTCCAAAGATGTGCAGGTTATGTGGATTGGCCATGATAAATTGCCCTTAGTGACCAGAATTGCCCTTAGTGTTGGGTGGAGGTGTTGACTTTGGGTAGGGTGCTCTTTCCAAGAGCCGGTGCAGACTCAATGGGTCGAATGGCCTCCTTCTGCATTGTAAATTCAATGATAATCTATGATTAAGCTAGGACAAAGGTTCGGCACAACATCGTGGCCCGAAGGGCCTGTTCTGTGCTGTATTTTTCTATATTTTCTATGTTCTATGACACTCAAGCAACCGATCTAGCTCCAGACATCGCGGCGCCAATTCCCCAAACCGAAAGCGTAAACAAAGCAAGGCCAACGGCCACATAGGACCCGCCCAGCCATCAGGGCACCCACACCTTTATTGGTCAAGATCAATACGAGTGATCAAGATACGGTCCAATTAATTGGGGCCAAGTTCAAGGCCCGTCCAAAAGCACGCAAAATCTCTTCGGGTATAAGAAGAAGGCCCCGAGAGAGAATCGCTCTCTTGGAATCGGTTCTCAAAGTGGAGACCCTTCCACCAGCTACACCAGAAGCAAGTAAGTCCAAGGTCAACGCTCGCTACCAGACGGACGACCTTAGCTGTTCTCCTGTACCACTTCGAACCCAGCAGCCTCAGATCCAAAAACGGCCATTGTTCCTCTGACTGAGTGGGCACCCGAAGCTAAGTATAGGCGTTAGCGTTAGAGATAGTTTAGTTTGTAGTACTTTGTGCATGTGTAGCTCTTACTGTGTGTGTAAATAAATAGTATTGACTTTGAACTAACTAACTGGTGTATCGGCTCTTTGATCAGTATTCGGGTTTGAACCTTGTGGCGGTATCGAAAGATACCTGGCGACTCAAAAGCAAACGTAATTAGGATTAAGGAAGGCGACCATATTGACTGCCATATTTAGAACCAGAGAAACAGAGTAACATTTACTGGCAACTTTTACTGGCCTGGGAACTACAGACCGGTGAGCCTAACGTCTGTAGTAGGTAAGTTGCTAGAAGGTATTCTGAGAGACAGGATCTACAAGCATTTAGAGAGGCAAGGACTGATTCGGGGCAGTCAGCATGGCTTTGTGCGTGGAAAATCATGTCTCACAAATTTGATTGAGTTTTTTGAGGGGGTGACCAAGAAGGTAGATGAGGGCAGTGCAGTAGACGTTGTCTACATGGACTTTAGCAAAGCCTTTGACAAGGTACCGCATGGTAGGTTGTTGCAGAAGGTTAAAGCTCACAGCATCTGTGTGCTGTGGAAGCCATTCCCAAGGTGCCTGCTTCTTGAGAAGTTCGGATAGGGGCACTGCTTTTGTGGCGAAACCGTCAATATGGTTTCTACAGTAGCCAACCAGTCCTAGGAATGACCGGAGGGCTGTGATGTTATGTGGCAGGGGTAATTTGACAATTGAGTCGATTCTTTTCTGCTTGTTCTCGCGTTTGCCATGCGTGATTACTGTACCTAAGTAAATCACTTTTTCCTGTAAAATCTGGGCCTTCTTGGGGTTTATTTTACAGCCAATTTGTTGTAGGAGTCCTAATAGTTCGTCGAGAAGCAAAATGTGCTCTCCCTTTGTGTCCGTCTGTCGTAGCAGATCGCCTACATATTGGACCAGACAATCGGGTCGGGAAAATTTTGCTAATCCATTTGCCACCTGTCGGTGGAAAATGGAGGGAGAGTTGTGGAAGCCTTGTGGAAGGCACGTCCACGTATATTGCTGTCCCTGGAATGTGATTGCAAATTTGTGTTGGCACGCTTTATCCAATGGAATGGACCAAAAGCCATTGCTAATGTCCAAACCAAAATTTTTTTTTGACTGTAGTCCCTGTTTGAGCATGGTCCAGACCAATGTCCAAACCAATGTCCAAACCGAAATTTATTTTTGACTGTAGTAGATCCAGGGTGAGGTTGCCAATTGGATTCAAAATTGGCTGGACGACAGAAGACAGAGGGTGGTTGTAGAGGGGTGTTTTTCAAACTGGAGGCCTGTGACCAGTGGTGTGCCTCAGTGATCGGTGCTGGGTCCACTGTTATTTGTGATTTATATTAATGATTTGGATGAGAATTTAGGAGGCATGGTTAGTACGTTTGCAGATGACACCAAGATTGGTGGCACAGTGGATAGTGAAGAAGGTTATCTAGGATTGCAACGGGATCTTGATCAATTAGGCCAGTGGGCCGACGAATGGCAGATGGAGTTTAATTTAGATAAATGTGAGGTGATGCATTTTGGCAGATCGAATCAGGCCAGGACCTACTCAGTTAATGGTATGGCGTTGGGGAGAGTTATAGAACAAAGAGATCTAGGAGTACAGGTTCATAGCTCCTTGAAGGTGGAGTCGCAGGTGGACAGGGTGGTGAAGAAGGCATTCGGCATGCTTGGTTTCATTGGTCAGAACATTGAATACAGGAGTTGGGACGTCTTGTTGAAGTTGTACAAGACATTGGTACGGCCACACTTGGAATACTGTGTGCAGTTCTGGTCACCCTATTATAGAAAGGATATTATTAAACTGGAAAGAGTGCAGTAAAGATTTACTAGGATGTTGCCGGGACTTGATGGTTTGAGTTATAAGGAGAGGCTGGATAGACTGGGACTTTTTTCCCTGGAGCGTAGGAGGCTTAGGGGTGATCTTATAGAGGTCTATAAAATAATGAGGGGCATAGATAAGGTAGATAGTCAACATCTTTTCCCAAAGGTAGGGGAGTCTAAAACTAGAGGGCATAGGTTTAAGGTGAGAGGGGAGAGATTCAGAAGGGCCCAGAGGGGCAATTTCTTCACTCAGAGGGTAGTGAGTGTCTGGAATGGGCTGCCAGAGGTAGTAGTAGAGGCGGGTACAATTGTGTCTTTTAAAAAACATTTAGTTACATGGGTAAGATGGGTATAGAGGGTTATGGGCCAAGTGCGGGCAACTGGGACGAGCTTACTGGTAAAAACTGGGCGGCATGGACTGGTTGGGCCGAAGGGCCTGTTTCCATGCTGTAAACTTCTATGATTCTATGACTCCGCCGGGACTCGACCTAGAAGTGGCCTAGTCACTCCGAGAGAACCCAAATTTGAATTAGAATCCAATTGGAAACAGAAAAACCACATGTGTAAGAACGATACTGATCAAACCTCCAAGATTTGGAAGTGTGTTATTGCATGCTTACTAACAGGGATATAAGGTAAACCTGAGATATTTTGTTGCGTAAAACTGTCGGGAGTTTTGTAGGCCGGAAATTAGCGTAAGCCGTACCCGTGTTTACATCACCACTTTATCAACCCCTGTTCCAAATTCGGTAGAGACCCCAGAGATAGCGAGAAAAATGGCAATGAAGGCAATGGAACGCCTTATGAACCCCCAAGAATTCGAGGTCGCAGCGACCAGTGGAATAGGACAGTGTCCCGTATGGGAAGAGGAGATCAGAAAATATCTCAAAGGGAAAGGATGGCCCCTTTGGAGTGAATTCTGCGCCAATGATGAAACAGGTCCCGGAAGTATAGGGCATACTTGGTGGGAGAACTTGACAGAGATCCATAGGAAGAGCTCAGGGAAAGCTCGCAAGCCGATGGCAATCGTGTCCTGCTTGGCACAATTGCGAGGCACAGAGGAGGTTGTGAGGACGCTACGGAGAGAGATTGAGGAGAGAGACAAGAGTAGTGAAGGAGATATGAGTGGATATGAGAGAGAGAACAAGGAACTGAGAGCAGTTAGCGGCGAGGGACAAGGAGATGGCTGATGCCAAGTGGGCACACCAATCTTGTCTCGCCCATTTGAGCAGCTTTCAGTCCCAATATGACAAGGCCTACCAAGACACGCAACGCGCGGTGTTGGTAAGACAGGAAACAGAACAACAGGTTGAGCAGTTGCAGAAACAGTGTAACGACTTAAAAGCATCCCTACGAGCACTCCACACTTCCACAACGGAACAAAGGCAGAGCTCGGTAGATCACGCAAAGTGCCGGAAGCAAATTGCAGAATTGCAATCTCTGCTTTCTGTTCAGAATGGGTTTCAGAGCACATTTGGACCCTAATTAGACCAAGAAAACGGCCCTGATCCGCAGGAGTTAAACGAGACTGCCCATAGATATGTACATGGGACATGTACACAGGAAAAATCCTAGAAACGAAAAGCACCCCAACCCCCGACTGCACAGGCAGAACACACCTCTATGAACCCTGTAACCACACATCGCAGGGCCACAACAGAAGGAGACCCAGATTTCCTATACACCACCCCAATTACGGGACGCGTGTGATAAAATAACACCGTTCCTCCCCACATCGGACCCCCACCAGTTCTTTGCAAAGGTAATCGATGGGCCGAATGGCCTCCTTCTGCACTGTAAATTCTATGACTATGATAAAAACAACAGGCGACCATGTACGGCCTGGATGAAAACGAGCAAGTGAAGCTCACAGTTTTAAGCCTCGACCCTTCAGTCGTGGCAGCCCTTCCCGACCCACAAAATGTAGGAGGAGGCACACTCCAAGAAATGCACACAGCGATCCTAGATGCGATCGGCTATTACAAAGGAGACCCTGTAGAAGGCCTAAACAAGTGTAGGCAAAAGAAAACAGGGCACCCCACAGCGTTTGCAGGACGCTTGTGGATACATTTTACTGCAGTGTTTGGAGAGTTAGCCCGCGCCCATTTGTCCTAGATAATATGGCCAAATGGACCTGCACCCTAGTCTCTCATGCAACAGAGGCAGGACAGAGAGCTTGCGAAAATTACGACCCCTCAGACGAGGCCCACAACGAAAAATGGGTTTTGAAGAGATTGTCCCGCACTTGGGAACGGTCCATCCAAGGCAAACAGCGTTTGTTAAAGCAGAGGAAGAGCAGGCAGACATGCATCTAGTTAGGACGCACCAGAACTCCGCATGGGTTAATGAGGGAAGAAACAACTCACAGCAACCCAAATCCCAAGAGTGTTATAATTGTGGCCAATTAGGACACTATGCACAAGAGTGCAATGCGCCCCTAAAACAGCAGAGAAACCAGCAGACAGGCACCCTAAATAAGAATAGGGCAAAGCCAATCCACAGCATTAGCTCCCGTGCGGACAGCACAGATATGAACGGCACTGACTGACGGTGTTCGGGCTCCCCAACTTGGGTCTGCGACACCCTTTGGGACAAGTCCGGTAGACCGGTAGTGGCAGGCACAGTCCGGGGACACCCCGTAGAATTCCTTTGGGACACAGGAGGGTCCCCCACCACGCTAAATTCCTCAACGTTGTTTCAGCGAGACACGTGGCCCACTACAGACACCATTACACTCAGCGGTTTCACAGGGCATTTACAGCAGGGAGACATCACAGCCCCTGTAGCAATCCAGATAGGGAACATCAAAACAAAACACCCCGTAGTTCTGGTCGATCTATCCCAGACAGCCGAACACATTTTAGGCATTGACTTTATGAGCTCCCACAACCTCTCATTCGATCCGGTAAATAAATGTGTGTGGAGAATGGCAAAGGCAGCACGAGCCCCCGCCACGCTCACAGTTGGAGAGTATGAAAATAGGATAGCGCAGTAGGAGACTTCTGGTTCGACCCTCGAGCCATTAGTCAGGACAAACAAGTTAGGGAATTCCTGCAGCGACACAAAGCAGCATTTGCACAGCACAAACACGACTGTGGCAAGATCGCTGGCTTGGTGAATATTACAGGTCCCGACCCCAGACCCCAAAAGCAGTACGGTTTTTCCCAAGAAGCAAAGGGAGAAATCTCAAAAGTGATAGAGTTTGCTTGATCAAGGCATACTCCGATCAGTAGCCTCCACGAGTAATGCACCAATTTGGCCCGTCAGGAAACCCGATGGATCCTGGTGACTGACCATTGATTACCGGGAACTGAACAAAGTAACCCCAGTAGCAGCCCCCACCATAGCCACGAGACCATGCTCAAACAGGGACTACAGTCAAAAATAAATTTCGGTTTGGACATTGGTTTGGACATTGGTCTGGACCATGCTCAAACAGGGACTACAGTCAAAGATTTTTTTCGGTTTGGACATTAGCAATGGCTTTTGGTCCATTCCATTGGATAAAGCGTGCCAACACAAATTTGCAATCACATTCCAGGGACAGCAATATACGTGGACGTGCCTTCCACAAGGCTTCCACAACTCTCCCTCCATTTTCCACCGACAGGTGGCAAATGGATTAGCAAAATTTTCCCGACCCGATTGTCTGGTCCAATATGTAGGCGATCTGCTACGACAGACGGACACAAAGGGAGAGCACATTTTGCTTCTCGACGAACTATTAGGACTCCTACAACAAATTGGCTGTAAAATAAACCCCAAGAAGGCCCAGATTTTACAGGAAAAAGTGATTTACTTAGGTACAGTAATCACGCATGGCAAACGCGAGAACAAGCAGAAAAGAATCGACTCAATTGTCAAATTACCCCTGCCCCATAACATCACAGCCCTCCGGTCATTCCTAGGACTGGTTGGCTACTGTAGAAACCATATTGACGGTTTCGCCACAAAAGCAGTGCCCCTATCCGAACTTCTCAAGAAGCAGGCACCTTGGGAATGGCTTCCACAGCACACGGATGCTGTGGATGCTTTAAAAAGAGCCCTCAGCATTACAGGTCCCTGATCCACATTCCCCGTACGCAATTGAGGTTGCAAATACCGACCGAACCCTTTCGGCCGTGCTCCTCCAAGAACAACATGATCGTTTAGGCCCTGTGGCATATGCCTCACGCGTATTAGATCCAGTCGAGGACTTCCGGGTGCGGCTATGCAGAGCTAGGTCGCATATTCGGTAGCTCCCGCTTGGAACGGACTTTTGGGCTCTTTTACAGGGCCCCCATGGCATTTGTTTGACATTTCCCGGTGTGGCAAGAGGACTGCAACATTCCCCTGACAGTGTCCCCCAGGAATGTTATGTCTTTTCGCTACCAGACCCAGCAGAAATAGTAAAAGATTTGGCTGCAACAGGATAAACAGGGCCTCTTCCAGCATGCAGGCGGGGGAAGGGCAAGCTTAAAGCTGCAAACTGACCTGAGGGCCTTTATCAAAAGTGAATTCTAACAGCAGAGGGAACAACTGTGAAAAGATCTCACCAAGGCTACTGAAGAAGCGGGGACGAGGCTTCCGGTGGCGGCCATGGAGGAGTAGGTCACGCATTCGGCAGCTCCCGTCTGGAACGGACTCTTAGACCTTTTTCAGGAGTTTCCCCAGACATTTTGGGGCAGATTGGTGAAGCGAGCACTGCCAAAAGGATTCCCTCTCGAGAGTTTGGGCTCTTTTCAGGGCCCCCAAGAGCACTTTTTCGACGTTTCCCGGTGTGGGAAGGAGTTAATAATAGCTCCCCGTCAGTATATGGCTTTAATTAGGAGCGGGGTGACAAAAAAGGTGGTGGTGGACCAGAAGAAGGGAGGGAAGAAGGACAAAATGGCGGCGGGCGGAGACCAGGCAGCGTGGAGGCAGTGGGCGGAGGAGCAACAGGAGGGTAGCCAGCGCTGCCTCAGAGAGATTAAAAAGGACCCGCTAGAGCCGATGAAGGCTTCTATTGATAAGCTGCTGGAGACACAGACGGCCCAGGGGGTGGCGATCCGAGAGGCTCAACAAAAGATCTCTGACAATGAGGACGAGATCTTAGTCCTGGCGGTAAAGGTGGAGGCGCACGAAGCGCTCCACAAGAAATGGCAGGAGCGGTTCGAGGAGATGGAGAATCGGTCGAGGCGGAAGAATCTGCGGATTCTGGGCCTCCCGGAGGGGCCGGACATGGGGGCCTATGTGGTCACCATGTTAAACTCGCTGATGGGAGCGGGGTCCTTCCAGGGGCTCCTGGAGCTGGAAGGGGCCCATAGAGTGTTGGCGAGGAGGCCCAAGGCTAACGAGCCTCCGCGGGCGGTGCTGGTGCGGTTCCATCGGTTCGTCGATCGAGAGTGTGTGCTCAGGTGGGCCAAGAAGGAGAGGAGCAGCAGGTGGGAGACTGCGGAGGTTCGGATATATCAGGACTGGAGTGCGGAGGTGGCGAAGAGGAGGGCCGGGTACAATCGAGCGAAGGCACAGGAAGGGGGTGAAGTTTGGCATGTTGTAGCCGGCGCGATTGTGGGTTACCTACAAGGACCGGCACCATTATTTTGAGTCTCCGGAGGAGGCGTGGGCCTTTGTTCAGGCCGAGAAGCTGGACACAGACTGAGGGTCGGGATGGGAGATTGGGGACTGCGATGGATATGTTATGCCTATTTTTGGTTCGGGGGGTGGGGGGCCTTTGCATTGTTTTGGGTTTCTTTCTCTCTGTGTTTTTCTCTTCCGGGTTGGGGAGAGTGGATGGGGCGGGTTGGGCACTGTTTTGGTTGGTGGCGCGGCCTGGTAGGTGGAGTGCGCGGGATTTTTTTCCCGCGCCGAAGACTGGGGGGGACGGGACCGGGGCGGGGAAGCGAGGATTGTTTCTCACGCTGAGAACGGAGGGGGAGAGCCTGTGAATGGGGAGCGGGAGAGGAGGGTGTGCCACACAATGGGAGGAGTCGAAGGGGAGGCGGGAGTGGCCGGGGTCAGCAGGAGTCAGCTGACTTGCGGAAGTGCAATGGGGGGAGTAAACCAGCTAGGATGGGTCCTAGCCGGGAGGGGTGGGGGGGGGGGGGGAATCGAGTTGCTGCTGCTAAGATCAAGGAGGAGCTGGAGCGAGTGGGGTGGGTCGAGACGGGGGAATGCCGCTGTGGGAAACGGGCCGGGTGTGGGGTGCGGGTGCGTGGCTGGCCGAGGAGGGGTCATGGCTAGTCGGCGGGGGAGGGGGGCGGGTAGCCCCCTGATCCGGCTGATAACCTGGAATGTAAGGGGACTGAATGGGCCGGTTAAGCGGGCCCGCGTGTTCGCGCATCTGAAGGGGCTCAAGGCAGATGTGGTTATGCTCCAGGAGACACACCTGAAGGTGGCAGACCAGGTAAGACTGAGGAAAGGGTGGGTAGGTCAGGTGTTTCACTCGGGGCCAGATGCCAAAAATCGAGGGGTGGCGATCTTGGTGGGAAAGAAGGTGTTATTCGAGGCGTCGAGCATTGTGGCAGATAATGGCGGTAGGGACATAATGGTAAGTGGTAAGTTGCAGGGAGAGAGGGTGGTACTGGTCAATGTGTATGCTCCGAACTGGGATGATGCGGGTTTTATGCGGCGTATGTTGGGTCGGATCCCAGACTTGGAAGTGGGGGGCCTGATAATGGGAGGAGACTTTAACACGGTGTTGGATCCTGCACTGGATCGCTCCAGGTCTAGGACGGGTAGGAAGCCGGCGGCGGCTAGAGTGTTGAGGGGATTTATGGACCAAATGGGGGGGGTGGGCCCTTAGAGATTTGCAAGGCCGGGGGCGAGGGAATTTTCATTCTTCTCACATGTCCATAAGGCTTATTCTCGAATCGACTTTTTCATTTTGAGTAGGGCGCTGATAGCGAGAGTAGAGGGTACCGAGTATTCGGCAATAGCCATTTCGGACCACGCCCCGCATTGGGTGGACTTGGAGATGGGGGAGGAGAGGGATCAGCGCCCGCTGTGGCGCTTGGAGGTGGGGCTGTTGGCGGACGAGGAGGTGAGCGAGCGGGTCCGAGGAAGTATAGAGAGGTACTTGGAGACCAACGACAATGGGGAGGTCCGAGTGGGGATGGTATGGGAGGCACTGAAGGCGGTGGTGAGGGGAGAGCTGATCTCCAACAGGGCCCACAAGGAACGGAGGGAGGGGGGGAGAGGGAGAGGCTGGTGGGGGAGATGGTGAGGGTAGACAGGAGGTATGCAGAAGAACCTGAGGAAGGATTGTTGAGGAAGAGGCGCAGCCTCCATGCCAAATTCGACCTGGTGACCACCAGGAAGGCGGAGGTGCAGTGGAGGAAGGCCCAGGGGGCGGTCTACGAGTATGGGGAAAAGGCAAGCCGGATGCTGGCTCATTAGCTTCGGAAGCGGGACGCAGCTAGGGAGATCAGGGGAGTTAAGGACAGGGGAGGGAGCGTGGTGCGGAGTGGGGTTGGCATCAATGGGGTCTTCAGGGACTTCTACGAGGAATTGTACCGATCCGAGCCCCCACGGGAGGAGGGAGGGATGGGCCGTTTCCTGGACCAATTGAGGTTTCCAAAGGTGGAAGAGGGACTGGTGGCGGGACTGGGGGCCCCGATTGGGCTGGAGGAGCTGATCAAAGGGATAGGAAGCATGCAGGCAGGGAAGGCACCGGGGCCGGACGGTTCCCCGGTCGAGTTCTATGAAAAATATATGGACCTGTTGGGCCCGCTGTTAGTTAGGACCTTCAATGAGGCAAGGGAGGGGGGGGGCTTTACCCCCGACGATGTCCCGGGCACTGATCTCCTTGATCCTGAAGCGGGACAAGGATCCCCTGCAATGTGTGTCTTACAGACTGATTTCCTTGCTAAATGTAGATGCCAAGGTGCTGGCGAAGGTCTTAGCCACGAGGATTGAGGATTGTGTGCCGCAGATCATCCATGAAGACCAGACGGGGTTTGTGAAGGGGAGACAGTTGAACACGAATGTGCGGAGGCTTTTGAACGTTATCATGATGCCGGCGAGGGAGGGGGAGATAGTGGTAGCGATGGACGGTGAGAAAGCCTTCGATAGGGTAGAGTGGGGGTACCTGTGGGAGGTGGTGAAGAGGTTCGGGTTTGGGGAGAGGTTTGTCAGCTGTTGTATGAGGTCCCGATGGCGAGTGTGGCCACAAATAGGAGGAGGTCCGAGTACTTACGGTTGCACCGAGGGACGAGACAGGGGTGTCCCCTGTCCCCCCTGCTCTTCACACTGGGGATTGAACCCCTGGCTATGGCACTGAGAGAGTCGAGGAACTGGAGGGGGTTGGTGCGGGGTGGGGAGGAGCATAGGGTATCGCTTTATGCGGACGACCTGCTGCTGTATGTGGCGGACCCGGTGGGAGGAATGCCAGAGGTAATGAGGATGCTTAGGGAAATCGGGGACTTTTCGGGGTATAAGCTCAATATGGGGAAGAGCGAGCTGTTCGTAGTTCAGCTAGGGGACCAGGAGAGGGGGATTGGCGAGCTCCCACTAAAAAGGGCGGAGAGGAGTTTCAGATATTTGGGGGTCCAGGTGGCCAGGAGCTGGGGGGCCCTGCATAGGCTTAACTTTACAAGGCTGGTGGAGCAAATGGAGGAGGAGTTCAAGAGGTGGGACGCGTTGCCGCTGTCCCTGGCGGGTAGGGTGCAGTCAATCAAAATGACGGTGCTCCCAAGGTTTTTGTTCCTGTTCCAGTGCCTCCCCGTGTTTATCCCGAAGGCTTTTTTCAGGCGGGTTAACAGTATAATGGAGTTTGTGTGGGCGCGAGGGACTCCGAGGGTGAGAAGGGTGTTCCTGGAGCGGAGTAGAGATAGGGGGGGGCTGGCGCTGCCCAACCTCTGTGGGTACTACTGGGCCGCCAATGCGACAATGGTGCGCAAGTGGGTGATGGAGGGGGAGGGGGCTGCATGGAAGAGGCTGGAGACAGCGTCCTGTGTGGGTACGAGTCTGGGGGCGCTGGCAACTGCGCCGCTGCCGCTCCCTCCAAGGAGGTATACCACGAGCCCGGTGGTGGTGGCGGCCCTCAAAATTTGGGAGCAGTGGAGGCGGCATAGGGGGGAAGTTAGGGCCTCGGCGTGGACCCCATTACGGGGGAACCACTGGTTCGCCCCAGGAAGAACAGGTGGAGGGTTTTCGGGGTGGCACAGGGCAGGCATATGAAAGTTAGGGGACCTGTTTGTGGACGGGAAGTTCGCGAGCTTGGGCTTGGGTGAGCTGGAGGAGAAGTACGGGCTCCCCCCGGGGAACACCTTCAGGTACTTACAGGTCAGGGCGTTTGCCAGACGGCAGGTGGTGGAATTCCCACGGCTACTGCCATACACAGTACAGGACAGGGTGCTCTCGGGGGGGGGTGGGTGGGAGTGGGGAAGATCTCGGAAACTTACCAGGTGATGCAGGAGGACGAGGAGGCCTCGGTGGTGGAGTTGAAAGGTAAGTGGGAGGAGGAGTTGGGAGAGGAGATCGAAGAGGGGATGTGGGCAGATGCCCTAGGGAGGGTGAACTCTTCCTCTTCATGCGCGAGGCTCAGCCTCATTCAGTTTAAGGTGCTGCACAGGGCACACATGACCGGGACAAGGATGAGCAGGTTCTTTGGGGGTGAGGACAGGTGTGTTAGGTGCTCAGGGAGCCCAGCAAATCACACCCATATGTTCTGGGCATGCCCAGCGCTGGAGGAATTTTGGAAGGGCGTAGCGACGACAGTGTCGAGGGTGGTAGGATCCAGGGTCAAACCGGGCTGGGGGCTCGCAATATTTGGGGTGGCAGAGGAACCAGGAGTGCAGGAGGCGAAAGAGGCCGGAATTCTGGCCTTTGCGTTCCTGGTAGCCCGGCGAAGGATTCTCCTTCAGTGGAAAGATACGAGGCCCCCAAGCGTGGAATCCTGGATCAGCGATATGGCAGGGTTCATTAAATTGGAGAGGGTGAAATTCGCGTTGAGAGGGTTGGTACAAGGGTTCTTAGACTTTCTGGCAGAATGATAGACATTGGTCAATGGCAGCAGCAGCTCAGGGGGTGGGGGGGCGGGGGGGTTTACTTTATTTTAAATTATTTTTGTTTATGTTATTTACACTGTGAGGGTCTGAGGGGGTGTATACACCTGTTGTCTTAAGTCGGGGTGTTAATGTTAATTTATTATTTAGGTACAGGGGGGGGAGGGGTTTGGGGGGTTGCTTTTTTAGATTGTGTTTTGTACTTAACCCTGTTGGGTTCTTTTTTCTTTCTCATTTTGTTATTGATATTTTATGAAAACCTTTAATAAAAATTATTTTAAAAAAAAAATATCCAGTCGAGCAAGGATTTTCTGCCTGCGAACGCCACCTGCTCGCAGTTTTTTGGGCAGCACAATACTTTGCCTACATAACAGGACTCAACCCCATCACCATTCTCACTGAACACACCCCAACACAGCTCCTACTTGACGGTAGACTTAAGGATGGCACAGTCAGCCAAATCCGCGCAGCCCGTTGGACCCTTCTTTTACAGGGAAGGGACATAACAGTTAAGAGGACAAAGACCCACACTTTCCGAGCCGATAATTTACAATATGCAGGCACCCCACATGAGTGTGAAATTATCTCCATTAAGCACAATACAGAACCCTTTATACCAAAGTCAGCTCCCTCAAAAGCAGGTACTACACCCCAGAGACCCCAGCCCACAGACATAGGCGCACCACTTAGGATTTATGTGGATGACTCCCCCAGTTTTAAATGGAAAAAGGATTACCGGTTGCGGTATTTATGTAGACACGCTGGGACGCGCCCTAGAAGAGATTTCGTTAAAATTGCCAGGACACTTAGGCTCGCAGGCAGCAGAACTGGCAGCCATCGCGTACGTTGTTGAACACCCTGACTCTTTTCCGACCCCAGCCGACATATATTCTGACAGTTTATAGAACATAGAACATAGAACAATACAGCGCAGTACAGGCCCTTCGGCCCACGATGTTGCACCGAAACAAAAGCCATCTAACCTACACTATGCCATTATCATCCATATGTTTATCCAATAAACTTTTAAATGCCCTCAATGTTGGCGAGTTCACTACTGTAGCAGGTAGGGCATTCCACGGCCTCACTACTCTTTGCGTAAAGAACCTACCTCTGACCTCTGTCCTATATCTATTACCCCTCAGTTTAAAGTTATGTCCCCTCGTGCCAGCCATATCCATCCGCGGGAGAAGGCTCTCACTGTCCACCCTATCCAACCCCCTGATCATTTTGTATGCCTCTATTAAGTCTCCTCTTAACCTTCTTCTCTCCAACGAAAACAACCTCAAGTCCATCAGCCTTTCCTCATAAGATTTTCCCTCCATACCAGGCAACATCCTGGTAAATCTCCTCTGCACCCGCTCCAAAGCCTCCACGTCCTTCCTATAATGCGGTGACCAGAACTGTACGCAATACTCCAAATGCGGCCGTACCAGAGTTCTGTACAGCTGCAACATGACCTCCCGACTCCGGAACTCAATCCCTCTACCAATAAAGGCCAACACTCCATAGGCCTTCTTCACAACCCTATCAACCTGGGTGGCAACTTTCAGGGATCTATGTACATGGACACCTAGATCCCTCTGCTCATCCACACTTTCAAGAACTTTACCATTAGCCAAATATTCCGCATTCCTGTTATTCCTTCCAAAGTGAATCACCTCACACTTCTCTACATTAAACTCCATTTGCCACCTCTCAGCCCAGCTCTGCAGCTTATCTATATCCCTCTGTAACCTGCTACATCCTTCCACACTATCGACAACACCACCGACTTTAGTATCGTCTGCAAATTTACTCACCCACCCTTCTGCGCCTTCCTCTCGGTCATTGATAAAAATGACAAACAGCAACGGCCCCAGAACAGATCCTTGTGGTACTCCACTTGTGACTGTACTCCATTCTGAACATTTCCCATCAACCACCACCCTCTGTCTTCTTTCAGCTAGCCAATTTCTGATCCACATCTCTAAATCACCCTCAATCCCCAGCCTCCGTATTTTTTGCAATAGCCTACCGTGGGGAACCTTATCAAATGCTTTGCTGAAATCCATATACACCACATCAACTGCTCTACCCTCGTCGACCTGTTCAGTCACCTTCTCAAAGAACTCAATAAGGTTTGTGAGGCATGACCTACCCTTCACAAAGCCATGCTGACTATCCCTGATCATATTATTCCTATCTAGATGATTATAAATCTTGTCCCTTATAATCCCCTCCAAGACTTTACCCACTACAGACGTGAGGCTCACCGGTCTATAGTTGCCGGGGTTGTCTCTGCTCCCCTTTTTGAACAAAGGGACCACATTTGCTGTCCTCCAGTCCTCTGGCACTATTCCTGTAGCCAATGATGACATAAAAATCAAAGCCAAAGGTCCAGCAATCTCTTCCCTGGCCTCCCATAGAATCCTAGGATAAATCCCATCAGGTCCCGGGGACTTATCTATTTTCAGCCTGTCCAGAATTGCCAACACCTCTTCCCTACGTACCTCAATGCCATCTATTCTATTAGCCTGGGGCTCAGCATTCTCCTCCACAACATTATCTTTTTCCTGAGTGAATACTGACGAAAAATATTCATTTAGTATCTCGCCTATCTCTTCAGACTCCACACACAATTTCCCATCCCTGTCCTTGACTGGTCCTACTCTTTCCCTAGTCATTCGCTTATTCCTGACATACCTATAGAAAGCTTTTGGGTTTTCCTTGATCCTTCCTGCCAAATACTTCTCATGTCCCCTCCTTGCTCGTCTTAGCTCTCTCTTTAGATCCTTCCTCGCTACCTTGTAACTATCCATCGCCCCAACCGAAACTTCACACTTCATCTTCACATAGGCCTCCTTCTTCCTCTTAACAAGAGATTCCACTTCCTTGGTAAACCACGGTTCCCTCGCTCGACGCCTTCCTCCCTGTCTGACCGGTACATACTTATCAAGAACACGCAGTAGCTGATCCTTGAACAAGCCCCACTTATCCAGTGTGCCCAACACTTGCAGCCTACTTCTCCACCTTATCCCCCCCAAGTCACGTCTAATGGCATCATAATTGCCCTTCCCCCAGCTATAACTCTTGCCCTGCGGTGTATACTTATCCCTTTCCATCATTAACGTAAACGTCACCGAATTGTGGTCACTGTCCCCAAAGTGCTCTCCTACCTCCAAATCCAACACCTGGCCTGGTTCATTACCCAAAACCAAATCCAACGTGGCCTCGCCTCTTGTTGGCCTGTCAACATATTGTTCCAGGAAACCCTCCTGCACACACTGTACAAAAAACGACCCATCTATTGTACTCAAACTATATTTTTTCCAGTCAATATTTGGAAAGTTAAAGTCTCCCATAATAACTACCCTGTTACTTTCGCTCATATCCAGAATCATCTTCGCCATCCTTTCCTCTACATCCCTAGAACTATTAGGAGGCCCATAAAAAACTCCCAACAGGGTGACCTCTCCTTTCCTGTTTCTAACTTCAGCCAATACTACCTCGGAAGAAGAGTCCCCATCTAGCATCCTCTCCGCCACCGTAATACTGCTCTTGACTAGCAGCGCCACACCTCCCCCTCTTTTGCCTCCTTCTCTGAGCTTACTAAAACACCTAAACCCCGGAACCTGCAACATCCATTCCTGTCCCTGCTCTATCCATGTCTCCGAAATGGCCACAACATCGAAGTCCCAGGTACCAACCCACGCTGCCAGTTCCCCTACCTTGTTTCGTATACTCCTGGCATTGAAGTAGACACACTTCAAACCACCTACCTGAACGCTGGCCCCCTCCTGCGACGTCAAATCTGTGCTCCTGACCTCTATACTCTCATTCTCCCTTACCCTAAAACTACAATCCAGGTTCCCATGCCCCTGCTGCATTAGTTTAAACCCCCCCAAAGAGCACTAACAAATCTCCCCCCCAGGATATTTGTGCCCCTCAGGTTCAGATGTAGACCATCCTGTCTGTAGAGGTCCCACCTTCCCCAGAAAGAGCCCCAGTTATCCAAAAATCTGAAACCCTCCCGCCTGCACCATCCCTGCAGCCACGTGTTTAAATGCTCTCTCTCCCTATTCCTCATCTCACTATCACGTGGCACGGGCAACAACCCAGAGATAACAACTCTGTTTGTTCTAGTTCTGAGCTTCCATCCTAGCTCCCTGAAAGCCTGCCTGACATCCTTGTCCCCTTTCCTACCTATGTCGTTGGTGCCAATGTGGACCACGACTTGGGGCTGCTCCCCCTCCCCCCTAAGGACCCGGAAAACACGATCCGAGACATCACGTACCCTTGCACCTGGGAGGCAACATACCAAACGTGAGTCTCTCACGCTCCCACAAAATCTCCTATCTGTGCCCCTGACTATCGAGTCCCCAATTACTAATGCTCTGCTCCTCTCCCCCCTTCCCTTCTGAGCAACAGGGACAGACTCCGTGCCAGAGGCCCGTACCCCATGGCTTACCCCTGGTAAGTCGTCCCCCCCACAAGTATCCAAAGCGGTATACTTGTTTCTCAGGGGAACGACCGCAGGGGATCCCTGCACTGACTGTTTTTTCCCAGTCCCTCTTACAGTTACCCACCTATCTCCAATCTTTGGTGTAACTAATTCCCTGAAGCTGCTATCTATGACCCCTTCTGCCTCCCGAATGATCCGAAGTTCTTCCAACTCCAGCTCCAGTTCCCTAACTCGGTCTTGGAGGAGCTGGAGATGGCAGCACTTCCTGCAGGTAAAATCAGCAGGGACACTAACTGCATCCCTCACCTCAAACATCCTGCAGGAGGAACATTGCACTCCCTTCCCTGCCATTCCTCCAACTTTCTACCAAGATCTGGCTAACAACTAAATTAAATTTTTATAAAAAATAATAATAATATAATAAAATATGGTACTTACCTCAGACCAATGGGTTTTATTATTAGGTTAGAGGAGGAGGGCGGGTGGGAGACACTACACGTGTAGTGTCTCGGGTTTCCTCTCCACCAGAATTTATTGGTGAGGGTCTTCCCAGACGTCCGCGGGTCGACTTCCTGATCCCGCCTAAAAAACTAATTTAAAAAAAAAAAGAAAAATTCTCAGCTCCTGCTGAAATTGACTAACCAGCCAGCTGTTCTCACGCCGCCGAAATCGACTGGCCTGCCCCTGCAAAGACAAGTGCTTTTAAAGGTTGACTTACCTCCCAGCAACCTCCTTCCGCAGTGCTCCCGCTGAAACTGACTCACCAGCTGTTCTCCCGCCGAAATCGACTGGCCTGCCCCTGCAAAGACAAGTGCTTTTAAAGGTTGACTTACCTCCCAGCAACCTCCTTCCGCAATGCTCCCGCTGAAACTGACTCACCAGCTGTTCTCACGCCGCCGAAATCGACTGGCCTGCCCCTGCAAAGACAAGTGCTTTTAAAGGTTGACTTACCTCCCAGCAACCTCCTTCCGCAGTGCTCCCGCTGAAACTGACTCACCAGCTGTTCTCCCGCCGAAATCGACTGGCCTGCCCCTGCAAAGACAAGTGCTTTTAAAGGTTGACTTACCTCCCAGCAACCTCCTTCCGCAATGCTCCCGCTGAAACTGACTCACCAGCTGTTCTCACGCCGCCGAAATCGACTGGCCTGCCCCTGCAAAGACAAGTGCTTTTAAAGGTTGACTTACCTCCCAGCAACCTCCTTCCGCAGTGCTCCCGCTGAAACTGACTCACCAGCTGTTCTCCCGCCGCCGAAATCGACTGGCCTGCCCCTGCAAAGACAAGTGCTTTTAAAGGTTGACTTACCTCCCAGCAACCTCCTTCCGCAGTGCTCCCGCTGAAACTGACTCACCAGCTGTTCTCCCGCCGAAATCGACTGGCCTGCCCCTGCAAAGACAAGTGCTTTTAAAGATTGACTTACCTCCCAGCAACCTCCTTCCGCAATGCTCCCGCTGAAACTGACCCACCAGCTGTTCTCACGCCGCCGAAATCGACTGCAAAGTTTATATGTCTGCAACAGTTTAACCAAATTCCGACCCCTGTGGGAAGCTGGAGGATTTATTTCCGCAGACGGTAAGCCCCTACCCTCAGCCCCATTTCTCCGGCATATCCTATAGACAGCCAAAGACTGTAAATATGGAATCATCATATTCGTAGTCATCATCGTTCTTCCCCCCCTGGTAACGTTAAAGCAGACGCCCTAGCAAAAGCAGGTTCCAGACATGGTCACTTTTGGAACCCCCCCCCCCCGAAAGCGCCCCAGTACACGCGCTTCAGGTCTCACAGACCAACCTTCAAGATTTAACAAAGGCTCAAAAAGAAGATGAGAAGCTCAGGGAAGTTTTAAAAGGCAACTTCCCTGCCCCTTATGATAAGTTTAAAAATGCGTTAACCACACATGACGTTGTGATTTTAAAAGACGGAATTTATGTAGTCCCCAGCCAGGACAGGAATCAAATTCGTTGTCAGTTCCATGACAACCATGGACACCAAGGCATAGAAGCCACCTCAGCCCACCTCAGACCTCTCTGCTGGTGGCCTGATTTAAAAGCCAATGTTACACATTACATCGAGAATTGCTTGATCTGCGCCCAGAACAATCCGGACAGATATGCAAGAAAAGCTCAGCTAAGTCACACCCGCCCCGTTAATGGCCCCTGGACGAATTTGCAAATCGACTATATGGGACCCCTACCACCTTGCAGAAATGGTTTTAAGTATGTGTTGGTGGTCCATCCAGAACAAACACTGCCAAAACAACAGCTAAAATCCTCACTCAGCACATCTTAACAAGGTGGGGACTCCCACGCAGCAGAGAGTCTGATCAAGGCTCCCATTTTTACAGGACGAATTATGAAAAAGTTCTTACAATTTTCGGCATAAAACAAAAGTTTCATATTGCATACCACCCCCAGTCAAGCGGCAGAGTAGAGAGAATGAACAGAACTTTCAAGGCGACCCTCAGAAAAATGGTGCAACAACACAACAGCACCTGGGACACAGTTCTCCCAGTTGCATTAATGTTCATTCGAAACACAGTATCCACGTCCACAGGATACACCCCCCACACCTTCATGACCGGACGCCCCATGAAAGGGACAGAATATTTATTAGGACTGGATTTGGCCAGCCCCACAGTCACCGGCCTCACACATGAGAAAGCAGTACAACAGGTTATTGAAAATGTGAAAGCAGCCCAGCTTGCAGCAGCCGTCAGGCTTGGAACCCGCAAGAAGCAAAGCAAAGTTTGCTTTGATAAAACAGTACCGCCACCGAGTTTGTAGTAGGGCAGCAAGTTATGCTGTCCCTATCCAACCCCAGTTCATTCCTTTCCCACAAATTTGCCGGACCGTACTCCATCTCTGATAAAGTCAGCTCCTCTGTATATAAAATCACTTATCCGAATGGCAAGTCTGCATGGTTCCACATAAACCAGCTTAAGGCTTATGGCTCGCAGAACAACCATTCACACCACATCTCGCTTGCAGCAGCAGATGAGCACACCCCGCCCACAAATAACATATTCCTACCCTCCCCCAACCTGTCCAGCCCGTCTTCAGACACAACTACGACTCCACCCCCAGAGGCACGACTCCGCCTCCCCCTTCCTCCAACCAACAGCGATAGCGACAGCCCCAGCACACCACGCTATGATTACACCGCTGCACCAGGCTCCACTCCCAAACGACTCCGAACATGATTCCAGCGACCCCTTCGAGATAACGTACATTAAAGCCCCTGATCCAGACCCACCGCCCGCCGATTATGGATTAACCCCTAGCAGCTCCAACCTCGATACAAAATTCTGGCACCGAGACAATTCGTTCAGGCTCATGCGGAATGATGAGATGGACCCTAATTCGCCCCAAGCAGCTTTAGCGCACCTACTCCAGTCAAGAGTATGGCAGCCGGGAGAAGATGATGACATAGAGTCTGATTCCCACCAAACGAATCCCTTTGCGACTCTGTTCGCTTTAGAGCAATGAGGTGTCCAGATGATGGTTAAAAAGGAACCGATGGAGAATAATGGTGTCCTTTCTGATGGAACCTGCACCAAGTTTGTAATGTATGTTTGTTTGTTATTGTGAATGCTGAATGTTGTTTGTTGATTTAAAGATTTCATGGTCCCACGCCACATCTTGATGCAATCAAAACTACCCTTCTGACGCCAAATGGCTGTTAGAGGAACAAGTTTGTCCACAGACAAGCGATCATAGCTACTCTTCTGCTTTGAAGGTAGAAGTTAGCAACAAATGCAACCCCCACGACGACCACAAATTCTTACCGTTCTTGCCGGTCGCTCAGGCAGTGGAGAAACGGCACTGGTCCCCGCCCTGCCTTGGGACCCCCATCTGGTCAGCTACGCTCGGGTAGAGCACATACGGCACTGGTCACCGTCCTACCCGGGAATTACACCCATTCTTACCCGCCGCGGCCCATACGTACCCCATTTTGGCACTTTTAGTTCAAAACTCTTTGATTTGTTGATGGCGACCCTTAGGTTGCTTCCAAATGCTATTTACATCCTCAAACATTGGGATGGTAGATCGCACAGGCTGCGAGACGGCTCGCACTGTGTCAGTATTTTTTTTCTCGGATGTCTTGTCCCAAATATTTGGTTTAAAAATAAAATGAGGGAGTCACAGATGGTGACCAATTATAACGGGTAATTGGCAATAAAAGGACAGACAGACATACGAGATCTTAAACAAGATAATAACAGAAATTATGCTTGTGTTCATAGAACTCCAGTACCACAGAAGCCTCAAGAAGAAGAAAAGATGAAGACAACCAGTTGGATCTTAGCGGGATTCCTCCAGTTGCACACGGACGCTACCCCCCTGACCCCTACCACACAGGCCGTGAATGTTTCCCACCCCTGCCATACACTGTACCCTGGGATAGTTATCGATACACCGACGTGTTGTGACAAGTTCATAACCTGTCCTACGTTGTGGAAGCACTGTTAGTACTGGCGATACTCTGCAGTGTCGTTCAGACCCTTAGACTCAGGAAATGGCGGAGGAAAGCCTCCCGCACCCCGGTATACACCTTCAGATCCCCTATTTTCGGACTTCAACAAACCGCTCAACCCCTTTAAGTGAATTAAAGTACATCCTTTTTTTGTGTGTTTGTTTCGTCTAATAAAGAAATGTAAAACTCTGTGCTTGACTGCAAAGCCAGAGAAACCTGTGTTGCTGCTGTTGTACAGTTTAAAAGGTTGTAAATTCTTTTGATTGATTAAGGATAGTTTAGTTAAGGACAGTTAGAGGTTCCAGTTTTTTTATTATTTTGTAATGCATGCCTGAATGTCATAGCGCCCCGTAGAATTTATAATGATATATGTACATAAAAGTAATTTAGGTAAAGTTTGAATTCATAGGACAGAGTAGTGTAGGGCCTGTCCTTGCTTATGGGTGCCCGACTTAGGAGGAGAACGAAGAAGATGCAGTAATTTGATCCTTCACGCTTCGCATGTGAAGCGCGCGTACCAAAATCAGAGTCTGTAAAATGTTTCCCACAATATTGATTTTCAGCTACATGTTTGGCTGAACAGGCCTTACCCAGGAGTTCAATGTTTCCTTTACATGTCCTATGCCTATGCCAGAAACTCCAACGTCTCTAAGTGCTGGGTGTGTTCTTCTGTCCCCACCAATTCCCAAGTAGGTATCCCACTACAGCCTGTTCCTTTTAGTTTTTCCCAAAAGGCAGAATGGTACATTTTCCAAAATCATGACTCCACCCTTCCCTAATGTGGAGACACCAGAATCCAAAAAAATGATAAACGTTGAGGTTAAGAGATGGCGATCTGCAGGCCACCCATTAAACACTTTCAAGGGATGGTACCAACATATCTATGATCGGAGACAGGAACCACCCCAAGTAACCCTCCCAACTGGTCTTAATCATACTGGGACCATATCTTTAATCAGCTATGCATTTTGGGTAATGCATTGGGTAATGCATTTTGGAAGGTCTAATGCAGGTAGGGAATATACAGTGAATGGTAGAACCCTCAAGAGTATTGAAAGTCAAAGAGATCTAGGAGTACAGGTCCATAGGTCACTGAAAGGGGCAACACAGGTGGAGAAGGTAGTCAAGAAGGCATACGGCATGCTTGCCTTCATTGGCCGGGGCATTGAGTATAAGAATTGGCAAGTCATGTTGCAGCTGTATAGAACCTTAGTTAGGCCACACTTGGAGTATAGTGTTCAATTCTGGTCGCCACACTACCAGAAGGATGTGGAGGCTTTAGAGAGGGTGCAGAAGAGATTTACCAGAATGTTGCCTGGTATGGAGGGCATTAGCTATGAGGAGCGGTTGAATAAACTCGGTTTGTTCTCACTGGAACGAAGGAGGTTGAGGGCGACCTGATAGTGGTCTACAAAATTATGAGGGGCATAGACAGAGTGGATAGTCAGAGGGTTTTCCCCGGGGTAGAGGGGTCAATTACTAGGGGGCATAGGTTTAAGGTGAGAGGGGCATGGTTTAGAGTAGATGTACGAGGCATGTTTTTTACGCAGAGGGTAGTGGGTGCCTGGAACTCGCTACCGGAGGAGGTGGTGGAAGCAGGGACGATAGTGACATTTAAGGGGCATCTTGACAAATACATGAATAGGATGGGAATAGAGGGATACGGACCCAGGAAGTGTAGAAGATTGTAGTTTAGTCGGGCAGCATGGTCGGCACGGGCTTGGAGGGCCAAAGGGCCTGTTCCTGTGCTGTACATTTCTTTGTTCTTTTGTATAGTTATAGTGCATGGAATGCTGGATACAGTAAATGTAAATATTATTTGGATGTGAGTAACAATAAAATGTGCATTCATGACACAAGGAAGGTAGTGGTCCATGGACATGAAGGGTAAAAAGGACCTGCAAAGATGGAACACGCTCCCACTCTCCCTCGCGGGGAGAGTCCAGACGATCAAAATGAACGTGCTGCCCAGGTAACTCTTCCTATTCAGATCCATCCCAATCTACATCCCCAAGGCCTTTTTCAAAGCACTGGACAAACTAATAATGGCGTTCGTATGGAGGGGGAAGAATGCGAGGATCCCAAAGAAGGTCTTGCAAAAAACAAAATCCGGCAGGGGCTAGCCCTCCCAAACCTACAATTCTATCACTGGGCGGCGATGGACGAGCGAATAAGGGGATGGATCAAGGAGCCAGAAGCCGAGTGGGTACGCGTGGAGGAGGCCTCCTGCAAGGGGACCTCCCTCCGGGCCCTCGCCACGCCAGCACTCCCATCCCCACCCAAAAAACACTCCAGCAGCCCGGTGGTGACAGCCACCCTCCAGTCCTGGAACCAACTACGGCAGCAACTTGGCCTGACCGAAATGTTGGACAAAGCTCCCATCTGCAACAACCATAGGTTCACACCAGCACTGACTGACGCCACCTTCAAAAGGTGGGGACAGGACGGAAGGACATTGACAGTCAGGGACCTATACTCGGACAGCAGGATCGCAACAATGGACGAACTGACAGAGAAATTCCAGCTAGCCAGGGGGAACGAGCTAAGGTACCTGCAATTCAAAAACTTCCTACGAAAGGAGACAAGGACATACCCACAACTGCCACGACAGACATGAATGGTTATTGGACGCAAACATACCAGAGAAAGGAAACTGTAGCGACATGTATGACCAACTGGTAGAAGGGGCCGACACCGTACTGGACACAACAAGAATGAAATGGGAGGAGGACCTGGGGGTCGAAATAGGGTGGGGACTCTGGAGCGAAGCACTGCATAGGGTCAACTCCACCTCCATGTGCGCAAGGCTCAGCCTGACGCAATTAAAAGTGGTACATAGAGCCCACTTAACAAGAACCCGTATGAGTAGTTTATTCCCGGAGGTGGAGGATAGATGTGAAGGAGGCCCGGCCAACCACGCCCACATGTTCTGGTCTTCCCCCAGACTTGTGGAGTACTGGACAGCCTTCTTCGAGGCAATGTCCAAAGTGGTGGGGGTGAGGTGGAGCCACGCCCGAAAGTGGCGGAATCGACCAGCCAGATCTATTCCTGGGGAGGAGGGCAGACGCCCTTGCCTTTGCCTCCCTGATCATCCACCGTAGAATCCTATTCGGCTGGCGGTCAGCAGCACCGCCCAAAGCTGCAGACTGGCTGTCTGACCTCTCGGAATCTCTCCAAACGTTACAGCACAGGAGGCCATTCGGCCCATCTTGTCCATGCCAGTCTGAGGACACCCAAGTGTCCTTTCTGATCCCACCTTCCTGCGCCCGCTCCATACTCCTCTATCTTACAACATCAGATCATAGCATTTACAGTGCAGAAGGAGGCCATTCGGCCCATCGAGTCTGCACCGGCTCTTGGAAAGAGCACCCCACCCAAGGTCAACACTTCCACCCTATCCCCATAACCCAGTAACCCCACCCAACACTAAGGGCAATTTTGGACACTAAAGGCAATTTATCATGGCCAATCCACCTAACCTGCACATCTTTGGACTGTGGGAGGAAACCGGAGCACCCGGAGGAAACCCACGCATACACGGGGAGGATGTGCAGACTCCGCACAGACAGTGACCCAAGCCGGGAATCGAACCTGGGACCCTGGAGCTGTGAAGCAATTGTGCTAACCACTATGCTACCGTGCTGCCCGGTACTTTTTAAAAAGAGTACAGGTACTATTTTAAAGAGTTTAGGAGTCTCTGCCTCCGCCGCCAACTCAGGCAGTGAATTCCAGACTCCTAACACCCAATGTATAAAAATGTTCTTTCTCACGTGATAGTGAGATGAGGAATAGGGAGAGAGAGCAATTAAACACGTGGCTACAGGGATGGTGCAGGCGGGAGGGATTCAGATTTCTGGATAACTGGGGCTCTTTCTGGGGAAGGTGGGACCTCTACAAACAGGATGGTCTACATCTGAACCTGCGGGGCACAAATATCCTGGGGGGGGAGATTTGTTAGTGCTCTTTGGGGGGGTTTAAACTAATGCAGCAGGGGCATGGGAACCTGGATTGTAGTTTTAGGGTAAGGGAGAATGAGAGTATAGAGGTCAGGAGCTCAGATTTGACGTCGCAGGAGGGGGCCAGTGTTCAGGTAGGTGGTTTGAAGTGTGTCTACTTCAATGCCAGGAGTATATGAAATAAGGTAGGGGAACTGGCAGCATGGGTTGGTACCTGGGACTTCGATGTTGTGGCCATTTCGGAGACATGGATAGAGCAGGGGCAGGAATGGATGTTGCAGGTTCCGGGGTTTAGGTGTTTTAGTAAGCTCAGAGAAGGAGGCAAAAGAGGAGGAGGTGTGGTGCTGCTAGTCAAGAGCAGTATTACGGTGGCGGAGAGGATGCTAGATGGGGACTCATCTTCCGAGGTAGTATGGGCTGAGGTTAGAAACATGAAAGGAGAGGTCACACTGTTGGGAGTCTTCTATAGGCCTCCAAATAGTTCTAGGGATGTAGAGGAAAGGATGGCGAGGATGATCCTGGACAAGAGCAAAAGTAACAGGGTAGTTATTATGGGAGACTTTAACTTTCCAAATATTGACTGGAAAAGATATAGTTCGAGTACATTAGATGGGTCGTTTTTTGTACAGTATGTGCAGGAGGGTTTCCTGACACAGTTTGTTGACAGGCCAACAAGAGGCGAGGCCACATTGGATTTGGTTTTGGGTAATGAACCAGGCCAGGTGTTGGATTTGGAGGTAGGTGAGCACTTTGGGGACAGTGACCACAATTCGGTGACGTTTACGTTAAGGATGGAAAGGGATAAGTATACACCGCAGGGCAAGAGTTATAGCTGGGGGAAGGGAAATTATGATGCCATTAGACGTGACTTGGGGGGGATAAGGTGGAGAAGTAGGCTGCAAGTGTTGGACACACTGGATAAGTGGAGCTTGTTCAAGGATCAGGTACTGCGTGTTCTTGATAAGTAAGTCCCGGTCAGGCAGGGAGGAAGGTGCCGAGCGAGGGAACCGTGGTTTACCAAAGAAGTGGAATCTCTTGTTAAGAGGAAGAAGGAGGCCTATGTGAAGAGGAGGTGTGATGTTTCAGTTGGGGCGATTGATAGTTACAAGGTAGCGAGGAAGGATCTAAAGAGAGAGCTAAGACGAGCAAGGAGGGGACATGAGAAGTATTTGGCAGGAAGGATCAAGGAAAACCCAAAAGCTTTCTATAGGTATGTCAGGAATAAGCGAATGACTAGGGAAAGAGTAGGACCAGTCAAGGACAGGGATGGGAAGTTGTGTGTAGAGTCTGAAGAGATAGGCGAGATACTAAATGAATATTTTTCGTCAGTATTCACTCAGGAAAAAGATAATATTGTGGAGGAGAATGCTGAGCTCCAGGTAAATAGATTAGATGGCATTGAGGTACGTAGGGAAGAGGTGTTGGCAATTCTGGACAGGCTGAAAATAGATAAGTCCCCGGGACCTGATGGGATTTATCCTAGGATTCTCTGGGAGGCCAGGGAAGAGATTGCTGGACCTTTGGCTTTGATTTTTATGTCATCATTGGCTACAGGAATAGTGCCAGAGGACTGGAGGACAGCAAATGTGGTCCCTTTGTTCAAAAAGGGGAGCAGAGACAACCCCGGCAACTATAGACCGGTGAGCCTCACGTCTGTAGTGGGTAAAGTCTTGGAGGGGATTATAAGAGACAAGATTTATAATCATCTAGATAGGAATAATATGATCAGGGATAGTCAGCATGGCTTTGTGAAGGGTAGGTCATGCCTCACAAACCTTATCGAGTTCTTTGAGAAGGTGACTGAACAGGTAGACGAGGGTAGAGCAGTTGATGTGGTGTATATGGATTTCAGCAAAGCGTTTGATAAGGTTCCCCACGGTAGGCTATTGCAGAAAATACGGAGGCTGGGGATTGAGGGTGATTTAGAGATGTGGATCAGAAATTGGCTAGCTGAAAGAAGACAGAGGGTGGTGGTTGATGGGAAATGTTCAGAATGAAGTTCAGTCACAAGTGGAGTACCACAAGGATCTGTTCTGGGGCCGTTGCTGTTTGTCATTTTTATCAATGACCTAGAGAAAGGCGCAGAAGGGTGGGTGAGTAAATTGCAGACGATACTAAAGTCGGTGGTGTTGTCGATAGTGTGGAAGTAGCAGGTTACAGAGGGATATAGATAAGCTGCAGTGCTGGGCTGAGAGGTGGCAAATTGAGTTTAATGTAGAGAAGTGTGAGGTGATTCACTTTGGAAGGAATAACAGGAATGTGGAATATTTGGCTAATGGAAAAGTTCTTGAAAGTGTGGATGAGCAGAGGGATCTAGGTGTCCATGTACATAGATCCCTGAAAGTTGCCACCCAGGTTGATAGGGTGGTGAAGAAGGCCTATGGAGTGTTGGCCTTTATTGGTAGAGGGATTGAGTTCCGGAGTCAGGAGGTCATGTTGCAGCTGTACAGAACTCTGGTACGGCCGCATTTGGAGTATTGCGTACAGTTCTGGTCACCGCATTATAGGAAGGACGTGGAGGCTTTGGAGCGGGTGCAGAGGAGATTTACCAGGATGTTGCCTGGTATGGAGGGAAAATCTTATGAGGAAAGGCTGATGGAATTGAGGTTGTTTTCGTTAGAGAGAAGGTTAAGAGACTTCAATAGAGGCATACAAAATGATCAGGTTAGATAGGGTGGACAGTGAGAGCCTTCTCCCGCGGATGGAAATGGCTAGCACGAGGGGACATAGCCTTAAACTGAGGGGTAATAGATATAGGATAGAGGTCAGAGGTAGGTTCTTTACGCAAAGAGTAGTGAGGCCGTGGAATGCCCTACCTGCTACAGTAGTGAACTCGCCAACATTGAGGGCATTTAAAAGTTTATTGGATAAACATATGGATGATAATGGTATAGTGTAGGTTAGATGGTTTTTGTTTCGGTGCAACATCGTGGGCCGAAGGGCCTGTACTGCGCTGTATTGTTCTATGTTCATGTCCTCTCTACACCTTCTGCTATCTTGAATCATTTTCGAATGCTTTGTCATTGTGGTTGATTTAAATTTTGGTGTAAGCTAGATATTGTGTTGTTTGTCTGTTGTTTTATTCATATTCAGCATCGATTTGTAACTCACTCACAATAAATTCATGATTTTAAACTGAAACTAAAGTACCTGATTTGTCAGCATGATATGCCCCTATTCACTGAACCATTCAGGAGCATCCAGTAAGAGTCCTGTTTTACCAGGGAAGGAGCATGTTTTTTTAGAGGTGGCGTCTTGTAATATCCACATTCGTTCAGGAATGAATGTTCAGTGAATGATGGATTAAGATGCGTATTAATTGCATCCCATAATATCCACACTAATCTTGAGGCAGTCTGAATATCCTTTGGGGAATCAGATGTGGAAATGCCCCTTATGCTGTGTGAGAAGATCCAGCTGAGAAACCTGTTTACTCGGTGCTTTGTACTGAACGTTTGACTGGAGCAATCCCAACTAGGAGAAAGGGCCTGGAAGTTGGGATTTTCGTTCCAAGATGGTGGAGAACCCAGCCGTCAAGCTGGGTGACCCTGGAATGAATGAAGGGATGCTGGGTGAGGAGGTGGGCTGGATGGAAATCCAGTCTTGGAGGACCAGCACTGTATTGAAGTTTAAAAAACAAAGAAACATAAAACAGGAGTTACCCCTCACACATTCCCGACATCCCATCCATGCCAAATGGGGCAGCATGGTGACACAGTGGTTAGCACTGTTGCCTCACAACGCCAGGGACCTGGGTTCAATTCCGGCCTCGGGTGACTATGTGGAGTTTGTGCGTTCTTCCCGTATCTGCATGGGTTTCCTCCAGGTGCTCCGGTTATCTCCCACAATCCAAGGATGTGCAGGTGAGGTAGATTGGCTGTGCTTGGCATCCAACGGTTAGGTAGATTGGCAATCTAGTGTCCAAAGAAGTGCAGATTAGATGGAAGGCCATGCTAAATTGCCCCTTAGTGTCCAGGGATGTGCTGGTTCGGTGGGGTTACGGGAAAAGAACGAGGGTGTGGGCCTTGATGGATGCTCTTTTGGAGGATTGGTGCAGACCTGATGGGCCAAATGGCCTCCTTCGACACTAGAGATTCTATGGATTCTATTTCCCAGCCACTTGCCACCATGTCCCCTCATACACTCCATGCAAACCTCTGCCCCCATAGCCTCCATGCCAATTTAGTGTAAACTCACCTCATTCCCACCACTTGCTAATGGTAAAGTTCTTGAAAGTGTGGCTGAGCAGAGGGATCTAGGTGTCCATGTACATAGATCCCTGAAAGTTGCCACCCAGGTTGATAGGGTTGTGAAGAAGGCCTATGGAGTGTTGGCCTTTATTGGTAGAGGGATTGAGTTCCGGAGTCGGGAGGTCATGTTGCAGCTGTACAGAACTCTGGTCCGGCCGCATTTGGAGTATTGCGTACAGTTCTGGTCACCGCATTATAGGAAGGACGTGGAGGCTTTGGAGCGGGTGCAGAGGAGATTTACCAGGATGTTGCCTGGTATGGAGGGAAAATCTTATGAGGAAAGGCTGACGGACTTGAGGTTGTTTTCGTTGGAGAGAAGAAGGTTAAGAGGAGACTTAATAGAGGCATACAAAATGATCAGGGGGTTGGATAGGGTGGACAGTGAGAGCCTTCTCCCGCGGATGGATATGGCTGGCACGAGGGGACATAACTTTAAACTGAGGGGTAATAGATATAGGACAGAGGTCAGAGGTAGGTTCTTTACGCAAAGAGTAGTGAGGCCGTGGAATGCCCTACCTGCTACAGTAGTGAACTCGCCAACATTGAGGGCATTTAAAAGTTTATTGGATAAACATATGGATGATAATGGCATAGTGTAGGTTAGATGGCTTTTGTTTCGGTGCAACATCGTGGGCCGAAGGGCCTGTACTGCGCTGTATTGTTCTATGTTCTATGTTCTATGTACTTGTTGCCCTTCCACCACCCATACCAACTCCCTCACCATCCACAATGGGCAAATTTCAGGACCCATGCTCGGGTTAAATAAAATGAAGTTCCAAGTGTCTGTTGCAGACTTTATTTTTATAAAAGAACATTCATTCATTTTTAAAAATTACTACATTTAAATTATTTCAATTTCATTATGGGTGGCATGGTGCCTCACAGTGCCAGGACCCGGGTTCAATTCTGTCCTTGGGTGACTGTTTGGAGTTTGCACTTTCTCCCCCAGTCTGTTTGGGTTTCCTCCGGATGCTCAGGTTTCCTCCCACAGTCCAAAGATGTGCGGGTTAGGTAGATTGGCCATGCTAAATTGTCCCTGAGTATCCAAAGGTTAGGTGGGGTTATGGGGTTACAGGGATGAGGCAGGGGAGTGGGCCCAGGTAGGATACTCTTTCAGATGGTCAGTGCAGACTCTATGGGCCGAATGGCCTCATTCTGCACTGTAGGGATTCTATGATTATCCCTTCTGGAAACAAACATTTCATTGAATTGCCCCTATTAAAATCAAACAATGAAATTGGTAGTCCCACTCCATGCTGTCCATAACCACTTTTTAAAAACGTCATTCCTGGAATTGCCCTTGAAGCAGTTCAGAGTCAACCATGTTGCTGTGAATCTGGAGTGGGCCTGACCAGGTAAAGATGGCAGATTTCCTTCCATAAAGGACATCAGGGAATCAGATAGGTTTTTACAAACATGGATAATGGTCATCATCAGACTTAAATTGCAGATTTTTATTGAATTCAAATTTCACCATTTGCTGTGGTAGGATTTGAACTTGGATCTGCAGAGCATTTCCCTGGGTACCTCGATTACTAGTCCAGTAACAATACCACAAAGCCACTGTAGCAGTCAATCACACTGTGAAATGATAGGCACCTTACTTGTGACAATGGATGGTTGTGAAATCTGTCATGCACATTAATCCAGTCAATCCCTGAGGCTTGTGTAAACAGACAGAGTAAAAGGCAACATTTTTCAAACATAAGTAAGATAAAAGCAAATTACTGCAGATTCTGGAATCTGAAACAAAAACAGGAAATGCTAGACAGCAGGTCTGACAGCATCTGTGGAGATAGAACAGAGCTAATGTTTAGAAACTGCATTACTTAGTCAGAGCCGATACTCCAGACAGTTTTTTCCAAGTTAAAGACAGGCAGCGGGATTCTCCGTTGGTGGGATCCTCTGCTCTTCCAGCAGCGCAGCCACGCCCGCGGGTTTCCCGACGGCATGAGGTGGCCACAATGGGAAATCCCATTGGCCATCTGCGGGTACGGATAATCCTGCTTCTGACAGAGGCATGCCGCACCAGAAAATGGGCAACCCCATTGGCCGGCTGGTGGAACGAAGAATCCTGCCCAGGAGTTTTTAATGCTTATTTAATTTGACAGCTCCCTTGAGCTTGATAGTCTTCTTGACATTTTTGGCAATTGTTTTTGACAATTTCAATGGGCTCTCATTGTAATGGGTTTGCGCACTTACTATGCACATTCATGTCTAATCTTTATATATCTGAATTGATAGCTTCGTTTCCCAAAGTTAGCTTTGCTCCCCAAAGGTGTTGGGTGACCATATTCAAACGGGTACATTTCCACTTCACAAGGGTACCCAATCTATCCAAACAAATGAACAAAGTTCAGACCAACTCCTATCAGGTTTAATCTGCACACGTTGGGTTTCAGACACCTCTCACCCCAAAACCACACAAGTCAAGGCAGATGTTGATTTCTATGGACAGGTGTGAAATGTGCAGATCCCGACCTGGCCCATTCCTGGTCTCATGGAAATGAGAGGTGATCGAGAGGAGGGGTCTTCTGGATTTGGGTGTCTTCTGCCACTGTCCTCATGATAGCGAGGCTCGCTGCTGATGCAAAAATCCAGACTGAAAAGAGAAAAATATCCATAGAACCCCTACTGTGCAAAAGGAGGCCATATGGCCTATCGAGCTGCACTGAACTTCTGAAAGAGCACCCTAGCAACGTTCACTCCCCCTCCCATATCCCGTGAGCCCACCTAACTTGAATATAATAATAATCTTTATTGTCACAAAGTAGGCTTAAATTAACACTGCAATGAAGTTACTGTGAAAATCCCATAGTTGCCACATTCCGGCGCCTGTTCGGGTACACAGAATTCAGAATGTCCAATTCACCTAACAGCACGTCTTTCGGGACTTGTGGGAGGAAACCGGCGCACCCGGAGGAAAAAAAAGTGCAAACTCTACACAGTCCCCAAGGTCAGAATTGAACCCGGTGCCTGGTGCTGTGAGGCAGCTGTGTTAACCACTGCCACCGTGGCGCCCTCATGATAAAACAGAAAGGGAATAAGGGGTCGAGGAGGCAGTGTTGGAGGGGGTGACCCTAATTCCATCTATGCTTCCCTTGTCCCTGTGACGTGACCTCTCCTGTGTCAGAGCCATGTCCAGCAGCAGATGTCTCTGCACTGGGCTGCTGCTGGTCAGAAGGTGCAGGCGCTACGATCTGAGACAGAATCTGCCTCATTTCACTCAGAGTTTCATTGCTTCTTTGCATAAGCTGACAAACAACCTCATTCTGCTGTTGACAAATCTCATTGTTTCTTTGCAGATGCTGGTTTTGAATCTCATTCTGCTGTCTCAGAACCTCATTCTGCTGCTGAAGGATCTCATTCTTTCTTTTTAGATGATGCTGAAGAATCTCATTGTTTATTTGCAGATTCTGACTAACATCCATCTTAAATTCAGTCAAAGTCTGTTGAAGCAAGTTAAGAGTGGCCTGATAACTCTCTGTACTTTGAACCTGTTCCTGATGTAAGTCCTTCAGAGGTTTCAGATCATATTCACTTTCTTCACCAGCAGCGTGGGCCTGATGTTGTCCGTGTGATCGTAAAGACAGCGGAGCTTCTGCTCCCAAAGCCGCAGGTTCCTCACCCCCAGAAGGATCGGAGCTCCCTCCCTCCACTACAGCAGCCAGAGCATCACAGGCCTCCTCCTTCACACAGGTCACAATATTTAACTTGAACTCACCAACACTACCCTCCAAATCAGACACCTTACCCTCCAGACACTCCTCTCCCTCCTCCATTGCAGCTGCCATGCCACATTGCTGTGAGGTATTAACCTCTGTCCCTTCCTCATCAGCCCTTTCAGGAATCTTGGACACTGCTGATGTCTCCATGGACACCTGTGTATCTGTCAGAGGAAGAAAATCACAATGATTATTTTTTGTCATATAAATTAACTCTCCCAATGGTTTAAACACTCATCTGCTCACATCACCTTCACTCATCCCCATATCTGATCCGCCATTGGTTATCGTGGAGTTGGAGAGGTCAAACAGCTTTCTGGTGAACTCCTCCTGTTCCTTCAGCTCCTTGATGTACGGAACCCGCCCTCCAGTCAATGAGCGCTCCTGGGCATTATGGACCAGCTTTACCTAAAGAAAGAAATTAAAATGAAAAATAAATCAGGGTCCAGACTTCGTTGTGTTGGCTTGTGGCACATTTTCCGAGTGTTGGAGACAGTTTTCAGCCTTCACCCAGGGGATTTCTGATTGGAGATCAATATTATGACAAAGTCAGAGCAATCTCCAAGGCAACTGCATTTAAAACATCTCATAAATTTTGAAAATAAACAATGTGATCTTTTGGCATTTTCTACTCAAAATCTCAAGATTTGAAATTTCAATAATTAACCTATATATTTAATATTCAGATATTTCCCTCTTGTCCATCACAAGGAAACTTGTGCATAAGCAACAGCTTCTTTCCATATTGATCTCTTCTTTTGGTGACGTTTGACGATCTGGTAAAAGGTTAAATTGACCTTCTTGAAATGATTGGACTGATGGTGGGAGAGGTTGGAGAGTCACTACTGAGGCAGACACTCTGAGACAGACAGTGCTGAGACAGACAGTGCTGAGACAGACAGTGCTGAGACAGACACGGTTGAGACAGACAGTGCTTTGGAAGGACAGCTCCCCTGTGTGAGCACTGGAGCGCAAAGAGTAGTGAGGCCGTGGAATGCCCTACCTGCTACAGTAGTGAACTCGCCAACATTGAGGGCATTTAAAAGTTTATTGGATAAACATATGGATGATAATGGTATAGTGTAGGTTAGATGGCTTTTGTTTCGGTGCAACATCGTGGGCCGAAGGGCCTGTACTGCGCTGTATTGTTCTATGTTCTAAACAACACAGACAAGTCTCAGTGTAAGGGAAGCAGGTGAGCTGCAGTGTGAATGTGCTGGTGTCTGTGGAGGTCAGATTGCTGCGAGAATGATTTGTCTCACATCTCGCATTGAATGTGTTCTCGCCAGTGTGATTAGCTGGCTGATTAGTCCGAGAATGATTTGTTACATATCATACCAGTGAATGGTTTGTCTTCTATGTGAATGTGTTCACAGAGGGAAGGTGGCTCAGGGTATGATTTGTTACATACATGTACACATGTGAATATATCGGTGTGCGCAAGAAGGCAATGAGTCCGAGAATAATTTGTCACATACCTTGCATGGGAAGGGTTTCTCCTCCGTGTGAAGGCATTTGTGTTTGCGGAGGTACGATGACTCTGAGAATGATTTGTCACACATTTTGCATGTGAAGGGTTTCTTCCCTGTGTGAATGCGTTGGTGTTGGCGAAGACCTGTTGACCGTGTGAATGATTTGTCACACACTTCACACAAGAAGGGTTTCTCACCTGTGTGAAGATATTGGTGTTGACGAAGATCTGTTGTCCGTGTGAACGATTTATCACACACCTTGCATGCGAAAAGTTTCTCACCTTTGTGAAGACGTTGGTGTTTATGGAGGGACGATAACCACGAGAATGATTTGTCACATATTTTGCACGTGAAGGGTTTCTCCCCTGTGTGAATGCTTTGGTGTTGATGGAGAGATGATAACCACGAGAATGATTTGTCACACGTTTCGCACGTGAAGGGTTTCTCCCCTGTGTGAAGACGTTTGTGTTTATGGAGGCCTGTTGACCGTGTGAACGATTTGTCACATATCTCACACGTGAAGGGTTTCTCACCAGTGTGAAGACGTTGATGTTTACGGAGGTATGATGACTCTGAGAATGATTTGTCACATATCTTGCATGGGAAGGGCTTCTCCCCCGTGTGAATGCGTTGGTGTTGACGGAGGGTCGATGATTGTGAGAAAGACTTTTCACAAACGTCGCACCTGAATGGTTTTGCCCCTGTGTGAATCATCTGGTGCCTCAGGAGCCTCATAGAATTCAGAAAACATTTATCACAAACACCACACCGGAATCGTTTCCCTTCCATGTGGCTGGCCTTGTGGCAACAGTATTTGTAACAAATGTACTGCAGACGATCTTATGACCTGTGGAACCCTCCTCACACCCGCACAGCCTCTCACCTGCAGGAATGAGTCACTTGTTCATGAGGCTCGATGAATGATTGGAGCTCTCACCACACTTGGAGTCGACTCACACTTCTTCCCAGCCTCACCCTGACCAATCACCCAAATTCGAACCTTCAGAAAGGTTGGTTCTGATGGAAGGTTCCACACCATTGACCAGTTTCAGATCTGATGAGATGTCTAAGTGCCCCTGACCCGACCGATTTCCAGATGATGGTTTCACTGCCCAACTGTCTCTGTGTTGAGCAATGCTATGAAGGGACTGGATGTCTTCCCACAGTTGTGCAGTTGTTCCATGGGTGATGGTCAGGATTTATCTGCGGTGTCTATCCTCTGTATTCTCTGGTATAGTACGGTGCAATCCTACTGTGAAACAGGAAAAGAAACATGATTTCCTCCAACTTCCTCTCCTCCTTTGCTAAAGGGGCTGACCCCTCAGTGAGAGACTGTTCCACAGTGAGTGACTGTTCCACAGTGAGTGCCAAGTCTGCTATTCCCCTGTGTGGGGATCAGATAAAAGTCCTATTTTTGTCCTCACGACTGTCACACATCCCCTGTTTCCAGATACTGGGGCTACTTTCCTCCACCCTGTCCATCTATTCCCTTCGAAACATATAAAATTAAGAAGGGAATAGATAGAAGCAGGGAGGTTGTTTCCACTGGCGGGTGAAACTGGAACGAGGGAGACATAGCCTCAAAATAAGGGGGAGCAGATTTACGACTGAGTTGAAGAGGAACGTCTTCACCCAAAGGGTCTGATTCTGTGGAATTCACTGCCCAGTGGGAGGCTACCCCGTTAAATGCTTTTAAGGCAAAGGCACACAGATTTTTGAGCAGCAAAGGAATAAAAGATTACAGTGAGTGGGCGGATAAGTGGACCTGAGTCCACAAGATCAGCTATGATCTTATTGAATCCCATGCACCGTGCAGACAATGGAAAAGACATTCAGGCGGAGTGTACAACAGGCTTTTAAGTTACCGAGCCTGTGTTATGCTGACAAAGACCAATTTTACCCTTGGAGAATTTAAAAACACTCAGGAAAAATGTTAATTCAGTGGAGATTGTGAAATTTCTCCCCTTGTTTTCCCAAATTATTTGAAGAAAACACTCTGAGCAGGAAGGACTGGAAGCTGAGGAAAATATTGCTTCTTCAGTGAAGCTGATTTTCATCCTGGGAAATTAGATACACTGCCCTTACTCAGGCTGCACATCCCAAATTCAGCTCACAGCACTGGGCAAAAGTATCAAATCCAAGCCGAGGCGTTTGGGAAAGGCCGAGGCCTTCAGGTCAAATCTTTAAAGAAGATATTAAAAGACATTTGAATAAATATGTCTCTGCCCCTCCCAGATAATTACACCTCACCTTCTCATATTCAGTAATGACCCATCAACAAAACTCAGCCTGTAAATCAAAAGGGAAATGCTTCAAATAAACACACTCAATATCCAACGCAGCCAATCAAACAGTTCAGCTCCCTGATTGACGGTACAGCCACTCACAGACAGGGAACAGTAGTCGCGCCCATAAGGAAATGTAAATCAAACTGCTCAGCCAATGACATTGGAAGGGGCGGGACCTTATTACCCGTGCTCCACCCAGTTCTGCGCAGCCGCTTTCCAGACACACCCGGTCCGAGCAACATTATTCCCGCACCTGCGCAGTGAGGAGGGGCAGGGTGGAATCAGGAGTCAAGCCGCGTTGCCTGCTGAGCGTTGTAGTTCTGCGGCGCGCAGCGGCAGTTGGAATGTGAGGGAGCGCGAGCCCGAGCGGTTGAGTGGATTTGAACAGCAGAGATTGAGCTTGGGGAGGAAGCAGAGCAATGGGAAGATTCACCATTGCAGCAGATTCTCTGCATACAACTGAAGGGGAAAATGTCGAAGAAGTCATTATAGTCACACTGCACATCACAGAAGAGTTGCAGGAGGAGGACAGTCATAATCTTTATTATTGTCACAAGTCAGCTTACATTAACACTGCAATGAAGTTATTGTGAAAATCCGTGAGTCTCCACAGACAGTGACCCAAACGGGAATCGAACCCGGGACCCTGGCGCTGTGAAGCAACAGTGCTACAGGAGTTCTTCCAGTGAGCCAGAGAAGACACAGCCAGAGTGAGACACAGCGAAGAGTGAGTTTGGGAATTTGAAGCTGGGTGGGCAGGAGATGCTTTTTATCCTTGGTAAGTGACTGGTAAGTAATTTGTCTTTTCATTTGTATATTTATTTACTTTTTCTTTTTTTGGAATTGTATTTGGATAAGTTAATCTAAGATTTAAGACATGGCAGGAGATCCCAGACCCGTGTCATGCTCCTTGTGTGCGATGTGGGAGCTCAGGGACATGGACACTGTCCCTGACTCCTTCACATCCAAGAAATGTGTCCAGTCGCAGCTCCTGTTAGACCGCTTGACAGGCTCTGGAACTGCGGATGGACTCACTTTGGAGCATCTGCGATGCTGAGGATGTCGTGAATAGCATGTTTAGCGAGTTGGTCATACCACAGGTGAAAGTTAGTGAGGGAGATAGAAAATGGGTGACCAAAAGACAGAGCAGGAGTAGGAAGGCAGTGCAGGAGTAGGAAGGCAGTGCAGGTGTCCCCTGTGGTCATCACCCTGCAAAACAGATATACCGCTTTGGATACTGTTGAGGGAAATTGCTCACAGGGGAAGGCAGCAGCAGCCAGGTTCGTGGCTGGCTCTGCTGCGCAGCTGGGCAGGAAGAAGAATGGCAGGGCTATAGTGATAGGAGACTTAATCGTAAGGGGAATAGACAGGCAGTTCTGCAGACCCAATTGAGACTGCAGGATGGTATGTTGCCTCCCTGGTGCAAGGGTCAAGGATGTCTTGGAGCGGCTGCAGGACATTCTGGGGGGTGGGGGGAGGGTGAACAGCCAGCTGTCATGGTGCAAATAGGCACCGACGATATAGATAAAAAATGGGATGAGGTCCTACAAGCTGAATTCAGGTAATTAGGAGTTAAACTAAAAAGTAGTATCTCAAAGGTAGTAATCTCAGGATTGCTACCAGTGCCACAAGCTAGTCAGAGTAGGAATGTCAGGATAGATAGGATGAATCCGTGGCTTGAGAGATGGTGCAAGAGGGAGGGATTCAAATTCCTGGGGCATCGAACATAGAACATAGAGCACTACAGCACAGAACAGGCTCTTCGGTCCTCGATGTTGTGCCGAGCATTGTCCGAAACCAAGATCAAGCTATCCCACTCCCTGTCATTCTGGTGTGCTCCATGTGCCTATCCAATAACCGCTTGAAAGTTCTGAAAGTGTCCAACTCCACTATTACAGTAGGCATTCCATTCCGCACCCTAACCACTCTCTGAGTAAAGAACCTACCTCAGATATCCCTCCTATATCTCCCACCCTGAATCTTATAGTTATGCTCCCTTGTAACAGCTACATCCACCCGAGGAAATAGTCTTTGAACGTCCACTCTATCTATCCCCCTCATTATCTTATAAACCTCTATTAAGTCGCCTCTCATTCTCCTCCACTCCAAAGAGAAAAGCCCTAGCTCCCTCAACCTTTCCTCATAAGACATATCCTTCAAACCAGGCAGCATCCAGGTAAATCTCCTTTGCAACCTTTCCAATGCTTCCACATCCTTCCTATAATGAGGTGACCAGATCTGCACACAATACTCCAAATGTGGTCTCACCAGGGTCATGTATAGTTGCAGCATAACCCCGCGGATCTTAAACTCAAGCCCCCTGTTAATAAACGCTAACACACTATAAGCCTTCTTCACGGCTTTATCCACTTGAGTGGCAACCTTCAGAGATCTGTGGACATGAACCCCAAGATCTCTCTGTTCCTCCACATTCCTCAGAACCCTGCCGTTGACCCTGTAATCCACATTCAAATTTTTTCTACCAAAATGAATCACCTCGCACTTATCAGGGTTAAACTCCATCTGCCATTTTCTGGCCCAGCTCTGCATCCTATCAATGTCTCTTTGCAGCCTACAACAGCCCTCCACCTCATCCACTACTCCACCAATCTTGGTGTCATCAGCAAATTTACTGACCCACCCGTCAGCTCCCTCCTCCAAGTCATTGATAAAAATCACAAATAGCAGAGGACCCAGCACTGATCCCTGTGGTACACCGCTGGTAACTGGTCTCCAGTCTGAACATTTTCCATCCACCACCCACCCTCTGTCTTCTACGTGATAGCCAGTTACTTATCCAATTGGCCAAATTTCCCTCTATCCCACACCTCCTTACTTTCTTCATGAGCCGACCATGGGGAACTTTATCAAATGCCAAACGTCTATGTATACGACAGCAACTTCTCTACCTTCATCTACGCACTTAGTTACCTCCTCAAAGAATTCAATCAAATTTGTGAGGCAAGACCTACCCTTCACAAATCCATGTTGATTATCCCGGATTAAGCTGCATCTTTCCAAATGGTCATAAATCATATCCTTCAGGACCTTTTCCATTATCTTCACGACCACCGAAGTAAGACTAACTGGCCTTTAATTACCAGGGTCATTCCTATTCCCTTTCTTGAACAGAGGAGCAACATCTCAGACACTCAGAAGGTAAGAAGGTAAGTAAGTGATTTTTATTTTTACTTTTATACCTTTTTTCAAATTGTGTGTGTCGGGGGGAAACTGAAGTGACATCACAGAAAAGCTGTGACCTGAGTGGCTGGTTGGGATTCTAACCTAAATTAAAAAAAAAAAAAATTGAGTATTTGGGAACTAATTAAACATAATAACTTAATTATAATTTAGAGGATATCTAAGCCAGAGATCGGAGAATATTATAGTTAGCTATCGCATTTCTATTAGAAATCTAGTGCTAGGAAACAGATAGTTGACAGTAACTTTGCAATTTAAAAAAAAAGTATTAAAAAAAAAAAGACAAATTTTAATTTTAATTAATTGACGCAATGTCAGTTAGAGGGGTGCTGTGCTCTGACTGTGAGATGTGGCAGGTCCGGCTTCCAGCGTCTCGGATGGCTTCATCTGCAGAAAGTGCACCCAACTGCAGCTCCTCACAGACCGCATGGTTCGGTTGGAGCAGCAATTGGATGCACTTAGGAGCATGCAGGTGGCGGAAAGCGTCATAGATCGCAGTTATGTAAATGTGGTCACACCCAAGGTGCAGGCAGAGAAATGGGTGACCACCAGAAAGGGCAGGCAGTCAGTGCAGGAATCCCCTGTGGTTGTCCCCCTCTCGAACAGATATACCCCTTTGGATACTGTCGGGGGGGATAGCCTATCAGGGGAAAACAGCAGCAGCCAGAGCAGTGGCACCACGGCTGGCTCTGATGTTCAGAAGGGAGGGTCAAAGCGCAGAAGAGTAATAGTAATAGGGGACTCTATAGTCAGGGGCACAGATAGGCGCTTCTGTGGACGTGAAAGAGACTCCAGGATGGTATGTTGCCTCCCTGGTGCCAGGGTCCAGGATGTCTCCGAACGGGTAGAGGGAATCCTGAAGGGGGAGGGCAAACAGGCAGAGGTCGTTGTACATATTGGTACTAACGACATAGGCAGGAAGGGGCATGAAGTCCTGCAGCAGGAGTTCAGGGAGCTAGGCAGAAAGTTAAAAGACAGGACCTCGAGGGTTGTAATCTCGGGATTACTCCATGTGCCACGTGCCAGTGAGGCTAGAAATAGGAAGATAGAGCAGACAAACACGTGGCTAAACAGCTGGTGTAGGAGGGAGGGTTTCCGTTATCTGGACCACTGGGAGCTCTTCCGGGGCAGGTGTGACCTGTATAAGATGGACGGGTTGCATCTAAACCGGAGAGGCATAAATATCCTGGCCGCGAGGTTTGCTAGTGTCACACGGGAGGGTTTAAACTAGTATGGCAGGGGGGTGGGCACGGGAGCAATAGGTCAGAAGGTGAGAGCATTGAGGGAGAACTAGGGAATAGGGACAGTGTGGCTCTGAGGCAGAGCAGACGGGGAGAAGTTGCTGAACACAGCGGGTCTGGTGGCCTGAAGTGCATATGTTTTAATGCAAGGAGCATTACGGGTAAGGCAGATGAACTTAGAGCTTGGATTACTACTTGGAACTAGGATGTTGTTGCCATTACAGAGACCTGGTTGAGGGAAGGGCAGGATCGGCAGCTAAACGTTCCAGGATTTAGATGTTTCAGGCGGGATAGAGGGGGATGTAAAAGGGGAGGCGGAGTTGCGCTACTTGTTCGGGAGAATATCACAGCTATACTGCGAGAGGACACCTCCGAGGGCAGTGAGGCTATATGGGTAGAAATCAGGAATAAGAAGGGTGCAGTCACAATGTTGGGGGTATACTACAGGCCTCCCAACAGCCAGCGGGAGATGGAGGAGCAGATAGGTAGACAGATTTTGGAAAAGAGTAAAAACAACAGGGTTGTGGTGATGGGAGACTTCAACTTCCCCAATATTGACTGGGACTCACTTAGTGCCAGGGGCTTAGACGGGGCGGAGTTTGTAAGGAGCATCCAGGAGGGCTTCTTAAAACAATATGTAAACAGTCCAACTAGGGAAGGGGCGGTACTGGACCTGGTATTGGGGAATGAGCCCGGCCAGGTGGTAGATGTTTCAGTAGGGGAGCATTTCGGTAACAGTGACCACAATTCAGTACGTTTTAAAGTACTGGTGGACAAGGATAAGAGTGGTCCGAGGATGAATGTGCTAAATTGGGGGAAGGCTAATTATAACAATATTAGGCAGGAACTGAAGAACATAGATTGGGGGCGGATGTTTGAGGGCAAATCAACATCTGACACGTGGGAGGCTTTCAAGTGTCAGTTGAAAGGAATACAGGACAGGCATGTTCCTGTGAGGAAGAAAGATAAATACGGCAATTTTCGGGAACCTTGGATGACGAGTGATATTGTAGGCCTCGTCAAAAAGAAAAAGGAGGCATTTGTCAGGGCTAAAAGGCTGGGAACAGACGAAGCCTGTGTGGCATATAAGGAAAGTAGGAAGGAACTTAAGCAAGGAGTCAGGAGGGCTAGAAGGGGTCATGAAAAGTCATTGGCAAATAGGGTTAAGGAAAATCCCAAGGCTTTTTACACGTACATAAAAAGCAAGAGGGTAGCCAGGGAAAGGGTTGGCCCACTGAAGGATAGGCAAGGGAATCTATGTGTGGAGCCAGAGGAAATGGGCGAGGTACTAAATGAATACTTTGCATCAGTATTCACCAAAGAGAAGGAATTGGTAGATGTTGAGTCTGGAGAAGGGGGTGTAGATAGCCTGGGTCACATTGTGATCCAAAAAGACGAGGTGTTGGGTGTCTTAAAAAATATTAAGGTAGATAAGTCCCCAGGGCCGGATGGGATCTACCCCAGAATACTGAAGGAGGCTGGAGAGGAAATTGCTGAGGCCTTGACAGAAATCTTTGGATCCTCGCTGTCTTCAGGGGATGTCCCGGAGGACTGGAGAATAGCCAATGTTGTTCCTCTGTTTAAGAAGGGTAGCAAGGATAATCCCGGGAACTACAGGCCGGTGAGCCTTACTTCAGTGGTAGGGAAATTACTGGAGAGAATTCTTCGAGACAGGATCTACTCCCATTTGGAAGCAAATGGACGTATTAGTGAGAGGCAGCACGGTTTTGTGAAGGGAAGGTCGTGTCTCACTAACTTGATAGAGTTTTTCGAGGAGGTCACTAAGATGATTGATGCAGGTAGGGCAGTAGATGTTGTCTATATGGACTTCAGTAAGGCCTTTGACAAGGTCCCTCATGGTAGACTAGTACAAAAGGTGAAGTCACACGGGATCAGGGGTGAACTGGCAAGGTGGATACAGAACTGGCTAGGCCATAGAAGGCAGAGGGTAGCAATGGAGGGATGCTTTTCTCATTGGAGGGCTGTGACCAGTGGTGTTCCACAGGGATCAGTGCTGGGACCTTTGCTCTTTGTAGTATATATAAATGATTTGGAGGAAAATGTAACTGGTCTGATTAGTAAGTTTGCAGACGACACAAAGGTTGGTGGAATTGCGGATAGCGATGAGGACTGTCTGAGGATACAGCAGGATTTAGATTGTCTGGAGACTTGGGCGGAGAGATGGCAGATGGAGTTTAATCCGGACAAATGTGAGGTAATGCATTTTGGAAGGGCTAATGCAGGTAGGGAATATACAGTGAATGGTAGAACCCTCAAGAGTATTGAAAGTCAAAGAGATCTAGGAGTACAGGTCCACAGGTCATTGAAAGGGGCAACACAGGTGGAGAAGGTAGTCAAGAAGGCATACGGCATGCTTGCCTTCATTGGCCGGGGCATTGAGTATAAGAATTGGCAAGTCATGTTGCAGCTGTATAGAACCTTAGTTAGGCCACACTTGGAGTATAGTGTTCAATTCTGGTCGCCACACTACCAGAAGGATGTGGAGGCTTTAGAGAGGGTGCAGAAGAGATTTACCAGAATGTTGCCTGGTATGGAGGGCATAAGCTATGAGGAGCGATTGAATAAACTCGGTTTGTTCTCACTGGAACGAAGGAGGTTGAGGGGCGACCTGATAGAGGTATACAAAATTATGAGGGGCATAGACAGAGTGGATAGTCAGAGGCTTTTCCCCAGGGTAGAGGGGTCAATTACTAGGGGGCATAGGTTTAAGGTGAGAGGGGCAAAGTTTAGAGTAGATGTACGAGGCAAGTTTTTTATGCAGAGGGTAGTGGGTGCCTGGAACTCACTACCGGAGGAGGTAGTGGAAGCAGGGACGATAGGGACATTTAAGGGGCATTTTGACAAATATATGAATAGGATGGGAATAGAAGGATACGGACCCAGGAAGTGTAGAAGATTGTAGTTTAGTCGGGCAGTATGGTCGGCGCGGGCTTGGAGGGCCGAAGGGCCTGTTCCTGTGCTGTACATTTCTTTGTTCTTTGTATTCTCCACTCTCCAGTCCTCTGGCACTATCCCCATGGACAGCGAGGACGCAAAGATCAAAACCAAAGGCTCTGCAATCTCATCCCTTGCCTCCCAAAGAATCCTTGGGTATATCCCATCTGGCCCTGGGGACTTGTCGACCCTCAGATTTTCAAAATTGCTAATACACCCTTCCTCAGAACATCTACTTCCTCCAGCCTCCCCGCCTGAATCACACTCTCATCCTCAAAAACATGGCCCCTCTCCTTTGTGAACACTGAAGAAAAGTATTCATTCAACGCCTCTCCTATTTCTTCTGACTCCATGCACAAGTTCCCACTACTGTCCTTCACCGGCCCTACCCTCACCCTGGTCATTCTTTTATTTCTCACATAAGAGTAAAAAGCCTTGGGGTTTTCCTTGATCTGACCCGCCAAGGACTTCTCACGCCCCCTCCTAGCTCTCCTAAGCCCTTTTTTCAGCTCATTCCTTGCTACCTTGTAACCCTCAAGCGACCCTACTGAACCTTGTTTTCTCATCCTTACATACTCTTCCTTTCTCCTCTTGACAAGACATTCAACCTCTTTTGTGAACCATGGTTCCCTCACACGGCCATTTCCTCCCTGCCTGACAGGGACATGCCTATCAAGGACACGCCGTATTTGTTCCTTGACGAAGCTCCACTTTTCATTTGTACCTTTCCCTGACAGTTTCTGTTCCCATCTTATGCTCCCTAATTCTTGCCTAATCGCATCATAATTACCCCTCCCCCAATAATAAACCTTGCCCTGCCGCATGGCCCTATCCTTCTCCATTGCAATAGTGAAAGACACCGAATTGTGGTCACTATCTCCAAAGTGCTCTCCCACAAACAAATCTAACACTTGGCCCGGTTCATTACCCAGTACCAAATCCAATGTGGATCTCCCTCTTGTTGGCCTCTCCACATATTGTGTCAGGAAAAAGATAATGTTGTGGAGGAGAATGCTGAGCTCCAGGTAAATAGATTAGATGGCATTGAGGTACGTAGGGAAGAGGTGTTGGCAATTCTGGACAGGCTGAAAATAGATAACTCCCCGGGACCTGATGGGATTTATCCTAGGATTCTCCGGGAGGCCAGGGAAGAGATTGCTGGACCATTGGCTTTGATTTTTATGTCATCATTGGCTACAGGAATAGTGCCAGAGGACTGGAGGATAGCAAATGTGGTCCCTTTGTTCAAAAAGGGGAGCAGAGACAACCCCGGCAACTATAGACCGGTGAGCCTCACGCCTGTAGTGGGTAAAGTCTTGGAGGGGATTATAAGAGACAAGATTTATAATCATCTAGATAGGAATAATATGATCAGGGATAGTCAGCATGGCTTTGTGAAGGGTAGGTCATGCCTCACAAACCTTATCGAGTTCTTTGAGAAGGTGACTGAATAGGTAGACGAGGGTAGAGCAGTTGATGTGGTGTATATGGATTTCAGCAAAGCGTTTGATAAGGTTCCCCACGGTAGGCTATTGCAGAAAATACGGAGGCTGGAGATTGAGGGTGATTTAGAGATGTGGATCAGAAATTGGCTAGCTGAAAGAAGACAGAGGGTGGTGGTTGATGGGAAATGTTCAGAATGGAGTTCAGTCACAAGTGGAGTACCACAAGGATCTGTTCTGGGGCCGTTGCTGTTTGTCATTTTTATCAATGACCTAGAGGAAGGCGCAGAAGGGTGGGTGAGTAAATTTGCAGACGATACTAAAGTCGGTGGTGTTGTCGATAGTGTGGAAGGAAGTAGCAGGTTACAGAGGGATATAGATAAGCTGCAGAGCTGGGCTGAGAGGTGGCAAATGGAGTTTAATGTAGAGAAGTGTGAGGTGATTCACTTTGGAAGGAATAACAGGAATGTGGAATATTTGGCTAATGGAAAAGTTCTTGAAAGTGTGGATGAGCAGAGGGATCTAGGTGTCCATGTACATAGATCCCTGAAAGTTGCCACCCAGGTTGATAGGGTGGTGAAGAAGGCCTATGGAGTGTTGGCCTTTATTGGTAGAGGGATTGAGTTCCGGAGTCGGGAGGTCATGTTGCAGCTGTACAGAACTCTGGTACGGCCGCATTTGGAGTATTGCGTACAGTTCTGGTCACCGCATTATTGGAAGGACGTGGAGGCTTTGGAGCGGGTGCAGAGGAGATTTACCAGGATGTTGCCTGGTATGGAGGGAAAATCTTATGAGGAAAGGCTGATGGACTTGAGGTTGTTTTCGTTGGAGAGAAGAAGGTTAAGAGGAGACTTAATCGAGGCATACAAAATGATTAGGGGGTTGGATAGGGTGGACAGTGAGAGCCTTCTCCCGCGGATGGAAATGGCTGGCACGAGGGGACATAACTTTAAACTGAGGGGTAATAGATATAGGACAGAGGTCAGAGGTAGGTTCTTTACGCAAAGAGTAGTGAGGCCGTGGAATGCCCTACCTGCTACAGTAGTGAACTCGCCAACATTGAGGGCATTTAAAAGTTTATTGGATAAACATATGGATGATAATGGTATAGTGTAGGTTAGATGGCTTTTGTTTCGGTGCAACATCGTGGGCCGAAGGGCCTGTACTGCGCTGTATTGTTCTATGTTCTATGTTCTATGAAACCCTCCTGCCCACACTGTACAATAACTGCCCCATCTGAACTGTTCGACCTATAGAGGTTCCAATCAACATTTGGAAAGTTAAACTCACCCATGACAACTACTCTGAGACCTCCACACCTATCCTGTTTTGCAATTTCTTCCTCAACATCTCTATTACTATAGAAAACTCCTAACAATGTGACCGCTCCTTTCCTATTTCTAACTTCGGCCCATATTACCTCAGTGGGCAGATCCCCTTCAAACTGCCTTTCTGCAGCCATTAAACGATCCTTGATTAACAATGCTACTCCCCATCTCTTTTACCACCTTCCCTACTCTTACTGAAACATCTATATCCCGGAACTTCCAACACCCATTCCTGTCCCTGTTCTAATCATGTCTCCGTAATGGCCACAACAACGTAGTCCCAAGTACCAATCCACGCTCCAAGTTCACCTACCTTATTCCGGATGCTCCTTGCATTGAAGTATACACACTTCAACCCACCTTTCTGTCTGCTGGTACACGCCTGTGACCTTGATACCCTCCTCAGTACCTCACTACTCTCGGCATTGGCTTCTGGAACACAGCTCGTTTTCCCAGCCCCCTGACAAATTAGTTTAAAACCCCCGAAGAGCCGTAGATAATTTCCCTCCCTGGATATTGGTGCCCCTCTGGTTCAGGTGCAAACCGTCCTGTCTATACAGGTCCCACCTTCCCCAGAATGTGCTCCAATTATCAATGTACCTGAAACCCTCCCTCCTACATCATCCCTGCAGCCATGTGTTTATCTGCACTCTCTCCCCTGTTCCTCACCTCACTAGTACGTGGCACCAGCAACAAACCAGAGATGACAACATGGTTTGTCCTGGCCCTCAGCTTCCACCCTAGCTCCCTAAATCCTGTTATAAATCCCCGTCCTTTCTCTTACCTATGTCGTTGGTACCGATGTGTTCCACAACTTGTGACTGCTCCCCCTCCCCTTTAAGGATTCTGAAAACACGGTCCGAGACGTCACGGACCCTGGCACAAGGGAGGCAACATACCATCCGTGAGTCTCTTTCGCTGCCACAGAACCGTCTATCTGTCCCTCTAACTATCGAGTCCCCAATAATTATTCCTCTCCTCTCCCTCCTTCCCTTCTGAGCCACAGGGACGGACTCCGTGCTGGAGATCCGTTCACTGTGGCTTACCCCTGGTAGCTCGTCCCCCACAACAGTATCCAAAATGGTATACTTGTTACTGAGGGGAATGACCACAGAGGATCCCTGCACTGACTGCTTCCTCCCAACCCCACTCACCGTCACCCATCTACCTTGATTCTTCGGAGTAACTACATCCCTGAAGCTACTATCTATGACCACCTCTGCCTCCTGAATGATCCGAAGTTCATCCAGCTCCAGTTCCCTAACACGGTTTCTGAGGAGCTGGAGATGGGCGCACTTCCTACAGGTGAAATCAGCAGAGTCACTGACGGCGTCCCTCACGTTGGAACCGGCTCTGGGGAGGTGGGACCAGTACAAACCGGACGATCTGCACCTGGGCAGGACTGGAACCGATGTCCTGGGGGGTGTTTGCTAGAACTGTTGGGGAGGGTTTAAACTAATGTGGCAGGGGGATGGGATCCAATGTAGGAAGTCGGAGGGAAGAAAAACGGAGTAGAGTTGAAGAATCGCAAAGGTAAAAAGACCCTTTTTACCTTTGATGGGAGTAATGTACAGGACCCCTAGCAGTAGTCAGGATGTGGGCAGAAAATAAATCAGGAGATAAAAATGGCATGTAAAAAAGGCAATATTACAATAATCATGGGGGACTTCAATATGCAGGTGGACTGGGGAAATCAGGTTGGTAGTGGATCCCAAGAAATGGAATTTGTGGAATGTCGAAGATGGTTTTTTGGAGCAGCTTGTGACAGAGCCTACTAGGGAACAGGCAATTCTGGATTTGGTGATGTGTAATGAGGCAGACTTGATTAGAGAACTTAAGGTGAAGGAACCCTTCAGGAGCAGTGACCACAATATGATAGAATTTACCCTGCAGTTTGAGAGGGAGAAGCTGCAATCAGGTGTAACAGTATTACAATTAAATAAGGGTAACTACAAAGACATGAGGGAGGAGCTGATTGGAGAGTTGATTGGAGAAGGAGCCCAGCAGGGAAGACAGTGGAACAGCAATGGCAGGAGTTTTTGGGGGTTATCAGGGAGGCACAACAGAAATTCATCCCAAGGAGGAGGAAACATGCTAAGGGGAGGACAAGGCATCCGACAAGGCAGATGAGGGATGTTAAGGACAGCATAAAGGCTAAGGAAAAAGCATTTAAAGACGCAACATCGAGGGCCGAAGGGCCTGTACTGCGCTGTAATGTTCTATGTTCTATGTAAAGTGGCGACGATTAGTGGGAAACCAGAAGATTGGGAAGCCTTTAAAAGCGAACAGAGGACAACTAAAAAAGCAATAAGGGGGGAGAAGATGAAGTACGAGTGCAAGCTAGCTAGTAATATAAAGGAAGATAGGAAGAGATTTTTTCAATATATAAAAGGTAAGAGCGAGGCAAAAATAGACATTGGACCACTAGAAAATGTGGCTGGAGAAGTAATAATAGGAAACAAAGAAATGGCAGTCGAACTGAATAGTTACTTTGCATCAGTCTTCACGGTGGAAGACATCAGTGAGATGCCAGAGCTCCAGGAGAACCAGGGGGCAGAGGTGAGTGCAGTGGCCATTACTAAGGAGAAGATTCTGGGGAAACTGAAAGGTCTGAAGGTGGATAAATCACCTGGACCGGATGGACTACACCCCAGGGTCCTAAAAGCGATAGCTGAGGAAATTGTGGAGGCATTAGTGATGATCTTTCAGGAATCACTGGAGGCAGGCAGGGTCCCAGCGGACTGGAAGGTGGCTAATGTAACACCACTGTTTAAGAAGGGAGGGAGGCAGAAGATGGGAAATTATAGGCCGGTTAGCCTGACTTCGGTCATTGGTAAGATTTTAGAGTCCGTTATGAAAGGTCCACAGGTCACTGAAAGGGGCAACACAGGTGGAGAAGGTAGTCACGAAGGCATATGGCATGCTTGCCTTCATTGGCCGGGGCATGGAGTATAAGAATTGGCAAGTCATGTTGCAGCTGTATAGAACCTTAGTTAGGCCACACTTGGAGTATAGTGTTCAATTCTGGTCGCCACACTACCAGAAGGATGTGGATACTTTAGAGGAATTATAGGAATCTATAATTTATGGGATCTTAACCTGTCGAACTACGCCAGGTTTGGGGGAAGCTTAATTGATGAATCAAGTCCTGGCGCAATACGACAAGTTGTAAGATTTGTAATATTTCTGGACTTTGCCAAGTTGTTTGATTCCTTGTATTATTCGACTGTGTATAGTTGAAGGAATTTATATCATCTCTGCTATTCGGTTATCAGTAGCACTTTGCGAATACTGGAACTCAGCAGAAATTTGCAGTATAAACTTCTCAGGTGCCAAAAAGAATTGTTTTATTTGTAGTCGCTTGATTACAATTTGAAAGTCATTTAAAAGGCAATTCGTAGACAATTCGAAGCTTTCAGAGAAGTACAGACATTATCTTTCTTTGCTTAGGCAGACAGCTCGAAGTAACTTTTAAAAGGTCAAAGTCTGGCAATGAAACATGAAGAGAGAGAGAAAGCTAATCTTCAGCTAAACTCAAACTCAAAGTCAAAAGTGGACTAACATCACTGACACAGACTGGTAGACTGACAGAACCCCCAAAAGACATCTCTAAAATGGAGACTAGAATCAAAGGCAAAAAACACTAAACTAACAGAAAGACAACACAAAGACATCTCCTCAACACCCCCCCCCAAAGACAATACTAAAATGGCAGGCGGAAACTTTTCAGTTATACACTTTAATATCTGTCTTAAGTCATCTAATCACACCCCAATATAATCCTAATTGGTTTGGGTTAGACTCAAACACATTTGATTTGATGGCAAGCCGTCCATCTTCAATGTGCAACATCAGCTTTTCTGACCCAGCTGTTATCTGCATTGTGAACAATGGTGCCTTCATGTTGCTGTGTATTCAGTCCTTGTCCTTGACAATTAGCACAAACAGTGTCAAATTATCTTGCAACTGTGCTGTTTTAATGTCACACTGTCTTTGAAAATATGCATTTGCCAGAACAAAGGACTTCAGTAAAAGTGAATTATGCTGTATAAATGGGTATTTAAAACTGGGGCTCAACATTTATGCTTAAACAGCTATCTTTTACCTATACTAGTTATATTTGAAATACCTGGCTTCTACAGGGTGCAGAAGAGATTTACCAGAATGTTGCCTGGTATGGAGGGCATTAGCTACGAGGAGTGGTTGAATAAACTCGGTTTGTTCTCACTGGAACGACGGGGGTTGAGGGGCGACCTGATAGAGGTCTACAAAATTATGAGGGGCATAGACAGAGTGGATAGTCAGAGGCTTTTCCCCAGGGTAGAGGGGTCAATTACTAGGGGGCATAGGTTTAAGGTGCGAGGGGCAAGGTTTAGAGTAGATGTACGAGGCAAGTTTTTTACACCGAGGGTAGTGGGTGCCTGGAACTCGCTACCAGAAGAGGTGGTGGAAGCAGGGACGATAGTGACATTTTATGCGGCATTTTGACAAATACATGAATAGGATGGGAATAGAGGGATACGGACCCAGGAAGTGTAGAAGATTGTAGTTTAGTCAGGCAGCATGGTCGGCACAGACTTGGAGGGCCGAAGGGCCTGTTCCTGTGCTGTACTTTTCTTTGTCCTTTTGTTCTTTGAGATCGCGAAGCACTTGGAAGTGCATGTAAAATAGGACTGAGTCAGCACGGCTTTGTCAAAGGGAGGTCATGTCTGACAAATCTGTTAGAGTTCTTTGAGGAGGTAACAAGCAAGTTAGACAAAGGAGAATCAGTGGATGTGATTTATTTAGATTTCCAGAAGGCCTTTGACAAGGTGCCGCATAGGAGATTGTTAAATACGTGTTAAATACCCATGGGGTGTTAAGGGTAAGATCCTGGCATGGATAGACGATTAGCTGACTGGCAGAAGGCAAAGAGTGGGGATAAAGGGGTCTTTTTCATGATGGCAGCCAATGACTAGTGGTGTGCCTCAGGGGTCTGTGCTGAGACCACAACTTTTTACAATATACATTAATGATCTGGAGAATGTACTGAAGGCACTGTTGCTAAGTTTGCAAATGATACAAAGATCTGTAGAGGGACAGGTAGTATGGAGGAAGCAAGGGGGCTGCAGAAGGACTTGGACAAGCTAGGAGAGTGGGCAATGAAGTGGCAAATGAAATACAATGTGAAAAAGTGAGGTTATGCACTTTGGAAGGAGGAATCTAGGCATAGACTATTTTCTAAATGGGGAAATGCTTCGAAAAGCAGAAGCACAAAGGGACTTGGGAGTCCTTGTTCACGATTCCCTTAAGGTTAATGTGCAGGTTTAGTCGGCAGTTAAGAAGGCAAATGCAATGTGAGCATTCGTGTCAAGAGGGCTAGAATACAAGACCAGGGATGTACTTCTGAGGCTGTATAAGGCTCTGGTCAGACCCCATTTGGAGTATTATGAGCAATTTTGGGTCTTATATCTAAGGAAGGATGTTCTGGCCTTGGAAAGGGTCCAGAGGAGGTTCACAAGAATGATCCTTGGAATGAAGAGCTTGTCATATGAGGAACGTTTGAGGATTCTGGGTCTGTGCTCGTTGGAGTTTAGAAGAATGAGAGGGGATCTTATTGAAACGTACAAGATACTGCAAGGCCTGGATAGAGTGGATGTGGAGAGAATGTTTCCACTTGTTGGAAAAACTAGAACCAGAGGACACCATCTCAGACTAAAGGGACGATCCTTTAAATCAGAGATGAGGAGGAATTTTTTCAGCCAGAGGGTGGTGAATCTGTGGAACTCTTTGCCGCAGAAGGCTGTGGCGGCTCCTCATACACTCCCTGCCAACCTCTGACTACCACCCAGTCCACATGGACCTTTATAGCCTCTATGCCAACATTTTGCATACCAGCCAATGCCACCACCTACCCCAATCCATCGCTCATACACAACCCATACAAACTCACCAGTATGCTAAGGACACCAGACCAGACCCCAACAGTGGCTAAGATACTGGACCAGAACTGCAATGTTTTTTTTTATTTTTACGTCTGTGTGGAAAGATCCATTACATGAGAAATAGGGCTTGGTTATATTTAGAAACAAAACTTTATTATAACAAAAAAAAAACAATATTTAATCTTCAAACCTAACAAGAACAGCTTACATGTATCTCTTAACCCTAACATGATTTCCTATTAAACAGCTTGTAAAACGAACATACAGCTCTCAATTCCACTTACAGAGGCAGGCAAAAATGAAACTTGCAATACAGAACATATTCCTGCTCCTTCAAACCCAGTCCGAAAGCCTGACACTGCAGCAGTTTTATTCGTGGCCTCTGTCGATTGTTCTCCAAATTTGTCTACCGGCGCATCCCTCCCCCGTCCCACCTGAGCACCACCCAGCCCTTCAAAGATGGTTCTGTCCAGTCGCATCCAGACTTAATTAGTTACATAGAAAATAGGAGAAGGAGGAGGCCTTTTCATCACAATTATGGCTGATCATCCAACTCATAGAACATAGAAAATACAGCACAGAACAGGCCCTTCGGCCCACGCTGTTGCACCGAACCTTTGTCCTAGATTAATCATAGATTATCATTGAATTTACAGTGCAGAAGGAGGCCATTCGGCCCTTTGAGTCTGCACCGGCTCTTGGAAAGAGCACCCTACCCAAACTCAACACCTCCACCCAACACCAAGGGCAATTTGGACATTAAGGGCAATTTATCATTGGCCAATTCACCTAACCCGCACATCTTTGGACTGTGGGAGGAAACAGGAGCACCCGGAAGAAACCCACGCAGACACGGGGAGGACGTGCAGACTCCGCACAGACAGTGACCCAAGCCGGAATCGAACCTGGGACCCTGGAGCTGTGAAGCAATTGTGCTATCCACAATGCTACCGTGCTGCCCTTAAGAACAAATAAATCTACACTATATCATTTTACCGTAATCCATGTACCTATCCAATAGCTGCTTGAAGGTCCCTAATGTTTCCGACTCAACTACTTCCACAGGCAGTGCATTCCATGCCCCCACTACTCTCTGGGTAAAGAACCTACCTCTGATATCCCTCCTATATCTTCCACCTTTCACCTTAAATTTATGTCCCCTTGTAATGGTTTGTTCCACCCGGGGAAAAAGTCTCTGACTGTCTACTCTATCTATTCCCCTGATCATCTTATAAACCTCTATCAAGTTGCCCCTCATCCTTCTCCGTTCTAATGAGAAAAGGCCTAGCACCCTCAACCTTTCCTTGTAAGACCTACTCTCCATTCCAGGCAACATCCTGGTAAATCTTCTTTGCACCTTTTCCAAAGCTTCCACATCCTTCCTAAAATGAGGCGACCAGAACTGTACACAGTACTCCAAATGTGGCCTTACCAAAGTTTTGTACAGCTGCATCATCACCTCACGGCTCTTAAATTCAATCCCTCTGTTAATGAACGCGAGCACACCATAGGCCTTCTTCACAACTCTATCCACTTGAGTGGCAACTTTCAAAGATGTATGAACATAGACCCCAAGATCTCTCTGCTCCTCCACATTGCCAAGAACTCTACCGTTAACCCTGTATTCTGTATTCATATTTGTCCTTCCAAAATGGACAACCTCACACTTTTCAGGGTTAAACTCCATCTGCCACTTCTCAGCCCAGCTCTGCATCCTATCTATGTCTCTTTGCAGCCGACAACAGCCCTCCTTACTATCCACAACTCCACCAATCTTCGTATCGTCTGCAAATTTACTGACCCACCCTTCAACTCCCTCATCCAAGTCATTAATGAAAATCACAAACAGCAGAGGACCCAGAACTGATCCCTGCGGTACGCCACTGGTAACTGGGATCCAGGCTGAATATTTGCCATCCACCACCACTCTCTGACTTCTATCGGTTAGCCAGTTCGTTATCCAACTGGCCAAATTTCCCACTATCCCATGCCTCCTTACTTTCTCCATAAGCCTACCATGGGGAACTTTATCAAATGCCTTACTAAAATCCATGTACACTACATCCACTGCTTTACCTTCATCCACATGCTTGGTCACCTCCTCAAAGAATTCAATAAGACTTGTAAGGCAAGACCTACCCCTCACAAATCCGTGCTGCCTATCCCTAATCAAGCAGTGTCTTTCCAGATGCTCAGAAATCCTATCCTTCAGTACCCTTTCCATTACTTTGCCTACCACCGAAGTAAGACTAACTGGCCTATAATTCCCAGGGTTATCCCTAGTTCCTTTTTTGAACAGGGGCACGACATTCGCCACTCTCCAATCCCCTGGTACCACCCCTGTTGACAGTGAGGACGAAAAGATCATTGCCAATGGCTCTGCAATTTAATCTCTTGCTTCCCATAGAACCCTTGGATGTATCCCGTCAGGCCCGGGGGACTTGTCTATCCTCAAGTTTTTCAAAATGCCCAACACATCTTCCTTCCTAACAAGTATTTCCTCGAGCTTACCAATCTGTTTCGCACTGTCCTCTCCAACAATATCGTCCCTCTCATTTGTAAATACGGAAGAAAAGTACTCGTTCAAGACCTCTCCTATCTCTTCAGACTCAATACACAATCTCCCGCTACTGTCCTTGATCGGACCTACCCTCGCTCTAGTCATTCTCATATTTCTCACATATGTGTAAAAGGCCTTGGGGTTTTCCTTGATCCTACCCGCCAAAGATTGTTCATGCCCTCTCTTAGCTCTCCTAATCCCTTTCTTCAGTTCCCTCCTGGCTATCTTGTATCCCTCCAATGCCCTGTCTGAACCTTGTTTCCTCAGCCTTACATAAGTCACCTTTTTCCTCTTAACAAGACATTCAACCTCTCTTGTCAACCATGGTTCCCTCACTCGACCATCTCTTCCCTGCCTGACAGGGACATACATATCAAGGACACGTAGCATCTGTTCCTTGAACAAGTTCCACATTTCACTTGTGTCCTTCCCTGCCAGCCTATGTTCCCAACTTATGCACTTCAATTCTTGTCTGACAACATCGTATTTACCCTTCCCCCAATTGTAAAACTTGCCCTGTTGCACGTACCTATCCCTCTCCATTACCAAAGTGAAAGTCACAGAATTGTGGTCACTATCTCCAAAATGCTCCCCCACTAACAAATCTATCACTTGCCCTGGTTCATTACCAAGTACTAAATCCAATATTGCCCCTCCTCTGGTCGGACAATCTACATACTGCGTTAGAAAAGCTTCCTGGACACACTGCACAAACACCACCCCATCCAAACTATTTGATCTAAAGAGTTTCCACTCAATATTTGGGAAGTTAAAGTCGCCCATGACTACTACCCTATGACTTCTGCACCTTTCCAAAATCTGTTTCCCAATCTGTTCCTCCACATCTCTGCTACTATTGGGGGGCCGTTAGAAAACTCCTAACAAGGTGACTGCTCCTTTCCTATTTCTGACTTCAACCCATACTACCTCAATAGGGTGATACTCCTCGAACTGCCTTTCTGCAGCTGTTATACTATCTCTAATTAATAATGCCACCCCCCCACCTCTTTTACCACCCTCCCTAATCTTATTGAAACATCTATAACCAGGGACCTCCAACAACCATTTCTGCCCCTCTTCTATCCAAGTTTCCGTGATGGCCACCACATCGTAGTCCCAAGTACCGATCCATGCCTTAAGTTCACCCACCTTATTCCTGATGCTTCTTGCGTTGAAGTATACACACTTCAACCCATCTCCGTGCCTGCAAGTACTCTCCTTTGTCAGTGTTCCCTTCCCCACTGCCTCATTACACGCTTTGGCGTCCTGAATATCGGCTACCTTAGTTGCTGGACTACAAATCCGGTTCCCATTCCGCTGCCAAATTAGTTTAAACCCTCCCGAAGAGTACTAGAAAACCTCCCTCCCAGGATATTGGTGCCCCTCTGGTTCAGATGCAACCCGTCCTGCTTGTACAGGTCCCACCTTCCCCAGAATGCGCTCCAATTATCCAAATACCTGAAGCCCTCCCTCCTACACCATTCCTGCAGCCACGTGTTCAACTGCACTCTCTCCCTATTCCTAGCCTCGCTATCACGTGGCACCGGCAACAAACCAGAGATGACAACTCTGTCTGTCCTGGCTTTTAACTTCCAGCCTAACTCCCTAAACTTGTTTATTACCTCCACACCCCTTTTCCTACCTATGTCGTTGGTACCAATGTGCACCACGACTTCTGGCTGCTCCCCCTCCCCCTTAAGGATCCTGAAGACACGATCCGAGACATCCCTGGCCCTGGCACCCGGGAGGCAACATACCTTCCGGGAGTCTTGCTCGCGACCACAGAATCTCCTATCTATTCCCCTAACCATTGAATCTCCTACAACTATTGCTTTTCTATTCTCCCCCCTTCCCTTCTGAGCCCCAGAGCCAGACTCAGTGCCAGAGACCTAGCCGCTAGGGCCTTCCCCCGGTAGGTCATCCCCCCCAACAGCATCCAAAACGGTATACTTGTTTTGAAGGGGAACGGCCACGAGGGATCCCTGCACTGTCTGCCTGTTTGTTTTTTCCCCCTGACTGTAACCCAGCTATTCTTGTCCTGTGCCTTGGGTGTGGTTACCTCCCTGTAACTCTTCTCAATCACCCCCTCTGCCTCCCGGTTGATCCGAAGTTCATCCAGCATCAGCTCCAGTTCCCTAACACGGTCTTTGAGGAGCTGAAGTTGGGTGCACTTCCTGCAGGTATAGTCAGCGGGGACACCGGTGGTATCCCTCACCACCCACATCCTACAGGAGGAGCATGTAACTGGCCTAGCCTCCATCCCCTCTTACCTTACAGAATATAGCTGCTGTGTGGACTAACTAGATCTCCGCCCTCCGACTCTGCTCCCAGTCAGCTACACTTTCTGTAAACTCCTGGCTCTCTTCTCACTCTTTGCGGAAATGTCGGAAACAAAATGAAAGGAGCACCTTACTCCCTCCTCACCTAACTCCCTCGGTCACCAAACTCTCACTATCGCACTCAAATGCACCAAATTCAGCACTCCCTCGGTCACCAAACTCTCACTATCGCACTCAAATGCACCAAATTCAGCACTCCCTCGGTCACCAAACTCTCACTATCGCACTCAAATGCACCAAATTCAGCACTCCCTCGGTCACCAAACTCTCACTATCGCACTCAAATGCACCAAATTCAGCACTCCCTCGGTCACCAAACTCTCACTATCGCACTCAAATGCACCAAATTCAGCACTCCCTCGGTCACCAAACTCTCACTATCGCACTCAAATGCACCAAATTCAGCACTCAGTGCAAACAAAGTCTGCACTGTAGGGGATCACTTTTATACTGTGAATCTAGCCTCTGAAAAACTGGCCTAATCCAATTAACTAATTAACAAGCTCCAGCTGCAAGTGCCTACAAGTAGAAGCCTGTTTAAAGCTGATTGAAAATTCACCTTCTTCTAAACCAAACAGCAACTTTTAAGTTAATTAACTAAATAAAAGAAAGACTAAACTTTAGATAAAAATGAAGCCTTATACTCCCTCGGTCACCAAACTCTCACTATCGCACTCAAATGCACCAAATTCAGCACTCAGTGAAAACTCAATAGCCTAATGCTGCTTTTTCCCCATAGCCTTTGATCCCATTCTCCCCAAGTGCTACATCTAGCCGCCTCTTGAATATATTCAAGATTTTAGCATCAACTACTTCCTGTGGTAATGAATTCCACAGCTCCAGGGTCCCAGGTTCGATTCCCGGCTTGGGTCACTGTCTATGCGGAGTCTGCACGTTCACCCCATGTGCGCGTGTGTTTCCTCCGGGTGCTCCAGTTTCCTCCCACAGTCCAAAGATGTGCAGGTTAGGTGGATTGACCATGCTAAACTGCCCTTAGTATCCAAAATTGCCCTTAGTGTTGGGTAGGGTTACTGGGTGATGGGGATAGGGTGGATGTGTGGGCTTGGGTCGGGTGCTCTTTCCAAGAGCCGGTGCAGACTCAATGTAAATTCTATGAAGACTATTAAATACGTTAAGAGCCCATGGTGTTCAGGGTAAGATCCTGGCATGGATAGAGGATTTGCTGACTGGCAGAAGGCAGAGAGTGGGGATAAAAGGGCCTTTTTCAGGATGGCAGCCGGTGACTCGTGGTGTGTCCCAGGGGTCTGTGCTGGGACCACAACTTTTCACACTATACATTAATGATCTGGAAGAAGGAACTGAAGGCACTGCTGCTAAGTTTGCAGATGATACAAAGGTCAGTAAAGGGAGAGGTAGAATTGAGGAAGCAAGGGGGCTGCAGAAGGATTTGGACAGGCTAGGAGAGTGGGCAGTGAAGTGGCAAATGAAATACGATGTGAAAAAGTGTGAGGCTATGCACTTTGGAAGCAGGAATTTAGGCAGAGGCTATTTTCTAAATGGGGAAATGCTTAGTAAATCAGAAACACAAAGGGACTTGGGAGTCCTTGTTCACAATTCTCTTAAAGTTAACGTGCAGGTTCAGTCGGCAGTTAAGAAGGCAAATGCAATATTATCATTCATGTCAAGAGGACAAGAATACAAGACCAGGGATGTACTTCTGAGGCTGTACAAGGCTCTGGTCAGACCCCATTTGGAGTATTGTGAGCAGTTTTGGGCCCCGTATCTAAGGAAGGATATGCTGGCCTTGGAAAGGGTTCAGAGGAGGTTCACAAGAATGATCCCTGGAATGAAGAACTTATCGTATGAGGAACAGTTGAGGACACTATCTGTATTCATTGGAGTTTGGAAGGATGAGGGACGATCTTATTGAAACTTACAGGATACTGCGAGGCCTGGATAAAGTAGACGTGGAGAGGATGTTTCCACTTGTAAGAAAAACTAGAACCAGAAGACACCATCTCAGACTAAAGGGACGATCCTTTAAAACAGATGAGGAGGAATTTCTTCAGCCAGAGCGTGGTGAATCTGTCGAACTCTTTGCGGTAGAATGTTGTGGAGGCCAAATGACTGAGTGTCTTAAAGACCGAGATAGATAGGTTCTTGAATAATAAGGGGATCAGGGATTATGGGGAGAAGGCAGGAGAATGGGGATGAGAAAATATCAGCCACGATTGAATGGCGGAGCAGACACGATGGGCTGAGTAGCCTCATTCTGCTCCTATGTCTTATGGTCTTATAAATTTGAGGTAATGCATTTTGGTAGGTCTAACATAGAGGGGAAATATACAGTAAATGGCAAAACTCTTAAGAATATAGAAAGTCGAGAGATCTGTGCGTATGGTCCACAGATCTTTGAAAGTGGCAACACAAGTGGACAAGGTAGTGAAGAAAGCATATGGAATGCTTGCCTTCAATGGACGGGGCATCGAGTATAAAAATTCCCAAGTCATGCCACAGTTGTATAGAACCATCGTACGGCTGCACTGGGAATATTGCGCACAATTCTGGTTGCCACATGACCAGAGGGATGTAGAGGCTTCGGAGAGATGCAGAAGAGGTTTACCAGGATGATGCCTGGTCTGGAGGGTGTTAGTGATGTGGAGAGGCTGAATAGACTCTGACTGTTTTCATTTGAACAACAGAGGTTGAGGGGCGACCTGATAGAGAACTACAAGATTATGACGGGCATGGATAGAGTGGATGGGCAGGCATGCTTTCCCAGGGTGGAGGGGTCAGTCATTAGGGGGCATAGGTTTAAGATCCGTGGGGCAAAGTTTAGAGATGTGCGAGGCAGGTTTTTACACAGGATGGTGAGTGCCTGGAACCCGTTGCCAGGGGAGGTTGTGGAATCAGATACATTGACGATGTTTAGAAGGCATCTCGACAAATACGTGGATAGGATGGGTATAGAGAGATACGGCACTCGGAAGTGCTGAGGATTTTGTCCAAGGGTGGTACCATGACCGACGCAACCTTAAACAATTCTTCAGAAGCTGTTGCAGCTGGTTTATTCACCTTCCCAACCACACCTGTTGCTCTCTTTTGTGGCTATAAATATGGCAGTTAATAAGGTCGCGTTTCTTAATCTTAATTATGAATATGCTTTCAGAGTCGCCAGGTATCTCTTGATACCGCCACAAGGTTCAACCGAATACAGATCAAAGAGCCAATACACCAGTTAGTTAGTTCAAAGTCAGCGATACTTTATTTAAACACAGTATGATTCACTCATGCACAATAACACTAAACTATGTCTATCACTAACACCTATACTTAACTTTGGGTGCCCACTTAGGTCAGAGGAACAATGGCCGTTGTTCGGATCTGAGGCTGTTGGGTTCGAAGAGGTGGCAGGAGTACAGCTAAGGTCGTCCGTCTGTAGCGAGCGTTGAACTTGAACTTGCTTGCAGGTGGAAGTGTCTCTCCGGTTGAGAACCAATTCCAAGAGGCTGAACATATGGCGGGGGTTCCTTCTTATACTTGGGGGGGCTTTGCGCGCTTTTAGGCGGGCCTTAAACTTGGTCCCAATTAATTGGGCAGCTTTGCGATCACTGCCATCGATCTGAGCCAATAAAGGGGCGGGTGCCTTGATGGCTGGGCGTATCCTAAGTGGCCGTTGGCCTTGCTTTGTTTGTTTCTTCTTGCTGAGGTATTGGCGCCGGAATGTGTGGGACGGTATCGGCTACCTGAGCATTGGTCTTTGGTTCATCGGAGATGGGCCATCAGTGTGCAAATCGGCCAAGATTTTGGTTCTGTCTGCAGTCTGTTTTCTAAATACACATTCAGGCTCTGTGCCTGCCTGTTACTTTGCATTGTCCGTTTTTCCCTGTATGCTCTGTGAGAGTCCATTTTATATGCTGAAAGTGGCCATCCCAGGTGGCTACACAACCTCCTTATGATCCTCAACGCGAAGCGTGAAGGATCACATTACTGAATCTTCTTTGTTCTCTGCCTAAGTCGAGCACCCGCAATCAAGGACAGGTTCTATCCTACTCTGTCCTATGGATTCAAACCTTTACCTAATTGTTTTTATTTACATCATATCTTTCTAAAATCCTAAGGGGCACTGTAACACTCAAGCATGCATTACATTTCTTCTTTTAAACACGGGAACCTCTAACTATCTTTCTCTAAACTATCTTCAGGCTGTTTAGCCAATCAAAAGAATTTACAAAGTATAAACTATAGAGTAGCAGTGTTACATTTCTCTGTATCTCGGCGGGCAAGTACAGAAAATTCAAATCCTTTCTTTCTTCGAACAAATCAAAAAAATAATCGATGCACTTTATTTATTTAGAGAGAGGTTTGCTGGAGCCCAAAAATAGGGGGTCTAAGTGTGTATACCGGAGTGCGGGGAGGCTTTCCTTCGTCTCACTGTCTGGATGACACTGCAGAGTATTGCTATCACTAATAGGGCTTCTACGATGTATGAAAGGGAATACCATTTTATGAGGTTGTCGCACCAGGTTGGTGTGTCAGTGGCTGTTTCTGGGTGTAGTGTATGACAGTGATGGGATACATTCACGGCCTGTGGTAGGGGTTAGGGGGTCGCTTCCGCGCGCAACTGTAGTGATCCCACGATGATCCAAATGTAGGTCATTATGTCCGCCTTCATTTTTCTCTTGGTCTTCCTCTGTCTTCTGGTGTTTTGGATTTTCTGTGGACACAAGCATGTTATTGCCTTGTTTAAGATCTCGTATGTCTGTCTGTCTCTCCTTTTATCATCAATTGCCCATTAGAATTGTCACCATATGTGACTCCCTCATTTTTTTTTTAAACCAAATATTTTGGGGGACAAGACATCCGAAAAAGAAAATACTGTCACAGTGCGAGCAGTCTTGCAGCCTGTGTGGTCAATGCGCTGAGTGGGCGGACAATTTCTCCATCCAGCAGGAAATCGTTTCACCCAAGTGGTTGAACATGTAAATAGCATGTGAGGTAGTGACGTAAGGGTCGCCGGAAAGCAAACAAAACTTGTGGCAAAGAGCACTCTTTAAACCACATACTAAGAAACAGTAAAAGAGTTACATAGTTTCGAAATAAGAGCTCCGAATGGGGTGTGTATGGGCCGCGGCGGGGCCGAAGCTGTGTGAAAAGAGTCGGGTTACTGCCATCAACACAATCTGAGGCATCAAAATTGTGATGTTTTGAAGCAAAGTTGGGGAGTCACACAGTCAAAAGGCTAATGGAAGGAGAATAGCTGTAAAAATCAAGGGGCATACCTTTCATTCGACCCCAAAAGAGGTGAATGAAACTTCCAAGATTCTTGTGGTGTATAAAGAAATTGTTGGGGGGGGAAGTGGGGCGGGAGTAAAAAGCATAAGCATTCATAGCATAAGTAATGACAAATTACAGCGTTAAGTTCGTAAGGCTTGTTTGTTTCTTTTGTGAGCAATAAATTTTGTTTTTGACTAAAAATGTGAAACCTGTTGATTAATCATGGAGTATCTGTTAGCTGATGACCTCTGTTCCTGAAAGTCAATGTATAAATTCAAGACTTTCTTTCGTCGGGAAATGTTATGCTTCCTGTGAACTGGAAATTCTAAGCCCATTCATAGAGAAAGTACACCAGCCACAGTGACATTGACAATATATGTAATGGACTCTTACTGTAGGCTCCTGAGTGTTTCAATGAATCGGAACACACCATGCTGATAAGTCAGGTAGTTTGGGTTAAATTGAAAAAGTGAATTTATTCCCAGTTATAAATCTGTACAGAATTTTGATAAAACAACCAACAATGAGGATGAGGATAGAAGGATTGATGCCTCCGGGATGGATTATTGACTTGTCTATAGCAGGGAAAATCCTGACACACATTCTCCAGAGTCACCGACTTCTTGTTGCTGAAGAAACCCTTTCAGAGACGCAGTGACATCTGAGCATAAGTAGCAGCTTATAGACATGTTGATGATGTTTAGTGATCTTATCAAAGATTAATTTGCCCTATTTGAAATGATTGGATTGGTGGTGGGAGAGGTTGGAGACGGTCACTACTGAGGCAGACAGTGCTTTGGAAGGACAGCTCCCCTAAGTAAACACTGGATGGTAAACAGCACAGCCAACTCTCAGTGTATGGGACGTAGGTGAGCCGATTCCAAATCCATAATCATAGAATTTACAGTGCAGAAGGAGGCCATTCGGCCCATCGAGTCTGCACCGGCTCATGGAAAGAGCACCCTACCCAAGGTCAACACCGCCACCCTATCCCCATAACCCAGTAACCCCACCCAATGCTAAGGGCAATTTTAGGACATCAAGGGCAATTTAGCATGGCCAATCCACCGAACCTGCACATCTTTGGACTGTGGGAGGAAACCGGAGCACCCGGAGGAAACCCACGCACACACGGGGAGGATGTGCAGACTCCGCACAGACAGCGACCCAAGCCGGAATCGAACCTGTGACCCTGGAGCTGTGAAGCAATTGTGCTATCCACAAGGCTACCGTGCTGTAAGACATTGTAAGACATTACAAGACATTGTAAAGGCCCTTCTTGTTGATTCCTTTATTTACCATTTATTTTACTTTTACATATTAAATGGACATATTTAAGTCGAGCAGAGGAAGTGAGGAACCCAAAAGGTGCAATTTGGTACACTGAGCTATGGAGGTTTAGCTTTTGAATAGAAAAACTCCGACTTTCTGACACCAGATTGGTTGGCTGGTGGCCAAAGAATTGGGCCGTTACCCGAAGCCGATATCATGTTCGGGAGGAGAATCCCTTCCGATGCTTAAATCGGGGGTGGCGCTGGGTTGACGCCAGTTTCTTACTCTCCGCAGCCTCAGAAATCGTGTTGCGCGCCATTGGAACGGTATTGGTGCATCATCGGAAGTCCCTCCCCCGATGCTCCATCCAATGGGTCGAGTTCCAAACCACGCGGTTGACATGTTGTCTCAGTGGTTGGGAACCGGCTTGGTGGCTGTGGACTGTGTCCAGTGGCGCTACTGACGGCCGGGAGCCATGCTGGTGGCTGGCACGTCTACCGCGAGGGCTGGTGCGGGGTGGCTGGGGGGCATGTGGCATGTCGGGTCCGTGCACGGACGCTGCCATGTTATACGGCACGACCGCTGCAATTCGTCGAGTGCACATGCACGGTCCCGACCCAGCTGTTTTTGTTGTGGAGCCGGGAGTTTTACCCGGTGCTGCTGCTAACCCCTCACCATTCCCAGGATTGGTGAGGGTCCGCCGCCAAATTTGGCGTCGTAAAACATCACAGTTCCCATGCCGGCGTCGGCACTTAGTCGCCAAATTGCAGAATCCAGACCCATATTCTGACATGCGATGATTGGGTCTTAACAGGGTGGGATGATTTTTAAGCACCCAGGAAGGAACAGTCGGGTCCTGACTGCAACGAGGAGCTGTGAACTGCTGTCTCGCTCCTTCTCCGGAAATCCCCTCTGTGTTTGTCTGTCTTGTGTGTGTCGAGGGTGGGGCGGATTAAAGGGCTAGGAACTATATAATAGTCAACCAGTTGTATTTGCTGCATATTTAATTATAGTTCTTGTTATAAATAAATATTAGTTGTGTTAAATTTATAAACCCGGTGATTGTGGTTATTGGGCTGCCAGAGCCCAAAGACTTTGGGCATTTTCTGAGAATTCATTTGTTAAAAGTCAATTGTGTTGCAATTCCAGGTCAAGTGGGTCTGGAATTGACTGTGCATTAACGCAGGGCGTCATAACAACATAACAGCGGAAGTAGGCCATTCAGCCCATTGAGTCTGCACATGCATTCACTGAGATCATGATTGACCTGATAATCCTCAACTGCACCTTCCTATCATATCCCCATAACCATTAATTCTCTGAATAATTAAAAATATCTATCTTAGCCTTGAACATACTTAAGAACCACTTCCACAGATTTACTACCCTCTGAGAGAAGACAGCGATCCTTCATTCTGAAATTATGCCCTTGGTCCTAGACTTTCCCAGAAGAAGAAACAACCTCTCAACACCTACCCGGACCAGCCCAGCCCAGCCCCTTCAGACTCCTATATCATAGAATTTACAGTGCAGAAGGACGCCAGTCGGCCCACCGAGTCTGCAATGGCCCTTGGAAAGAGCATCCCTAGCCAAGCCCACGCCTCCACCCTATCCCCACACCTCCACCCTATCCCCGTAACCCCACCTAACCTTTTTTGGACACTAAGGGCAATTTAGCATAGCCAATCGACCTAACCGCACATCTTTGGACTGTTGGAGGAAACTGGAGCACCCGGAGGAACCCCACACAGACACGGGGAGAACATGCAGACTCCGCACAGACCTGGGACCCTGGAGCTGTGAAGTAACTGTGCTATCATGCTGCCCAGTATATGTCCTCAATAAGGTCACCTCTAATTCTTCTGAACTCCAATGAGTACAGGCCCAACCTACTCAATCTCTCCTCATAAGAAAATCTCCCAATACCGGGGATCAGCTCAGTGAACCTTCTCTGGACTGCCTTCAATGCCATTCTATCTTTCTTTAGATAAGGGGACCAAAACTATTCACAGTATTCCAGGTGTATCTTGTATAGTTTTAGCAGGACTTACCTTTTTTTATACTCCATTCCCTTTGAAATAAAGACCAATATTCCATTCGCTTTCCCAATTACCTGCTGAACTTGCATGCTAGCTTTTTGTGATTTATGCATGAGGACCCCCAAATACCTTTGTGTTACAGCTTTCTGCAGTCTTTCTTAATTTAAATAATATTCAGCTACTTTGTTCTTCCTATCAAAGTCCACAACTTTACATTTTCTCACATTTTTATCCCACCTGGCAAATTTTTGCCCACTCATATATCCCTCTGTAGACTTGCTGTGTCATCTTCACCACTTGTTTTCACACCTATTTTTGCATCATCCCTTGTCCAAATCATTCATATTAAATCTCTGTGGAGATGTTTGGCAAGAGCGAGGAGTAGGTGAAACAATCCTGACATATGTCACACTGCAAGCTCACTGATGCTCCATTAGGTTCAGCAATTGTTAAAGTATTATTACAGAACACACACAGATAGGGCTTCTGCCCTGTGTGTGTGTGTTGATGGAGCAGGACATACACCAGCACTGCCCGTCACACACCCACACCTGAATGGTTTGTATATAGGGATCTGCTGGTTCTTCAGATCAGAGGAGTGGGTGAAAGCCTTATCGCAAACTTCATACTTGATGGGTCACTTCCCTGATGGACCAGGTGGTTTGATCAGTTTGTCACTCACTTTGTGTGTGAACGATTTCTCAGTGTGAATTTGTCAATGTTTCATGAATGTCACAAAATCTCAGACACACTTGAATGGTTTCTCCACTGTGTGATTCTTCTGGTGTACCAGGATGTTGACCTTGTGAAGTCTTTGTTGAACACCTCACACTGAAACATCTTTTCCTCAATGTGGATGTGTCAGTGTTGCAGGAGTGTTGCTGACTAAGTGAAGAGATAGTCACACACCTCACTTCTCTTCCCCATTGTGTGACTATGATGGTGATCAAACTTGCTCCATAATTGTTCAAAGTCCGTATTACACAACTACAAGTGAATGTTTTCTTCTTCCCTATGAATTCGTCGGTGACTCACCAGGCCTGGTAATTGTGCAAAGCCCTTATTGCATACCTCACACTTGAACGGTTTCTCCCCAGTGTGAAGGCGTTGGTGTGTGCGGAGAGTCGATGACTGTGAGAATGATTTGTTACACACTTCACACATGAATGGTTTCTCGCCTGTGTGAATCCTCTGGTGCATCTGGAGATTGGATGCCTGGGTGAAAGCCATCTCACAAGTATCACACCTGAATGGCTTCTCCCCAGTGTGAATGCTCTGGTGTACCAGGAGCCTTGTAGATGTTACAAAAGCTTTATCACAAACCTCACACTTAAAGGGTTTCTCCCCAGTGTGGATTGTCTGATGGATCAGGAGGCTTGTTAACTGCGCAAAAGATCTGTCACACACTTTGCACGGAAATGGTTTCTCTCCTGTGTGAATGCGTTGGTGTGCGCGGAGGTGTGATGATTCGGAGAATGATTTGTCACACACCTCACACGTGAACGGTTTTTCCCCTGTGTGAATGCGTTGATGTCTGCGAAAGTGCGATGAACGCAAGAATGATGTGTTGCACACCTCACACTTGAACGGTTTCGCTTCCATGTGGCTGTCTTTGTGTTAACAGCTGTACCTTTTGCACCTTTTGTGTCAGGATATCTGAACAGCCTGTGGAGCCCACCTCACACTTGAACAGCCTCTCACCTGTAGGAATGAGTCAGTGGTTCATGAGGCTCGATGAATGATTGAAGCTCTCACCACACTTGGAGCCCACTCACACTTCTTCCCAGTCTCACCTTCACCGATCACCCACAGCCGAACCTTCAGAAAGTTGATTCTGATGGAATGTTCCACACCACTGACCAGTTTCAGATCTGATGAGATGTCAAAACTCCCCTGACCCAACCAATTTCCAGATGATGGTTTCACTGTCCAACCGTCTCTGTGTTCAGCAATGCTGTGAAGGGACTGGATGTCTTCCCACAGTCGCGCAGTTGTTCCTCGGGTGATGGTCAGGATGTACCTCTCTGTATACTCTGTGGAGTACGGTGCAATCCTTCTGTAAAACAGGAAAAGAGAACACGCATCATGTCCTCCCCGTAATAAACCAGATAAAGCTGCTCCTGATGGAGTATCAGGTAAAATACTGAAAGAATGGGTTCTTCAGTTTAAAGGGGTATTTTCACACTCATTTCAATTTTTATTGTGTTAGTGGTGTCCCAGATACTTGGAAAGCATCAGCCATCATAACTGTGCCGAAGAATCCAGGACCCAAAAATCCCGGACCTGGACTCGCATCAGCTGATCATGGGAGGGGGGACTTTAATACGGTTATAGATCCGAGGCTGTATCGGTTGAGTTCAAGGACAGGAAGGATGCCAGCCGCGGCAAAAGAGCTGAAGGGGTTTATGGAACAGATGGGATGGGTAGATCCGTGGAGGTTCGGACGACCGATATCGAAGGAGTTTTCTTTTTTTCTCCCATGTTCACAAAGTGTGCTCCCAGATTGATTTTTCTGTTTTGAACAGGGCGTTCCTGGCGGGGGTGGTGGATGGCGAGTATTTGGCGATTGTTATGTCCCACACTGGGTGGATTTACGGGTGAGTAAGGAGGGGAGCCAGCGCCCGCAATGGAGATTGGATGTCGGACTGTTAGCCGGTGAGGGTAGTGTATATGCGGGTGAGGGAGGCCATCCAGAATTATGTGGAGCTAAATGACACAGGGGAGGTGTGGGAGGCACTGAAACAGTAGTTAGGGGGGATCTAATTTCGGTATGGGCTCATAGAGAAGGTGGAGCGGGCAGAGATGGATAGGCTGGTTAGGGAGATTCTCCAGGTGGACAGGAGGTACTCGGAGGCCCCGGAGGCAGGGATGTTGAAGGAGCAGCAGAAGCTGCAGATGGTGTTTGGTCTGATATCCACATGGAAGGTGGGGCAGTTGAGGAAGGCGAGAGGGGCGGTGTATGAGTATAGGGATAAGACCAATAGGATGTTAGCACATCAGCTCAGGAAATGGGAGGCAGCCAGGGAGATAGGAAGAGTGAAGGATAAAGGGGAGAACATGATCTTGGACCAAGTGGGGGTGAACAGTGTGTTCAAGGAATTTTACAGTCGGCTATACAAGTTGGAGCCCCAGCGGGGGAAGGGGGGGATGAGGCAATTCTTGGAGGGTTTGGAGTTTCCGAAGGCGGAGGAAGGGTTCATGGAGGGGCTGGGAGCCCCGATAGGGCTTGTTGAAGTAGTAGAGGGATTGGAGGCCATGCAGTCGGGCAAGGCCCCGGGGCCGGACGGAACCCCAGTGGAATTCAATAAAACGTATTCTGGGGTGCTGTGTTCGTTGTTGGTGAGGGCATTAAATGAGGCCAGGGAGTGGGGTGTTCTTTCCCCAACAATGTCACAGGCTTTGATCTCATTGATTCTGAAGCGGGGGAAGGACCCAGAACAATGCGGCTCATATAAACCAACCTCCTTACTAAATGTAGGCGCCAAATTGCCGGCCAAGATCTTGGCCTCGAGGATAGAAGATTATGTCCCAGGGTGATAGGGGAGGACCAGTTGGGATTTGTCAAAGGAAGGCAAAGTTAGAAGGCTCTTGGGACTTCCGGTGGCGGCCATGGAGTGAAAGGTCGCACATTTGGCAGCTCATGGTGGTCTTTTTGTGGCCTTTACACCGGATTGTTGTAGGAATTTTGTGAAGTAAGGGTGTAGAAGCAAGAACAGAAGGAGGGGACTCCTAGTTTATGGAGCTGTGCCCCAGAAAAGATCGTAAAAGGAGGAATCAGAAGTTGGTGGCGAGTGAGGACCAGATTTTGAGTGTGGCAATGGTTTGGCCCCGCCAGCTCAGTGGTCGACGGATCAGTTGGTAGCTTCTTGAATGAGAAGTTCTCCCAACAACGTAAGGAGTGTGCGGAGGACCTGCCCGGGTGGTGGACTCGATTAGGGTGGTGGTTGACCGCGTGGAGGCGAGACTGACCACCCAGGGACAGGCGATCCAGAGGTTGGAGGAGCAGGAGGGGGAGCATGAGGAGCAGTCCACCTCTATGGCAGCAGAAATCGGGATGCTGCAGGACCAGCAGAAACGATTGTTGGAGAAGGTGGAGGGCCTGGAGAACCATTCTCAGAGGCAGAAGATCCGGATCGTGGGTCTGCCGGAAGGGAAAGAAGGATTGGATGCTGGTGCGTATGTGGGGAAGATGCTGGAGAAGCTGTTGGGGGAAGGTTCGTTCGACAAGCCGTTGGAGGTGGACCGGGCCCGTGGTACAACTGCATCAGTTCCTAGACAAGGAACGTATTATGAGATGGGCCAGGTAGACGAGGTGGTGTATGTGGGAAGATGCTGATATCCGGATGTACCAGGACTTGGGAGCAGAACTTGCAAAGAGGAGGGCGAGTTTCAACAAGGTCAAGTCGGCCCTGTATGCAAAAGGAATAAAGTTTGGACTGCTTTACCCGGCCCGTCTATGGGTGACCTATGAGGGTCAGAAATTGTACTTTGGCTCGCCGGAGGACGTGGTGTGCTTTATGAAAGACAATAAGCTGATGGGAGAATGAAGACCTTGAGTTTTGACTGTGGGGAACTGAGCTGTGAGCTATGTGTTGGTGTAAATTTTTTGCTTTGGTAACATACTTGGCTATATGAATTAATGATTGCTTTTTGCTCCATCAACTTTTCTGCTGAGACAGTGAACTTTGGACTAAGAGTGACTCTTAACAGATGTATCTTCCAAAGGCAATGGGTCAAGTAAGGACCGGTTCCCCATTTTCTTCAGGAACTGTTATTCTAAGCTGTTAAAACAGCTGCGACCACATCCAGGACTGGCAACTCATGACCTTAGGACTGGCAACCCATAACCTTATATAATCACGTGTGCAACATATGGATTTGATAAATGTAAGTTTCTGTCATGTATGGCATGACCTGAGATATTAAGATAATAAGGATTTATAACTAAAAATGGTATGAACGGCGAATCTAAGAGAATTGATTGGCTGTATGTAAATGAGAATGCAAACTAATTTTGCTTTGAAAGTGCATTTTAAGCCACAGCTCAGCGAGAAAGTGTCCTGGCAAGACTGCGGAGTCTAAGACCTTTCTCCCAGAGCTCTGCAACAATAAATTGCTTCCATTGCTCACGTTGTATATTTGTGAATATTTTTCACCCAACATATGTTTTGTAAAACTTTAAACTTTCAACGTTCAATTTGCGATGTTCGGAATTACGTTTGAGGCTTCGTATATATATTTTCCCTTTCCGTTTTTCATTCGCTTCTGTGTGGGGTTAGCTGAATAGATAATACTTTGTTAAGGGAGGAGAGGTGGGCCTTTGTGCTCTGACCTTGGGAGGGATTGTTTGTTTGTTCATGCTTCTTGCCAGTGTTTTGAGAGTTTGCAGTAAGAGCAGGGGGTAGGGGATAGATGCTAGGCACCAGGGGCGGGGGCTGCCAGGCTAGCTGGGAGGACTAGTAGATAATGAGCTGGTGGAAGGCTTGGGAGGCCCAATTGGGCTTGGGGAGGTGATAGACAGACTGGGGGCGATGCAATCGGGCAAGGCTCCGGGATCTGATGGATACCATGTTGAGTTTTATAAAAGGTTCTCCGGGTTGCTGCCCCCGCTCCTGGTAAAGGTTTTTTAATGAGTACAAGGAGCTGGGAGTGCTCCCCCCCAATGCTATCGCAGGCATCGATTTCCCTTATTTTAAAGTGGGATCAGGATCCAGAGAGCTGTGGATCATATAGACCGATCTCTCTTTTGAACGTAGATGCGAAGTTGCTGGCAAAGATATTGGCCACATGTATAGAGGACTGTGTCCTGGGGGTATTAGGGGAGGACCAGACGGGATTTGTGAAGGGACGGCAATTGACTGCTCCTAAATGTTATAATGGTGCCAGCGGAGGGTCGCGAGGTAGAGGTGGTAATAGCCATGGATGCAGAAAAGGCCTTTGATTGGGTGGAGTGGAAGTACTTGTGGGTTCGGGCAAGGATTGGTGGATTGGGTCTGGTTGCTATCACAGGCACCGGTGGCGAATGTAAGGACCAAACGGGTCCGGTCAGAATACTTTAGTTTGTGTAGGGGGACAAGACAGGGATGTCCACTTTCCCCACTACTGTTTGCCCTGGCCATAGAGCTCTTAGGTCATTGAATGTCTGGCGGGGGATAGTGAGAGGGGGGTGGATCATAGGGTCTCGCTCTAGCGGACAAATTGCTCCTTTACATGAAATGAAAATCAATTATTGTCACAAGTAGGCTTCAAATGAAGTTACTGTGAAAAGCCCCTAGTCACCACATTCCGGCACCTGTTCGCAGGTTCAATTCCTCACAGGAATTGAACCTGCGCTGCTGGCTTTGTTCTGCTTTACAAGCCAGCTATTTAGCCCACTGTGCTAAACCAGCCTCTACATGAAAGACCCGTTGGGAGGGATGCCTGGAATTATGGAGATATTGGAAGAATTTGGTTGGTTCTCAGGCTACAAGTTAAATATGGTAAGAGCGAGGTGTTCGCGATCCAGACACGGGGGCAGGACAGGAGACTGAGGAAGTTACCGTTTAAAGTGGTGGGGAAGAGTTTTAGGTACCTGGGGTTCCAGGTGGCTAGGGACTTGGGTCAGCTCCATTGGTTAAATCTGGGCAGGGTGGTCGAGCAAATGAAAGGAGACTTCCGTAGGTGGGACATGCTCCCCCTGTCATTGGCGGGGAGGGTACAGACTGTGAAGATGGCAGTCCTCCCGAGGTTGCTGTTTCTTTTTCAATGTCTTCCAATTTTTGTCCGGAAGGCTTTTTTCAGGAAAATGAACACGGCGGTCTCTGGTTTTGTATGGGCTGGTAAGACCCTGAGGGTAAAGAAGGTACTTTTGGAACGGGGGCACTGGCAGGGGGTCTTGGCCCTTCCGAATTTTATTAACTATTACTGGGCCGCCAACATATCGATGGTTAGGAAGTGGGTAGTGGGGGAGGGGTCAGTGTGGGAGCGAGTGGAGGCGACATCTTGTAAGGGTATGAGTTTGGAGGCTTTACTAAAGGCGCCCATGCCGTTCTCGCCGGCTAGGTACTCCACAAGCCCGGTGGTGGTGGCAGCCCTGAGGCTGGGGACAATGGAGACAGCACATGAGATTGGAGGGGGCATCAGTGTGGTCACTGATCTGTGATAATCACCGGTTTGTTCCACGAGGACTGGATGGGGGCTTTGGGAGGTGGCAGCGGGCAGGGATTGAGAGATTTGGGGATCTCTTCATTGAGGACTTTGTCCTGTTGCTGATTTTGCCTTGGTTCAATTGCTCTTTTATTACCTTTGCTCTCGAGTCGCCAGGTGGGCAGGATGATATTTCTTTCAGGAAACCTCAAAGCTTGCATTTTCTTCCACCTGCTGTGGAGTTTTATTGCCTCAGTATGTGTAGCTTTGCTCTGAAAGGTTTTCCACCCAGAAGTCAGCCTGATCCACAGTCAAGCTGGGAGTACTCCAGAGGACACCAGACCTTTATCTACTGCCCGGAGGTTAAAATCAACCAAGCATAAAACTGGAGATGTATCAAGGGTGGCCCACTTACCCCACTCCCCATCTGCCAACTCACATTCCCAACTAAAATTGTGGCTTGTTGCTGATTTTCTCCTTGGTTCAATTGCTCTGTTTTATTACCTTTGCTCTCGAGTCACCAGGTATCTTTATGATACCGCCACGAGGTTCAAGTCCGAGTAATGATCAATAACTCAATACACCGATTAGTAAGATTTAAATCAAAGCACATTTATTATACACCGTAATCGCTACTCATGCACAAAATCTACATCTAAGCTACTTCTACAACTAACAGGCCTATACTTAACTTTGGACTGGCCCACCAGGTCAGGGGAACAAATGGCCTTTCGTTCGGGTTCTGAGTCTGCGGGATTCGAAGTTGGTACGGATTGGTAGCCAGGAGCACCTATCTCGTAGCGAGCGTTGAATTAAGAGTCGATTTCGGCGGGAGAATCAGCTGGTGAGTCAGTTTCAGCGGGAGCAGTGCGGAAGTGGCTGCTGGGAGGTAAGTCTGTCCTTTAAAAGCATTTGTCTTTGCAGGGGCAGGCCAGTCGATTTCGGCGGGAGTGGAGCTGGCTGGTTAGTCAATTTCAGCAGGAGCTGAGAATTTAAAAAAAAAAATTAGTGTTTTAGGCGGGAACAGGAAGTCGACCCGCGGACGTCTGGGAAGACCCTCACCAATAAATTCTGGTGGAGAGGAAACCCGAGACACTACACGTGTAGTGTCTCCCACCCGCCCTCCTCCTCTAACCTAATAATAAAACCCATTGGTCTGAGGTAAGTACCATATTTTATTATATTATTATTTTTTATAAAAAATTTAATTTAGTTGTTAGCCAGATCTTGGTAGAAAGTTAGAGGAATGGCAGGGAAGGGAGTGCAATGTTCCTCCTGCAGGATGTTTGAGGTGAGGGATGCAGTTAGTGTCCCTGCTGATTTTACCTGCAGGAAGTGCTGCCATCTCCAGCTCCTCCAAGACCGAGTTAGGGAACTGGAGCTGGAGTTGGAAGAACTTCGGATCATTCGGGAGGCAGAAGGGGTCATAGATAGCAGCTTCAGGGAATTAGTTACACCAAAGATTGGAGATAGGTGGGTAACTGTAAGAGGGACTGGGAAAAAGCAGTCAGTGCAGGGATCCCCTGCGGTCGTTCCCCTGAGAAACAAGTATACCGCTTTGGATACTTGTGGGGGGGGGGGGACTTACCAGGGGTAAGCCATGGGGTACGGGCCTCTGGCACGGAGTCTGTCCCTGTTGCTCAGAAGGGAAGGGGGGAGAGGAGCAGAGCATTAGTAATTGGGGACTCTATAGTCGGGCACAGATAGGCGATTTTGTAGGAGCGTGAGAGACTCACGTTTGGTATGTTGCCTCCCAGGTGCAAGGGTACGTGATGTCTCGGATCGTGTTTTCCGGGTCCTTAGGGGGAGGGGGAGCAGCCCCAAGTCGTGGTCCACATTGGCACTAACGACATAGGTAGGAAAGGGGACAAGGATGTCAGGCAGGCTTTCAGGGAGCTAGGATGGAAGCTCAGAACTAGAACAAACAGAGTTGTTATCTCTGGGTTGTTGCCCGTGCCACGTGATAGTGAGATGAGGAATAGGGAGAGAGAGCATTTAAACACGTGGCTACAGGGATGGTGCAGGCGGGAGGGATTCAGATTTCTGGATAACTGGGGCTCTTTCTGGGGAAGGTGGGACCTCTACAGACAGGATGGTCTACATCTGAACCTGAGGGGCACAAATATCCTGGGGGGGAGATTTGTTAGTGCTCTTTGGGGGGGTTTAAACTAATGCAGCAGGGGCATGGGAACCTGGATTGTAGTTTTAGGGTAAGGGAGAATGAGAGTATAGAGGTCAGGAGCACAGATTTGACGTCGCAGGAGGGGGCCAGTGTTCAGGTAGGTGGTTTGAAGTGTGTCTACTTCAATGGCAGGAGTATACGAAACAAGGTAGGGGAACTGGCAGCATGGGTTGGTACCTGGGACTTCGATGTTGTGGCCATTTCGGAGACATGGATAGAGCAGGGACAGGAATGGATGTTGCAGGTTCCGGGGTTTAGGTGTTTTAGTAAGCTCAGAGAAGGAAGCAAAAGAGGGGGAGGTGTGGCGCTGCTAGTCAAGAGCAGTATTACGGTGGCGGAGAGGATGCTAGATGGGGACTCTTCTTCCAAGGTAGTATGGGCTGAAGTTAGAAACAGGAAAGGAGAGGTCACCCTGTTGGGAGTTTTTTATAGGCCTCCTCATAGTTCTAGGGATGTAGAGGAAAGGATGGCGAAGATGATTCTGGATAAGAGCGAAAGTAACAGGGTAGTTATTATGGGAGACTTTAACTTTCCAAATATTGACTGGAAAAGATATAGTTCGAGTACAATAGATGGGTCATTTTTTGTACAGTGTGTGCAGGAGGGTTTCCTGAAACAATATGTCGACAGGCCAACAAGAGGCGAGGCCACGTTGGATTTGGTTTTGGGTAATGAACCAGGCCAGGTGTTGGATTTGGAGGTAGGAGAGCACTTTGGGGACAGTGGCCACAATTCGGTGACGTTTACGTTAATGATGGAAAGGGATAAGTATACACCGCAGGGCAAGAGTTATAGCTGGGGGAAGGGCAATTATGATGCCATTATGACTTGGGGGGGATAAGGTGGAGAAGTAGGCTGCAAGTGTTGGGCACACTGGATAAGTGGGGCTTGTTCAAGGATCAGCTACTGCGTGTTCTTGATAAGTATGTACCGGTCAGGCAGGGAGGAAGGCGTCGAGCGAGGGAACCGTGGTTTACCAAGGAAGTGGAATCTCTTGTTAAGAGGAAGAAGGAGCCCTATGTGAAGATGAGGTGTGAAGTTTCAGTTGGGGCGATGGATAGTTAAAAGGTAGCGAGGAAGGATCTAAAGAGAGAGCTAAGACGAGCAAGGAGGGGACATGAGAAGTATTTGGCAGGAAGGATCAAGGAAAACCCAAAAGCTTTCTATAGGTATGTCAGGAATAAGCGAATGACTAGGGAAAGAGTAGGACCAGTCAAGGACAGGGATGGGAAATTGTGTGTGGAGTCTGAAGAGATAGGCGAGATACTAAATGAATATTTTTTGTCAGTATTCACTCAGGAAAAAGATAATGTTGTGGAGGAGAATGCTGAGCCGCAGGCTAATAGAATAGATGGCATTGAGGTACGTAGGGATGAGGTGTTGGCAATTCTGGACAGGCTGAAAATAGATAAGTCCCCGGGACCTGATGGGATTTATCCTAGGATTCTCTGGGAGGCCAGGGAAGAGATTGCTGGACCTTTGGCTTTGATTTTTATGTCATCATTGGCTACAGGAATAGTGCCAGAGGACTGGAGGACAGCAAATGTGGTCCCTTTGTTCAAAAAGGGGAGCAGAGACAACCCCGGCAACTATAGACCGGTGAGCCTCACGTCTGTAGTGGGTAAAGTCTTGGAGGGGATTATAAGAGACAAGATTTATAATCATCTAGATAGGAATAATATGATCAGGGATAGTCAGCATGGCTTTGTGAAGGGTAGGTCATGCCTCACAAACCTTATTGAGTTCTTTGAGAAGGTGACTGAACAGGTAGATGAGGGTAGAGCAGTTGATGTGGTGTATATGGATTTCAGCAAAGCATTTGATAAGGTTCCCCACAGTAGGCTATTGCAGAAAATACGGAGGCTGGGGATTGAGGGTGATTTAGAGATGTGGATCAGAAATTGGCTAGCTGAAAGAAGACAGAGGGTGGTGGTTGATGGGAAATGTTCAGAATGGAGTACAGTCACAAGTGGAGTACCACAAGGATCTGTTCTGGGGCCGTTGCTGTTTGTCATTTTTATCAATGACCTAGAGGAAGGCACAGAAGTGTGGGTGAGTAAATTTGCAGACGATACTAAAGTTGGTGGTGTTGTCGATAGTGTGGAAGGATGTAGCAGGTTACAGAGGGATATAGATAAGCTGCAGAGCTGGGCTGAGAGGTGGCAAATGGAGTTTAATGTAGAGAAGTGTGAGGTGATTCACTTTGGAAGGAATAACAGGAATGCGGAATATTTGGCTAATGGTAAAGTTCTTGAAAGTGTGGAAGAGCAGAGGGATCTAGGTGTCCATGTACATAGATCCCTGGAAGTTGCCACCCAGGTTGATAGGGTTGTGAAGAAGGCCTATGGAGTGTTGGCCTTTATTGGTAGAGGGATTGAGTTCCGGAGTCAGGAGGTCATGTTGCAGCTGTACAGAACTCTGGTTCGGCCGCATTTGGAGTATTGCGTACAGTTCTGGTCACCGCATTATAGGAAGGACGTGGAGGCTTTGGAGCGGGTGCAGAGGAGATTTACCAGGATGTTGCCTGGTATGGAGGGAAAATCTTATGAGGAAAGGCTGATGGACTTGAGGTTGTTTTCGTTGGAGAGAAGAAGGTTAAGAGGAGACTTAATAGAGGCATACAAAATGATCAGGGGGTTAGATAGGGTGGACAGTGAGAGCCTTCTCCCGCGGATGGAAATGGCCGGCACGAGGGGACATAACTTTAAACTGAGGGGTAATAGATATAGGACAGAGGTCAGAGGTAGGTTCTTTACGCAAAGAGTAGTGAGGCCGTGGAATGCCCTACCTGCTACAGTAGTGAACTCGCCAACATTGAGGGCATTTAAAAGTTTATTGGATAAACATATGGATGATAATGGCATAGTGTAGGTTAGATGGCTTTTGTTTCGGTGCAACATCGTGGGCCGAAGGGCCTGTACTGCGCTGTATTGTTCTATGTTCTATGTTCTAAGACTTACAATTTCGATCTTCACTGCTCTGGTGACGGTCAATGTTGGTTTGTTGTTGCTGGGTGACCCGGGCAGGAAGAAGAGCGTGAAGAGAGCGAAGAGGTGGAGAAGAAGAGAACGATTTGAACTTGGGGCTCAATTCTTATAGTCCCCAGGGGCTTCCCGCCTTTCGGGGCAGACCCTGTACCTGGTCCCAAGTGATTGAACTTTGCCCCAATCGCTTGGTTCGATTTTCTCCAATGCTGGAGCGGTTCCCTGATCGATGGGCGGTCTTGAGGTGCTCGTTCACCTCCTTTGTGTTGGCTCCTGCTGGCGCCGAGGAGTCTGGCTTTGCTTTGTGTGTCCAAAATGTTACTTATTGTTCCCGGGGATTGCTCATCAGTATGCAGATGGCTGCTACTTTGTTATGCTGATGGCCGCTGGTATCAATGTTGTCTGGCCTTTTCAGAGGTAAATATACAGCAAACCTGCAGCTGCTGGTTTCTGTCAATGTTGCCTGACTTTCCCATCAGCCTTTGCCATTCGCCATTTTAAACCGGGAGTTGGCCAATTTAAGTGGCTACACTCCCTCCTTGTGATCCAAACGCAATGCGTGAAGGATCACATAATTACGTTGCTTTCCATTCCCTGACCTGGGTAGCACTTCTTTCATGGCCTCTACACTGACCATAACTATGCAAAAATATTTTAACTGACAATTCTAAGGGGCGCTATGTCAAACAGGGACATGCATTACAAAACAATAAAAATGGGAACCTCTAACTATTCTTAATACACTACACTCACTTAAACATTTCATCACTCTAACTTCCTCAACCATACAAGCAAAATCATAGCGGTTTATACACATTTTTCCTGGCTTGGCTCTCAAGCTCAGGATTGTACAATTGCTCATGAACATTTCTTTACATCTCTTTATTTACAATAAAACCGCAAATGAATGCTCTTAATTATAGATCGCTGGGGTCGGGGGTCTGGTCGTATCCGAAAATAGAGGATCTGATCCTATATACCGGGGTGCGAGCGCGGTAGGCTCTCCTTCTCCATTTTCTTAGACTCATAGTCTGCACGATGCAGCAGAGTATCGCCAATACCAACAAGGATTCTATCACGTAGGACAGGGAATACCAGGTTATAAACCTGTCACACCAAGATGGTGCGGTGTCGCTGGTGACTGGGCTCTGGGTACTGTGGGGAAGTGAATCATTAACGGCTGGGGGGCTTGAAGTCATGGGGTTCGTGTTCACGCGCAACCAAATGTCCATTATCATGATGTACAATCCGAAAGATGTCCCCATGGGTGCGTCTTCTTTCACTTCACTTCTCTTAGAACATAGAACATAGAACATAGAACAATACAGCGCAGTACAGGCCCTTCGGCCCACGATGTTGCACCGAAACAAAAGCCATCCAACCTACACTATGCCATTGTCATCCATATGTTTATCCAATAAACTTTTAAATGCCCTCAATGTTGGCGAGTTCACCACTGTAGCAGGTAGGGCATTCCACGGCCTCACTACTCTTTGCGTAAAGAACCTACCTCTGACCTCTGTCCTATATCTATTACCCCTCAGTTTAAAGTTATGTCCCCTCGTGCCAGCCATATCCATCCGCGGGAGAAGGCTCTCACTGTCCACCCTATCCAACCCCCTGATCATTTTGTATGCCTCTATTAAGTCTCCTCTTAACCTTCTTCTCTCCAACGAAAACAACCTCAAGTCCATCAGCCTTTCCTCATAAGATTTTCCCTCCATACCAGGCAACATCCTGGTAAATCTCCTCTGCACCCGCTCCAAAGCCTCCACGTCCTTCCTATAATGCGGTGACCAGAACTGTGCGCAATATTCCAAATGCGGCCGTACCAGAGTTCTGTACAGCTGCAACATGACCTCCCGACTCCGGAACTCAATCCCTCTACCAATAAAGGCCAACACTCCATAGGCCTTCTTCACAACCCTATCAACCTGGGTGGCAACTTTCAGGGATCTATGTACATGGACACCTAGATCCCTCTGCTCATCCACACTTTCAAGAACTTTACCATTAGCCAAATATTCCACATTCCTGTTATTCCTTCCAAAGTGAATCACCTCACACTTCTCTACATTAAACTCCATTTGCCACCTCTCGGCCCAGCTCTGCAGCTTATCTATATCCCTCTGTAATCTGCTACATCCTTCCACACTATCGACAACACCACCGACTTTAGTATCGTCTGCAAATTTACTCACCCACCCTTCTGCGCCTTCCTCTCGGTCATTGATAAAAATGACAAACAGCAACGGCCCCAGAACAGATCCTTGTGGTACTCCACTTGTGACTGTACTCCATTCTGAACATTTCCCATCAACCACCACCCTCTGTCTTCTTTCAGCTAGCCAATTTCTGATCCACATCTCTAAATCACCCTCAATCCCCAGCCTCCGTATTTTTTGCAATAGCCTACCGTGGGGAACCTTATCAAACGCTTTGCTGAAATCCATATACACCACATCAACTGCTCTACCCTCGTCTACCTGTTCAGTCACCTTCTCAAAGAACTCAATAAGGTTTGTGAGGCATGACCTACCCTTCACAAAGCCATGCTGACTATCCCTGATCATATTATTCCTATCTAGATGATTATAAATCTTGTCTCTTATAATCCCCTCCAAGACTTTACCCACTACAGACGTGAGGCTCACCGGCCTATAGTTGCCGGGGTTCTCTCTGCTCCCCTTTTTGAACAAAGGGACCACATTTGCTGTCCTCCAGTCCTCTGGCACTATTCCTGTAGCCAATGATGACATAAAAATCAAAGCCAAAGGTCCAGCAATCTCTTCCCTGGCCTCCCATAGAATCCTAGGATAAATCCCATCAGGTCCCGGGGACTTATCTATTTTCAGCCTGTCCAGAATTGCCAACACCTCTTCCCTACGTACCTCAATGCCATCTATTCTATTAGCCTGGGGCTCAGCATTCTCCTCCACAACATTATCTTTTTCCTGAGTGAATACTGACGAAAAATATTCATTTAGTATCTCGCCGAGCTCTTCAGACTCCACACACAATTTCCCATCCCTGTCCTTGACTGGTCCTACTCTTTCCCTAGTCATTCGCTTATTCCTGACATACCTATAGAAAGCTTTTGGGTTTTCCTTGATCCTTCCTGCCAAATACTTCTCATGTCCCCTCCTTGCTCGTCTTAGCTCTCTCTTTAGATCCTTCCTCGCTACCTTGTAACTATCCATCGCCCCAACCGAAACTTCACACTTCATCTTCACATAGGCCTCCTTCTTCCTCTTAACAAGAGATTCCACTTCCTTGGTAAACCACGGTTCCCTCGCTCGACGCCTTCCTCCCTGTCTGACCGGTACATACTTATCAAGAACACGCAGTAGCTGATCCTTGAACAAGCTCCACTTATCCAGTGTGCCCAACACTTGCAGCCTACTTCTCCACCTTATCCCCCCCCAAGTCACGTCTAATGGCATCATAATTGCCCTTCCCCCAGCTATAACTCTTGCCCTGCGGTGTATACTTATCCCTTTCCATCATTAACGTAAACGTCACCGAATTGTGGTCACTGTCCCCAAAGTGCTCTCCTACCTCCAAATCCAACACCTGGCCTGGTTCATTACCCAAAACCAAATCCAACGTGGCCTCGCCTCTTGTTGGCCTGTCAACATATTGTTTCAGGAAACCCTCCTGCACACACTGTACAAACAACGACCCATCTATTGTACTCGAACTATATCTTTTCCAGTCAATATTTGGAAAGTTAAAATCTCCCATAATAACTACCCTGTTACTTTCGCTCATATCCAGAATCATCTTCGCCATCCTTTCCTCTACATCTCTAGAACTATTAGGAGGCCTATAAAAAACTCCCAACAGGGTGACCTCTCCTTTCCTGTTTCTAACTTCAGCCCATACTACCTCGGCAGAAGAGTCCCCATCTAGCATCCTCTCCGCCACCGTAATACTGCTCTTGACTAGCAGCGCCACACCTCCCCCTCTTTTGCCTCCTTCTCTGAGCTTACTAAAACACCTAAACCCCGGAACCTGCAACATCCATTCCTGTCCCTGCTCTATCCATGTCTCCGAAATGGCCACAACATCGAAGTCCCAGGTACCAACCCACGCTGCCAGTTCCCCTACCTTGTTTCGTATACTCCTGGCATTGAAGTAGACACACTTCAAACCACCTACCTGAACACTGGCCCCCTCCTGCGATGTCAAATCTGTGCTCCTGACCTCTATACTCTCATTCTCCCTTACCCTAAAACTACAATCCAGGTTCCCATGCCCCTGCTGCATTAGTTTAAACCCCCCCAAAGAGCACTAACAAATCTCCCCCCCAGGATATTTGTGCCCCTCAGGTTCAGATGTAGACCATCCTGTCTGTCGAGGTCCCACCTTCCCCAGAAAGAGCCCCAGTTATCCAAAAATCTGAAACCCTCCCGCCTGCACCATCCCTGTAGCCACGTGTTTAAATGCTCTCTCTCCCTATTCCTCATCTCACTATCACGTGGCACGGGCAACAACCCAGAGATAACAACTCTGTTTGTTCTAGTTCTGAGCTTCCATCCTAGCTCCCTGAAAGCCTGCCTGACATCCTTGTCCCCTTTCCTACCTATGTCGTTGGTGCCAATGTGGACCACGACTTGGGGCTGCTCCCCCTCCCCCCTAAGGACCCGGAAAACACGATCCGAGACATCACGTACCCTTGCACCTGGGAGGCAACATACCAAACGTGAGTCCCTCACGCTCCCACAAAATCTCCTATCTGTGCCCCTGACTATAGAGTCCCCAATTACTAATGCTCTGCTCCTCTCCCCCCTTCCCTTCTGAGCAACAGGGACAGACTCCGTGCCAGAGGCCCGTACCCCATGGCTTACCCCTGGTAAGTCGTCCCCCCCACAAGTATCCAAAGCGGTATACTTGTTTCTCAGGGGAACGACCGCAGGGGATCCCTGCACTGACTGTTTTTTCCCAGTCCCTCTTACAGTTACCCACCTATCTCCAATCTTTGGTGTAACTAATTCCCTGAAGCTGCTATCTATGACCCCTTCTGCCTCCCGAATGATCCGAAGTTCTTCCAACTCCAGCTCCAGTTCCCTAACTCGGTCTTGGAGGAGCTGGAGATGGCAGCACTTCCTGCAGGTAAAATCAGCAGGGACACTAACTGCATCCCTCACCTCAAACATCCTGCAGGAGGAACATTGCACTCCCTTCCCTGCCATTCCTCTAACCTTCTACCAAGATCTGGCTAACAACTAAATTAAATTTTTATAAAAAATAATAATAATATAATAAAAATATGGTACTTACCTCAGACCAAAGGGTTTTATTATTAGGTTAGAGGAGGAGGGCGGGTGGGAGACACTACACGTGTAGTGTCTCGGGTTTCCTCTCCACCAGAATTTATTGGTGAGGGTCTTCCCAGACGTCCGCGGGTCGACTTCCTGATCCCGCCTAAAAAAACTAATTTAAAAAAAAAGAAAAATTCTCAGCTCCTGCTGAAATTGACTAACCAGCTGCTCTCACGCCGCCGAAATCGACTGGCCTGCCCCTGCAAAGAGAAGTGCTTTTAAAGGTTGACTTACCTCCCAGCAACCTCCTTCCGCAATGCTCCCGCTGAAACTGACTAACCAGCTGCTCTCACGCCGCCGAAATCGACTGGCCTGCCCCTGCAAAGAGAAGTGCTTTTAAAGGTTGACTTACCTCCCAGCAACCTCCTTCCGCAATGCTCCCGCTGAAACTGACTAACCAGCTGCTCTCACGCCGCCGAAATCGACACTTCTCTTCTCTTCTCCGGTCCTGGAGCCTCTGGAGTTCGTGGAATCAAGCATAGTGTCTGTAACTATCTTGGTTGAACATCTCGTATGATCGTCTGACTGTCCTTTAGTGCCAATTACTCCCTTTATAATTGGTCACTATGTGTGACTCCCTCATTTTTTTTTCTCCAAAACCCGAATTTTAGAACAAGACACACTTTCAAATAATGAAGTGCGAGCCGTCTCGCAGACTGTGCGATTCACCATCCAAATGTTTCAGGATGTAAATAGCATGCGGTTGGCAACCTAAGGGTTACCTGAAACCAAACAAAACTTTTTGAACTAAAATTTCCAAAATGAGATGCGTATAGGCCGCGACGGGTAAGAGTTGGATGGAGTCCCCAGGTAGGACGGCTACCAATGCCGTGTCTCCCCTACCCGAGCGTAGCTGACCGGAGGGGGGTTCCCAGGCAGGGCGGGTCCCAAGCCGTTTCTCCACTGCCTGAGCAACCAACAAGAACGGGCAAGAAATGTAGTCATCGTGGGGGGCTGCCGTAGTGGTTCTACCTTCGAATCAGAAGGGCAGTTACGAACGGGTGTCTGGTATCTGTCGACAGACTAGTTCTGCTGAACTGGCGTCTGGGACCTTAACAAGTCTCTGTGGGTAAGTCCTCAGAGGTTTCTGCTGATGAGCATGCGGACAAGTTCTCCGAGGTTTCGGCCAAAAGGGCGTGGGGCCGTGGAAATGTTGTTTTCCTGTCTGACAAACAACATTTAACAAACTTACAAACAACGTAAAACATGCTGCAGGTTCCATCAGAAAGGACACCGTTTCTCCCAAGCGGTTCCTTTTAAAACATCATCTGGACACCTCAGTTGTCGGTTGCAAACAGGGTCGCCAAGGGGTTCTCGTTCTGGGAGTCAGACTCAAGATCGTCATCTTCTTCTGGGTGCCAAACTCTTGAATGTATTAAGGTTGATAGGGCTGCATGGTGTGATTTGGCGTCGCTCTCGTCGTTTCGGACGAGTCTGTATGAGTTGTCTCTGTGCCAATAGATGGTGTATAGTTGTGTGGGGACGGAATCGGGGTCGTCATGGTAGGTCGGTGGTGGGGTTTATTTAGGAAAGTGATCATGAAGGGATCACTCGGATCGTAGTCGGATTCGCTGGGTGTGGGTCCTGTTGCATGGGGATAGTAGGGAGGCATGCGGTGGCTATCGTCCGAGTCACAGTCGCTGTCTCTGCTGCTGCAGTCGGTGAGCGTTCCGGGGCGGAGTGCATATTTCGGGGGTGGAGTCGAGGTCGAGTCCGTGGCAAGGCTGGACATGTTGGGGGATGGTAGGGTTACGTTGGCTGTGGGCGGGGTGTGGTGTGCTGCGTCGAGCATGACATGGTGTGAGTGGTTAGACTGTGTTCCATATGCCTTCAGCTGGTTGATATGGAACCACGCAGTCTTACCGTTGGGATACTTTATCTTGTATACGGAAGAGCCTACTTTGTCCACAATGGAGTACGGACCCCAGTACTTTAGTGACAGGAATGTGCTGGGGTTGTATACGGAGAGCATGACTTGCTGTCCTACACTGTACTCAGTCGCATGCACTGTCTTGTCGAAACAAGCCTTGCTCTGTTTCTTCCTTGTGCCCAATTTCATTGCGGCTGCCAGCTGAGCCGTTTTAACATTATTCACTAATTGCTCTACTGCTTTCCTGTGTGTGAGGGCCGTCACCTCGGGGCTGGTCAAGTCTAAACCTAATAAACATTCTCTGCCTTTCATGGGGCGTCCGGTCATGAGGGTGTGTGGGGTGTAACCTGTGGAAGTTGAAATTGTATTACGCAGAAACATCAGCGCAAAAGGGAGGACTGAGTCCCAAGTGGTGTTGTTTTGCTGGACCATTTTTCTGAGGGTGGATTTTAGGGTCCGATTCATGCGCTCCACGATACCACTCGACTGTGGGTGGTATGCTATGTGGAATTTTTGGGTGATGCCAAATATCGTGAGGACGTTCTGCATGACACGTCCCGTAAAATGGGAACCTTGGTCGGATTCAATGCTGTGGGGGAGTCCCCATCTTGTAAAGATGTGGTGGGTCAAAACCTTGGCTGTGGTTTTTGCAGTGTTTGTTCTGGCTGGGAATGCTGCCACCCATTTCGTAAACATGTCTATCACCACAAGTACATATTTATAACCATTCCTGCAAGGGGGCAATGGTCCTATAAAACCAATCTGGAGGTTAGTCCAGGGGCCATTAACGGGTCGGGTGTGGCTGAGTTGAACCTTTTTGGCATATCTGTCCGGATTATTCTGAGCGCAGATAAGACAATTCTCGATGTAGTGATTAACATCGTCCTTTAAATTCGGCCGCCAACAAAGCTGCTTGAGGTGGGCTGTAGTGGGATCGATTCCCTGATGTCCATGACCGTCATGGAATAAACAAATCAGTTGATTCCAGTCCTGTTCAGGAACCACATAAAGGATGTCTTTTAACACCACACAGTCATGTGTGGTCAGAGCATTTTTAAATCTCTCGTAGGGTGCTGGATATTTTCCTTTTAAAATCCTCCTGAGACTGCTGTCCTGCTTCTGGGCCTCCACTAGATCCTCGATCCTAGTCTGTGAGACCTGAACTGCATTCACTGGTGCGCTTTCGGGGGGTGTCCAAAAATATCCGTATCTGGAACCTGCTTTAGCTAGTGCGTCGGCTTTCACATTTCCAGGGGGGGGAGGAACGATGGTGACTTTGAACTTTGACTATCCCAAAAGTCCTGTTCAGTGCTCTCTCCAAAATGTGACGGTGCAATGGGGCTGAGGGAAGGGATTTTCCGTCTGCGGAAACAAATCCTCTTGCTTTCCACAGGGGCAGGAATTCCATGAGGCTGTTGCAGACATAGAGGCTGTCCGAGTACATGTCTGCTGGGCTGGGGAAGGAATCTGGGTGTTCCACTATATATGCGATGGCCACAAGCTCTGCTGCCTGCGCGCCTAAGTGGCCTGGAAGTTTTAATGATATTTCCTCTAGGGCGCGTCCCTGCGCGTCCTCAACATAAATACCACAACCTGTTATGCACTTCCCATCCAAGACTGTGGAAGATCCATCCACATAGATCTTTATGGGCTCGCATGTGTCTGTGTGCTGGGGGCTCTGGGTTGAACTACCTATCTATCTGGAGGGTGTTTTAGCAATAAAGGGGCCTGTGTTGTGGTGTGGAGAGATAATTTCACATTCATGGGGGGTTCCGGGGTACTGTAGGTTGTCGGCTAAAAAGGTGTGCGCCTTTGTCCGTTTAACAGTGATGTCCCGTCCCTGCAAGAGAAGGGTCCATCTAGCTGCTCTAATCTGGCTTACTGTACCGCCCTTGAGTCGTCTGTCCAGTAAAAGTTGGGTGGGGGTGTGTTCGGTGAGAATTGCGATGGGGTTCAGTCTGGTCATATACGAAAAATACTGAACTGCCCAAAATACTGCGAGCAGGTACCTCTCTCAGGCTGAAAATCCCTGCTCCACAGCAACTAAAATTCTGGAGGTGTAAGCTACGGGCCTTAACTCGTCGTGCCGTTCCTGGAGGAGCACGGCCGAAAGGGTGCGGTCTGTGGTTGCTACCTCTATAGCGTAAGGGGAAAGTGGGTCTGGAACTTGTAGTGCTATGAGTGATTGCTTCAACGCATCCACAACATCCGTATGCTGCGCAAGCCATTCCCAGGGGGCTCCTTTCTTGAGGAGGTCTGAGAGGGGTGCTGCCTTGCTGACGAAACCGTCAATGCGGTTTCGGCAGTAGCCAACCAGTCCTAAAAACGACCGGAGGGCTGAAACGTTCTGGGGAAGGGGCAATTTAGCAATCGAGTCAATCGTTTCATGCTTGATCTCGCGTTTACCATGTGTAATAATTGTTCCCAAATATATCACCTTATCTTCCAAAATCTGGGCCTTTTTGGGGTTGACTTTACAACCGATTGAATGTAAGAGTTCCAGGAGTTCGGACAGAAGCTCAATGTGCTCTTCCTTGGTGTTTGTCTGCAGTAGTAGGTCATCTACATACTCAACCAGACATTCGGGGCGAGAGAATTTGGCTAAACCATTTGCCAGCTGTCGGTGGAAAATGGAGGGGGAGTTGTGGAATCCTTGTGGCAGGCATGTCCATGTGTACTGCTGATTTTTAAAGGTGAAGGCAAATTTGTACTGGCACGCCTTTGCCAATGGAATGGACCAGAATCCATTACTGACATCCAAAACTGTAAAGAATCGGGAATTGAGTCCCTGCTTGAGCATGGTCTCGGGACTTGTTGCTACTGTGGGGGCTGCTGTGGGGGTGATTTTGTTGAGTTCCCGGTAATCGATGGTCAGTCGCCATGATCCATCAGGCTTTCTCACTGGCCAAATCGAGGCATTATTAGTGGAGGCTACTGATCTAAGTACGCCCTGCTCTAATAAGCTTTCTGTTACCGTTGAGATTTCTCCCTCTGCCTCTTGGGGAAATCCATCTTGTTTTTGGGGTCGAGGGTCAGGTCCTGTTATTTGTACGGTGCCAGTCATCCGTCCACAGTCGTGCTTGTGGGTCGCGAATGCTGCCCTGTTCTTTTGCAGAACTGCCCTAACCTGCTTGTCCGTGCTGAGCTTGGTCGGGTTGAACCAAAACTCGCCTACTGCGCTAATTTTGTTTGCGTATTCTCCTATGTTGAGCGTTGCGGGGGCTCTTGCTGACTTTGCCATCTTCCAGACACACTGGTTGACTGGATCAAATGAAAGATTGTGGGAATTCATGAAATCGATTCCCAGAATGTGTTCTGTTTTGTGGGGCAGATCTACTAAAACTACGGGGTGTTTGGTGGTGATGTTGCCGATTTGAATGGGTACAGGGGCTGTGATGTGTCCCTGCTGTGAGTGGCGTGTAAAGCCGCTGAGGGTGATGGTGGCTGTAGTGGGCCACGTGACTTTTTGAAACAGGATGGAGGAATTTATTGTGGTGCGGGACCCTCCTGTGTCCCAGAGAAATTCGATGGGCTGTCCCCGAATTTTCGCTGCAACTACAGCTGGCAATTTTAGCCAAATTCTCTCGCTCCGAATGTCTGGTTGAGTATGTAGACGACCTACTACTGCAGACAGACACCAAGGAAGAGCACATTGAGCTTCTGTCCGAACTCCTGGAACTCTTACACTCAATCGGTTGTAAAGTCAACGCCAAAAAGGCCCAGATATCTGCGTCGGCCTGCTTTTCCTCGGAAATTTTGACTGCGGGTTTGCTTTGTATAGATTGCTCCCAAGCGCGGGACAATCTTTTCACTACCCACTCCTCGTTATGGGCCTCCTCTGAGGGATCATAACTCACGCAAGCTTTCTGTCCTGTTCCTGTGGCATAGGAGATAAGGGTGCGGGTCCATTTGGCCATGTTGTCTGGGGACAAATGGGCGCGGTCTAAGTCTCCAAAGACTGCTGCAAAGTGGATCCACACGAGGCCAGCAAACGCTGTGGGGTGCTCGGATTTCTTTTGCCTGCATTTGTTGAGGCCATCTACGGAGTCACCCCGGTTATACCCAATCGAATCCAGGATCACGGTATGCATTTCTGCAAGGGTGCCTCCTCCTACATTCTGTGGGTCAGGAAGGGCTGCTGCTACTGAAGGGTCTAAACTTAAAACTGTGAGCTTTACATGCTCTCGCTCATCCAGGCCGTACATGGTCGCCTGATGCTTTACTGTGGCAAAGAAATGGTGGGGGTCTGAGGTGGGGAGGAACGGTGTGATCTTCTCGCACGCGTCCGTAATTGGGTCACTGTTAAGGGGGTGGAGTATAGAAATTCCGCATCGTCTGATGTGGCTGTGGATGTGGATGTGGTTACTGGGTTCATTGGAGCCTGAAATATCTGCTCTCTGGGGGGTTGGGGATCTTTCCTCTTTTGTGGCTTTCCCTGCGCACATGTTCCCTGAACATATCTGTGCACTGTTTCATTCAATTCTTCCCAATCAGGGCTGTCTTCCTGATCTAATTTCGCGCCAAAGGTTTCCTGGAAGCCTTTCTGAACTGAAAGCAGCGATTGCAGCTCTGCAATCTGCCATCCAAAACCGTAAAGAATCAGGAATTGAGTCCCTGCTTGAGCATGGTCTCGGGACCTGTTGCTACTGTGGGGGCTGCTGTGGGGGTGATTTTGTTGAGTTCCCGGTAATCGATGGTCAGTCGCCATGATCCATCGGGCTTTCTCACTGGCCAAATCGAGGCATTATTAGTGGAGGCTACTGATCTAAGTACGCCCTGCTCTAATAAGCTTTCTATTACCCGAGATTTCTCCCTCTGCCTCTTGGGGAAATCCTTTTTGTTTTTGGGGTCGTGGGTCAGGTCCTGTTATTTGTACGGAGCCAGTCATCCGTCCACAGGACTGCACATTGCGTGTCCTGATAGGCCTTTTCATATTGAGACTGGAAGCTGCTTAAGCTGCAGACAAGACTGGTGAGCCCTTTTGGCATCCTCCACCTCTCCATCTTTTGCTGCCAACTTCCTTCTCAATTCTAAATTCTCTTGCTCTACCTCGCTTACATCGACCTTACTCATTCGATGTATGCCCTCTACTTCTTTCCGGAGCGTCCTAAAGACCTCCTCTGTGCCTCGCAATTGTGCCAAGCAGGACACGATTGCCATCGGCTTGCGAGCTTTTCCTAAACTCTTTTTGTGGATCTCGCTCAGGTTCTCCCACCAAGTATGTCCTATACTCCCGGGGCCTGATTCCTCGTTGTCACAGAATTCATTCCAAAGGGCCATCCTTTCCCTTTGAGATATTTCCTGATCTCTTCCTCCCAAATGGGACATTGTCCCACTCTACTGCTGCTGGTCGCTGCGACCGCAAATGCCTCTGGATTCATGAGGCGTTGCATTGCCATCTTTCCTATCCGAATGCTGCTCTTCAAATTTGGGACAGGGGTATTAAGGCGGTGCTGTAAATATGGGTACGGCTTTCGCTACTTTCCGAAATACAAACTCCCGACAGTTTTGTCGCAACAAAAAATCTATCAGTTTTACCTTATCGCCCTGTTAGTTACGCATGCATACACACACTTCCGAATTATGAGTATTGATCAGAACTGCTTGAACACTTGTGGTTTTCTGTTCCCAATTGGATCTCTAATTCATATTCTGGGTTCTCCCGGAGTGGTTATGCCACTTCTTGATCGGCTCCCGCCAGATGTCGCCAAATAATGTTGCTAACTTTCCATTGGTTCAATTGCTCTGTTTTTTTACCTTTGCTCTCGAGTCGCCAGGTATCTTTATGATACCGCCACGAGGTTCAAGTCCAAGTAATGATCAATAACCCAATACACCAATTAGTAAGATTCAAATCAAAGCACATTTATTATACACAGTAATCGCTACTCATGCACAAATTCTACGTCAAAGCTACTTCTACAACTAACAGGCCTATACTTAACTTCGGACTGGCCCACCAGGTCAGGGGAACAAATGGCCTTTCGTTCAGGTTCTGAGTCTGCGGGATTCAAAGTTGGTACGGATTTGTAGCTAGGAGCGCCTATCTCGTAGCGAGTGTTGAATTAAGACTTACTTTGTTCGGTGGTCACTGCGCCGGTCACGGTCAATGTTGGTTCGTGTTGCTGGGTGATCCGGGCAGGATGAAGAGGTGAAGAGAGCTGAAGAGAGAGCGATTTGAACTTGGGGCTTAACTCTTATAGTCCCCAGGGGCTTCCCGCCTTTCGGGGCGGACCATGTACCTGGTCCCAAGTGATTGGACTTTGTCCCAATCGCTTGGTTCGATTTCTCCAATACTGGAGCGGTTCCCTGATTGATGGGCAGTCTTGAGGTGCTCGTTCACCTCCTTTGTGTTGGCTCCTGCTGGCGCCGAGGAGTCTGGCTTTGCTTTGTGTGTCCAAAATGTTACTTATTGTTCCCGGGGATTGCTCATCAGTATGCAGATGGCTGCTACTATGTTATGCTGATGGTCGCTGGTATCGATGTTGTCTGGCCTTTTCAGAGGTAAATACACAGCAAACCTGCAGCTGCTGGTTTCTGTCTATGTTGGCTGACTTTCCCATCAGCCTTTGCCATTCGCCATTTTAAATCGGGAGTTGGCCAATTTAGGTGGCTACACCTAAGTAAAGATGGTTTAAAGCTTCAAATTCCTAGTTGTGCACATCACCAACAATCTGTCCTGATCCACCCACGTCAATGTTAAGACCAAGAAAGCACAACAGAGCCTATACTTTCTCGGGAAACTAAGGAAATTCAGCATGTCCACATTGTGATTCTTACCAACCTTTACTGATACACCATAGAAAGCATCCTATATGGCTGCATCACAGCCTGGTATGGCAACTGCTCGGCCCAAGACCGTAAGAGAGTCGCGAACACAGCCCAGTCCATCACACAAACCCACTTCCCATTCATTGACTCCATCTACCCTTCCCGCTGCCTGTGGAAAGCGGGCAGCATAATCAAAGACCCCTCCCACCTGACTTACTCACTCTTCCAACTTCTTCCATCGGGTAGGAGGAACAAAATTTTGAGAACACGCATGAACAGATTCAAAAACAGCTTCTTTCCTGCTGTTACCAGACTCCTGAATGATCCTCTTATGGACTGAACTGATCTCTTCACACATCTTCTCTACTGAGTAATACTACACTCCTGAATGCTTCACCCGATGCCTTTGTCTATGTATTTACATTGTGTATTTTATGTTTGTTTTATGTTTTCTCTTTTCATGTACGGAATGATCTGTCTGAACTGTACGCAGAACAGGGGGTTGTTTGCTAGCGCTGTTGGGGAGGGTTTAAACTAATATGCCAGGGGGAGGGGAACCTAGGTAAGGAGTCAGAGAAAGAGGGAGCAAGGACCTGTGCAAACTGGATGGGTTACACCTGGTACTGATGTCCTGGAGGGATTGTTCGCTCCAGCGGTTGGGGAGGGTTTAAACTAATATGCCAGTACGATGGGATATAAGGATGTAATGAGTCAGAGAAAGAGGGAGAAAGGACAGAAACCAAAGGTAGAAAAGTGAATAAGAAAACCAATAGGCGGAGAAACCAAGGGTAAAATTCAAACAGGATAAAAGAGAAAAATAAGAGCAAGACAAACAATGTGAAAAAGACAAACTTAAAGGCTCTGTGTTAATGCACGGAGCATTTGCAATAAATTAAATTAACTAATCGCACAGATGGATATAAATGGGTACGATATAATTGGGATTATGGCTGCAGGGTGACCAGGGATGGGAACTGAATGTCCCAGGGTATTTAGTATTTAGGAAGGACAGGCATGAAAGAAATGGTGGCGTGGCACTGCTGGTTAAAGAGGAAATTAACACAATAGTGAGAAAGGATATTAGGTCTGACAATGTGGAGTCTGTATGGGTAGAGTTGAGAAATACCAAGGGGCAAAAAAACATTAGTAGGTGTCATATATAGACCCCCAAACTGTAGTGGTAATGTTGGGAATGGCATTAAACACAAAATTAGAGATGCATGCAATAAGGGAATATCGGTGATCATGGGTGATTTTAATCTGCACAGAGATTGGGAAAATCAAATTAGCCACAGTGCCAGAGAGGAGGAATTCCTGGAGTGTATACGAGATGGTTTTCTTGACCAATATGTGGAGTAACCAACTAGAGAGCAGGCCATCTTAGACTGGGTACTGTGTAATGAGAACGGAATCATTGCCAATCTAGCTGTGCGAGGCCCCTTGGGGATGAGCGACCACAACATGATAGAATTTTTTATCAAGATGGAGAGTGAAGTAGTTGATTCGGAGACTAGGGTGCTGAATCTTAATAAAAGAAACTATGAAGATATGAGGTGTGAGTGGGCCTTGATATATTGGGGAAAGTTACTTCAAGGGATGACAGTGGCAAATATTTAAGAAATGCATGGGGAAACTACAGCAACTGGTCATTCCTGTCTGACACAGAAGCAAAGGGGGTAAGAGGGCCAATCCATGGCATACAAAGGAAATTAGAAATAGTATCTGATCCAAGGAAGAAGCATATACATAGGCCAAGAAAAATAATAGGTCTGAGGATTGGGAGCAGTTTAGAATTCAGCAAAGAAGGATGAAGGGATTGAGTAAGAAGGGGAAAGTACAGTACGAAAGGAAGCTTGCAGGGAACATAAAGACTGGCACTAAGAGTTTCTACAGATATGTGAAGAGAAAGAGATAGGTAAAGACAGATGTAGGCCTCCTACAGACAGAAACAGGGGAATGTATAATAAGGGACAAATAAATGGCTGAGCAATTGAATACATACTTTGGTTCTGTCTTCACAAAAGAGGACACAAATCGGATACCAGAATGTTGGGGAATGAAACGTTTGGTGAGTGGGAGGAACTGAGGGCAATCAATATTATCATAGAATTATCATAGAATTTACAGTGCAGAAGGAGGCCATTCGGCCCATCAAGTCTGCACCGGCTCTTGGAAAGAGCACCCTGCCCAAGGTCAACACCTCCACCCTATCCCTATAACCCAGTAATCCCACCCAACACTAAGGGCAATTTTGGACACTAAGGGCAATTTATCATGGGCAATCTACCTAACCTGCACATCTTTGGAATATTAGTAGAGAAATGGTGCTGGGAAAATTGATGGGATTGAAGGCGGATAAATCCCCAGGGCCTGAGAATCTGCTTAAGGAGGTGGCTCTAGAAATAGTGGATGCATTGGTGGTCATCTTCTGGGATTCTATAGACTCTGGAACTGTCCCTGCAGATTGGAGGGTAGCTCACGTCACTCTAATATACAAAAAGGGAAGTAGAGAGAAAGCAGGCAATTATATACCAGGAAGACTAACATCGGTAGTGGGGAAAATTCTTGAATACATTATCAAGGACTTTATAGCGGAACATTTAGAAAGCAGTGGCAGGATCAGTCAGAGTTAGCATGGATTTATGAATGGGAAATCATGCTTGACAAATCTGTTGGAATTCTTTAAAGATGTAACGAGTCCAAAGTCCAAAGAAGTGCAGGTGAGGTGGATTGGCCATGATAAATTGCCCTTAGTGACCAAAAAGGTTAGGAGGGGTTATTGGGTTGCGAGGATAGGTTGGAAGTGAGGCCTTAAGTGGGGCGGTGCATACCCAATGGGCCGAATGGCTCCTTCTGCACTGTATGTTCTCTGTACAGTTGACAAGGGGGAGCCAGTCGATGTGTATATTTGGACTTTCAGAAGGCGTTTGACAAAGACCCGCAAAAGAGATTGTGAAAGATTAAAGAGCATGTGTTTGAGGAAAGTGTGTTGAGGTGGGAAGAAAACTGGTTGGCAGAGAGGAAACAAAGAATAGGGATTAATGGATCCTTTTAAAATTGGAAGGCAGTAACGAGTGGGGTGCCACATTGATCAGTGCTGGGACTCCAGCTATTCACAATATATATTAATGATTTGGATGAGGGAACAAAATATAACATCTCAAAGTTTGCAGATGATACCAAGTTGGGTGGAGGGATGAACTGTGACAAGGATGCAGAGATCCTGCAGCATGTTCTGGACAGGTTGGGCAAGTGGACAAATCAATGGCAGATGCAGTAAAATTTGGTAAGAGTGAGGTTATTCACTTTGGAAGCAAAAACAGGAAGGCAGATTACTACCTGAATGGCTGTAAATTGGGAGAGGGGGGTGTGCAGCGGGACCTGGGTGCCCTTGTGCACCAGTCAATGAAGGTAAACATGTAGGTGCAGCAAGCGGTAAGGAACACGAATGGTATGTTGGCTTTCATTGCGAGGGGTTGCGAGTACATGAGCAGGAATATGTTGTTGCAATTATACAGGTCCTTGGTGAGGCCACACCTAGAATCTTTTTCTGAGGAAGGATGTTCTTGTTCTCGAGGGAGTGCAGCGAAGGTTTACCAGACTGATTCCAGGGATGGCGGGACTGTCATATGAGAAGAGATTGACTAGGTTCGGATTGTTCTCACTGGAGTTCAGAAGAATGAGGGGGGATCTCATAAAGGGACTTCTAAAATTCCAATAGGATTAGACAGGGTAGATCAGGGAAGATGTTCCCGATGGTGGGTGTGTCCAGAACCAGGGGTCACAGCCTGAGGATTCAGGGTAAACCACTTTGGACAGAGATGAGGAGACATTTCTTCACTCAAAGAGTAGTGAGCTTGTGGAATTCATTACCACAGGAAGTAGTTGATGCTAAAACGTTGAATACATTCAAGAGGCGGCTAGACATAGCACTTGGGGAGAATGGGATCAAAGGCTATGGGGAGAAAGCAGGATTATGCTATTGAGTTGGATGATCAGCCATGATCGTGATAAATTGTGGAGCAGGCTCGAAAGGCAAAAATGCCCCCTCCAGCTCCTATCAGGGGCAGCACGTAGCACAGTAGTTAGCACAGTTGCTTCACAGCTCCAGGGTCCCAGGTTCGATTCCTGGCTTGGGTCATTGTCTGCACGGAGTCTGCACGTTCGCCCCGTGTCTATGTGGGTTTCCTCCGGGTGCTCCGGTTTTCTCCCACGGTTCAAAGATGTGCAGGTTAGGTGGACTGGTCATGATAAATTGCCCTTAGCGCCCAAAAACGTTAGGTGGGGTTACGGGGATAGGGTGGAAGCATGTGCTTAAGTAGGGTGCTCTTTTCAAGAGCCTCCTTCTGCCCTGTAAATTCTAAGGTTCTATGATCTATGTATGTATGTAACAATACTTTTCACTGTACCTGGGTACACGTGACAAAAAACAAATCCAAAATCCAAACTGGATGTATGTTGTATATGCACAAATGTAAGAATGTAGGAATACATGAAATATTTACTATTTTAACAAAAATGTGCAGGTTAGATGGGTTGCCCATGCCAAATCACCCTTTAGATGTGGTTATGGGGATAGGATGGGGGCATGGACCTGGGTGGGTCTTTCAGAGCGCCGGTGCAGAATCAATGGGCCAAATGGCCTTCTGCACTGTAGTTTCTATGATTCTATAATGACTAATGATTATTCTCTGTAATGGCGGTGAAACCAAAGACAAATTTCTAACTACTCTCAGCCTCCCAACAGCCAGCGGGAGATCGAGGAACAGGTATGTGGGCAGATTTTATAAAGGTATAAAAGTAACAGGGTTGTTGTGGTGAGTGATTTTAACTTCCCCCTATATTGACTGGGACTCACTTGGTGCTAGGGACGTAGATGCGGCAGAGTTTGTAAGGAGCATTCAGGAGGACATCTTGAAACAGTATGTAGATGGTCCAACTTGGGAAGGGGCCGTACTGGACCTGGTATTGGGGAACGAGCCCACCCAGGTGGTCGACGTTTCAGTCGGGGAATAGTTCGGGAACAGTGACCACAATTCAGTAAGCTTTAAGGTAATGATAGAGAAAGATAAGTGTAGTCCTCAGGTGAAGGTGCTAAATTGTGGGACGGCTATTCACCACAATATTAGGCAGGAACTGAAGAATGCAGACTGAGGGCAGATGTTTGAGGGCAAGTCAACATCTGGCATGTGAGAGGCTTGCAAGTGTAAGTTGATAAGAATTCAGGGCCGGCGCGTCCCTGTAAGGATGAAGGATAAGTATGGCAAGTTTCGGGGACCTTGGATAGCGAGAGATATTGTGAGCCTAGTCAAAAAGAAAAAGGAAGGACTTGTCAAGGCTAGGAGGCTGGGAACACACAAATCAAGTGTGGAATACAAGGAAGGTAGAAAAACGAAAGCAAGGAGTCAATGGGCAGCATGGTAGCACAGTGGTTAGCGCTGTTGCTTCATAGCGCCAGGGTCAAGGTTCGATTCCCACTTGGGTCACTGTCTGTGCAGAGTCTGCACGTTCTCACCGTGTCTGCGTGGGTTTCCTTCGGGTGCTCTGGTTTCCTCCCACAAGTCCCGAAAGACGTGCTGTTAGGTGAATTGGACATTCTGAATTTTCCCACAGTGTACCCAAACAGGCGCCGGAATGTGGCGATTAGGGGCTTTTCACAGTAACTTCATTGCAGTATTAATGTAAGCCCACTTGTGACACAAATAAATATTAGGAGGGCTGAAAGGGGCCACGGAAAGCCATTTGCCAGTCGGATTATGGAAAATCCCAAGGCTCTTTATACATAAATAAAGAGCAAAAGGAAGATGGTGGCCAACTGAAGAGCAGAGGTGGGAATCTATGCATGGAGCCAGAGGAAATGGGTGAGGTATTAAATGAGTACTCTGCATCAGTATTCACCAAAGAGAAGGACTTGGTAGATGATGAGTCTGTGGAACGGTGTGGAGATAGTTTGGGTCATGTTGATATCAGAAAGGAGGAGGTATTGGTGGTCTTGAAAAACATTAAGATAGACAAGTCCCCAGGGCTTGATGGGATCTACCACAGAATACTGAGAGAGGCAAGGGAGAAACTTGCTGGGGCTTTGAGAGAAATCTTTGTACCTCACTGGCTACAGGGGAGGTCCCAGAGGATTGGAGGATAGTCAATATTGTTATTTTGCTTCAGAAGGGTAGCAAGGGATAATCCAGGTAATTACAGGCTGGTAAGCCTTACGTCAGTGGTAGGGAAATTATTGGAGAGGATTCTTCGGGACAGGATTTACTCCCACTTGGAAAAAGAGGACATATTAGCGAGAGGTTTTGTGAAGGGGAGGTCGTGTCTCACTAACTTGATCAAGCTTTTTTGAGGAAGTGACGAAGATGATTCGCGAGGGTAGGGCAGTGGATGTTGCCTACATGGACTTCAGTAAGGCCTTTGACAAGGTCCCTCATGGCCGACTAGTACAAAAGGTGAAGTCGCATAGGATCAGATGGCAAGATGGATAGAGAACTGGCTTGATCAGGAATTGAATTTATAAACTCCTCCAAAAGTATAATTTCTCTGAGAGCTTCATACGTTTGGTCTATTTCAAAGCCCTTATCCACCTATCAAAATTACTCTGTTTGATCCTTTCAAACTCCATGTATGTTTGACCAGGTTCTTTCCTTAAATTTCTAAACCTTTGTCTGTTGGCTTCAGGCACTAGTTCATATGCACCTAAGATGGATTTTTTCACCTCCTCTTACATCCCAGATACCTCCTCCGGTAGTGATGCCAACACTTCACTAGCCCTACCTACCAGCTTTGTTTGAATCAGTAATACCCACATGTCCTGTGGCCATTTCATTTGTTTAGCCACCTTCTCCAATTCCGTAAGTTTTAGAATACTCATGGACAAAGACGAGAATGGTCCTAATTTGGGGGAAGGCCAACTGTACCAAATTTCAGCAGGAGCTGGGGAATGTGGATTGGGGGCAGCTGTTTAAGGATAAATCCACATTTGAAATGTGGGAGTCTTTTAAGGAAAGGTTGATTAGAGTGCAGGACAGACATGTCCCTGTGAAAATGAGGGCTAGAAATGGCTAGATTAGGGAACCATGGATGACAGGTGAAATTGTGAGACTAGCTAAGAGGAAAAAGGAAGCATACATAAGGTCTAGGCGACCGAAGACAGACACAGCTTTGGAAGAATATCGGGAATGTAGGACCAATCTGAAACGAGGAATCAAGAGGGCTTAAAGGGTTCATGAAATATCTTTAGCAAACAGGAAAATCCCAAAGCCTTTTATTCAGATATAAGGAGCAAGAGGGTAACTAGAGAAAAGGTTGGCTCACTCAAGGACAAAGGAGGAAAGTTATGCGTGGAGTCAGAGAAAATGGGTAAGATTCTTAACAAGTACTTTGCATCGGTATTCACCGAGGAGAGGGACATGACGGATGTTGAGGTTAGGGATAGATGTTTGATTACTCTAGGTCAAGTCGGCATAAGGAGGGAGGATGTGTTGGGTATTCTAAAAGGCATTAAGGTGGACAAGTCCCCAGCTCCGGATGGGATCTATCCCTGGAGTAGGGCGTAGAAGGATGGGTGAGTAAATTTGCAGATGACACTAAAGTCGGTGGAGTTGTGGACAGTGTGGAAGGATGTTACAAGTTACAGAGGGACATAGATAAGCTGCAGCCCTGGGCTGAGAGGTGACAAATGGAGTTTAATGCAGAAAAGTGTGAGGTGATTCATTTTGGAAGGAATAACAGGAAGACTGAGTACTGGGCTAATGGTAAGATTATTGGCAGTGTGGATGAGCAGAGAGATCTCGGTGTCCATGTACATAGATCCCTGAAAGTTGCCACCCAGGTTGAGAGGGTTGTTAAGAAGGCGTACGGTGTGTTAGCTTTTATTGGTAGAGGGATTGAGTTTCGGAGCCATGAGGTCATGTTGCAGCTATACAACACTCTGGTGCGGCCGCATTTGGAGTATTGCGTGCAATTCTGATCGCCGCATTATAGGAAGGATGTGGAAGGGTATTCTAAAAGGCATATAGGAAAGGGTGCAGAGGAGATTTACCAGAATGTTGCCTGGTATGGAGGGAAGATCTTATGAGGAAAGGCTGAGGGACTTGAGGCTGTTTTCGTTAGAGAGAAGAAGGTTAAGAGGTGACTTAATTGAGGCATACAAGATGATCAGAAGATTGGATAGGGTGGACAGTGAGAGCCTTTTTCCTCGGATGGTGATGGCAACACGAGGGGACATAGCTTTAAATTGAGGAGAGATAGATATAAGACAGATGTCAGAGGTAGGTTCTTTACTCAGAGAATAGTAAGGGCGTGGAATGCCCTGCCTGCAACAGTAGTGGACTCGCCAACACTAAGGACATTCAAATGGTCATTGGATAGACATATGGACAATAAGGGAATAGTGTAGATGGGCTTTAGAGTGATTTCACAGGTCGGCGCAACATCGAGGGCCGAAGGGCCTGTACTGCGCTGTAATGTTCTAGGTTACTGAGGGAAGTGAGAGAGGAAATAGCTGGGGCCTTAACAGATATCTTTGCAGCATCCTTGAACACGGGTGAGGTACTGGAGGACTGGAGAATGGCTCATGTTGTCCCCTTTTTAAGAACGGTAGCAGGGATAATTCAGATAATTATAGACCGGTGAGCCTGACATAAGTGGTAGGCAAGCTGCTGGAAAAGATACTGAGGGATGGGATCAATTCCCATTTGGAAGAAAATGGGCTTATCAGTGATAGGCAATATGGTTTTGTGCAGGGATTGTCATGTCTTACCACTGAATAGAATTCTTTGAGAAAGTGACAAAGTTGATTGATGAGGGGAGGGCTGTACATGTCATATACATGGACTTCAGTAAAGCATTTGATAAGGTTCCCCATGGTAGGCTGATGGAGAAAGTGAAGGCTCATGGGGTCCAGGGTGTACTAGCTAGATGGATAAAGAACTGGCTGGGCAACAGGAGACAGAGTAGTAGTGGAAGAGAGTTTCTCAAAATGGAGAACTGTGACCAGTGGTGTTCCACAGGGATCCGTACTGGGACCACTGTTGTTTGTGATATACATAAATGATCTGGAGGAAGGTATAGGTGGTCTGATTAGCAAGTTTGCAGATGACACTAAGATTGGTAGAGTAGCAGATAGTGAAGGGGACTGTCGGAAAATACAGCAGAGTATAGATAAATTGGAGAGTTGGGCAGAGAAATGGCAGATAGAGTTCAATCCGGGCAAATGCGAGGTGATGCATTTTGGAAGATCCAATTCAAGAGCGAACTATATGGTAAATGAAAAAGCCCTGGGGAAAATTGAAGATCTCGGTGTTCAGGTCCATTGTACCCTAAAGGTGGCTGCGCAGGTCGATAGAGTGGTCAAGAAGGCATACGGCATGCTTTCCTTCATCTGAAGGGGTATTGAGTACAAGAGTTGGCAGGTCATGTTACAGTTGTATAAGACTTTGGTTCGGCCACATTTGGAATACTGCGTACAGTTCTGGTCGCCACATTACCAAAAGGATGTGGATGCTTTGGAGAAGGTGCAGAGGAGGTTCACCAGGATATTGCCTGGTATGGAGGGGGCTAGCTATGAAGAGAGGTTGAATAGATTAGGATTATTTTCATTAGAAAGACGGAGGTTGAGGGGGGACCTCATTGAGGTCTACAAAATCATGAGAGGTATAGACTGTGTGGACAGCAAGAAGCTTTTTCCCAGAGTGGGGGACTCAATTACTAGGGGTCACAAGTTCAAGGTGAGAGGGGAAAGGTTTAAGGGAGATATGCGTGGAAAGCTCTTTACGAAGAAGGTGGTGGATGCCTGGAACGCATTGCCGGCGGAGGTGGTAGAGGCAGGCACGATAGCGTCATTTAAGATGTATCTAGCCAGATACATGAATGGGCAGGGAGTAGAGGGATACAGATCCTTAGAAAATAGACGACAGTTTTAGATAGAGGATCTGGATCGGCGCAGGCTTGGAAGGCCAAATTTTTCTTTGTTCTCTTTCTTTGTTCTCAAATGAAATGAAGAAGGCTTCTACCTCCTTCTCATCAAACCTTGGCAATGCGTGGACATATTTAAATAGATCCCCACCAAGCCTTCGACTGTGACGCTCTTTCTCACTATCCTCATCACTATCATCCAACTGTGCATTTCCCTTTATGTCCGCCAATTTTAACTGACTGTCATGTTTCATGGCCATTTTCTGAAGTTCAAACTCTTTCCCTTTATCTTTTTCCCTGATCTATATCTCCCTTTCTCTTTCTTTTTGTTCTGCTGGGCTATTCTTTCTTTTTCTCTTTCTTCTCTCTCCTTTTCTTCTCTATCACTTTCACATTCAAGCTGCTTTAATTCTGTTTCATATGGAACTGAATTTTTGCCATTTCCAATGAGTCAGACTGTATCGCAGACAATTTGAAATGCTTAGCCACTGCCATAATTACCTCATCTTTTCGTATTTTGTCAGGTAATGTAAACTGCAATGTTTTTGCCAACTCTAAAAGCCTGTTTTTAGTCTCTGTCTGTAAGGTACTGCGTGTGATCGTCTCCACCCCCAAAAACTTCAGAGCCTCTGAAAGAGCCATTGTCCACAATACACTCCTACAACACACTCCCTACTTAAACTGAAATACCGCACCTGAAAAGCAACCACAATATGCTCACCCCTCACTGTCTTTAAATTCACAAAGCCAACCCAATAGATAGACTTTTATCCCCCTCGAGCCCCCAATTTGTTATGGGTCAGGGTTTAGAGAACCCCAAAGTGTATCACGGAGATCACTTGACCTACAACTTTTAATAGATTATGGTTATGGGGAACACACGGGCCTACTCTGCAGGTGTAATACAACAGAAATCTACAATACTTTTAAATTAAAACAATGTTTATTTATGAAACCAGTTAACACCTTATAAACCCACACCAATAAATCCCCAAAGAATACAGTACTCTATAGATAACCCTTAATAAATTCCCAAAAAACATCCGAAAGGCAAAAGATCCTTTTTAACACGGATCAAGTTTAAATTCTCTACTGAGAACAGCTATCACTTTGAAATCATCCAAACGAACACTCTTTAGCTTGTGGAGAGATCCATGCACTTCTGCTGGCTTTCACTGCAGCTCTTCTCTCTGAAAACGAAACTAAAATACACACTGTAGCAAACAGTCTAAAGTGAAAGTAAAGCAGACGGACAGCCCAGCTCCACCCACACTCTGACATCACTGATAAACACCCATTTCTTAAAGGTACTTTCACATGACAACTGTCACACATGCTCTGTTTCCAGTAGGGACACTTGGTGTTGACTAGGAGCAGACAACTTGGCTGCTTTCTTTCCTCAACCCAGACCCCATCTTCCCAGGCACTCTGTGGACAATGGAGAAGACAGTCGGGTGGTTAGCACTGCGATCCGGGTTCAATTCCGGCCTCAGGTGACTGTGGAGTTTGCATTTCTCCCCGTGTGTGTGTGGGTTTCTTCCGGTGCTCTGGTTTCCTCCCACAGTCCAAAGATGTGCAGGTTAAGTGGATTGGCCATGCTAAATTCCCCCTTAGTATCGAAAAGGTTTGTTGGGGTTACAGTAACAGGGTGGGCGCTTGGGGTGCTCTTCCCAAGGGTCAGTGCAGACTCAGGCCGAATGACCTCTTTCTGCGCTGTAGGGGTTCTGTGATTCATTGAGTGTAAAACAGGCTATCAATTCACTGTGAGCTCACACCACTGAATGGTACTGATCCAGAAACATCCACCGTCACCTTCCCTGGGAATGTCCCATCCCATTAGCATCCCATTGACTCTAGACTCATGGCTTCAGGTCAAACAAGTTCAAGGAAAACTACCACTCCTCTACCAACTGATGAATGAGTATTTCACCAGATTAATCATCAGTAGGGAAGGAGACTAAGAACAGATCCCAAAACTGGTATCCATGAGGTACAGTGAGCCATCAGCAGCAAGATTATATCCACAATATTGTGGTGAAAATACAGTTATGTTCTATGTTGTAAATACAGTTAATTCACCAGTTATGTTCTATGTTATTAACCCTGTGGGTTTTATCTGTGGGCCACTGTATGGCTTCACCCACAGGGGGAGATGTTGGAGGATGTTGGAGCATGTACGGGCCTTTGAAGGAGTATAAGAAGAGTATACTGTCCTCCGTATGTTCCAGTCGCAGGCAGGCAAAGTTGATAGTTAATTAAAACCACTGTTTTACTCTGACAAGATTCCTTGAGTGAATTGATGGTCGCATCAATTTAATTAACTATCTGAACAAAACGATTATGGAGTCAGCCCTCAAACCTGACAGATTGGAGCTCGATCCACAGGCCGCGGAGGCGAAGGAAATTTTTTCACACTGGCTGCGGTGTTTCAAGGCCTACCTTGCCGCGTAATCGACGCCATCCGTCACGGCCGAACAAAAATTGAGTCTCCTCCACGCACGGGTGAGTCACCGCATTTCTGTGGAACTCCAAGAGGCCACCTCATATACCGTCGCTCTCGCAATCCCCGAGCGCATCTACGTGCGGCCTGTGAATGAGGTCTATGCACGACATATTCTCGCTACTCAACGCCAGCGCCCCGGGGAGTCATTCGACGACTATCTGCGCGACCTCAAAGCCCTCGCGCGCAACTGCAACTATCAGGCCGTTGCGGCCACTCAGCACATGGAGCTCGCCGTCCGCATTGTGGGGGTCAGATCAAATTACGTGCGGCGGCGACTGCTCGAGAAGGGGGCCCAGGACCTGGACGAGACGGTGAAACTGGCGACTTCACTGGAGGTCGCTTTCCAGAGCCTCACTGCATTTCCGGCCGAACACTCGACCCCCTCGTGGGCTCCCGACCAGAGATTACCCGAGGCCTGTGCTGCGTGCCCACCTGCTCATCATGGGGGGTTGCCTTGTTATTTTTGCGACCAGCCTCAACCCGTCGACAGCACTGCCCGGCCCGCAACGCACACTGCAACAGTTGCGGCCGAAAAAGGCACTTTGCCAAGGTCTGCCTCGCCAAGCCTAAGCACGCGAACTCTCAGACCCGGACTACCGACTCTCAGGCCCACAGACCTCGCAATGTGGCAGCATGCCTGCCGACTCCAACTCCGCACAGCATGGGCCACTCACGGGGGCCGCCATTTTGGCCATCCCCCCCCCCCACGGGGCAGGCCACGTGCGATCCATGGGGCCGCCATCTTGGACGCCATCTTCCTCGACGCCCGCCACGCTTGATCAACGGGGGCCGCCATCTTGGACGCCATCTGCTACGCCGCTCAACGCGTACGACCTGCTCGGACAGTCACCGGGGGGCCACCCCAGCACAGCCGACCACGCCGCCGGTTACCCTCAAATCAGCGCAGTCACCTTGGACCAGTCGCGACCCAGGCACCTCAAGAGCTCAATGATGGCCGTCCGGGTTAACGGGTACAAGACACCTTGCCTGTTCGACTCCAGGAGCACCGAGAGTTTCATCCACCCAGATCTGGTAAGCAGCTGCTCGCTCCCGATATTCCCGACGCAACAAACAATTTCCCTCGCCTCCGGGTCGCACTTGGTATAAATCCGAGGGGGCACTCCGGTAACCTTAGTGGTACAGGGCGCTGAGTACACTAATTTCCAGCTGTATGTGCTCCCAGACCTCTGCGCCCCCCTCCTTTTAGGGCTCGATTTTCAATGCAATCTTAAGAGCCTGACGCTTAGTTTTGGCGGACCCTTGCCCCTACTCACTGTGTGCAGCCTAGCCACTCTGAAAGTCGACTCTCCTTCTCTCTTCGCAAATCTCACCACTGATTGCAAGCCAGTAGCCACTCGCAGCAGGCGATATAGCATGCAGGACAGAATATTTATTAGGTCTGAGGTCCTGCGTCTCTTGCGGGAAAGAGTCATAGAGGCCAGCAATAGCCCCTGGAGAGCTCAGGTGGTGGTCGTCAAGACCGGGGAGAAGCTCCGGATGGTAGTTGATTACAGCCAGACCATTAACCGGTTTACGCAACTTGATGCGTACCCCCTTTCCCGGATTGCAGACATGGTCAATCAGATCGCTCACAACCGCGTGTTCTCCACAGTGGATCTGAAGTCTGCATACCACCAACTCCCAATCTGTCCGGAGGTTCACCACTACACTGCGTTCGAGGCAGACGGCCGCCTTTTTCAATTCCTCCGGGTCCCTTTTGGCGTCACGAACAGGGTTTTGGTGTTCCAACGAGCAATGGACCGAATGGTGGACCAGTACGGGCTGCGGGCCACGTTTCCGTACTTGGACAAGGTCACCATCAACAGGACCACGACGCCAACCTCCACCAATTTCTCCAAACCGCCCAAAAACTCAACCTCACCTATAATAAGGAGAAATGCGTTTTCCGCACCACCAGGTGAGCCATCCTCGGCTACGTCGTGGAAAACGGAGTCCTAGGGCTCGACCCTGACCGTCTGCGCCCCCTCCTGCAACTCCCTCTCCTTCACTGTCCCAAGGCCCTCAAGAGGTGCCTTGGATTTATTTCCTACTACGCCCAGTGGGTCCCCCAGTATGCGGACAAAGCCCGCCCACTATTTACGGTCACCCTTTTCCCTCTGGCAGCCGAGGCCCGCCAGGCCTTAAACTGCAGCAAGGCGGACATCGCCAAAGCCGTGATGCGCGCGGTGGACGAGTCCGTCCCCTTCCAGGTGGAGAGCGACGCATCAGAGGTCGCTCTCGCCGCCGCTCTCAATCAAGCAGGCAGATCGGTTGCGTTTTTTTCACGCACCCTCACCGCCTCTGAACTTCGACACTCCTCAGTCGGAAAAGAGGCTCAAGCCATCGTGGAAGCCGTTCGGCACTGGAGGTGCTTCTCGCTGGTAGCAGGTTTACCCTCGTCACCGACCAGCGATCGGTAGCCTTCATGTTCGACAATACGCAGCGGGGCAAAATCAAGAACGATGAGATCTTGAGGTGGAGAATCAAACTCTCCACCTATAATTACGCTATAGTATATCGTCCTGGGAAGCTGAACGAGTCCCCAGATGCCCTGTACCACGGCACATGCGCCAGTGTGCAAGAGGACCGACTACGGGCTATCCACGAAGACCTCTGCCACCCGGGGGTCACCCGGCTCGCCCATTATATCAAGGCCCGCAACCTGCCCTACTCCACCGAGGAGGTCAAAGCTGTAACCAGGGACTGCCAAATCTGTGCGGAGTGTAAACTGCACTTCTATCAACCAGATAAGGCCCACCTGGTGAAGCCGTCCCAGCCCTTCGAACGCCTCAGTATCGATTTCAAAGGTCCTCTCCCCTCGAATAATCGCAATACCTACTTTCTCAATATTATTGATGAGTTCTCCCGTTTCCCGTTTGCCATCCCGTGCCCCAACATGACCACCCCCACTGTTATCAGAGACCTGCACAGTGTCTTCACCCTGTTTGGTTTCCGCAACTACGTCCACAGCAACAGGGGCTCGTCGTTCATGAGCGACGAACTGCGTCAGTACCTGCTCAGTAAAGGCATCGCCTCGAGCAGGACTACCAGTTACAACCCCCGGGGAAATGGACAGGTGGAAGACCGTCCTACTGACCCTACGGTCCCGGAATCTCACGGTTTCCCACTGGCAGAAAGCCCTCCCTGATGTGCTCCATGCTATTAGGTCCCTCCTTTGCACGGCCACAAACCAGACTCCTCATGACCGCTTGTTTATTTTCCCTAGGGGGACTACCTCCAGGGCCTCGCTCCCACCCTGGCTGATGACACCGGGTCCGGTTCTCCTCCGGAAACACGTTTGGACCCATAAGACCGATCCCCTGGTAGAGAGGGTCCAGCTCCTGCACTCAAACCCGCACTACGCATATGTTGAGCACCCCGATGGTCGACCGGATACCGTCTCCCTCAGAGACCTTGCGCCCGCAGGCTCCGCCACCACTACGTCCACAGTACTCCCCGCGATGTACCCCGCTCTTTCTCCCATGCCCAGCGCCCTCGCGCCCATTTGGCTCCTGCGCTCCCTTCCACCCGGCACATCAGTCCGCAGGAATGAAGCTCAGGAAGAGCCGCTCCCGGAGTCCACTCCTGGGGCTGCACCGGACCCACTTCCCCAGCCACCTGAAATGGCTGCAACACCAGTGCTTCGGCGGTCGCAGCGTACGATCCGGACGCCGGACCGGCTGAACTTGTGACCCATCACCCCCGCCAGACTTAATTTTTTTTACAGGGGGTGAATGTGGTGAATGTAAATACAGTTAATTCACCAGTTATGTTCTATGTTGTAAATACAGTTAATTCACCAGTTATGTTCTATGTTATTAACCCTGTGGGTTTTACCTGTGGGCCATTGTATGGCTTCACCCACAGGGGGAGATGTTGGAGCATGTACGGGCTCAGCCCATAGCTCCACCCCTTTGAAGGAGTATAAGAGTAGCTGGCTTGTGGGACTGTCCTCCGTATGTACCAGTCGCATGCAGGCAAAGTTGATAGTTAATTAAAACCACTGTTTTACTCCGACACGAGTCCTTGAGTGAATTGATGGTCACACAAAATATCCAATTCCCAAACAGAACTGACTCCGACAACACTCACACAATCGGAAATTAGTAAGAATCCTCTCTGCCCCTCCCAGATAATTTCACCTCACCTTCTCATATTCAGTAATGACCCATCAACAAATCTCAGCCTGTAAATTAGAAGGGAAATGCTTCCAATAAACACACTCAATATCCAACACAGCCACTCAAACAGCTCAGCACAAAGCAGCGAGTAAACAGGTCTCTCAGCTGCATCTTCTCACTCAGCATAAGGGGCATTTCCACACCTGATTTCCCACAGGATAGTCAGACTGCCTGAACATTAGTGTGGATATTGTGCAATGTAATTATTATAAATTCTGCTCCTTCACTCACCATCTCCTCACTTGGTTTTCAGTCCCTACAGGATGTGAAGCAGCTGTGAAAGAGGAAGAGGAAAGAATGGGCCGAGTGGGTGGACTCTCTCTGATTGTCGTCCCTCATAGCCAATCCAAATATTTCTGGAGTGACAGGAGTTTCCTGAAGCTTGGCAAACTGACCGGTGAAATGGAGGTGACTTTGATCAGCAGATCAGGTGGGGATTTAAACTTATCATTGTCCCATCTGAATAAAACCTCACTTATTGCAGCTTCTGTCTCAGTTCCCCCGGTAAACATTTGACAGAGATTCCTGGTGTGGAAATAACATTCTTCATCCTCGCAGACTTTCAAACTGACAACATCAGTGTGGCATGTGAAGCCTCGGATGTGTTTGACAGCAGATCAGAAGAGGAAGACCCAGCAGCATGGTGGCGCAGTTTCGATCCCAGCCTCTGGTCACTGTCAGTGTGGAGTTTGCACATCCTCCCCGTGTCTGCGTGGGTCTCAACCCCACAAACCAAAAAGATTAGAATCATAGAATCCACAGTGCAGATGAAGGCCATTCGGCCCATCGAGTCTGCACCAGCCCATGGAAAGAGCAGCCCACTTAAGCCCACATCTCCACCCTGTAACCCAGTAACCCCACCTAAGTTTTTTGGACACTGAGGACAATTTATCATGCCAATCCACCTGACCTGCACATCTTTGGACTGTGGGAGGAAACCGGAGCACCCGGAGGAAACCCACGCAGACACAGGGAGAACGTACAGACTCTGCACAGACAGTGACCTAAGCCGGGAATCGAACCCGGGACCCTGGAGCTGTGAAGCAACTGTGCTAACCACTGTGCTACCGTGCAGTTTAGGTGAATTGGCCATGCTAAATTTCCCCTTAATTGGGAAAAAAAAGTGGGTCCTCTAAAGTTATAAAAAGAAAAAGAAGAGTAAGACCACACCAGTGATGGCTTGCAGTGGTTGGATCAACCCATGTATAGGACTGAGGGATACAGGAGAGAGTGGAGGACAGGATGGACACAGGACCAGGAGATATACGGACATGAGAGCGGGGCAACCTAGCATGAGAAAAGGACATGTGGGAGGGAGTGTATAGACTGTCCAAGTGTTTGGAGAGCATCTCGCAGAGAGACACGGACATCAATAAACACCTCTTCTGCAGTGTGTGTGGTACCTGCAATGGCTACATCAGCCACGGAAGGAAGGGATGGACCTTGTCCCTAATCAGCTGACCATCAGGTCACTCCCCTTCCCCGAATATGGGTGTGATGTCCAAGTTCCTGACAATTAAAGCAATGTGGGAGGATCCAGTGTGAATGACATTCACATGGAGTATTCTCTTTCGGCCATTATACCCAACATGAAGGAGGGGGAGTGTTTTCTGTTCAGGGAGGTCTCCTCGGGTGACCTTCAATAACGTGTGAGTGTTATCAATCACTCCCAGGACTTCCGGTTGCGGCTATGCGGAGCTAAGCCGCACGATTCGGCAGCTCCCGCTATTACGGACTTTCGGGCTCGCTAGAGAAGCCCCAACGGAATTTTTTCGAAGACAACCCGTGGGGAAGGGAAGAGAGAGGTCCCCCTCCAACTTTTATGGACCGGACCAGAAGTGCAACGGCCAAAAAAGCGGCATTGGAGCAGCGGGAGAAGCGAGGGGAAAAAACAAAATGCGGTCGGGGACAAAGCGGAGTGCGGGCCGGAGCTGCAGGAGTTCATCAAGCGCTGCTTCGAGGCGCTGCGCAAGGAGATGCTGGCGCCTATGCTTACGGCAATTGAAGGACTAGGGATCACCCAGAAGGCCCACGAGGTAAAGATCCAGGAGATACAGAAAAGAGTTTGTGAGAATGAGGACGAGCTCTTGGACCTGGCGGTGAGAGTGGAGCAGCACGAGGCGCTACACAAGAGGTGGGCGGGAAGACTCGAAGACATGGAGAGCAGGTCGAGGAGAAAGAATCTGCGGATCCTGGGTCTCCCTGAAGGAGTGGATGGGGCCGATGCCGGGGCATACGCGAGCACAATGCTCGGGGCGATGATGGGCACGGAGGCCCCTGCGAGGTCGCTGGAGCTGGATGGGGCACACCGGATACTGGCGAGGAAGCCCAAGGCAAATGAGCCGCCAAGGGCGATGGTGGTGAGGTTTCACTGGTTCACGGACAGAGAGAGAGTCCTGAAATGGGCCAAGAAGGGGCGGAGCAGTAAGTGGGACAATGCAGAGATCCGAATATACCCGGACTGGAGCACGGAGGTTGCAAAGCAGAGAGCGGGTTTCAACCGGGCCAAAGCGGTGTTGCACCGGAAAGGAGTGAAATTCGGAATGCTGCAGCCAGCGCGACTGTGGGCCACATACAAGGACCAACACTATTACTTCAAAACGCCTGAAGAGGCATGGACCTTCATACAAACCGAAAAGTTGGACTCTAACTGAGGGTTTGTGAGGGTGGGGGGGATGTTTGAGGTTTGATGTGTGATGGTTGTTGTATATTGGGGGTCAATCACGCGCAAGAAATGTTACATGGGCTGGGGGAGAGAGCCAAGGCCGCGACAGGAGTTGCGCCAGAGGGGGCGGAGCGGGCTTTGGAAAGCGCGGGGTTTTTCCCGCGCGCGGGAAGAAAGGCGGGAAGGGGAACGAAGGAACGCATATTGATTGGGAGACTCCCACATGGGGAGGTCAGTGGGACGGCGGGGGAAGCCAGGGTCAGCAGGTGTCAGCTGACGTACGGGAGTGACATGGGGGGAGCAAAAAAGCTAGACAGGGGTCTAGCGGGGGGGAGGGGAGGGGGGAGAAAAAGGGTTGCTGCTGCACTGACCGAAAGGGAATGGGACACAAAAGAGGTGGTCGGGACGGGGGTCCCCTGTCTGGGGGACTGGAGGGTGAGGGAGGCGCGGACACGGGACTGGCCCAGAAAAGGAGATGGCTAGTGAGGGTGAGAGCCCCTCCAATCCGGCTGATAACATGGAACGTGAGGGGCCTGAATGGGCCAGTGAAGAGGGCTAGAGTGTTCGCGCACTTAAAGGGACTGAAGGCAGACGTGGTCATGCTCCAAGAGACACAGACACACCTGAAGGTGGCGGACCAGGTCAGGTTAAGAAAGGGATGGGTAGGACAGGTATTCCACTCGGGACTGGACGCGAAGAATAGAGGGGTGGCAATATTGGTGGGAAAGCGGGTGTCATTTGAGGCCAAGACTATCGTAGCGGACAATGGAGGGCGATATGTGATGGTGAGCGGTAGGTTGCAAGGGACTTGGGTGGTGTTGGTAAACATATACGCCCCGAACTGGGATGATGGAGGATTCATGAAGCGCATGTTGGGGCGCATTCCGGACCTGGAGATAGGAGGCCTGATAATGGGAGGGGACTTCAATACAGTGTTGGATCCAGCACTGGAACGCTCCAAATCAAGGACTGGAAAGAGGCTGGCGGCGGCCAAGGTGCTTAGGGGGTTTATGGATCAGATGGACCCATGGCGGTTTGCTAGGTCGCAGGCCAGGGAATTTTCTTTTTTCTCCCATGTGCACAAAGCATTCTCCCGGATAGATTTTTTTGTTCTGGGCAGGGCGCTCATCCTGAAGGTGGAGGGGACGGAGTAGCCATAGCCGTTTCGGACCACGCCCCGCACTGGGTGGAACTGGAGCTGGGAGAGGAGAGGGACCAACGCCCGCTGTGGTGGCTGGATGTGGGACTGCTGGCGGATGGGGTGGTGTGTGGGAAGGTGAGGGGGTGTATCGAAAGGTACTTGGAGGCCAACGACAACGGGGAGGTGGGGGTGGTGTGGGAGGCGATGAAGGCTAATCTCCATCAGGGCTCACAGGGAGAAGACGGAGGGCATGGAAAGGGAGAGATTAGTGGGGGAGATTTTGAGAGTGGACAGAAGATACGCAGAGGCCCCGGAGGAAAGATTTATGGGATTTATCCTAGGATTCTCTGGGAGGCCAGGGAAGAGATTGCTGGACCATTGGCTTTGATTTTTATGTCATCATTGGATATAGGAATAGTGCCAGAGGACTGGAGGATAGCAAATGTGGTCCCTTTGCTCAAAAAGGGGAGCAGAGACAACCCCGGCAACTATAGACCGGTGAGCCTCACGTCTGTAGTGGGTAAAGTCTTGGAGGGGATTATAAGAGACAAGATTTATAATCATCTAGATAGGAATAATATGATCAGGGATAGTCAGCATGGCTTTGTGAAGGGTAGGTCATGCCTCACAAACCTTATCGAGTTCTTTGAGAAGGTGACTGAACAGGTAGACGAGGGTAGAGCAGTTGATGTGGTGTATATGGATTTCAGCAAAGCGTTTGATAAGGTTCCCCACGGTAGGCTATTGCAGAAAATACGGAGGCTGGGGATTGAGGGTGATTTAGAGATGTGGATCAGAAATTGGCTAGCTGAAAGAAGACAGAGGGTGGTGGTTGATGGGAAATGTTCAGAATGGAGTTCTGTCACAAGTGGAGTACCACAAGGATCTGTTCTGGGGCCGTTGCTGTTTGTCATTTTTATCAATGACCTAGAGGAAGGCGCAGAAGGGTGGGTGAGTAAATTTGCAGACGATACTAAAGTCGGTGGTGTTGTCGATAGTGTGGAAGGAAGTAGCAGGTTACAGAGGGATATAGATAAGCTGCAGTGCTGGGCTGAGAGGTGGCAAATGGAGTTTAATGTAGAGAAGTGTGAGGTGATTCACTTTGGAAGGAAAAACAGGAATGTGGAATATGTGGCTAATGGAAAAGTTCTTGAAAGTGTGGATGAGCAGAGGGATCTAGGTGTCCATGTACATAGATCCCTGAAAGTTGCCACCCAGGTTGATAGGGTGGTGAAGAAGGCCTATGGAGTGTTGGCCTTTATTGGTAGAGGGATTGAGTTCCGGAGTCAGGAGGTCATGTTGCAGCTGTACAGAACTCTGGTACGGCCGCATTTGGAGTATTGCGTACAGTTCTGGTCACCGCATTATAGGAAGGACGTGGAGGCTTTGGAACGGGTGCAGAGGAGATTTACCAGGATGTTGCCTGGTATGGAGGGAAAATCTTATGAGGAAAGGCTGATGAACTTGAGGTTGTTTTCGTTAGAGAGAAGAAGGTTAAGAGGAGACTTAATAGAGGCATACAAAATGATCAGAGGGTTAGATAGGGTGGACAGTGAGAGCCTTCTCCCGCGGATGGAAATGGCTAGCACGAGGGGACATAGCCTTAAACTGAGGGGTAATAGATATAGGACAGAGGTCAGGGGTAGGTTCTTTCCGCAAAGAGTAGTGAGGCCGTGGAATGCCCTACCTGCTACAGTAGTGAACTCGCCAACATTAAGGGCATTTAAATGTTTATTGGATAAACATATGGATGATAATGGTATAGTGTAGGTTAGATGGCTTTTGTTTCGGTGCAACATCGTGGGCCGAAGGGCCTGTACTGCGCTGTATTGTTCTATGTTCTATTACTTGGGGAAAGACGACGGCTCCAGACGGAGTTTGACCTGTTGACAACAGGGAAGGCGGAGGCACAGTGGAGGAAGGCACAGGTGACATCCTATACCCCTCCTGACCTGGTCATACATCCTAATACGCCTCAACCCATCTGCTGAACACTTCCACAATGACCAAAACATATTTATAACATTGACATCTTTCCAACTCAATGTAATCCATTTGGAGTGTCTCAAAGGGACCACTGGGCAACGGGGTTCGCCCTCAAACACCGAGTGCTGATATTCTGAGCCAACCCCTGCATTTTAGGGTGCCACCAAGTGTCCAGCAACAAATCACTAGTCCCCCGAGCCCCACAATGAGTTGCAAAGTGTACACATTCAGTGACCCATAAAGCCAGTACATCAGACATACAAGTCTGATGTGCTGGCGTGGTCCATAAAGAGGAAACAGAATCATATGTACAACCTAACCGTTTCCACATTTGTTTAGAACATAGAACATAGAACAATACAGCGCAGTACAGGCCCTTCGGCCCACGATGTTGCACCGAAACAAAAGCCATCTAACCTACACTATGCCATTATCATCCATATGTTTATCCAATAAACTTTTAAATGCCCTCAATGTTGGCGAGTTCACTACTGTAGCAGGTAGGGCATTCCACGGCCTCACTACTCTTTGCGTAAAGAACCTACCTCTGACCTCTGTCCTATATCTATTACCCCTCAGTTTAAAGTTATGTCCCCTCGTGCCAGCCATATCCATCCGCGGGAGAAGGCTCTCACTGTCCACCCTATCCAACCCCCTGATCATTTTGTATGCCTCTATTAAGTCTCCTCTTAACCTTCTTCTCTCCAACGAAAACAACCTCAAGTCCGTCAGCCTTTCCTCATAAGATTTTCCCTCCATACCAGGCAACATCCTGGTAAATCTCCTCTGCACCCGCTCCAAAGCCTCCACGTCCTTCCTATAATGCGGTGACCAGAACTGTACGCAATACTCCAAATGCGGCCGGACCAGAGTTCTGTACAGCTGCAACATGACCTCCCGACTCCGGAACTCAATCCCTCTACCAATAAAGGCCAACACTCCATAGGCCTTCTTCACAACCCAATCAACCTGGGTGGCAACTTTCAGGGATCTATGTACATGGACACCTAGATCCCTCTGCTCAGCCACACTTTCAAGAACTTTACCATTAGCCAAATATTCCGCATTCCTGTTATTCCTTCCAAAGTGAATCACCTCACACTTCTCTACATTAAACTCCATTTGCCACCTCTCAGCCCAGCTCTGCAGCTTATCTATATCCCTCTGTAACCTGCTACATCCTTCCACACTATCGACAACACCACCGACTTTAGTATCATCTGCACGTCTTAGCTCTCTCTTTAGATCCTTCCTCGCTACCTTGTAACTATCCATCGCCCCAACCGAAACTTCACACTTCATCTTCACATAGGCCTCCTTCTTCCTCTTAACAAGAGATTCCACTTCCCTGGTAAACCACGGTTCCCTCGCTCGACGCCTTCCTCCCTGTCTGACCGGTACATACTTATCAAGAACACGCAGTAGCTGATCCTTGAACAAGCCCCACTTATCCAGTGTGCCCAACACTTGCAGCCTACTTCTCCACCTTATCCCCCCCAAGTCACGTCTAATGGCATCATAATTGCCCTTCCCCCAGCTATAACTCTTGCCCTGCGGTGTATACTTATCCCTTTCCATCATTAACGTAAACGTCACCGAATTGTGGTCACTGTCCCCAAAGTGCTCTCCTACCTCCAAATCCAACACCTGGCCTGGTTCATTACCCAAAACCAAATCCAACGTGGCCTCGCCTCTTGTTGGCCTGTCAACATATTGTTTCAGGAAACCCTCCTGCACACACTGTACAAAAAACGACCCATCTAGTGTACTCGAACTATATCTTTTCCAGTCAATATTTGGAAAGTTAAAGTCTCCCATAATAACTACCCTGTTACTTTCGCTCATATCCAGAATCATCTTCGCCATCCTTTCCTCTACATCCCTAGAACTATTAGGAGGCCTATAAAAAACTCCCAACAGGGTGACCTCTCCTTTCCTGTTTCTAACTTCAGCCAATACTACCTCGGAAGAAGAGTCCCCATCTAGCATCCTCTCCGCCACCGTAATACTGCTCTTGACTAGCAGCGCCACACCTCCCCCTCTTTTGCCTCCTTCTCTGAGCTTACTAAAACACCTAAACCCCGGAACCTGCAACATCCATTCCTGTCCCTGCTCTATCCATGTCTCCGAAATGGCCACAACATCGAAGTCCCAGGTACCAACCCACGCTGCCAGTTCCCCTACCTTGTTTCGTATACTCCTGGCATTGAAGTAGACACACTTCAAACCACCTACCTGAACGCTGGCCCCCTCCTGCGACGTCAAATCTGTGCTCCTGACCTCTATACTCTCATTCTCCCTTACCCTAAAACTACAATCCAGGTTCCCATGCCCCTGCTGCATTAGTTTAAACCCCCCCAAAGAGCACTAACAAATCTCCCCCCCAGGATATTTGTGCCCCTCAGGTTCAGATGTAGACCATCCTGTCTGTAGAGGTCCCACCTTCCCCAGAAAGAGCCCCAGTTATCCAAAAATCTGAAACCCTCCCGCCTGCACCATCCCTGTAGCCACGTGTTTAAATGCTCTCTCTCCCTATTCCTCATCTCACTATCACGTGGCACGGGCAACAACCCAGAGATAACAACTCTGTTTGTTCTAGTTCTGAGCTTCCATCCTAGCTCCCTGAAAGCCTGCCTGACATCCTTGTCCCCTTTCCTACCTATGTCGTTGGTGCCAATGTGGACCACGACTTGGGGCTGCTCCCCCTCCCCCCTAAGGACCCGGAAAACACGATCCAAGACATCACGTACCCTTGCACCTGGGAGGCAACATACCAAACGTGAGTCTCTCACGCTCCCACAAAATCTGTGGTCCTGACTATAGAGTCCCCAATTACTAATGCTCTGCTCCTCTCCCCCCTTCCCTTCTGAGCAACAGGGACAGACTCCGTGCCAGAGGCCCGTACCCCATGGCTTACCCCTGGTAAGTCGTCCCCCCCACAAGTATCCAAAGCGGTATACTTGTTTCTCAGGGGAACGACCGCAGGGGATCCCTGCACTGACTGTTTTTTCCCAGTCCCTCTTACAGTTACCCACCTATCTCCAATCTTTGGTGTAACTAATTCCCTGAAGCTGCTATCTATGACCCCTTCTGCCTCCCGAATGATCCGAAGTTCTTCCAACTCCAGCTCCAGTTCCCTAACTCGGTCTTGGAGGAGCTGGAGATGGCAGCACTTCCTGCAGGTAAAATCAGCAGGGACACTAACTGCATCCCTCACCTCAAACATCCTGCAGGAGGAACATTGTACTCCCTTCCCTGCCATTCCTCTAACTTTCTACCAAGATCTGGCTAACAACTAAATTAAATTTTTATAAAAAGTAATAATAATATAATAAAAATATGGTACTTACCTCAGACCAATGGGTTTTATTATTAGGTTAGAGGAGGAGGGCGGGTGGGAGACACTACACGTGTTGTGTCTCGGGTTTCCTCTCCACCAGAATTTATTGGTGAGGGTCTTCCCAGACGTCCGCGGGTCGACTTCCTGATCCCGCCTAAAAAACTAATTTAAAGAAAAGAGAAAAAGTCTCAGCTCCTGCTGAAACTGACTCACCACTCACCAGCTGTTCTCACGCCGCCGAAATCGACTGGCCTGCCCCTGCAAAGAGAAGTGCTTTTAAAGGTTGACTTACCTCCCAGCACCCTCCTTCCGCAATGCTCCCGCTGAAACTGACTAACCAGCTGCTCTCACGCCGCCGAAATCGACTGGCCTGCCCCTGCAAAGAGAAGTGCTTTTAAAGGTTGACTTACCTCCTAGCACCCTCCTTCCGCAATGCTCCCGCTGAAACTGACTCACCAGCTGCTCTCACGCCGCCGAAATCGACTGGCCTGCTCCTGCAAAGAGAAGTGCTTTTAAAGGTTGACTTACCTCCCAGCACCCTCCTTCCGCAATGCTCCCGCTGAAACTGACTAACCAGCTGCTCTCACGCCGCCGAAATCGACTGGCCTACCCCTGCAAAGAGAAGTGCTTTTAAAGGTTGACTTACCTCCCAGCACCCTCCTTCCGCAATGCTCCCGCTGAAACTGACTCACCAGCTGCTCTCACGCCGCCGAAATCGACTGGCCTGCCCCTGCAAAGAGAAGTGCTTTTAAAGGTTGACTTACCTCCCAGCACCCTCCTTCCGCAATGCTCCCGCTGAAACTGACTCACCAGCTGCTCTCACGCCGCCGAAATCGACTGGCCTGCCCCTGCAAAGAGAAGTGCTTTTAAAGGTTGACTTACCTCCCAGCACCCTCCTTCCGCAATGCTCCCGCTGAAACTGACTAACCAGCTGCTCTCACGCCGCCGAAATCGACTGGCCTGCCCCTGCAAAGAGAAGTGCTTTTAAAGGTTGACTTACCTCCCAGCACCCTCCTTCCGCAATGCTCCCGCTGAAACTGACTCACCAGCTGCTCTCACGCCGCCGAAATCGACTGGCCTGCCCCTGCAAAGAGAAGTGCTTTTAAAGGTTGACTTACCTCCCAGCACCCTCCTTCCGCAATGCTCCCGCTGAAACTGACTAACCAGCTGCTCTCACGCCGCCGAAATCGACTGGCCTGCCCCTGCAAAGAGAAGTGCTTTTAAAGGTTGACTTACCTCCCAGCAACCTCCTTCCGCAATGCTCCCGCTGAAACTGACTCACCAGCTGCTCTCACGCCGCCGAAATCGACTGGCCTGCGCCTGCAAAGAGAAGTGCTTTTAAAGGTTGACTTACCTCCCAGCACCCTCCTTCCGCAATGCTCCCGCTGAAACTGACTAACCAGCTGCTCTCACGCCGCCGAAATCGACTGGCCTGCCCCTGCAAAGAGAAGTGCTTTTAAAGGTTGACTTACCTCCCAGCACCCTCCTTCCGCAATGCTCCCGCTGAAACTGACTCACCAGCTGCTCTCACGCCGCCGAAATCGACTGGCCTGCCCCTGCAAAGAGAAGTGCTTTTAAAGGTTGACTTACCTCCCAGCACCCTCCTTCCGCAATGCTCCCGCTGAAACTGACTAACCAGCTGCTCTCACGCCGCCGAAATCGACTGGCCTGCCCCTGCAAAGAGAAGTGCTTTTAAAGGTTGACTTGCCTCCCAGCACCCTCCTTCCGCAATGCTCCCGCTGAAACTGACTCACCAGCTGCTCTCACGCCGCCGAAATCGACTGGCCTGCCCCTGCAAAGAGAAGTGCTTTTAAAGGTTGACTTACCTCCCAGCACCCTCCTTCCGCAATGCTCCCGCTGAAACTGACTCACCAGCTGCTCTCACGCCGCCGAAATCGACTGGCCTGCCCCTGCAAAGAGAAGTGCTTTTAAAGGTTGACTTACCTCCCAGCACCCTCCTTCCGCAATGCTCCCGCTGAAACTGACTAACCAGCTGCTCTCACGCCGCCGAAATCGACTGGCCTGCCCCTGCAAAGAGAAGTGCTTTTAAAGGTTGACTTACCTCCCAGCACCCTCCTTCCGCAATGCTCCCGCTGAAACTGACTCACCAGCTGCTCTCACGCCGCCGAAATCGACTGGCCTGCCCCTGCAAAGAGAAGTGCTTTTAAAGGTTGACTTACCTCCCAGCACCCTCCTTCCGCAATGCTCCCGCTGAAACTGACTAACCAGCTGCTCTCACGCCGCCGAAATCGACTGGCCTGCCCCTGCAAAGAGAAGTGCTTTTAAAGGTTGACTTACCTCCCAGCACCCTCCTTCCGCAATGCTCCCGCTGAAACTGACTCACCAGCTGCTCTCACGCCGCCGAAATCGACTGGCCTGCCCCTGCAAAGAGAAGTGCTTTTAAAGGTTGACTTACCTCCCAGCACCCTCCTTCCGCAATGCTCCCGCTGAAACTGACTAACCAGCTGCTCTCACGCCGCCGAAATCGACTGGCCTGCCCCTGCAAAGAGAAGTGCTTTTAAAGGTTGACTTACCTCCCAGCACCCTCCTTCCGCAATGCTCCCGCTGAAACTGACTCACCAGCTGCTCTCACGCCGCCGAAATCGACTGGCCTGCCCCTGCAAAGAGAAGTGCTTTTAAAGGTTGACTTACCTCCCAGCACCCTCCTTCCGCAATGCTCCCGCTGAAACTGACTCACCAGCTGCTCTCACGCCGCCGAAATCGACTGGCCTGCCCCTGCAAAGAGAAGTGCTTTTAAAGGTTGACTTACCTCCCAGCACCCTCCTTCCGCAATGCTCCCGCTGAAACTGACTAACCAGCTGCTCTCACGCCGCCGAAATCGACTGGCCTGCCCCTGCAAAGAGAAGTGCTTTTAAAGGTTGACTTACCTCCCAGCACCCTCCTTCCGCAATGCTCCCGCTGAAACTGACTCACCAGCTGCTCTCACGCCGCCGAAATCGACTGGCCTGCCCCTGCAAAGAGAAGTGCTTTTAAAGGTTGACTTACCTCCCAGCACCCTCCTTCCGCAATGCTCCCGCTGAAACTGACTAACCAGCTGCTCTCACGCCGCCGAAATCGACTCGTTTATCGCTCTCAGGAGCGTCCTCCTGTAACCTTATGACATCTTGGATGGTTGGCATTGGCTTGTCAGAGGCAGACCTATTTATTGCAGAACGTTTAGTCTGACTTAACATTTTAGGCACCATCACTTGCTGAATTTGCGCGGCTGTCCGCACTGCACAATCTGCTTGTTCATTACCAACGTCGACTGGGGTCTTACCGTTTGTGTGGGCAGCGCATTTAATGACGGAAATCTGCGTGGGCATAAGGAGGGCCTGTAGTAGGTCATTAACTAATCCCCAGTGGGATATTTGACCACACATAATCATGTCCGGTTGTTCTGACGAAATACCGCTCAAATCGTCCCTTATTGTGGTAGTTTCCTGAATCAAGGCTAAACAGTCGTGGCCAGGTGCGTCTTCATGGACAGAGGGACCACTAAGAAAACAGACTGGATTGATAGTGGTACAGTGTTTAAATGTCAGACGTGGATTGTTCAAAAGGTTTTTCTCATACCTATTCTGACGAGCTGCGGTAAGATGCTGAGTCTGCAGTTGCCTCAGTAGTGCGATGACCGAGTGGGAGCTATACACCGTAATATCCTGTTGGAGAGTGAGAGCATGTAACGGCTGTGCGATGGCATTGATTGAACATAAATCCTGTACTAATCAGTACTGGTCTGGCTTGGCTGGTTTAGGCACAGCAAGTATGGGGGTGTTACATTCTGATTGGCAAGGGACCAAAATACCCTGTTGCAACAGCTCTCGGATTAATTTGTCCATAGACGGGGCTGCAGTCGAGTGTTAATCGTTTCAGGGACCGCAAAATATTTTATGGCAGTGCCGTCTGGCGTGACTTGAAGTGCGTACTCTGTTGGATCTGAATGATCCACTGCCCTCCTTACCATAGGTCCCAGATCCCTGGCATGGTACTGGTCGTGGACCTGACGTGTAATATGAGGGCTTACTGAAGCTGACTGTTGCCATAAATGTGGTGGTATTGTAACAAAATCGGCTGTACCTTCTTTTCCCGTGACTGTGGCTGTAACTTTGACTGGCCATTCGGTCCCAATTAATGGCCGGTATTTGTCCTCCAACTCCCTGTTTTGTCCAGTTCTGTCATAGGCCAGGGTAACGTGATGCAGTGAATGTTCAATGTCTAACGTCCACCACTGGGGGGTGATAGAAATATAGCACTGTTGTCTCATCCTCCATGATTGAACCGTTACACCTTTGTCTCCGCACTCTAGCTGTAGCTGGAAGATACACAGTAAATCTCGGGCCAACAAGTTACAGTCCAATCCAGTAGTCACTACAAACTGATGATCTGCAGACTTAGTCTCGTAAGTGACTGTCACAGCTTCAGAAATAGGATACTCACACACCTGTCCTTGGAACCCCGACAAATGCTGGGTGTGGTCGGATAGTGGTAGGCGAAGTTCTGATTGCACAGAAGACATGGCTGCTCCAGTGTCGATTACAAATGAGTGATGTTGATCTCCTATCTGCAGAGAGATAATAGGTTCCCTGTCCGATTGGAGAGTCCTTATGACTAAATTAGCTAGTCAATCCTGTGTTAGGAAAGGGTTTGCCTGGGAGAAGTCCGTGTATCTCATCTGTCCTCCCCTTGGTGGGTACCCCCTCCTTTGGGTCGGGTAGTCTCCTTCTGCTGCCTGTCTTTTAAAGGGGCATTCCTGTTGCCAGTGATCTGCACGGCCGCAATTAAAACATGAATTGTTCCCTCTATCTCTGCCCCGTCCTCTTCTCCCAGTAGACCAATGGCTCCTCAGAGGGGGTGGTGGTTGTAAAGCTGTTGGTGCATACGGTGGGCCATAAAAAGGAGCTGAGGGTCCCTTTGGGTGGGTTTGATATCCTCCCCCTCGCTGATCCACCCACCCAAAGTCACAATATTGGGGTTCCAGCTGGTAAGCTACCGTTTCTGCCGCTTGTTGGGGTCTCAGATCATCCTTTTTCATTACATACTCAGTCTTAACCTTTGTAACTGAGCCTCCTTCCTGGCCTACACCCTCCTTCCAATAAAATCTGACTGCCCTTGCCATCTGGGAAGGGCCGTTCTCTGTCCAATTCATGTTATTACATTTCACAGCAGTAGCCACGGAAGGTGGTAGGCAATGCATTAACATAGCACAATATTGAGGGGAATTCTGACCATTTTAATATGGCAAGTCGCCTGACTGCCCACGGTAGATTTCATTAAAACGTTCCAGAAATTCCTCTGGCTCTTCAATCTTTTTAGGCTTGAGGTCTAAGATAGCAGAAATATTTATGGGCTTTTGAAATGTGCTATTCAACGCATTCAGGATTTGTGTCCGTCTATCGTCGTCCAACTCATGGGCTTGCTGAAGTGCGGCGTGACTAGCATAATTCAAGTGATTAAGATGATTGCGGTACTCTGCTGGGGTTAAAACCTGCTGGACTAGGGCCCAGAGGTCCCTAGAATCAGCTTGATAAATTGAGATGGTAGTTCTCAGGGAATCCACGAAAGCAGCAGGAGATTTTTTTCTATCTGTGATTGTAGCCATAATAGCCATCATCCATGGGTGTCTCTCGTGGGCTGGGCCCCGGCGGTCACTGCGTCAAGGTTTGGTATCTTCCTAATCGGCAACTGTCTCCGAGTCTCACCAGGAGGCACTCTAGCTATTTCCTCTGGTTCTTCCAAGACTTTGGCGTCCCTCCCTGTCACTAGAGGGAGCTCTTTCTCTTCAGAACCATCCCTTTCCTCCCCCTTTGTTCTCGAAGTTTGCTGTTTCCCCTTGGTCTGAAGGGATTTAGGTGGTATGCTTGATTGTTTCTGATTAGGATCAGGCCCTTCTCTCGCTGTCCGAGATCGGGTCCTAGAGCTAACTGGGCTTGTGGAACAGAGCTCCTCTTCCCTCTTAGGTCGTGAAGATGGTAAATTAGGACCCACGCTATCAACCAAAAGGGCTGGAGTGACTGGCATGAGGTGGTTCTGGAATTAGTGCAGACAATGCTACAGGTGCAGTCGAAATCCTAGCCGACCTGGTCAAATTGTCTTAATCTTCATCTTCTGCCTCTGTCAATGCAAGGCCAGCCATTGAACTACGTAGCCCATTGGTTTTTTTTCTTCACTAATTGGAATCCCCATTTTAAGGGCATTTTCTTGCCAACTTAATAACATGATCTTATCCCTCTCATGTTGACAATATTGTCTCCATAATCTAATTAACTCTTTAGCTTTCACACTTTGGCTCTTTCTTTTTTTTTTAGTATATATATATTATTTGCTTATTTATAACCAATGGCAATTTTTGCTCCTTGGCAAAATTATTAAAAAAGTTCTTTTAAAACTTAAAATGTTTGAAAATTCAAATTGAATTACAGCAACTTGCAAGCTTAGCTCTGATCTCAACTCAGAACTAAATTTACGATTTGCTTAACACAAACTTGTATAACAAGTTGTATTTCGAAATAGAGTTAAGAGGGAAATCAGGAGGGCAAAAAGGGGACACGAAATTGCTTTGGCAAATAATGCAAAGGAGAATCCAAAGAGCTTCTACAGATACATAAAGGGAAAAAGAGTAGCTAGGGACAGAGTAGGGCCTCTTAATGATCAACAAGGACATCTATGTGCAGAGCCACAAGAGTTGGGTGAGATCCTGAATGAATATTTCTCATCGGTATTCACGGTGGAGAAAGGCATGGATGTTAGGAAACTAAGGGAAATAAATAGTGATGTCTTGAGAAATGTGCATATTACAGAGGAGGAGGTGCTGGAAGTCTTAAAGCGCATCAAGGTAGATAAATCCCCGGGACCTGATGAAATGTATCCCAGGATGTTGAGGGAGGCTAGGGAGGCAATTGCGGGTCCCCTAACAGAGATATTTGAATCATCGGCAGCCACAGGTGAGGTGCCTGAAGATTGGAGAGTGGCGAATGTTGTGCCCTTGTTTAAGAAGGGCAGCAGGGAAAAGCCTGGGAACTACAGACCGGTGAGCCTAACGTCTGTAGTAGGTAAGTTTCTAGAAGGTATTCTGAGAGACAGGATCTACAAGCATTTAGAGAGGCAAGGACTGATTCGGGGCAGTCAGCATGGCTTTGTGCGTGGAAAATCATGTCTCACAAATTTGATTGAGTTTTTTGAGGGGGTGACCAAGAAGGTAGATGAGGGCAGTGCAGTAGACGTCTACATGGACTTTAGCAAAGCCTTTGACAAGGTACCGCATGGTAGGTTGTTGCAGAAGGTTAAAGCTCACGGGATCCAGGGTGAGGTTGCCAATTGGATTCAAAATTGGCTGGACGACAGAAGACAGAGGGTGGTTGTAGAGGGTTGTTTTTCAAACTGGAGGCCTGTGACCAGTGGTGTGCCTCAGGGATCGGTGCTGGGTCCACTGTTATTTGTGATTTATATTAATGATTTGGATGAGAATTTAGGAGGCATGGTTAGTAAGTTTGCAGATGACACCAAGATTGGTGGCACAGTGGATAGTGAAGAAGGTTATCTAGGATTGCAACGGGATCTTGATCAATTAGGCCAGTGGGCCGACGAATGGCAGATGGAGTTTAATTTAGATAAATGTGAGGTGATGCATTTTGGCAGATCGAATCAGGCCAGGACCTACTCAGTATGGCGTTGGGGAGAGCTATAGAACAAAGAGATCTAGGAGTACAGGTTCATAGCTCCTTGAAGGTGGAGTCGCAGGTGGACAGGGTGGTGAAGAAGGCATTCGGCATGCTTGGTTTCATTGGTCAGAACATTGAATACAGGAGTTGGGACGTCTTGTTGAAGTTGTACAAGACGTTGGTACGGCCACACTTGGAATACTGTGTGCAGTTCTGGTCACCCTATTATAGAAAGGATATTATTAAACTAGAAAGAGTGCAGAAAAGATTTACTAGGATGTTACCGGGACTTGATGGTTTGAGTTATAAGGAGAGGCTGGATAGACTGGGACTTTTTTCCCTGGAGCGTAGGAGGCTTAGGGGTGATCTTATCGAGGTCTATAAAATAATGAGGGGCATAGATAAGGTAGATAGTCAACATCTTTTCCCAAAGGTAGGGGAGTCTAAAACTAGAGGGCATAGGTTTAAGGTGAGAGGGGAGAGATTCAGAAGGGCCCAGAGGGGCAATTTCTTCACTCAGAGGGTAGTGAGTGCCTGGAATGTGCTGCCAGAGGTAGTAGTAGAGGCGGGTACAATTGTGTCTTTTAAAAAGCATTTAGATAGTTACATGGGTAAGATGGGTATAGAGGGTTATGGGCCAAGTGCGGGCAACTGGGACTAGCTTAATGGTAAAAACTGGGCGGCATGGACTGGTTGGGCCGAAGGGCCTGTTTCCATGCTGTAAACTTCTATGATTCTATGAACATTTACAACTTAATTAATTCTTTATTTAATTAATTGCTGCTATCAATGAGGGAGCAGTTAGCTGTGGTGATGTATACTGGAGCAAAGTCAACTGTCATCTCCAGATTTACACTTTTTAAAATGGTGTCAGTGAGTTTTTTTCAGTTTCTATTAATTCACAAATAAAATGTGATAAACATTATTTCAAGTAAGTAAAACTTAAGATTCTGGCAATTTCAATCAATTGCTTTCGAAAATAATAACTTTTATCAAAGAGGTGGAGAAACCCACTGGTTTCCTTTAATTAATTCAAAACATAACTTTTCTGGAGTTCACTGACTCAAAGGAAAGGTATCCGATTACACCACAGGCTGCTGCTGTTATCTCAAGGCCTGTGGGGGAAGCACTGTCTGTAGTCTTTAACTTTGGCTGCTGCTGTTAACCCTTTGAGAGACTTCTGCTTTAACTAACATGCAGCATCCAGTTCTATGGATGTTCTTTGTTTTGAAATTTATCCAAGCAATTCCCCATAATCTCAACTAGTCCTCAGAACTGCGTTTTTCGCCACTACAGTCCAAGGGTACAATTTTAGCTTAATCAACTATAGGTTTAAAACACTCACACATGGAATTGAATCATCTTCAGATTTAAAAACACTCATTGAACTGAACCCTCCTCCTGAAGTCCCATCAGTCCTTTAAAACACTCACATATGGAATTGAATCATCTGTTTTAGATGTTGCATCAACCCAAAACCTAACCCAAGCCGAATCAGAACTCGCACATGGAATTGAACCATCTTTGTTTAGATGTTGCATCAACCCATAACCTAACCCAAGCCGAATCAGAACTCACACATGGAATTGAACCACCTTTGTTTCGATGTTGCATCAACCCTTAACCTAACCCAAGCCGAATCAACAATATGAAATCCCATCAATTAAATTTCTAAAGCCCAGACTGACCTTTGATTTCGTCGAGACGATCTTTCTGTACCAACCGCGAGTGACCAGACTAATCAGACGATAGGAAGAGGGGAAAAAGCAATGCGCGGTCATTTTCCAGCTATACATTGTGGGCCCCCTTTTCCCACTCTCCCTGTTCATAATCAGTCTAATTCTGATTTCGCGGTTGGTCAGAACCGTCTTGAGAAATCCCGGGTTTCGGGCACCAAATGACAAATCAAAAGTTTTTTTACCCGTCAGTCTGGCCTCAATAAAAGTCGAGATGGATTTGCAGGTATTGCATTAGTTATTTTATTTGACTTGCAAGTCTGTCTCAACTCACAGTAGTACAGGACACATCCTGTCTTCTGCACTCCCGGAATCGAGTGAGTCTGTAGAACAAAGACGTCTCTACTGATACAATCAAATGGCATCAAGTTTCACATACTCGATTCCCATAGGTCATCCTATACCCCTCCTGACCTGGCCATACATCCTAATTGGCTCACTTCCAATCCCTTCCTCTGGCCCCCTATTACCCAGCATCCTTTTCCCCTCCGTAGCTGGTCACACCTCCTCCTTGCGTTGCCATGCGTTCTGAAATCCTTTGTCTGTGAACTCACCAAAATGAGACTGGCCTATCTCTACATGACAGTAACTAATATCTCCAAAACAATTATTTTATATCACATTCGTCACAGGGGGCGACCTACGAGTATGGGGAAAAGGCCAGTCGGATGCTGGCACACCAGCTCCATAAGAGGATTGCAGCGAGGGAAATAGGGGGAGTCAAGGATGGAAGGGGAGACACGGTTCGGAGTGCGACGAAAATAAACGAGGTATTTAAGGCCTTCTCTGAAGAGCTGTACAGATCCCAGCCCCCAGCGGGGGAAGAGGGGATGAGACGATTCCTAGACCAACTGAGATTCCCGAGGGTGGAGGAGCAAGAGGTAGCTGGTTTGGGGGCACCAATTGGGTTGGAGGAGCTGAGCAGGGGTTTGGGGAGTATGCAGGCGGGGAAGGCCCCGGGACCGGACGGGTTCCCGGTGGAGTTCTACAGGAAGTACGTAGACCTGTTGGCCCCGCTACTAGTGAGGACCTTTAATGAGGCAAGAGAGGAGGGGACCCTGCCCCCGACAATGTCGGAAGCGACAATTTCTTTGATCCTAAAGCGGGACAAGGACCCACTGCAATGTGGATCGTCCAGGCCGATCTCGCTCCTCAATGTGGATGCTAAGTTGCTGGCAAAAGTGCTGGCCATGAGGATCGAGGACTGTGTCCCGGGGGTGATCCACGAGGACCAGACGGGATTCGTAAAGGGCAGGCAATTAAACACTAACGTGCGGCGGCTCTTAAACGTGATGATGATGCCATCGGAGGAGGGGGAGGCGGAGATAGTGGCAGCTTTGGACGCGGAGAAGGCCTTTGACCGAGTAGAGTGGGAGTACCTTTGGGAGGTGCTGCGTAGGTTTGGGTTCGGGGGAGGGTTTATCAGTTGGGTTAAGCTCCTTTACAGAGCCCCGGTGGCGAGTGTAGTGACGAACCGGCGGAGGTCGGAGTACTTTAGACTGTACCGAGGGACGAGGCAGGGGTGCCCCCCTGTCCCCCCTGTTGTTTGGATTGGCGATCGAACCATTGGCCACGTCATTGAGGGAGTCTAATAAATGGAGGGAGGTGGTCCAAGGGGGAGAACAGCATCGGGTGTCGCTATATGCGGATGACCTTCTGCTGTACGTGGCGGATCCAATGGAGGGGATGGTGGAGGTCATGCAGACTCTAAGGGAGTTTGGGGAGTTTTCGGTCTATAAGCTCAATGTAGGGAAGAGTGAGCTCTTTGTATTACAGGCAGGGGACCAAGAAAGAGGGATAGGGGACCTACCGCTGAGGAGGGCGGGTTTTTTTTTTCGGTATCTGGGATCCAGATAGCCGGGAGTTGGGGGGCCCTACATAAACTGAATCTGACGAGGTTGGTGGAGCAAATGGAGGAGGACGTCAAAAGATGGGACATGTTACCGCTCTCGCTGGCGGGTAGAGTGCAGTCGGTCAAAATGGTGGTCCTTTCGAGGTTTCTGTTTGTGTTTCAGTGCCTTCCCATCATGATCACCAAGGCCTTTTTTAAGAGAGTAGGTAGGAGTATTATGGGGTTTGTGTGGGCGAATAAGACCCCGAGGGTAAGGAGTGGGTTCCTGGAACGCAGTAGGGACCGAGGAGGGTTGGCGCTGCCAAACCTAGGGAGCTACTACTGGGCAGCAAATGTGGCGATGATCCGCAAGTGGGTTATGGAGGGAGAGGGGGCGGCATGGAAGAGGATGGAGATGGCGTCCTGTAAAGGAACGAGCCTGGGGGCGTGGTGACGGCACCACTGCCGCACTCGCCGTCAAAGTATACCACGAGCCCGGTGGTGGCGGCAACGCTAAGGATCTGGGGCCAGTGGAGACGGCACAGGGGTGCAATGGGAGCATCGGTGTGGTCCCCGATCAGGGGTAACCACTGGTTTGTCCCGGGGAAGATGGGCGGGGGGTTCCAGAGCCAGCATCGGGCGGGGATTAGAAGAATGGGGGACCTGTTCATTGACGGGACGTTTGTGAGCCAAGGGGCACTGGAGGAGAAGTTTGAGTTACCCCCGGGGAATGCCTTTAGATGTATGCAGGTGAGGGCTTTTGTGAGGCGACGGGTCAGGGAATTCCCGTTGCTCCCGGCACAAGAAATTCAAGACAGGGTGATCTCGGGTGTATGGGTCGGGGAGGGCAAGGTGTCGGCAATACACCAGGAGATGAAAGAAGAGGGGGAAGTGCTGGTAGAAGAGTTGAAGGGTAAATGGGAGGAGGAGCTGGGGGGGGAGATCGAGGAAGGTCTGTGGGCTGATGCCCTAGGTAGGGTTAATTCCTCCTCCTCGTTTGCCAGGCTCAGCCTGATACAATTTAAGGTGGTTCACAGAGCTCACTTGACAGGGGCGAGGTTGAGCAGGTTCTTTGGGGTAGAGGACAGATGTGGAAGGTGCTCAGGGAGCTCGGCGAACCATGTCCATATGTTTTGGTCATGCCCGGCACTGGAGGGGTTCTGGAGAGGAGTGGTGGGAGCAATATCTCAGGTGGTGAAAGTCCGGGTCAAGTCAAGCTGGGGGCTAGCAATATTTGGAGTAGTGGACGAGTAGGGAGTGCAGGAGGCGAAAGAGGCCGGCATTCTGGCCTTTGCGTCCCTAGTAGCCCGGCGAAGGATCTTGCTAATGTGGAAGGAGGCGAAGCCCCCCAGCGTGGAGGCCTGGATAAACAACATGGCTGGGTTCATAAAGCTGGAGAGGATTAAGTTTGCCTTGAGAGGGTCTGCGCAGGGGTTCTACAGGCGGTGGCAACCGTTCCTGGACTACCTCGCGGAGCGTTAGAGGAAGGTCGGTCAGCAGCAGCAGCAAACCTGGGGGGGGGGGGCGTCCTGGGCAGGGGGGGACTGGGGGACTGCCTGGGAGGGTGGATGAGCAAGAGATAACATGAAGGGTTGGGAAAACTGGCACGTACGGGAGAGAGCCAGTGTAATATGTAAACGTATTATTTTGCCATGTATATATCTTGCTCTGCGATTTCTCGTTATTTTGTTATGGGTGGGGGGTTATTGTTTGTAAGGGAGAAAAATTGTGTTTCAAAACTTTAATAAATATATATATTTTTTAAGATCAATCACTCCCAGCACCTTGGGGAAGCAGCTATTTCATAAAACTCCAATGACCTCTGCTGCTGTCAGTTAAATGACTCTGGAATCATTTAGAACATCCAGTGCAGAAGGAGACCATTCGGCCCATCAAGTCTGCACCGACCCAGTTAAGCCATCACTTCCACCCTATCCCCGTAACCCAATAATCCCTCCTAACCTTTTTGGTCACTAAGGTTGGTTTCTCATGGCGAATCCACCTAACCTGCACGTCTTTGGACTGTGGGAGGAAACTGGAGCATCCAGAGGAAACCCACGCAGACATGGGGAGAACGTACAGACTCCGCACAGACAGTGTCCCAGCGGGGAATCTAACCTGGGACCCTGGCGCTGTGAAGCCACAGTGCTAGCCACTTGTGCCCTCCGACTTCACTCTTTCCATTCTGAACTCTGTACTTTTGTTCACATCCTCCATCCTACCCCTTTCTCCCTCCTCTTGTCTTTCCGGCTTCCCGCCTTCTCTATCTCTCCTCATAAAGATGAGATGGGTGGAGAGAAAATTTTCTCATTTTAAACTCTTATGATAAATGAAAAGAATACAAACTCCAGACAATATTATTGAGGTAAAGGGCAGCACGGTGCGCAGTGGTAGCACTGCAGTCTCACGGTGCCGAGGTCCCAGGTTCAATCCCGGCTCTTCGATTGAATTCAGGAAGCAATGTATCATACGGGGCCGAGGTGGTGACGTTTGACAGCTTCAAATTCCTAGATGTGCACATTACCAACAATCTGTCCTGTTCCACCCACGTCGACACTACCACCAAGAAAGCACAACAGTGTCTATACTTTCTCAGGAAACTAAGGAAATTCAGAATGTCCACATTAATTTTTACCAATATTTAGAAATTCGCCATAGAATAACCATGGTAGCACAGTGGTTAGCACAGTTGCTTCACAGCTCCAGGGTCCCAGGTTCGATTACCGGCTTGGGTCACTGTGTGGAGTCTGCACGTTCTCCCTGTGTCTGCGTGGGTACCCTCCGGGTGCTCCGGTTTCTTCCCACTGTTCAAAGATGTGCAGGCCCCCTCCACAGAAATCCCAAGAAATCCCCTTCAGCACACAACCCCCGCATCCAAGCCCCAAAGAACCATCATTGCAAATGAAAGTCCCATCTCTTCCCTTGTCCAAATATATACAGCGTCGACTCATTTAGTACATACACCAACACACAGTGACAAAATAAAGTTACATGAGGCTACATCAGTACACGACCATTTCTCAATTCTGCCACAATCCTTCTGCCTTCGCAAACTCCTCCGCTGCTTCCGCCGTCCCAAAATAAAAGTCCTTGGAAACGTAGCTGGATACACTATGCCGCACTGCACCTTGCTGATGTACAGTGCCTTCTTTACCCGGCTGAAGGCAGCCCGCCTCCTCGCCAGCTCCACCGTAAAGTCCTGGTATATGCATTTACCAGCTCCAGCCCACTGCACCATCCGTTTCTGCTTTGCCCAGCACAGGACTTTCTCCTTCACGCTATACCTACGGAAACACAGAGTTACTACCCTTGGCGGCTCACTCGCCTTTGGTATAGGCCTCCACGATCGATGAGCCCGATCCAGTTCACATCAGGAGGGATCGTCCCCCTCCCCCAATAGCTTCACCAACATCGTGGCAAAATACTCCATCGGCCTCAGGCCTTCCACCCCTTCGGGCAGACCCACAATCCTCAGATTCTGTCGCCTGGATCTGTTTTCCTGGTCTTCCATTTTGGCTCGCAGACCCTTGTTGGTCTCTATCACCCTCCGCAACTCCTTTCCCATTGAGGTGAATTGATCACTGTGCTGTGATAATGCCTCTTCCACTTCCTTCAGTGTCTCACCTTGCTCCCGCACCTCCACCGCTGCGCTTGATACCGCCGCCCTCACTGGGGCAATCGCCTCCTCCACCAGCACTTTCAATACCGTCTCCATCTCCTTCTTCATCACTTCCATGTGTTTTGTGAACTGTTTTTCAAGTTCCACAGCCATCACCTTGGTCATTTCTTCTGCTGTGAGCGATGTGGCCTCCCCTGGTGCTCCAGCCTCTGCTTTCCTGACAGTTCCTGCGCTGACTTTTTCACTCTGCGGCAGACTACCGTTAAGCCCCTTTTTCACAGTTTTTCTCCCAAACTTGGACATTTCTCTTCCCTGTGCCTTCTTACAGCCTTTTCAGCCTCCGTTGCCCCCGGGACCGGGCGTTAAAATTCTGAAATTCCTATTCCCGAGTGGGAGCCCTCCAGCTGCCTCCCGCCCGCCGTCACCGGAAGTCCAGATAGGGTGTTCTTTCTAAGGGCCGGTGCAGACTTGATGGGCCAAATGGCCTCCTTCTGCACTGTAAATTCTATGAAAGCATCCTATCTGGCTGCTCAGCCCAAGACTATAAGAAATTACAGAGAGTCGTTAACACAGCCCAGTCCATCATGTGAACCTGCCTCCTATCCATTGACTCTGTCTACACCTCCTAGGGAAAGCGGGCAGCATAATCAAAGACCCCTCCCACCCGGCTTATTCACTCTTTCAACTTCTTCCATCAGGCAGGAGATACAAAAGTCTGAAAACACACACTGACAGGTTCAAAGACAGGTTCTACCTGCTGTTACCAGACTCCTGAACGACTCTCTTATGGGCTGAACTGATCTCTTCACACATCTTCTCTACTGAGTCGTACTACACTCCATATGCTCACCTGATGCCTGTGTCTATGTATTTATATTGTGTATTTATGCATGCCCTATGTGTTTTCCATGCATGGAACGATCTGTCTGGACAATACTTTTCACTGTACCTCGGTACACGTGACAATAAATGAAATTCAATTCAAATATGGAGTTTAATGTAGATAAGTGTGAGGTTGTCCATTTTGGCAAAAGAAATAGAAGGGCAAATTATTATTGCAATGGAAAGGAGATCCAACATGCGTCTGGGCAGAGGGATTTGGGTGTCTTTGTTCATGAATTGCGGAAAGTCGGTATGCAAGTACAGCATGCAATTAAAAAGGCAAATGGGATGTTGGTGTTTATTGCAAAAAGGGCTGGAGTATATCGGTAGAGAAATGTTTTTGCGATTATATAGTATGTTGGTAAGACCACATCTGGGGCATTGTGTCCAGTTTTGGTCTCCTTATTTGAGAGGGATGTGGTGGCATTGGAGGCAAGTTAAGAGGAGATTTATTCTGAGGATGAAAGGATTGACGTATGCAGAGAGATGAAATAGTTTGGGCTTATACTCGCTGGAGTTTAGAAGGATGTGAGGGGATCTGATCAAGGTTCTAAAACACTAATAGGAATTGGGCAGCATGGTAGTACAGTAGTTAGCACTGTTGCTTCACAGCGCCAGGGTCCCAGATTCAATTCCCTGCTTGGGTCACGGTCTGTGCGGAGTCTGCACGTTCTCCCCGTGTCAGCGTGGGTTTCCTCTGGGTGCTCCGGTTTCCTCTCTCAAGTCCCGAAAGACGTGCTGTTAGGTAATTTGGACATTCTGAAATTCTCCCTCCGTGTACCCGAACATGCGCTGGAAAGTGGTGACTAGGGGCTTTTCACAGTAACTTAATTGCAATGTTAATGTAAGCCTATTTGTGACAATAAATATTATTAATGTGCCACTTTGAATGGCAATCTAGAACGAGAGGTCACAGTTGTAAGTTGAGATGTAGATTTCGAACTCAGACGGGCAGACTTCCGGTGGGGGCTTTGGAGGAGTAAGTCGCACATTTATGCATGCCCTATGTGTTTTCCATGCATGGAACGATCTGTCTGGACAATACTTTTCACTGTACCTCGGTACACGTGACAATAAATGAAATTCAATTTAAATATGGAGTTTAATGTAGATAAGTGTGAGGTTGTCCATTTTGGCTCCCGCTCTGGTCGGACATTTGGATCTTTCCCCCGGACTTTTTTCCGGTTTTAAACGGAAAATTTGTAGGCTGAGGCAATTGGGCACTGGTTCCTCACATCGGTTTATGGAGAAAAGGACCAGAAGTGCACGAAAGGGCAGAAACAAGAAGTTAGTAATGAGCTGTGTTGAAGCTGCAACGGGAGACAGTATGGCTGAGGGGCGGACCCCTAGGGTGGCAGCGCTGCGACCAATGGACCCAGTGATGCAGGCCATTCAGAATGGCTTCGCCAGGCAGAAGCGGGAATGCTTGGACCCGATCAAAGAATCAATTAATCGTCTAGAGAGCAGACTGGACGCCCAGGACCGGGCGATTCAGAAGGTGGAGAAGGCGCTGCTTGAACAAGAGGAGCATCAAGCAGCAGTGGAGCTGGAGGTGGGGATGCTTCAGGAACAGCAGAAAAGGCTCCTGGAGAAGGTGGAGGACCTTGAGAACCGGTCCCGCCGGCAGAACCTAAGAATTGTCGGGCTCCCGGAGGGAGCAGATGCTGGAGCATACGCGGCGGGTATGTTTGAAAAGCTGCTGGGGGAGGGGACATTTCCCCCGACCGTTGGAGATGGACAGGGCATACCGGGCGCTTGCTAGGGGGGCGGGGGACCCTCAGAGGGCAATGGTGGTGAGATTCCACAGGTTCCTGGACAAGGAATGCATTTTTCGGTGGGCCAAGTGCACGCAGAGTTGCAAGTGGGATAACAGCATCCTGCGGGTGTACCAGGACCTGAGTGTGGAGGTGGCGAGGAAGAGGGCAGGCTGCAACCAAGTCAATGCTATTTTCTTTAAGAAGTAGGTGAAGTTCGGTCTGCTGTATCCGGCGCGTCTTTGGGTTACGCATGAGGACCAACATCACTACTTTGAGTCGCCGGATGAGGCACTAGACTTTGCAAATGAAAAGGACTGGTGGGAGTTTGAGAACTTTAGGACTTGGTGACAATATGTTGGCCGAGATTGGGCCCTTTTTACTTGTCTGCTTTTCAGTGGGGTTTGTTTGTTTTTCTTTTCTCCCCCTTGGTTTTTGCTGGGGTTTGTTTTTTCTGTTGTTAAATAGGCTATGCCTTCTTGTATTGTTTTGTGTCAGTCGTTTTTGGAGCTCTGCTTAGGGGAAAAGAAGGGGGGGGGGGGAAGTCGATTTTCCGTTTTGTTTTTGGTTCTTTTTCTGGGTAGATGTTAGCAATGTTCCTTGTGTTTTATCTTGTGTGTTTTTATTGATGTGCACTTTTGTGGGATGGAGACGTACCAATCTGGGTTTCGGTGGGTAGTGCTTTTGTTTTCTGTGTTTTCTTGTTGGTGGGTGTTTGTTTCAGGATTGTTGGATGAGGTAATTTGTTTACAGGAGCGGGGGGAGGGGAGCGAAGCGAGGGAACAATAGGTGGGAGACTTCTTGGTGCTGGGGATGGGGGTTACCAAGCTAGCTGGGTGAGCTAGCTCATGGAAGCGCAGGGGGGGGGGGGGTTGTATATGCTTAGTTCATTAGATTGGTTGGGATTTAGAGTAGTGTTGTGGGGGGGGGGGGGGGGGGGGGGGGGGGGAGATGGATTCTGCTCACGTGGGAGGGACTTTGATGGAAGATCACTATGGGGGTCGGGGTGGGGGCCGCCGTGTGGCGGGCCGGAGGAGGTGCGGCGCATGGGCTGGAAGCGGGCCCAAGAAAGGGGATGGCTAACTGGCGGGTGGGGGGTCACTTTGCCCCCCAATTAGGCTGGTCACCTGGAATGTCCCGGGGCTAAATGGGCCGGTAAAGAGGGCACGTGTGTTTGCGCACCTGAGGAGACTGAAGGCGTACGTGGTAATGCTGCAGGAGACGCATCTTAAAGTAGTGCATCAGGTCAGGTTGAGGAAAGGTTGGATTAGTCAGGTTTTCCACTCGGGGCTGGATTGAAAGGCAAGAGGGGCTGCGATTCTGATTAACAAGCGGGTGGCATTTGACGTGGAGAGGATAGTCTCGGATGTGGGAGGTCGATATATCATGGTTAGTGGCAAGCTGCAGGGGATGAAGATAGTGCTGGACAATGTATACGCACCAAATTGGGACGATGGGGATTTTATAAAGAGGGTGCTAGGCAAGATTCCGGACCTGGATTCGCACAGGCTGATTATGGGTGGGGATTTTAATACGGATTTTAATACTGGACCGGTCATGCTCGAGAACGGGCAAGGTGCCAGCAATGGCAAAGGAGCTGAAAGGGTTCATAGAGCAGATTGGGGGGGGGGGGTGGATCCATGGAGATTTAGGCAGCCAAGGGCCAAGGAATTTTTATTTCTCCCACGTACACCAGGTGTACTCCCGGATAGATTTCTTTGTTGTGGGTAGGGCCCTGTTGGCGGGGGTGGTGGACACTGGGTATTCAGCGATTACGATCTCGGACCATGCTCCGCACTGGATGCACCTGCAGGTCAGTATGGATAGCAAGCAGCACCCGCAGTGGAGGTTGGATGTAGGGCTGTTGGCGGACGATGCGGTGTGCGAGAGGTTGAGGAAGTGCATGCTGAACTACCTGCAGGTAAACGATATGGGGGCGGTCTCAGCAGCGGTGGTCTGGGAATGTTCCTTGCTGAACATAGATGCCAAACTTCTGGCCAAAATCCTGTCCTCCAGGGTTGAGGACTGTGTACCGGACGTTTCCTGGGCAAAGGGGACAGAACCTCAAAATCATAGCCAGGCGATTCAGGAGAAAAGCTAGGAAAGGTTGCAAGCAAAGAATGGTAGCAGTATGAAACAGTCTAAGAGTTGATGCTAGCTCCATTAATCGATTTACACGTGGTAGATGGATTTGGTGAGCCAAGGGAATAAAAGGATATAGAGTCAAACATAGCCTTAAACTGAGGGGTAATAGATATAGGACACAGGTCAGAGGTAGGTTCTTTACGCAAAGAGTGGTGAGGCCGTGGAATGCCCTACCTGCAACAGTAGTGAACTCGCCAACATTGAGGGCATTTAAATGTTCATTCGATAAGCATATGGATGATAATGGCATAGTGTAGGTTAGATGGCTTTTGTTTTTTGACTTCCCATGTCAGTGCAACATCGTGGGCCGAAGGGCCTGTACTGCGCTGTATCGTTCTGTGTTCTATGTTGTAAGGGAGGATCAGACAGGGTTCGTTAAGGGCAGGCAGCTGGTGGCCAATGTAAGAAGGCTGTTAAACCTGATCATGATGCCCCCGGAAGGTAGGGAAGTTGAAGTGGTGGTCGCGATGGACGCGGAAAAAGCCTTTGACCAGGTCGAGTGGGATTACTTATGGGAGGTGCTGGAGCAGTTCGGGTTCGGCTTTGTTGACTGGGTTAGGTTGCTGTGCCGGTCTCCAGTTGCTAGTGTATGGACAAACTTCGGACTATTTCATGCTCCACCGATGTATGAGGCAGGGATGCCCCCTCTCCCCACTGCTGTTTGCGCTGGCGATAGAACCGCTGGCAATTGCTCTGAGAGCCTCAAGGGGCTGGAAGGGGTTGGTCCGGGGTGGGGGGGTGGAGCACAGAGTCTCGCTGTATTATGCAGATGACTTACTGTTGTGTGTCTCAGACCCAATGGTGGGGACAGAAGAAATTATGGGAATCTTAGGGGCATTCGGCCGGTTTTCGGGGTATAAGCTCAATATGGGGAAGAGCGAGTTGTTTGTGGTTCAGGCGAGAGGTCAGGAGAGGCGACTGGGGGAACTGCCGTTCAGAGTGGTAGGGGACAGTTTCAGGTACCTGGGTATCCAAGTGGCGAGGGATTGGGACAGGCTACATAAATTGAACTTGGCCCGGTTGGTGGACCAGGTGAAGGAGGATTTCCGGAGATGAGACGCGCTCCTGTAGTCTCTGGCGGGTAGAGTGCAGTCGGTAAAAATGACGGTCCTTCCGAGGTTCCTGTTCACCTTCCAATGCCTCCCCATCTACATCCTGCAGTCCTTTTTTAAGCGGATCAATAAGATTATCGTGGGCTTTGTGTGGGGGTGCAAGCCCCTGCAGGTGGAGAGGCATTGCTTGAGTGAAATCGGGGGGGATGGAGGGCTGGCGCTGCCAATTTTCAGCAATTATTACTGGGCGGCTAATATAGCCATGGTGAGGAGGTGTCTGGTGAGGGGTGAGCCGGCGTGGGTGCGCATGGAGGTGGCTTCTTGTAAGGGCACTAGTTTGCCGGCGTTGGTAACGGCACCCCTGCCGTTCCCTCCGGCGTGGTACTCCACCAGTCCAGTGGTGGTGGTGGCCCTGAGAGTCTGGGGGCAATGGTGTGGTCCCCAATCTGCGATAACCATCGGTTTGCCCCGAGGAGGATGGACGGGGGTTCCAAATTTGGTGGAAAGCGGGGATTGAGAGGATGGGGGACATGTTCTTAGAAGGAAGCTTCCCGAGTATGAGAGCGCTGGAGGAGAAGTTTGCATTGGGGGGGGGGGGGAAATGAATTCCGATGTTTACATGTACAGGACTTTCTGCGGAAGCAGGTACCAACCTTCCCACCCCTGCCGCTAAGGGGGATTCAGGATAGGGTGGTCTCTAGAGGCTGGATAGGAGAGGGGAGCGTCTCGGACATATATAAAGAACTTATGGGTTCGGAGGAGACGCAGACCGAGGAGCTGAAGCAAAAGTGGGAGGAGGAGCTGGGGGAGAGATAGAGGAGGGCATCTAGGCAGACGCGTTAGGAAGGGTCAATGCGACCGCAACATGTGCCAGGCTCAGCCTGATCCAATTTAAGGTTGTTCACCGGGCTAACATGACAGTGGCCCGGATGAGCGGATTCTTTGGGGTGGAGGATAGGTGTGCGAAGTGTGCGGGGGGGGGCCAGCAAACCATGTCCATATGTTCTGGGCATGTCCAAAGCTGAGAGGATTTTGGCAGGGGTTTGCTGACGCCATGTCCACAGTATTAAGTATGAGGGTGGCAATGAGTCCGGAGGTGGCGATTGTTGTGGTGTCGCAGGACCCGGGAATCCATGGGGAGAAAGAGGCGGACGTTCTGGCCTTTGCTTCCCTGGTAGTCCGGAGGCGCATACTGCTGGCATGGAGGGACTCAAAGCCCTCGAAATCGGAGACCTGGCTTTCAGACATGGCTGGCGTCCTCTGTCTGGAGAAAATTAAGTTTGCCATGAGAGGGTCTCTGTTGGGGTTTGCCTGGAGGTGTCAACCATTCGTCGACTTCTTCGTCGAGAATTGATTGTCAGCAGAAAGGGGGGGGGGAGGGGAAGGGGGTTAGGCTAGCGTAGGTTAGGGGGGTAAGTAATGTCAGGACCTGTGGGAGAGGGAGGTGGAATTTGCTCTATGTTTATATTTTTCTCGTTATGGGCTGGTTTAGCTCACTGGGCTAAATCGCTGGCTTTTAAAGCAGACCAAGGCAGGCCAGCAGCACGGTTCAATTCCCGTACCAGCCTCCCCGAACAGGCGCCGGAATGTGGCGACTAGGGGCTTTTCACAGTAACTTCATTGAAGCCTACTCGTGACAATAAGCGATTTTCATTTCATTTCATTTTCATGTATATTGTTGATTTTGTTGCTATTATAATACCAAAGAAATGCCTCAATAAAACGTGTATTTAAAAAAAAGAACTCCGATGAGCAAGAACTACTTCTCGCAGATCATAGTTGGATCATAGAATTTACAGTGTCGAAGGAGGCCATTCGGCCCATTGAGTCTGCACCGGCTCTTGGAAAGAGCACCCTACCCAAGGTCAACACCTCCACCCTGTCCCCATAACCCAGTAACCCCACCCAACACTAAGGGCAATTTTGGACACTAAGGGCAATTTATCATGGCCAATCCACCTAACCTGCACATCTTTGGACTGTGGGAGGAAACCGGAGCACCCGGAGGAAACCCACGCACACACGGGGAGGATGTGCAGACTCCGCACAGACAGTGACCCAAGCCGGAATCGAACCTGGGACCCTGGAGCTGTGAAGCAATTGTGCTATCCACAATATCCACACCACAGAGAGTGGTGGAATCAAGAACGAGAATGATATATTTCTGATAAAAAACGGGTTAAAGGGATATGGGGAACTGATAGAAACTAATCTTTTATTATAGGTAAAAAGGGTTAAAGGAGGAAATTATTTAAAGAAATCATATTAACTAACATTTTATACTTGTACATTAACCATAATAGTAAGAAATGGCTGACTGATCAGATAATCAGCATGTGAGGACTTGCAAGGCCAAACTGGCAGAAAGACTCTGTGTGAGAGAGCTGGGCTAACATCCAGTTCTGTGTCCATGGCAACAACAAGTCACCCCATTGTAAGAATCTTTGGTTGGAAAAGTTTTCTCCGGGTGGAAAATTACAGAAATCTTTTATCTCTTAATTTGACAGACAGGCATTTCAGCAGAATTAAATGAATTATAGAGTAGTTAAAACCAGTCACAGCTGTAAAAAGGACAACATTTTAAAAATAGATTACTCTTTAAAAGTTTAGGTATTGGGATGGGAAAGCCAATCAATTCAACCTGTCCTCTGAAACCTATTCTATCTACTTGCTTTGCAAAATCGCTATTTTCTATTTTAAACTGCGCAGTCCTTTTGTACTGTGTATCTTGATTTGAAGAAATTATTACGAGCTGTCATTGTATTTTGAATTCAACAATCTGTATTTGCGAAAGACAATCATTCTGATCAGCTTGCTGCAAGACTAGTTGGAACTTCCTAAATTTTGTACTTGAAAACTGAAGCTTACCAATAGACACAAGAAGCTGACAAAATAAAAGTGGCAAATTGCTTTTAACCCATGAAGCCAGTCTTGAATCTATTATTTGGTGTTTGGTACGGTGTTACAGGTATATGAATAAACAGAGGTCCTACAATTGGCGTAGTCGGCAAAGGGGGGAGAAGTTGGCGAGCCAGCCAGCCAATTACCTACAATTATCGTAGTCACCAAAAGGGGGGAGAAGTTGGCGAGCCAGCCAGCCAATTACCCACAATTGGCCGAGTCGGACGAACAGAGGGAGAAATCGGACCAAAGACCGTCCCGTAAAAGAGATAACAAATCGTTAACAGAGAGGCCTGAAGGAAGACTGGAAGACTTTGATCCGAACATCGGCTAGACTGAGGTAAGAAATCAATTTCACCTCATTAAAAATCTCAAGCTGCGACGGCTCGCGAAACGTCCCCCTACCAATAAAAGAATCTTAAAAGAAAAGACTGTACAATTGGATGTGCGGGTGTAAACCTATTTTCAGACGTCTTATATCGGTGTAATTTGGGGTATGGTACGGCGTTACAGGTGTACGAATTACGACCTCACAGAGCCTATCGGTCTGCGGCTCACATCAGAAACCTTTTCGGAAGAGTTCTGGGGGGCGATAGTCTTACAAAAGTCCCTGCTGCTTCCAAGGGTGCAGCAGAGCTTCCCACAACCTCAAAGGGCGGTCGAGCTCCACCAGACGAGTCGATTGACGATATGTTCGGGATCTTAAATCCACTATTAATTGGCATTTTGAATTATCCAAGGCAATTACAAAAATTGAATCAAAATACAACATTCCTAAGGGCCAATGGTCCATTGAAGATGTAAAGAGAGTTTGGGGAAAAACTACCCGATTGAGTAATAATGGTCTCTTGCAGTAATGGGACAGCTCCGTAAGCGACAAGAAGAGATTGCCTACACAAACCACAATTGCGAACTTAAATCTGCCAAAGATCAACTCCAGGCAATCATCGGGCAATTGCGCGAATCAAAATCTAAACTCGAAAAATTAGACCAAACTAAAACCCTAATAGCTGACGTGAAGTGCAGAGTTCAACAATTACTAATGCAAAGTGGTGAGCTCCAAAGGAAAAATACCGAATCGGCAATTAATATCACAAAATGATGAATTGAATTCCCAAAATACTGGGCTACAAACGGAGAACACCCAATTACTTATAGAAAAGTGTACTCTAGAGAATGAAATGTACAACATAAAAGGTCATTACAAATTGCTGACAGAAAGGTTAGCGGCTCAAGTCGACCAAAACACCCCGCTAATTCCGATTTAAAACTGTCCCGGAGCAACTCCCGCAGGCTCTTGAGATTGCTATCACTATACGAGGTGCTGAACAAAGGGAACTAGTTAGCTCGGACGAAGATAGTGACGCAAAAGACGAACCGAGTGGCAGAAATAGAGTATTACAACTCGCCCCATTACACACCAAACGGGTTAAGATTGAAGCGACAGAAACAACCGAAGGCGAGATAACAAGATCTCATTGTGCCTAACATTGGGTTCATGATCCGGCAGACCCCGATAAAATCGATAGATGGTCCAAAGAACTCCTGCACCCTAAAAAGGGGGGTTTAGCCACCTGGGATCTGCTACAGCGCTTACAGAATATTTACAGGCTCCATCCGTGTACAGGTTTTGTATGTGATGGTTAGTTCCCGCGATAGTAAAATACTCTCGACGGAGTTTCGGTTCGCTCTTGGCGACGATTTATAAAATCTGGAAGGGGGTGGCAGTCAATTAAAAATTGGCTATTGAAATTCAAACCAAAACTGATTGGGGAAAAATAACATCCTGTGTTCAAAAGAATTTGGAGGATCTACAGGACAATGAGGAAAGATTTAGAACAGTTTGGATGGAGCATTCCGGAATGGACCTCCAAGTAGGAGAGGAGAATTGGGATATGAGTACCTGAGGACCATTAAAAACTGCTTTTGTCACTGGTTTGAGACCTGAACTGCCTAAAGCTTTAAACATGGTCCTTCCTGACTGGGTGCTAGTTGGTACTACTTACAAGGCATTATTAGAACGATGTATTCAACTTGACCACGGCTTGGAAGTTAAAAACCATAACACTCAGCCTCAAGCAGCAGTCGCTGCAATTAGCGCAGGAACACCAACCCCGGCCCCTGTTCTTGCTCCGATAAAGGATTCCAGAAAACTGGAAAAATGTCATTTTTGTGGTAAAGACGGCCATTGGGCAAAAACATGTTGTTTCAGAATACAGGCGAATGGGCAAGGAAATGACTATTCACCCAGTGACTCATACTATCGAGACCCGCCTCGAGAACCGCCCCGTAACTCATACTATAGGGACCCGCCCTGTGACACATACTACAGGGAACCGCCCCGAGACACGTATCACCAAGAAAAGTACAGGGACCAACATAGGCCCCGCCCAATTTCACCACATAGAGACGTACTCGATGACGATGATGCTTTTGGCGACAGGTTCTACAAATTAACCCCACGACACGAGGGCCCTGCTCGACGCGGCAACAAATTAGAGGACCCTACTCTCAGTGAATCCATTCACACAGCATTACATGCTTTAATTGAGAACAAATCTGATGGACTATATACTTCATTGAGAGTGGGAGGTCAACAAATTGATTTTCTTTTTGATACTGGAGCAGAATTAACCTGTCTTCCTCAACATTATGCAAACTTGTTCCCCTTAAAGAGACAAGTGATTGAAGCCTATGCAGAAGGGCGTGATCCATTAACCCTTCATTCAAACAGAACCCATGTTGCTTGAATTTGGCCCACATCAACTAATACCCTCAATCTGGGTAGGCCCAATAATACAGGCCCTTCTGGGCATGGATATAATAGGCAAATTAAATTCTTCTCTTAATTTTGATAATGGAAAAGTCACTTGGTCCATCAGACTCCTCAAAAAGAACCAACTGGCGCAACACACAATTTGGGCCAAGGGCAAAAATGACTGTGGCCTATTAAAAATGGAACCAGCATCCTTCACTGGATCGGCTCCACCATGTACTAAACAGTACCCTATTAATCCCTCCTTAATTGAGGGAATACTACCTATAGTGAAGCAATTGGAAGGCAGAGGAGTATTAGTGCGAACTCATAGTTCATCAAACAGTCCAGTGTGGCCAGTCAAGAAGCTAATGGCACATGGGGCCTCACTATTTACTATAGAAGGGCCAACCAATTCATTGTCAGAAAGCCCCTTTGGTAGCCCATCCATCCACCATCTTTAATGCCTTAACACCAGACCTTCAATGGTTTTCATTTATAGACATGGCTAATGGCTTTTGTCAGTACCACTAGCTGAGGAAGTCCAACCATGGTTTGCTTTCACCATCAGACAACAACAGTATACATGGTCTAGACTACCACAAGGGTTTCACAACAGCCCTACTGTTTTTCACATGGCTCTACAGGACCACCTGAGGGAACTGCCTGATATGCCCTCCACCATTATCCAGTATGTAGATGATATTCTGTTGGCCTCCATTAATGAGGAAGATCATGAAAGAGACTTATGTTTCATTTTAGACTACCTTAGCTACAAGGGATACAACGCCGGCCTCGCCAAAGCACAAATTTCCCAAGGTGAAGTTGTCTACTTCGGTCAGAAAACATCCAAAGGCAAAAGAGAACTTACTCAGGACAGAATGGCTGCAATTAAAGCTGCCAACGAGCCTTCAACTGTCCAAGAGGTGAGATCTTTTTTGGGACTCTGTAACTTTAACAGAAATTGGATTGAATCATTTACTCAGGTGGCTCAACCATTAAATGATCTCTTAAAAGGCAACCGAAAATCAAAAGACACAGTTGACCTCACAACGGAACAGAAAGAGTCGTTCATTTGAACCGTGTTCAAATTATTCCTTTCCAGGTGATTATACATCCTATCTCTTCTAAACCTTTCCAATACTTTGCCCACAACAGAAGTAAGGCTCACTGGTCTAGTTACCGGGGTTGTCTCTACTCCCCTTCTTGAACAAGGGGACAACATTTGCTATCCTCCAGTCTTCTGGCACTATTCCTGTAGACAAAGATGACTTAAAGATCAAAGCCAAAGGTTCAGCAATCCCTAGCTTCCCAGAGAATCCTAGGATAAATCCCATCCGGCCCAGGGGACTTATCTATTTTCACACTTTCCAGAATTGCTAACACCTCCTCCTTATGAACCTCAAGCCCTTCTAGTCCAGTAGCCTGTATCTCAGTATTCTCCTCAACAACATTGTCCTTTTCCTGTGTGAATACTGACAAAACATATTCATTTAGCACCTCTCCTATCTCCTCGGACTCCACACACAACTACCCACTACTGTCCTTGACTGGCCCTACTCTTGCCCTAGTCATTCTTTTATTCCTGACATATCTATAGAAAGCTTTTGGGTTATCCTTGATCCTACCTGCCAAAGACATCTCATGTCCCCTCCTGGCTCTTCTTAGCTCTCTCTTTAGGTCCTTCCTAGCTAACTTGTAACTCTCGAGCGCCTTAACTGAACTTTCACGTCTCATCTTTACATAAGCCTCCTTCTTCCTCTTGACAAGTGTTTCAACTGCTTTAGTAAACCATGGTTCCCTCGCTCGACCACTTCCTCCCTGCCTGACAGGTACATACTTATCAAGGACACGCAGTAGCTGTTCCTTGAACAAGCTCCACATTTCCATTGTGCCCATCCCCTGCAGTTTTTCTCTCCATCCGATGCATCCTAGGTCTTGCCTCATCGCATCATCCCAGATATAACTCTTGCCCTGCGGTATATACCTATCCCTTTCCATCACTAAAGTAAATGTAATCGAAATGTGGTCACTATCACCAAAGTGCTCTCCTACCTCCAAATCTAACACCTGTCCTGGTTCATTACCCAGTACCAAATCCAATATGGCCTCGTCTCTCGTTGGCCTATCTACATACTGCGTCAGGAAACCCTCCTGCACACATTGGACAAAAACGGACCCATCTAAAGTACTCGAACTGTAGCATTTCCAGTTAATATTTGGAAAGTTAAAGTCCCCCATAACAACTACCCTGTTACTTTCGCTCCTATCCAGAATCATCTTTGCAATCCTTTCCACTACATCTCTGGAACTTTTCGGAGGCCTACAGAAAACCCCTAACAGGGTGACCTCACCTTTCCTGTTTCTAGCCTCAGTGGACGAGTCCTCATCAAGCGTTCTTTCTGCCACCATAATACTGTCCTTGACGAACAATACTACCCCTCCCCCTCTTTTACCACCTTCCCTGAGCTTACTGAAATATCTAAACCCCGACACCGGCAACAGCCATTCCTGTCCCTGCTCTATCAATGTCTCCTAGATGGCCACAACATCGAAGTCCCAGGTACCAACCCATGCCGCAAGTTCACCCACCTTATTCCGGATGCTCCTGGCATTGAAGTAGACACACTTTAAACCACCTTCCTGCCTGCCGGTACACTCCTGCAACTTTGAAACCTTACTCATGACCTCTCTACTCTCAACCTCCTGTATACTGGAGCTACAATTCAGGTTCCCAATCCCCTGCTGATCTAGTTTAAACCCTCCCGAAGAGCATTAGTAAATCCCCCCCCCCCCCCCCCCCGGATATTGGTACTCCTCTGGTCCAGGTGTAGACCATCCCGTTTGTAGAGGTCCCACCTACCCCAGAAGGAGCCCCAATTATCCAGGAATCTGAAACCCTCGCTCCTGCACCATCCCTGTAGCCACGTGTTCAACTGCTCTCTCTCCCTATTCCTCGTCTCGCTAGCACGTGGCATGGGTAACAACCCAGAGATAATAACTCTGTTTGTCCTAGATCTAAGTTTCCACCCTAGCTCCCTGAATTACTGCCTTACATCCCTATCCCTTTTCCTACTTATGTCGTTGTTACCTATGTGGACCACGACTTGGGGCTGCTCCCCCTCCCCGTCAAGGATCCCGAAAACACGATCCGAGACATCGCGGACCCTGGCACCTGGGAGGCAACACACCAACCGCGGGTATCTCTCGTTCCCACAGAATCTCCTATCTATCCCCCTAACTATGGAGTCTCCAATGACTAATGCTCTACTCCTCTCCCCCCTTCCCTTCTGAACAACAGGGACAGACTCTGTTCCAGAGACCTGTACCCCATGGCTTACCCCTGGTAAGTCCCCCCCCCAACAGTTTCCAAAGCGGTATACTTGTTACTAAGGGACGCGACCACAGGAGATCCCTGTCCTGACTGCTTCCTCCCAGCCCCTCTCACCGTCACCCATCTATCTTTATTCTTCAGAATTACTACATCCCTGTAGCTACTATCTATAACCACCTCTGCCTCCCGAATGATCCGAAGTTCATCCAGTTCCAGCTCCAGTTCCCTAACACGGTTTCTGAGGAGCTGGAGATGGGTGCATTTCCCACAGATGAAATCAGCAGGGACACTGGCGGCGTCCCACACCTCAAACATTCTGCAGGAGGAACATTGTACTGCCTTCCCTGCCATCCCCTCTAGATAAAACAAGAAAAAGAAAGGAAGAGCTTATCTGATAATCACTCAACCCCTTAGATTAGAGGAGGTGGAAGGGTGGGGGACACTATAAGTGTAGTGTCTCGGGTTTAGCAACCGCCCAACTTATATACAGGTACTAACAAATCTTCCCAGAAATCCCCACCGCCGACTTCCTGCAGCTGTAAAGGTAAGTTTTAAAAGTTATTCTTACCTTTCCGACAGGCCCCTGGACACTGCTCCCACCAAAAATCTGGAAGCTGCTTCTCCTGTAAGGGAAGTTTTTAAAGTTATTCTTACCTTCCCGACAGGCCCCTGGACACTGCTCCCGCCGAAAATCTGTCCTGTTAACAAAAGGACAGCTACATGGAAGAGAAACTATTCAAGTGTGAGGTATGTGATTGGGCCTTCGCACAGTCACCGACACTAGTGTCATTGACACTAGTGTATCACTGCCGCACTCACACTAGGGACAAACCATTTAAATGTGAGGTGCGTAACATGGGCAATTACACAATTATCAGGTCTGGTGAATCACCGGCCCACTCACACAAGGGAAAAATCATTCACATGTGAAATGTGCAATAAACCATTCTCACAATCATCGACCCTCCTTGTGCACAAACTGATTCACACAGGTGAGAAACCATTCCGGTGCAAAGTGTGTATCAAATCATTTTCGCATTCATCAACCCGCCGCAGACACCAATGCATTCACACAGGAGAGAAACCATTCAGATGTGAGGTGTGTGATTGGATTCATAAAATCAATTTACAGTGCAGAAGGAGACCATTTGGCCCATCGAGTCTGCACCAGCCCTGGAAAGAGCACTCTAGCCAAGCCTACACCTCCACCCTATCCCTGTAACCCAATAACCCCGACCAACCATTTGTTTGGACACTAAGGGCAATTTAGCATGACCAATTCACCTAACCGAAGCTCCCGCGAAAAACCCAAGCAGAAACACGGAGAAAGTGCGTACGCCGCACAGACAGTGACAAAAGCCGGGAATCGAACCTGGGAACCTAGAGCTGTGAATCAACAGTGCTAACCACTGTGCTACCGTGCTGCCCTGTGCTACCGTGATTGGATTGGATTTATTTATTGTCACGTGTACCGAGGTACAGTGAAAAGTATTGTTCTGCCAGTTAAAATGGCTAACTCCCGATTTAGAATGGCTAACTCCCGATTTAAAATGGCAAACGGCAAATGCTGATGGGAAAGTCAGCCAACAGGACACAAACGACCAGCTGCAGGTTGAGTGTGTATTTATTCTGGAAAGGCCAGACAAGATTGATACCAGCAACCATCAGCATAACAAGACACCAGCCATCTGCATATTAATGAGCAATCCCCAGGAACAATGAGCAACATTTAGACATATAAAGCCAAACCAGACTCTTTGGCGCCAGCAGAAGCTGACACAAAGGGAGGTGAACGACCACCTCAGGACCGCCCATCGATCAGGGAGCCGCTTCAGCATTGGAGAAAATCGAACCAAGTGATTGGGACACAGTCCAATCACTTGGAACCAGGTACAGGGTCCGCCCCGAAAGGCGGGAAGCCCCTGGGGACTATAAGAATCAAACCCAAGTTCAAATCGCCCTCTGCTTCTCTTCTCGACCGGGTCACTCAGCAACGCAAACCAACCCTTGACAGTGACCGGTCCAGCCGCCGCTGATATCCAGTAAGTCTTACTTCAACGCTCGCTACGAGATAGGCGCTCCTAGCTACCAATCTGTACCAACTTCGAATCCCGCAGGCTCAGAACCCGAACGAAAGGCCATTCGTTTCCCTGACCTGGTGGGCCAGTTCCAAGTTAAGTATTGGCCTGTTAGTCGTAGAAGTAGCTTAGACGTAGAATTTATAGTTGAGTAGTGATTACTGTGTATAATAAATGTGCTTTGATTTAAATCTTACTAAGCGGTGTATTCGATTATTGATCATTACCCGGACTTGAACCTCGTGGCGGTACCTGGCGACTCAAGAGCAAAGGTGATAAAACAGAGCAATTGAACTAAGGCAAAAGTTAGCAACACAGTTCAGACAGATCATTCCGTACATGAAAAGAAAATACATAGGGCATGTATAAAATACACAATGTAAATACATAGACAGGCATCGGATGAAGCATACAGGAGTGTAGTACTACTCAGTAGAGAATGTGTGAAGAGATGAGGTCAGTCCATATGAGGATCGTTTAGGAGTCTGGTAACAGCTGGAAAGAAGCTGTTCTTGAAACTTTTAGTGCGTGTTCTCAGACTTTTGTATCTCCTGCTTGATGGAAGAAGTTGGAAGAGTGAATAAGCCTGGTGGGAGGGGTCTTTTAAAAAAAAAAAATAGAATTTACAGTGCAGAAGGAGGCAATTCGGCCCATCGAGTCTGCACCGGCTCTTGGAAAGATCACCCTACCCAAGGTCCACACCTCCACCCTATCCCCATAACCCAGAAACCCCACCCAACACTAAGAGCAATTTTGGACACTAAGGGCAATTTAGCATGGCCAATCCACCTAACCTGCACATCTTTGGACTGTGGGAGGAAACCGGAGCACCCGGAGGAAACCCACGCACACACGGGGAGGACGTGCAGACTCCACACAGACAGTGACACAAGCCGGGAATCGAACCTGGGACCCTGGAGCTGTGAAGGAATTGTGTTAACCACAATGCTACCGTGCTGCCCTTTGATTATGCTGCCCGCTTTTCCAAGACAGCGGGAGGTGTTGTCAGAGTCAATGGATGGGAAGCGGGTTTGTGTGACAGACTGGGCTGTGTTCACGACTCTCTGTAGTTTCTTACGGTCTTGGGCCGAGCAGTTGCCATACCTGGCTGTGATGCAGCCAGATAGGATGCCTTCTATGGTGCATCTGAAAAGGTTGGTCAGAGTCAATGTGGACATGCCGAATTTCCTTAATTTCCTGAGGAAGTATAGATGCTGCTGTGCATTCTTGGTCGCAGCGTCAACGTTGGTGCACCAGGAGATTGTTGGTGATGCGCACACCTAGGAATTGAAGCTGCTAACCATCTCCACCTCAGCCCCGTTGATGCAGATAGAATTGTGTACGATACTTTGCTTCCTGAAGTCAATGACCCGCTCTTTAGTTTTGCTGACATTGATTGTTATTGTTACACCACTCCACTAGGTTCTCTATCTCTCTCCCTCCTGTACTATCACTCATCGTTGTTCGAGATCCGACCCACTATGATCCTGTCATCAGCAAACTTGTCGATGGAGTTGGAGCAAAATTTTGCCACAGTCATGTGTGTATAAGGTGTATAGTAGGGCGCTAAGTACACAGACCTTCAGGGCCCCTGTATTGAGGACCATCGTGGAAGAGGTGTTGTTGTTGTTTATCCTTACTGATTGTGGTATATGGATCAGAAAGTCGAGGATCCAGTTGCAGAATGTCTTAGATTTTAGAGCTTTGATATCAATTTAGCTGAGATTATGCTGTTGAAGGCGGAGCTATCGTCAATAAATAGGCGTCTAATGTAGGAGTCCTTGTTGTCGAGATACTCCAGGGATGAGTGTAGGGCCAGGGAGATGGCGTCTGCTGTGGACCGGTTGTGGCGCTATCGATGTCAAGGCCACCGGACGATAGACGATGCCTCATTCTTTGGCACCGGTATGATGGGGATCTTCTTGAAACAGATGGGGACCTCGCAATGGAGTAGGGAGAGGTTGAAGACGTCCTCAAACACAGCTGGTCTGCACAACTGAATGAACGACCAGGGATCCCGTCAGGATCCGTCGCCTTCCGAAGGTTCACTTTCAAGAAGGTCAATCTGACTTTGGAAGCTGTGATGTTGGGTATGGGTGTGTCTGGGGCTGCTGGGGCAGTTGATAGCAGTTTGATGGTTTCCTGCTCGAACCGAGCACAGACAAACTATTGGCATCATCATCAGATCTCCGCCTACACTAACGCATTCACACAGGAGAGAAACCGTTCATGTGTGAGGTGTGTGATAAATCATTCTCGTCATCATCTCTGTGTACATCAAGGTATTCACACCAGGGACAAACCATTTAAGTGCGATGTGTGTGAAAAATTATGCTCAGTGTCGGCGAGCCTCTGTGTACACCGCATTCACACGGGAGAAACCATTCACATGTGATGAATGCAACAAATCATTCTCCAGGTCATGTAACCTCCTGGTCCATGAGAAGTTCCATACAAGGAGCGTAACCCTTGAAGTGGGAGGTTTTTGTTGAAACTTTCATGATGACTGTGACCCTTCAGGACATCAAGAGGATTTACACAGGGGAGAAAGTGTGTTGTTTGAGACAAAGCTTTAACAAAGTCAGTGTAATTCTTAGTCCATCAACACACTCACAGGGGAGAAAGCATATCTCATTGTAATAAAGCCTTCACACAGTTGTTGGAACATCAGTGAATCCACATGGGAGACAAACACTTCCAGTGTGACATGTGACAGGATTGTTTCACCTATGCCTCTCTCGCCAAACACTAACATCTCCACACAGACTTCAAACTGGGTCACCTTCTCTCCAACTCTTTGAAGGAAATTGATGATGTGAGTACAGAGAAATTGTCCAGATTCAACAAGAAGCAACAGCACAATATGTTCTGGAACGATCAACTCAGCATTGAGATTGAATCTGACAGACAGTGGGCAGCACGGGGGTGCAGTGGTTAGCACTGTTGTCACATGGCGCCGAGTACCCAGGTTCAACCCGGCCTTGGGTCACTGTTCGTGTGGAGTTTGCACTTCTCCCCGTGTCTGTGTGGTCTCACCCTCATAACGCAAAAAGATATGCAGGGTAGGTCAATTGGCCACACTAAATTACTCTTTAATTGGAAATAAAGAGATTTGGGTACTCTAAATGTATTTTTTTTAAAAGAATCTGTCAGATAAGTATCTTGCTCAGATCAAGCACTACACAATGAGGTACAACTGTTCAAATGTTTCAGGAGGTTGTGGTGAAAGGATTTCCTGAAACCATCAAGGAAACAACTGTTGTTGTAAGTGTTATGAGCCAGGGTTTAGAAACTCCAAAGTATATTATGAAGTTCACCTGATCTATAACTTTTTGTTGAATTTGGCTAGGACGAGCACAAGAGCCTTCCCTTCAGGTGTGATTCATCAGTCTTCCCAGACACTTTAATCAAAACCAGCTTTATTCTAAGAACTTAATTAACATTTATATAAACACAGCAAGAATTTTTATCAATTACAAACATAAAGACACTCCCCATCTACAGTAATCTATGTATAACACTTAATGAATTCCCCCTTAACTGTTTCAATTCAAAAACAAAACCCCCCTTTTTAAGAGTGTGGCCCAGCATTCTGCTTTCAACACGGTTTTGTGAAGGGTAGGCTGTGCCTCACAAACCTTATTGAGTTCTTTGAGAAGGTGACCAAACAGGTGGATGAGGGTAAAGCAGTTCATGTGGTGTATATGGATTTCAGTAAAGCGTTTGATAAGGTTCCCCACGGTAGGCTAATGCAGAAAATACAGAGGCATGGGATTCAGGGTGATTTAACAGTTTGGATCAGAAATTGGCTAGCTGGAAGAAGACAAAGGGTGGTGGTTGATGGGAAATGTTCAGACTGGAGTCCAGTTACTAGTGGTGTACCACAAGGATCTGTTTTGGGCCACTGCTGTTTGTCATTTTTATAAATGACCTGGAGGAGGGCGTAGAAGGATGGGTGAGTAAATTTGCAGGTGACACAAAAGTCGGTGCAGTTGTGGACAGTGCAGAAGGATGTTACAGGTTATAGATAAGCTGCAGAGCTGGGCTGAGAGGTGGCAAATGGAGTTTAATGCAGAAAAATGTGAGGTGATTCATTTTGGAAGGAATAACAGGAAGACAGAGCGAGTGGGAGATTGACTCTGTGACTGGGAGATTGACCCTGTGACTGGGAGATTGACTGTGACTGGGAGACTGACTCTGTGACTGGGAGACTGACTCTGTGACTGGGAGACTGACTGTGACTGGGAGACTGACTCTGTGACTGGGAGATTAACTCTGTAACTGGCAGATTGACTCTATGATGGGGAGACTGACTCTGTGACTGGGAGATTGACTCTGTGACTGGGAGATTGACTCTGTGACTGCGAGATTGACCCTGTGACTGGGAGAGTGACCCTGTGGCTGGGAGACTGACTCTGTGACTGGGAGACTGACTCTGTGACCGGGGCACTGACTCTGTGACCGGGAGACTGACTCTGTGACCGGGATACTGACTCTGTGACTGGGAGATTGACTCTGTGACTGGGAGACTGACTCTGTGACCAGGAGACTGACTCTGTGACCGGGGCACTGACTCTGTGACCGGGAGACTGACTCTGTGACCGGGAGATTGACTCTGTGACTGGGAGATTGACTCTGTGACTGGGAGATTGACTCTGTGACTGGGAGATTGACTCTGTGACTGGGAGATTGACTCTGTGACCGGGAGACTGACTCTGTGACTGGGTGACTGACTCTGTGACTGGGAGACTGACTCTGTGACTGGGAGACTGACTCTGTGACTGGGAGACTGACTCTGTGACTGGGAGACTGACTCTGTGACTGGGAGACTGACTCTGTGACTGGGAGACTGACTCTGTGACTGGGAGACTGACTCTGTGACTGGGAGACTGACTCTGTGACCGGGAGACTGACACTGTGACCGGGAGATTGACTCTGTGACTGGGAGATTGACTGCGTGACTGGGAGAGTAACTCTGTGACTGGGAGACTGACTCTGTGACTGGGAGATTGACTCTGTGACTGGGAGATTGACTCTGTGACTGGGAGATTGACTCTGCGACTGGGAGATTGACTCTGTGACTGGGAGATTGACTCTGTGACCGGGAGACTGACTCTGTGACTGGGTGACTGACTCTGTGACTGGGAGACTGACTCTGTGACTGGGAGACTGACTCTGTGACTGGGAGACTGACTCTGTGACCGGGAGACTGTCTCTGTGACTGGGAGACTGACTCTGTGACTGGGAGACTGACTCTGTGACCGGGAGACTGACTCTGTGACTGGGAGATTGATTCTGTGACTGGGAGATTGACTGCGTGACTGGGAGACTGACTCTGTGACTGGGAGACTGACTCTGTGACTGGGAGACTGACTCTGTGACTGGGAGATTGACTCTGTAACTGGCAGATTGACTCTATGATGGGGAGACTGACTCTGTGACTGGGAGATTGACTCTGTGACTGGGAGATTGACTCTGTGACTGCGAGATTGACCCTGTGACTGGGAGAGTGACCCTGTGGCTTGGAGACTGACTCTGTGACTGGGAGACTGACTCTGTGACCGGGGCACTGACTCTGTGACCGGGAGACTGACTCTGTGACCGGGATACTGACTCTGTGACCGGGAGATTGACTCTGTGACTGGGAGACTGACTCTGTGACTGGGAGACTGACTCTGTGACCAGGAGACTGACTCTGTGACCGGGGCACTGACTCTGTGACCGGGAGACTGACTCTGTGACCGGGAGACTGTCTCTGTGACCGGGAGACTGTCTCTGTGACCGGGAGACTGACTCTGTGACTGGGAGACTGACTCTGTGACCAGGAGACTGACTCTGTGACCGGGGCACTGACTCTGTGACCGGGAGACTGACTCTGTGACCGGGATACTGACTCTGTGACCGGGATACTGACTCTGTGACCGGGAGACTGACTCTGTGACCGGGAGATTGACTGTGTGACTGGGAGACTGACTCTGTGACTGGGAGATTGACTGCGTGACTGGGAGAGTAACTCTGTGACTGGGAGACTGACTCTGTGACTGGGAGATTGACTCTGTGACTGGGAGACTGACTCTGTGACTGGGAGATTTCTCTGTGACTGGGAGACTGACTCTGTGACTGGGAGACTGACTCTGTGACCGGGAGGCTGACTCTGTGACCGGGAGACTGACTCTGTGACCGGGATACTGACTCTGTGACCGGGAGACTGACTCTGTGACCGGGAGATTGACTGTGTGACCGGGAGACTGACTCTGTGACTGGGAGATTGACTCTGTGACTGGGAGATTGACTCTGTGACTGGGAGATTGACTCTGTGACTGGGAGATTGACTCTGTGACTGGGAGACTGACTCTGTGACTGGGAGATTGACTCTGTGACTTGGAGAGTGACTCTGTGACTTGGAGAGTGACTCTGTGACTTGGAGAGTGACTCTGTGACTTGGAGAGTGACTCTGTGACTTGGAGAGTGACTCGGTGATGGGGAGACTGACTCTGTGACTGGGAGATTGACTCTGTGACTGGGAGATTGACTCTGTGACTGGGAGATTGACCCTGTGACTTGGAGATTGACTCTGTGACTTAGAGATTGACTCTGTGACTGGGAGATTGACTCTGTGACTGGGAGATTGACTCTGTGACTGGGAGATTGACTCTGTGACTGGGAGATTGACTCTGTGATTGGGAGATTGACTCTGTGACTGGGAGACTGACTCTGTGACTGGGAGATTGACTCTGTGACTGGCAGATTGACCCTGTGACTGGGAGGGTGACTGTGACTGGGAGATTGACTCTGTGACTGGGAGATTGACTCTGTGACTGCGAGATTGACCCTGTGACTGGGAGAGTGACCCTGTGGCTGGGAGACTGACTCTGTGACTGGGAGACTGACTCTGTGACCGGGGCACTGACTCTGTGACCGGGAGACTGACTCTGTGACCGGGATACTGACTCTGTGACTGGGAGATTGACTCTGTGACTGGGAGACTGACTCTGTGACCAGGAGACTGACTCTGTGACCGGGGCACTGACTCTGTGACCGGGAGACTGACTCTGTGACCGGGAGATTGACTCTGTGACTGGGAGATTGACTCTGTGACTGGGAGATTGACTCTGTGACTGGGAGATTGACTCTGTGACTGGGAGATTGACTCTGTGACCGGGAGACTGACTCTGTGACCGGGTGACTGACTCTGTGACTGGGAGACTGACTCTGTGACTGGGAGACTGACTCTGTGACTGGGAGACTGACTCTGTGACTGGGAGACTGACTCTGTGACTGGGAGACTGACTCTGTGACTGGGAGACTGACTCTGTGACTGGGAGACTGACTCTGTGACTGGGAGACTGACTCTGTGACCGGGAGACTGACACTGTGACCGGGAGATTGACTCTGTGACTGGGAGATTGACTGCGTGACTGGGAGAGTAACTCTGTGACTGGGAGACTGACTCTGTGACTGGGAGACTGACTCTGTGACTGGGAGATTGACTCTGTGACTGGGAGATTGACTCTGTGACTGGGAGATTGACTCTGTGACTGGGAGATTGACTCTGCGACTGGGAGATTGACTCTGTGACTGGGAGATTGACTCTGTGACCGGGAGACTGACTCTGTGACTGGGTGACTGACTCTGTGACTGGGAGACTGACTCTGTGACTGGGAGACTGACTCTGTGACTGGGAGACTGACTCTGTGACCGGGAGACTGTCTCTGTGACTGGGAGACTGACTCTGTGACTGGGAGACTGACTCTGTGACCGGGAGACTGACTCTGTGACTGGGAGATTGATTCTGTGACTGGGAGATTGACTGCGTGACTGGGAGACTGACTCTGTGACTGGGAGACTGACTCTGTGACTGGGAGACTGACTCTGTGACTGGGAGATTGACTCTGTGACTGGGAGATTGACACTGTGACTGGGAGATTGACTCTGTAACTGGCAGATTGACTCCGTGATGGGGAGACTGACTCAGTGACTGGGAGATTGACTCTGTGACTGGGAGATTGACTCTGTGACTGGGAGATTGACCCTGTGACTGGGAGGGTGACTGTGACTGGGAGATTGACTCTGTGACTTGGAGATTGACTCTGTGACTGGGAGATTGACTCTGTGACTGGGAGACTGACTCTGTGACTGGGAGACTGACTCTGTGACTGGGAGACTGACTCTGTGACTGGGAGATTGACTTTGTGACTGGGAGACTGACTCTGTGACTGGGAGACTGACTCTGTGACTGGGAGACTGACTCTGTGACTGGGAGATTGACTCTGTGACTGGGAGACTGACTCTGTGACTGGGAGATTGACTCTGTGACTGGGAGACTGACAATGTGACTGGGAGACTGACTCTGTGACTCGGCGATTGACTCTGTGACCGGGAGACTGTCTCTGTGACCGGGAGACTGTCTCTGTGACCGGGAGACTGACTCTGTGACTGGGAGACTGACTCTGTGACCAGGAGACTGACTCTGTGACCGGGGCACTGACTCTGTGACCGGGAGACTGACTCTGTGACCGGGATACTGACTCTGTGACCGGGATACTGACTCTGTGACCGGGAGACTGACTCTGTGACCGGGAGATTGACTGTGTGACTGGGAGACTGACTCTGTGACTGGGAGATTGACTGCGTGACTGGGAGAGTAACTCTGTGACTGGGAGACTGACTCTGTGACTGGGAGACTGACTCTGTGACTGGGTGACTGACTCTGTGACTGGGAGATTGACTTTGTGACTGGGAGACTGACTCTGTGACTGGGAGACTGACTCTGTGACTGGGAGATTGACTCTGTGACTGGGAGACTGACTCTGTGACTGGGAGACTTCTCTGTGACTGGGAGACTGACTCTGTGACTGGGAGACTGACTCTGTGACCGGGAGACTGACTCTGTGACTGGGAGATTGACTCTGTGACCGGGAGACTGACTCTGTGACTGGGAGACTGACTCTGTGACTGGGAGATTGACTTTGTGACTGGGAGACTGACTCTGTGACTGGGAGACTGACTCTGTGACTGGGAGATTGACTTTGTGACTGGGAGACTGACTCTGTGACTGGGAGACTGACTCTGTGACTGGGAGATTGACTCTGTGACTGGGAGACTGACTCTGTGACTGGGAGATTGACTCTGTGACTGGGAGACTGACAATGTGACGGGGAGACTGACTCTGTGACTCGGCGATTGACTCTGTGACCGGGAGACTGACTCTGTGACCGGGAGACTGTCTCTGTGACCGGGAGACTGTCTCTGTGACCGGGAGACTGACTCTGTGCCTGGGAGACTGACTCTGTGACCAGGAGACTGACTCTGTGACCGGGGCACTGACTCTGTGACCGGGAGACTGACTCTGTGACCGGGATACTGACTCTGTGACCGGGATACTGACTCTGTGACCGGGAGACTGACTCTGTGACCGGGAGATTGACTGTGTGACTGGGAGACTGACTCTGTGACTGGGAGATTGACTGCGTGACTGGGAGAGTAACTCTGTGACTGGGAGACTGACTCTGTGACTGGGAGATTGACTCTGTGACTGGGAGACTGACTCTGTGACTGGGAGATTTCTCTGTGACTGGGAGACTGACTCTGTGACTGGGAGACTGACTCTGTGACCGGGAGACTGACTCTGTGACCGGGAGACTGACTCTGTGACCGGGATACTGACTCTGTGACCGGGAGACTGACTCTGTGACCGGGAGATTGACTGTGTGACCGGGAGACTGACTCTGTGACTGGGAGATTGACTCTGTGACTGGGAGATTGACTCTGTGACTGGGAGATTGACTCTGTGACTGGGAGACTGACTCTGTGACTGGGAGATTGACTCTGTGACTTGGAGAGTGACTCTGTGACTTGGAGAGTGACTCTGTGACTTGGAGAGTGACTCTGTGACTTGGAGAGTGACTCGGTGATGGGGAGACTGACTCTGTGACTGGGAGATTGACTCTGTGACTGGGAGATTGACTCTGTGACTGGGAGATTGACCCTGTGACTTGGAGATTGACTCTGTGACTTAGAGATTGACTCTGTGACTGGGAGATTGACTCTGTGACTGGGAGATTGACTCTGTGACTGGGAGATTGACTCTGTGATTGGGAGATTGACTCTGTGACTGAGAGATTGACTCTGTGACTGGGAGATTGATTCTGTCACTGGCAGATTGACCCTGTGACTGGGAGGGTGACTGTGACTGGGAGATTGACTCTGTGACTGGGAGATTGACTCTGTGATTGGGAGATTGGCTCTGTGACTGGGAGAGTGACTCTGTGACTGGGAGATTGACTCTGTGACTGGGAGATTGACTCTGTGACTGGGAGACTGACTCTGTGACTGGGAGACTGACTCTGTGACTGGGAGATTGACTCTGTGACTGGGAGATTGACACTGTGACTGGGAGATTGACTCTGTAACTGGCAGATTGACTCGGTGATGGGGAGACTGACTCAGTGACTGGGAGATTGACTCTGTGACTGGGAGATTGACTCTGTGACTGGGAGATTGACCCTGTGACTGGGAGGGTGACTGTGACTGGGAGATTGACTCTGTGACTTGGAGATTGACTCTGTGACTGGGAGATTGACTCTGTCACTGGGAGACTGGCTCTGTGACTGGGAGACTGACTCTGTGACTGGGAGACTGACTCTGTGACTGGGAGACTGACTCTGTGACTGGGAGATTGACTTTGTGACTGGGAGACTGACTCTGTGACTCGGCGATTGACTCTGTGACCGGGAGACTGACTCTGTGACCGGGAGACTGTCTCTGTGACCGGGAGACTGTCTCTGTGACCGGGAGACTGACTCTGTGACTGGGAGACTGACTCTGTGACCAGGAGACTGACTCTGTGACCGGGGCACTGACTCTGTGACCGGGAGACTGACTCTGTGACCGGGATACTGACTCTGTGACCGGGATACTGACTCTGTGACCGGGATACTGACTCTGTGACCGGGAGACTGACTCTGTGACCGGGAGATTGACTGTGTGACTGGGAGACTGACTCTGTGACTGGGAGATTGACTGCGTGACTGGGAGAGTAACTCTGTGACTGGGAGACTGACTCTGTGACTGGGAGACTGACTCTGTGACTGGGTGACTGACTCTGTGACTGGGAGATTGACTTTGTGACTGGGAGACTGACTCTGTGACTGGGAGACTGACTCTGTGACTGGGAGATTGACTCTGTGACTGGGAGACTGACTCTGTGACTGGGAGATTTCTCTGTGACTGGGAGACTGACTCTGTGACTGGGAGACTGACTCTCTGACCGGGAGACTGACTCTGTGACCGGGAGACTGACTCTCTGACCGGGAGACTGACTCTGTGACCGGGAGACTGACTCTGTGACCGGGAGACTGACTCTGTGACCGGGATACTGACTCTGTGACCGGGAGACTGACTCTGTAACCGGGAGATTGACTGTGTGACCGGGAGACTGACTCTGTGACTGGGAGATTGACTCTGTGACTGGGAGATTGACTCTGTGACTGGGAGATTGACTCTGTGACTGGGAGATTGACTCTGTGACCGGGAGACTGACTCTGTGACTGGGAGACTGACTCTGACTGGGAGATTGACTTTGTGACTGGGAGACTGACTCTGTGACTGGGAGACTGACTCTGTGACTGGGAGATTGACTTTGTGACTGGGAGACTGACTCTGTGACTGGGAGACTGACTCTGTGACTGGGAGATTGACTCTGTGACTGGGAGACTGACTCTGTGACTGGGAGATTGACTCTGTGACTGGGAGACTGACAATGTGACTGGGAGACTGACTCTGTGACTCGGCGATTGACTCTGTGACCGGGAGACTGACTCTGTGACCGGGAGACTGTCTCTGTGACCGGGAGACTGTCTCTGTGACCGGGAGACTGACTCTGTGCCTGGGAGACTGACTCTGTGACCAGGAGACTGACTCTGTGACCGGGGCACTGACTCTGTGACCGGGAGACTGACTCTGTGACCGGGATACTGACTCTGTGACCGGGATACTGACTCTGTGACCGGGAGACTGACTCTGTGACCGGGAGATTGACTGTGTGACTGGGAGACTGACTCTGTGACTGGGAGATTGACAGCGTGACTGGGAGAGTAACTCTGTGACTGGGAGACTGACTCTGTGACTGGGAGATTGACTCTGTGACTGGGAGACTGACTCTGTGACTGGGAGATTTCTCTGTGACTGGGAGACTGACTCTGTGACTGGGAGACTGACTCTGTGACCGGGAGACTGACTCTGTGACCGGGAGACTGACTCTGTTACCGGGATACTGACTCTGTGACCGGGAGACTGACTCTGTGACCGGGAGATTGACTGTGTGACCGGGAGACTGACTCTGTGACTGGGAGATTGACTCTGTGACTGGGAGATTGACTCTGTGACTGGGAGATTGACTCTGTGACTGGGAGATTGACTCTGTGACTGGGAGACTGACTCTGTGACTGGGAGATTGACTCTGTGACTTGGAGAGTGACTCTGTGACTTGGAGAGTGACTCGGTGATGGGGAGACTGACTCTGTGACTGGGAGATTGACTCTGTGACTGGGAGATTGACTCTGTGACTGGGAGATTGACCCTGTGACTTGGAGATTGACTCTGTGACTTAGAGATTGACACTGTGACTGGGAGACTGACTCTGTGACCGGGATACTGACTCTGTGACCGGGAGACTGACTCTGTGACCGGGAGATTGACTGTGTGACCGGGAGACTGACTCTGTGACTGGGAGATTGACTCTGTGACTAGGAGATTGACTCTGTGACTGGGAGATTGACTCTGTGACTGGGAGATTGACTCTGTGACCGGGAGACTGACTCTGTGACTGGGTGACTGACTCTGTGACTGGGAGACTAACTCTGTGACTGGGAGACTGACTCTGTGACTGGGAGACTGACTCTGTGACTGGGAGACTGACTCTGTGACCGAGAGACTGACACTGTGACCGGGAGATTGACTCTGTGACTGGGAGATTGACTGCGTGACTGGGAGAGTAACTCTGTGACTGGGAGACTGACTCTGTCACTGGGAGACTGACTCTGTGCTGGGAGATTGACTCTGTGACTGGGAGACTGACTCTGTGACTGGGAGACTGACTCTGTGACTGGGAGACTGACTCTGTGACTGGGAGACTGACTCTGTGACTCGGAGATTGACTCTGTGACCGGGAGACTGACTCTGTGACTGGGAGACTGTCTCTGTGACTGGGAGACTGACTCTGTGACTGGGAGACTGACTCTGTGACCGGGAGACTGACTCTGTGACCGGGAGACTGACTCTGTGACCGGGAGACTGACTCTGTGACCGGGAGACTGACTCTGTGACTGGGAGATTGTATCTGTGACTGGGAGATTGACTGCGTGACTGGGAGACTGACTCTGTGACTGGGAGACTGAGTCTGTGATTGGGAGACAGACTCTGACTGGGAGATTGACTCTGTGACTGGGAGATTGACTCTGTGACTGGGAGATTGACCCTGTGACTGGGAGATTGACCCTGTGACTGGGAGATTGACTCTGTGATTGGGAGACTGACTCTGTGACTGGGAGACTGACTCTGTGACCATGAGATTGACTCTGTGACTGGGAGGTTGACTCTGTGACTGGGAGATTGACTCTGTGACTGGGAGATTGACTCTGTGACTGGGGTACTGACTCTGTGACTGGGAGATTGACTCTGTGACTTGGAGAGTGATTCTGTGACTTGGAGAGTTACTCGGTGATGGGGAGACTGACTCTGTGACTGGGAGATTGACTGTGACTGGGAGATTGACTCTGTGACTGGGAGATTGACTCTGTGACTGGGAGATTGATCCTGTGACTGGGAGGGTGACTGTGACTGGGGAGATTGACTCTGTGACTTGGAGATTGACTCTGTGACTGGGAGAGTGACTCTGTGACTGGGAGAGTGACTCTGTGACTGGGAGAGTGACTCTGTGACTTGGAGAGTGACTCTGTGACTGGGAGATTGACTCTGTGACTGGGAGACTGACTCTGTGACTGGGAGACTGACTCTGTGACTGGGAGATTGACTCTGTGACTGGGAGATTGACTCTGTGACTGGGAGATTGACTCTGTGACTGGGAGATTGACACTGTGACTGGGAGATTGACTCTGTAACTGGCAGATTGACGCGGTGATTAGGAGACTGACTCAGTGACTGGGAAATTGACTCTGTGACTGGGAGATTGACTCTGTGACTGGGAGATTGACCCTGTGACTGGGAGGGTGACTGTGACTGGGAGATTGACTCTGTGACTTGGAGATTGACTCTGTGACTGGGTGATTGACTCTGTGACTGGGAGATTGACTCTGTGACTGAGAGATTGACTCTGTGACTGGGAGATTGACGCTGTGCCCTGGAGATTGACTCTGTGACTGGGAGATTGACTCCGTGAGTGGGAGATTGACTCTCTGACTGGGGGATTGACTCTGTGACTGGGAGATTGACTCTTTGACTGGGAGATTGACTCTGTGACTGGGATATGAACACTGTGACTGGGAGATTGACTCTGTAACTGGCAGATTGACTCGGTGATGGGGAGACTGACTCTGTGACTGTGAGATTGACTCTGTGACTGGGAGACTGACTCTGTGACTGGGAGATTGACTCTGTGACTGGGAGACTGACTCTGTGACTGGGAGACTGACTCTGTGACTGGGAGACTGACTCTGTGACTCGGAGATTGACTCTGTGACCGGGAGACTGACTCTGTGACCGGGGGACTGTCTCTGTGACTGGGTGACGGACTCTGTGACTGGGAGACTGACTCTGTGACTGGGAGACTGACTCTGTGACCGGGAGACTGACTCTGTGACCGGGAGACTGACTCTGTGACCGGGAGACTGACTCTGTGACTGGGAGATTGATTCTGTGACTGGGAGATTGACTGCGTGACTGGGAGAATGACTCTGTGACTAGGAGACTGACTCTGTGATTGAGAGACAGACTCTGACTGGGAGATTGACTCTGTGACTGGGAGATTGACTCTGTGACTGGGAGATTGACTCTGTGACTGGGTGATTGACCCTGTGACTGGGAGGGTGACTGTGACTGGGAGATTGACTCTGTGACTTGGAGATTGACTCTGTGACTGGGTCATTGACTCTGTGACTGGGAGATTGACTCTGTGACTGGGAGATTGACTCTGTGACTGGCAGATTGACTCTGTGACTGGCAGATTGACTCTGTGACTGGGAGATTGACTCTGTGACTGGGAGATTGACTCTGTGACTGGGAGATTGACTCTGTGACCGGGAGATTGACTCTGTGACTGGGAGATTGACTCCGTGAGTGGGAGATTGACTCTCTGACTGGGGGATTGACTCTGTGACTGGGAGATTGACTCTGTGACTGGGAGATTGACTCTGTGACTGGAATATGAACACTGTGACTGGGAGATTGACTCTGTAACTGGCAGATTGACTCGTTGATGGGGAGACTGACTCTGTGACTGGGAGATTGACTCTGTGACTGGGAGACTGACTCTGTGACTGGGAGATTGACTCTGTGACTGGGAGACTGAGTCTGTGACCGGGAGATTGACTGTGTGACCGGGAGACTGACTCTGTGACTGGGAGATTGACTCTGTGACTGGGAGATTGACTCTGTGACTGGGAGATTGACTCTGTGACTGGGAGATTGACTCTGTGACTGGGAGACTGACTCTGTGACTGGGAGATTGACTCTGTGACTTGGAGAGTGACTCTGTGACTTGGAGAGTGACTCTGTGACTTGGAGAGTGACTCGGTGATGGGGAGACGGACTCTGTGACTGGGAGATTGACTCTGTGACTGGGAGATTGACTCTGTGACTGGGAGATTGACCCTGTGACTTGGAGATTGACTCTGTGACTTAGAGATTGACTCTGTGACTGGGAGATTGACTCTGTGACTGGGAGATTGACTCTGTGACTGGGAGATTGACTCTGTGACTGGGAGATTGACTCTGTGACTGGGAGATTGGCTCTGTGATTGGGAGATTGACTCTGTGACTGAGAGATTGACTCTGTGACTGGGAGATTGACTCTGTGACTGGCAGATTGACCCTGTGACTGGGAGGGTGACTGTGACTGGGAGATTGACTCTGTGACTGGGAGATTGACTCTGTGACTGGGAGATTGACTCTGTGACTGGGAGACTGACTCTGTGACTGGGAGACTGACTCTGTGACTGGGAGATTGACTCTGTGACTGGGAGATTGACTCTGTAACTGGGAGATTGACTCCGTGAGTGGGAGATTGACTCTCTGACTGGGGGATTGACTCTGTGACTGGGAGATTGACTCTGTGACTGGGAGATTGACTCTGTGACTGGAATATGAACACTGTGACTGGGAGATTGACTCTGTAACTGGCAGATTGACTCGGTGATGGGGAGACTGACTCTGTGACTGGGAGATTGACTCTGTGACTGGGAGACTGACTCTGTGACTGGGAGATTGACTCTGTGACTGGGAGACTGAGTCTGTGACCGGGAGATTGACTGTGTGACCGGGAGACTGACTCTGTGACTGGGAGATTGACTCTGTGACTGGGAGATTGACTCTGTGACTGGGAGATTGACTCTGTGACTGGGAGATTGACTCTGTGACTGGGAGACTGACTCTGTGACTGGGAGATTGACTCTGTGACTTGGAGAGTGACTCTGTGACTTGGAGAGTGACTCTGTGACTTGGAGAGTGACTCGGTGATGGGGAGGCGGACTCTGTGACTGGGAGATTGACTCTGTGACTGGGAGATTGACTCTGTGACTGGGAGATTGACTCTGTGACTGGGAGATTGACTCTGTGACTGGGAGATTGACTCTGTGACTGGGAGATTGACTCTGTGCTTGGGAGATTGACTCTGTGACTGAGAGATTGACTCTGTGACTGGGAGATTGACTCTGTGACTGGCAGATTGACCCTGTGACTGGGAGGGTGACTGTGACTGGGAGATTGACTCTGTGACTGGGAGATTGACTCTGTGATTGGGAGATTGGCTCTGTGACTGGGAGAGTGACTCTGTGACTGGGAGATTGACTCTGTGACTGGGAGATTGACTCTGTGACTGGGAGATTGACTCTGTGACTGGGAGACTGACTCTGTGACTGGGAGACTGACTCTGTGACTGGGAGATTGACTCTGTGACTGGGAGATTGACACTGTGACTGGGAGATTGACTCTGTAACTGGCAGATTGACTCGGTGATGGGGAGACTGACTCAGTGACTGGGAGATTGACTCTGTGACTGGGAGATTGACTCTGTGACTGGGAGATTGACCCTGTGACTGGGAGGGTGACTGTGACTGGGAGATTGACTCTGTGACTTGGAGATTGACTCTGTGACTGGGCGATTGACTCTGTGACTGGGAGACTGACTCTGTGACTGGGAGACTGACTCTGTGACTGGGAGACTGACTCTGTGACTGGGAGACTGACTCTGTGACTGGGAGATTGACTTTGTGACTGGGAGACTGACTCTGTGACTGGGAGACTGACTCTGTGACTGGGAGACTGACTCTGTGACTGGGAGACTGACTCTGTGACTGGGAGATTGACTCTGTGACTGGGAGACTGACTCTGTGACTGGGAGATTGACTCTGTGACTGGGAGACTGACAATGTGACTGGGAGATTGACTCTGTGACTTGGAGAGTGACTCTGTGACTTGGAGAGTGACTCTGTGACTTGGAGAGTGACTCGGTGATGGGGAGACGGACTCTGTGACTGGGAGATTGACTCTGTGACTGGGAGATTGACTCTGTGACTGGGAGATTGACCCTGTGACTTGGAGATTGACTCTGTGACTTAGAGATTGACTCTGTGACTTAGAGATTGACTCTGTGACTGGGAGATTGACTCTGTGACTGGGAGATTGACTCTGTGACTGGGAGATTGACTCTGTGACTGGGAGATTGACTCTGTGACTGGGAGATTGGCTCTGTGATTGGGAGATTGACTCTGTGACTGAGAGATTGACTCTGTGACTGGGAGATTGACTCTGTGACTGGCAGATTGACCCTGTGACTGGGAGGGTGACTGTGACTGGGAGATTGACTCTGTGACTGGGAGATTGACTCTGTGATTGGGAGATTGGCTCTGTGACTGGGAGAGTGACTCTGTGACTGGGAGATTGACTCTGTGACTGGGAGATTGACTCTGTGACTGGGAGACTGACTCTGTGACTGGGAGACTGACTCTGTGACTGGGAGATTGACTCTGTGACTGGGAGATTGACTCTGTAACTGGGAGATTGACTCCGTGAGTGGGAGATTGACTCTCTGACTGGGGGATTGACTCTGTGACTGGGAGATTGACTCTGTGACTGGGAGATTGACTCTGTGACTGGAATATGAACACTGTGACTGGGAGATTGACTCTGTAACTGGCAGATTGACTCGGTGATGGGGAGACTGACTCTGTGACTGGGAGATTGACTCTGTGACTGGGAGACTGACTCTGTGACTGGGAGATTGACTCTGTGACTGGGAGACTGAGTCTGTGACCGGGAGATTGACTGTGTGACCGGGAGACTGACTCTGTGACTGGGAGATTGACTCTGTGACTGGGAGATTGACTCTGTGACTGGGAGATTGACTCTGTGACTGGGAGACTGACTCTGTGACTGGGAGATTGACTCTGTGACTTGGAGAGTGACTCTGTGACTTGGAGAGTGACTCTGTGACTTGGAGAGTGACTCGGTGATGGGGAGGCGGACTCTGTGACTGGGAGATTGACTCTGTGACTGGGAGATTGACTCTGTGACTGGGAGATTGACCCTGTGACTTGGAGATTGACTCTGTGACTTAGAGATTGACTCTGTGACTGGGAGATTGACTCTGTGACTGGGAGATTGACTCTGTGTCTGGGAGATTGACTCTGTGACTGGGAGATTGACTCTGTGACTGGGAGATTGACTCTGTGCTTGGGAGATTGACTCTGTGACTGAGAGATTGACTCTGTGACTGGGAGATTGACTCTGTGACTGGCAGATTGACCCTGTGACTGGGAGGGTGACTGTGACTGGGAGATTGACTCTGTGACTGGGAGATTGACTCTGTGATTGGGAGATTGGCTCTGTGACTGGGAGAGTGACTCTGTGACTGGGAGATTGACTCTGTGACTGGGAGATTGACTCTGTGACTGGGAGATTGACTCTGTGACTGGGAGACTGACTCTGTGACTGGGAGACTGACTCTGTGACTGGGAGATTGACTCTGTGACTGGGAGATTGACACTGTGACTGGGAGATTGACTCTGTAACTGGCAGATTGACTCGGTGATGGGGAGACTGACTCAGTGACTGGGAGATTGACTCTGTGACTGGGAGATTGACTCTGTGACTGGGAGATTGACCCTGTGACTGGGAGGGTGACTGTGACTGGGAGATTGACTCTGTGACTTGGAGATTGACTCTGTGACTGGGAGATTGACTCTGTGACTGGGAGACTGACTCTGTGACTGGGAGACTGACTCTGTGACTGGGAGACTGACTCTGTGACTGGGAGACTGACTCTGTGACTGGGAGATTGACTTTGTGACTGGGAGACTGACTCTGTGACTGGGAGACTGACTCTGTGACTGGGAGACTGACTCTGTGACTGGGAGACTGACTCTGTGACTGGGAGATTGACTCTGTGACTGGGAGACTGACTCTGTGACTGGGAGATTGACTCTGTGACTGGGAGACTGACAATGTGACTGGGAGACTGACTCTGTGACCGGCGATTGACTCTGTGACCGGGAGACTGACTCTGTGACCGGGAGACTGTCTCTGTGACCGGGAGACTGTCTCTGTGACCGGGAGACTGACTCTGTGACTGGGAGACTGACTCTGTGACCAGGAGACTGACTCTGTGACCGGGGCACTGACTCTGTGACCGGGAGACTGACTCTGTGACCGGGATACTGACTCTGTGACCGGGATACTGACTCTGTGACCGGGAGACTGACTCTGTGACCGGGAGATTGACTGTGTGACTGGGAGACTGACTCTGTGACTGGGAGATTGACTGCGTGACTGGGAGAGTAACTCTGTGACTGGGAGATTGACTTTGTGACTGGGAGACTGACTCTGTGACTGGGAGACAGACTCTGTGACTGGGAGATTGACTCTGTGACTGGGAGACTGACTCTGTGACTGGGAGATTTCTCTGTGACTGGGAGACTGACTCTGTGACTGGGAGACTGACTCTGTGACCGGGAGACTGACTCTGTGACCGGGAGACTGACTCTCTGACCGGGAGACTGACTCTGTGACCGGGAGACTGACTCTGTGACCGGGAGACTGACTCTGTGACCGGGATACTGACTCTGTGACCGGGAGACTGACTCTGTGACCGGGAGACTGACTCTGTGACTGGGAGATTGACTTTGTGACTGGGAGACTGATTCTGTGACTGGGAGACTGACTCTGTGACTGGGAGATTGACTCTGTGACTGGGAGACTGACTCTGTGACTGGGAGATTGACTCTGTGACTGGGAGACTGACAATGTGACTGGGAGACTGACTCTGTGACTCGGCGATTGACTCTGTGACCGGGAGACTGACTCTGTGACCGGGAGACTGTCTCTGTGACCGGGAGACTGTCTCTGTGACCGGGAGACTGACTCTGTGACTGGGAGACTGACTCTGTGACCAGGAGACTGACTCTGTGACCGGGGCACTGACTCTGTGACCGGGAGACTGACTCTGTGACCGGGATACTGACTCTGTGACCGGGATACTGACTCTGTGACCGGGAGACTGACTCTGTGACCGGGAGACTGACTCTGTGACCGGGAGATTGACTGTGTGACTGGGAGACTGACTCTGTGACTGGGAGATTGACTGCGTGACTGGGAGAGTAACTCTGTGACTGGGAGACTGACTCTGTGACTGGGAGATTGACTCTGTGACTGGGAGACTGACTCTGTGACTGGGAGATTTCTCTGTGACTGGGAGACTGACTCTGTGACTGGGAGACTGACTCTGTGACCGGGAGACTGACTCTGTGACCGGGAGACTGACTCTGTGACCGGGATACTGACTCTGTGACCGGGAGACTGACTCTGTGACCGGGAGATTGACTGTGTGACCGGGAGACTGACTCTGTGACTGGGAGATTGACTCTGTGACTGGGAGATTGACTCTGTGACTGGGAGATTGACTCTGTGACTGGGAGATTGACTCTGTGACTGGGAGACTGACTCTGTGACTGGGAGATTGACTCTGTGACTTGGAGAGTGACTCTGTGACTTGGAGAGTGACTCTGTGACTTGGAGAGTGACTCTGTGACTTGGAGAGTGACTCTGTGACTTGGAGAGTGACTCGGTGATGGGGAGACTGACTCTGTGACTGGGAGATTGACTCGGTGACTGGGAGATTGACTCTGTGACTGGGAGATTGACCCTGTGACTTGGAGATTGACTCTGTGACTTAGAGATTGACTCTGTGACTGGGAGATTGACTCTGTGACTGGGAGATTGACTCTGTGACTGGGAGATTGACTCTGTGACTGGGAGATTGACTCTGTGACTGGGAGATTGACTCTGTGACTGGGAGATTGACTCTGTGACTGGGAGATTGACTCTGTGACTGGCAGATTGACCCTGTGACTGGGAGGGTGACTGTGACTGGGAGATTGACTCTGTGACTGGGAGATTGACTCTGTGATTGGGAGATTGGCTCTGTGACTGGGAGAGTGACTCTGTGACTGGGAGATTGACTCTGTGACTGGGAGATTGACTCTGTGACTGGGAGACTGACTCTGTGACTGGGAGACTGACTCTGTGACTGGGAGATTGACTCTGTGACTGGGAGATTGACACTGTGACTGGGAGATTGACTCTGTAACTGGCAGATTGACTCGGTGATGGGGAGACTGACTCAGTGACTGGGAGATTGACTCTGTGACTGGGAGATTGACTCTGTGACTGGGAGATTGACCCTGTGACTGGGAGGGTGACTGTGACTGGGAGATTGACTCTGTGACTTGGAGATTGACTCTGTGACTGGGAGATTGACTCTGTGACTGGGAGACTGACTCTGTGACTGGGAGACTGACTCTGTGACTGGGAGACTGACTCTGTGACTGGGAGACTGACTCTGTGACTGGGAGATTGACTTTGTGACTGGGAGACTGACTCTGTGACTGGGAGACTGACTCTGTGACTGGGAGACTGACTCTGTGACTGGGAGATTGACTCTGTGACTGGGAGACTGACTCTGTGACTGGGAGATTGACTCTGTGACTGGGAGACTGACAATGTGACTGGGAGACTGACTCTGTGACTCGGCGATTGACTCTGTGACCGGGAGACTGACTCTGTGACCGGGAGACTGTCTCTGTGACCGGGAGACTGTCTCTGTGACCGGGAGACTGTCTCTGTGACTGGGAGACTGACTCTGTGACTGGGAGACTGACTCTGTGACTGGGAGACTGACTCTGTGACCGAGAGACTGACACTGTGACCGGGAGATTGACTCTGTGACTGGGAGATTGACTGCGTGACTGGGAGAGTAACTCTGTGACTGGGAGACTGACTATGTCACTGGGAGACTGACTCTGTGACTGGGAGATTGACTCTGTGACTGGGAGACTGACTCTGTGACTGGGAGATTGACTCTGTGACTGGGAGACTGACTCTGTGACTGGGAGACTGACTCTGTGACTCGGAGATTGACTCTGTGACCGGGAGACTGACTCTGTGACTGGGAGACTGACTCTGTGACTGGGAGATTGACTCTGTGACTGGGAGACTGACAATGTGACTGGGAGACTGACTCTGTGACTCGGCGATTGACTCTGTGACCGGGAGACTGACTCTGTGACCGGGAGACTGTCTCTGTGACCGGGAGACTGTCTCTGTGACCGGGAGACTGACTCTGTGACTGGGAGACTGACTCTGTGACCAGGAGACTGACTCTGTGACCGGGGCACTGACTCTGTGACCGGGAGACTGACTCTGTGACCGGGATACTGACTCTGTGACCGGGATACTGACTCTGTGACCGGGAGACTGACTCTGTGACCGGGAGACTGACTCTGTGACCGGGAGATTGACTGTGTGACTGGGAGACTGACTCTGTGACTGGGAGATTGACTGCGTGACTGGGAGAGTAACTCTGTGACTGGGAGACTGACTCTGTGACTGGGAGATTGACTCTGTGACTGGGAGACTGACTCTGTGACTGGGAGATTTCTCTGTGACTGGGAGACTGACTCTGTGACTGGGAGACTGACTCTGTGACCGGGAGACTGACTCTGTGACCGGGAGACTGACTCTGTGACCGGGATACTGACTCTGTGACCGGGAGACTGACTCTGTGACCGGGAGATTGACTGTGTGACCGGGAGACTGACTCTGTGACTGGGAGATTGACTCTGTGACTGGGAGATTGACTCTGTGACTGGGAGATTGACTCTGTGACTGGGAGATTGACTCTGTGACTGGGAGATTGACTCTGTGACTGGGAGACTGACTCTGTGACTGGGAGATTGACTCTGTGACTTGGAGAGTGACTCGGTGATGGGGAGACTGACTCTGTGACTGGGAGATTGACTCGGTGACTGGGAGATTGACTCTGTGACTGGGAGATTGACCCTGTGACTTGGAGATTGACTCTGTGACTTAGAGATTGACTCTGTGACTGGGAGATTGACTCTGTGACTGGGAGATTGACTCTGTGACTGGGAGATTGACTCTGTGACTGGGAGATTGACTCTGTGACTGGGAGATTGACTCTGTGACTGGGAGATTGACTCTGTGACTGGGAGATTGACTCTGTGACTGGCAGATTGACCCTGTGACTGGGAGGGTGACTGTGACTGGGAGATTGACTCTGTGACTGGGAGATTGACTCTGTGATTGGGAGATTGGCTCTGTGACTGGGAGAGTGACTCTGTGACTGGGAGATTGACTCTGTGACTGGGAGATTGACTCTGTGACTGGGAGACTGACTCTGTGACTGGGAGATTGACTCTGTGACTGGGAGATTGACACTGTGACTGGGAGATTGACTCTGTAACTGGCAGATTGACTCGGTGATGGGGAGACTGACTCAGTGACTGGGAGATTGACTCTGTGACTGGGAGATTGACTCTGTGACTGGGAGATTGACCCTGTGACTGGGAGGGTGACTGTGACTGGGAGATTGACTCTGTGACTTGGAGATTGACTCTGTGACTGGGAGATTGACTCTGTGACTGGGAGACTGACTCTGTGACTGGGAGACTGACTCTGTGACTGGGAGACTGACTCTGTGACTGGGAGACTGACTCTGTGACTGGGAGATTGACTTTGTGACTGGGAGACTGACTCTGTGACTGGGAGACTGACTCTGTGACTGGGAGACTGACTCTGTGACTGGGAGATTGACTCTGTGACTGGGAGACTGACTCTGTGACTGGGAGATTGACTCTGTGACTGGGAGACTGACAATGTGACTGGGAGACTGACTCTGTGACTCGGCGATTGACTCTGTGACCGGGAGACTGACTCTGTGACCGGGAGACTGTCTCTGTGACCGGGAGACTGTCTCTGTGACTGGGAGACTGACTCTGTGACTGGGAGACTGACTCTGTGACTGGGAGACTGACTCTGTGACCGAGAGACTGACACTGTGACCGGGAGATTGACTCTGTGACTGGGAGATTGACTGCGTGACTGGGAGAGTAACTCTGTGACTGGGAGACTGACTATGTCACTGGGAGACTGACTCTGTGACTGGGAGATTGACTCTGTGACTGGGAGACTGACTCTGTGACTGGGAGATTGACTCTGTGACTGGGAGACTGACTCTGTGACTGGGAGACTGACTCTGTGACTCGGAGATTGACTCTGTGACCGGGAGACTGACTCTGTGACTGGGAGACTGTCTCTGTGACTGGGAGACTGACTCTGTGACTGGGAGACTGACTCTGTGACCGGGAGACTGACTCTGTGACCGGGAGACTGACTCTGTGACCGGGAGACTGACTCTGTGACTGGGAGATTGATTCTGTGACTGGGAGATTGACTGCGTGACTGGGAGACTGACTCTGTGACTGGGAGACTGACTCTGTGATTGGGAGACAGACTCTGACTGGGAGATTGACTCTGTGACTGGGAGATTGACTCTGTGACTGGGAGATTGACCCTGTGACTGGGAGATTGACCCTGTGACTGGGAGATTGACTCTGTGATTGGGAGACTGACTCTGTGACTGGGAGACTGACTCTGTGACCATGAGATTGACTCTGTGACTGGGAGGTTGACTCTGTGACTGGGAGATTGACTCTGTGACTGGGAGATTGACTCTGTGACTGGGAGACTGACTCTGTGACTGGGGGACTGACTCTGTGACTGGGAGATTGACTCTGTGACTGGGAGACTGACTCTGTGACTGGGAGATTGACTGTGTGACTTGGAGAGTGACTCTGTGACTTGGAGAGTGACTCTGTGACTTGGAGAGTGATTCTGTGACTTGGAGAGTTACTCGGTGATGGGGAGACTGACTCTGTGACTGGGAGATTGACTGTGACTGGGAGATTGACTCTGTGACTGGGAGATTGACTCTGTGACTGGGAGATTGATCCTGTGACTGGGAGGGTGACTGTGACTGGGGAGATTGACTCTGTGACTTGGAGATTGACTCTGTGACTGGGAGATTGACTCTGTGACTGGGAGAGTGACTCTGTGACTGGGAGAGTGACTCTGTGACTTGGAGAGTGACTCTGTGACTGGGAGATTGACTCTGTGACTGGGAGACTGACTCTGTGACTGGGAGACTGACTCTGTGACTGGGACATTGACTCTGTGACTGGGAGATTGACTCTGTGACTGGGAGATTGACTCTGTGACTGGGAGATTGACACTGTGACTGGGAGATTGACTCTGTAACTGGCAGATTGACGCGGTGATTAGGAGACTGACTCAGTGACTGGGAAATTGACTCTGTGACTGGGAGATTGACTCTGTGACTGGGAGATTGACCCTGTGACTGGGAGGGTGACTGTGACTGGGAGATTGACTCTGTGACTTGGAGATTGACTCTGTGACTGGGTGATTGACTCTGTGACTGGGAGATTGACTCTGTGACTGAGAGATTGACTCTGTGACTGGGAGATTGACGCTGTGACCGGGAGATTGACTCTGTGACTGGGAGATTGACTCCGTGAGTGGGAGATTGACTCTCTGACTGGGGGATTGACTCTGTGACTGGGAGATTGACTCTTTGACTGGGAGATTGACTCTGTGACTGGGATATGAACACTGTGACTGGGAGATTGACTCTGTAACTGGCAGATTGACTCGGTGATGGGGAGACTGACTCTGTGACTGTGAGATTGACTCTGTGACTGGGAGACTGACTCTGTGACTGGGAGACTGACTCTGTGACCAGGAGACTGACTCTGTGACCGGGGCACTGACTCTGTGACCGGGAGACTGACTCTGTGACCGGGATACTGACTCTGTGACCGGGATACTGACTCTGTGACCGGGAGACTGACTCTGTGACCGGGAGATTGACTGTGTGACTGGGAGACTGACTCTGTGACTGGGAGATTGACTGCGTGACTGGGAGAGTAACTCTGTGACTGGGAGACTGACTCTGTGACTGGGAGATTGACTCTGTGACTGGGAGACTGACTCTGTGACTGGGAGATTTCTCTGTGACTGGGAGACTGACTCTGTGACTGGGAGACTGACTCTGTGACCGGGAGACTGACTCTGTGACCGGGAGACTGACTCTGTGACCGGGATACTGACTCTGTGACCGGGAGACTGACTCTGTGACCGGGAGATTGACTGTGTGACCGGGAGACTGACTCTGTGACTGGGAGATTGACTCTGTGACTGGGAGATTGACTCTGTGACTGGGAGATTGACTCTGTGACTGGGAGATTGACTCTGTGACTGGGAGACTGACTCTGTGACTTGGAGAGTGACTCTGTGACTTGGAGAGTGACTCTGTGACTTGGAGAGTGACTCTGTGACTTGGAGAGTGACTCGGTGATGGGGAGACTGACTCTGTGACTGGGAGATTGACCCTGTGACTTGGAGATTGACTCTGTGACTTAGAGATTGACTCTGTGACTGGGAGATTGACTCTGTGACTGGGAGATTGACTCTGTGACTGGGAGATTGACTCTGTGACTGGGAGATTGACTCTGTGATTGGGAGATTGACTCTGTGACTGGGAGATTGACTCTGTGACTGGGAGATTGACTCTGTGACTGGCAGATTGACCCTGTGACTGGGAGGGTGACTGTGACTGGGAGATTGACTCTGTGACTGGGAGATTGACTCTGTGATTGGGAGATTGGCTCTGTGACTGGGAGAGTGACTCTGTGACTGGGAGATTGACTCTGTGACTGGGAGATTGACTCTGTGACTGGGAGACTGACTCTGTGACTGGGAGACTGACTCTGTGACTGGGAGATTGACTCTGTGACTGGGAGATTGACACTGTGACTGGGAGATTGACTCTGTAACTGGCAGATTGACTCGGTGATGGGGAGACTGACTCAGTGACTGGGAGATTGACTCTGTGACTGGGAGATTGACTCTGTGACTGGGAGATTGACCCTGTGACTGGGAGGGTGACTGTGACTGGGAGATTGACTCTGTGACTTGGAGATTGACTCTGTGACTGGGAGATTGACTCTGTGACTGGGAGACTGACTCTGTGACTGGGAGACTGACTCTGTGACTGGGAGACTGACTCTGTGACTGGGAGACTGACTCTGTGACTGGGAGATTGACTTTGTGACTGGGAGACTGACTCTGTGACTGGGAGACTGACTCTGTGACTGGGAGACTGACTCTGTGACTGGGAGATTGACTCTGTGACTGGGAGACTGACTCTGTGACTGAGAGATTGACTCTGTGACTGGGAGACTGACAATGTGACTGGGAGACTGACTCTGTGACTCGGCGATTGACTCTGTGACCGGGAGACTGACTCTGTGACCGGGAGACTGTCTCTGTGACCGGGAGACTGTCTCTGTGACTGGGAGACTGACTCTGTGACTGGGAGACTGACTCTGTGACTGGGAGACTGACTCTGTGACCGAGAGACTGACACTGTGACCGGGAGATTGACTCTGTGACTGGGAGATTGACTGCGTGACTGGGAGAGTAACTCTGTGACTGGGAGACTGACTATGTCACTGGGAGACTGACTCTGTGACTGGGAGATTGACTCTGTGACTGGGAGACTGACTCTGTGACTGGGAGATTGACTCTGTGACTGGGAGACTGACTCTGTGACTGGGAGACTGACTCTGTGACTCGGAGATTGACTCTGTGACCGGGAGACTGACTCTGTGACTGGGAGACTGTCTCTGTGACTGGGAGACTGACTCTGTGACTGGGAGACTGACTCTGTGACCGGGAGACTGACTCTGTGACCGGGAGACTGACTCTGTGACCGGGAGACTGACTCTGTGACTGGGAGATTGATTCTGTGACTGGGAGATTGACTGCGTGACTGGGAGACTGACTCTGTGACTGGGAGACTGACTCTGTGATTGGGAGACAGACTCTGACTGGGAGATTGACTCTGTGACTGGGAGATCGACTCTGTGACTGGGAGATTGACCCTGTGACTGGGAGATTGACCCTGTGACTGGGAGATTGACTCTGTGATTGGGAGACTGACTCTGTGACTGGGAGACTGACTCTGTGACCATGAGATTGACTCTGTGACTGGGAGGTTGACTCTGTGACTGGGAGATTGACTCTGTGACTGGGAGATTGACTCTGTGACTGGGAGATTGACTCTGTGACTGGGAGACTGACTCTGTGACTGGGGGACTGACTCTGTGACTGGGAGATTGACTCTGTGACTGGGAGACTGACTCTGTGACTGGGAGATTGACTGTGTGACTTGGAGAGTGACTCTGTGACTTGGAGAGTGACTCTGTGACTTGGAGAGTGATTCTGTGACTTGTAGAGTTACTCGGTGATGGGGAGACTGACTCTGTGACTGGGAGATTGACTGTGACTGGGAGATTGACTCTGTGACTGGGAGATTGACTCTGTGACTGGGAGATTGATCCTGTGACTGGGAGGGTGACTGTGACTGGGGAGATTGACTCTGTGACTTGGAGATTGACTCTGTGACTGGGAGATTGACTCTGTGACTGGGAGAGTGACTCTGTGACTGGGAGAGTGACTCTGTGACTTGGAGAGTGACTCTGTGACTGGGAGATTGACTCTGTGACTGGGAGACTGACTCTGTGACTGGGAGACTGACTCTGTGACTGGGAGATTGACTCTGTGACTGGGAGATTGACTCTGTGACTGGGAGATTGACTCTGTGACTGGGAGATTGACACTGTGACTGGGAGATTGACTCTGTAACTGGCAGATTGACGCGGTGATTAGGAGACTGACTCAGTGACTGGGAAATTGACTCTGTGACTGGGAGATTGACTCTGTGACTGGGAGATTGACCCTGTGACTGGGAGGGTGACTGTGACTGGGAGATTGACTCTGTGACTTGGAGATTGACTCTGTGACTGGGTGATTGACTCTGTGACTGGGAGATTGACTCTGTGACTGAGAGATTGACTCTGTGACTGGGAGATTGACGCTGTGACCGGGAGATTGACTCTGTGACTGGGAGATTGACTCCGTGAGTGGGAGATTGACTCTCTGACTGGGGGATTGACTCTGTGACTGGGAGATTGACTCTTTGACTGGGAGATTGACTCTGTGACTGGGATATGAACACTGTGACTGGGAGATTGACTCTGTGACTGGGAGACTGACTCTGTGACTGGGAGATTGACTGTGTGACTTGGAGAGTGACTCTGTGACTTGGAGAGTGACTCTGTGACTTGGAGAGTGATTCTGTGACTTGGAGAGTTACTCGGTGATGGGGAGACTGACTCTGTGACTGGGAGATTGACTGTGACTGGGAGATTGACTCTGTGACTGGGAGATTGACTCTGTGACTGGGAGATTGATCCTGTGACTGGGAGGGTGACTGTGACTGGGGAGATTGACTCTGTGACTTGGAGATTGACTCTGTGACTGGGAGATTGACTCTGTGACTGGGAGAGTGACTCTGTGACTGGGAGAGTGACTCTGTGACTTGGAGAGTGACTCTGTGACTGGGAGATTGACTCTGTGACTGGGAGACTGACTCTGTGACTGGGAGACTGACTCTGTGACTGGGACATTGACTCTGTGACTGGGAGATTGACTCTGTGACTGGGAGATTGACTCTGTGACTGGGAGATTGACACTGTGACTGGGAGATTGACTCTGTAACTGGCAGATTGACGCGGTGATTAGGAGACTGACTCAGTGACTGGGAAATTGACTCTGTGACTGGGAGATTGACTCTGTGACTGGGAGATTGACCCTGTGACTGGGAGGGTGACTGTGACTGGGAGATTGACTCTGTGACTTGGAGATTGACTCTGTGACTGGGTGATTGACTCTGTGACTGGGAGATTGACTCTGTGACTGAGAGATTGACTCTGTGACTGGGAGATTGACGCTGTGACCGGGAGATTGACTCTGTGACTGGGAGATTGACTCCGTGAGTGGGAGATTGACTCTCTGACTGGGGGATTGACTCTGTGACTGGGAGATTGACTCTTTGACTGGGAGATTGACTCTGTGACTGGGATATGAACACTGTGACTGGGAGATTGACTCTGTAACTGGCAGATTGACTCGGTGATGGGGAGACTGACTCTGTGACTGTGAGATTGACTCTGTGACTGGGAGACTGACTCTGTGACTGGGAGACTGACTCTGTGACCAGGAGACTGACTCTGTGACCGGGGCACTGACTCTGTGACCGGGAGACTGACTCTGTGACCGGGATACTGACTCTGTGACCGGGATACTGACTCTGTGACCGGGAGACTGACTCTGTGACCGGGAGATTGACTGTGTGACTGGGAGACTGACTCTGTGACTGGGAGATTGACTGCGTGACTGGGAGAGTAACTCTGTGACTGGGAGACTGACTCTGTGACTGGGAGATTGACTCTGTGACTGGGAGACTGACTCTGTGACTGGGAGATTTCTCTGTGACTGGGAGACTGACTCTGTGACTGGGAGACTGACTCTGTGACCGGGAGACTGACTCTGTGACCGGGAGACTGACTCTGTGACCGGGATACTGACTCTGTGACCGGGAGACTGACTCTGTGACCGGGAGATTGACTGTGTGACCGGGAGACTGACTCTGTGACTGGGAGATTGACTCTGTGACTGGGAGATTGACTCTGTGACTGGGAGATTGACTCTGTGACTGGGAGATTGACTCTGTGACTGGGAGACTGACTCTGTGACTGGGAGATTGACTCTGTGACTTGGAGAGTGACTCTGTGACTTGGAGAGTGACTCTGTGACTTGGAGAGTGACTCTGTGACTTGGAGAGTGACTCGGTGATGGGGAGACTGACTCTGTGACTGGGAGATTGACCCTGTGACTTGGAGATTGACTCTGTGACTTAGAGATTGACTCTGTGACTGGGAGATTGACTCTGTGACTGGGAGATTGACTCTGTGACTGGGAGATTGACTCTGTGACTGGGAGATTGACTCTGTGATTGGGAGATTGACTCTGTGACTGGGAGATTGACTCTGTGACTGGGAGATTGACTCTGTGACTGGCAGATTGACCCTGTGACTGGGAGGGTGACTGTGACTGGGAGATTGACTCTGTGACTGGGAGATTGACTCTGTGATTGGGAGATTGGCTCTGTGACTGGGAGAGTGACTCTGTGACTGGGAGATTGACTCTGTGACTGGGAGATTGACTCTGTGACTGGGAGACTGACTCTGTGACTGGGAGACTGACTCTGTGACTGGGAGATTGACTCTGTGACTGGGAGATTGACACTGTGACTGGGAGATTGACTCTGTAACTGGCAGATTGACTCGGTGATGGGGAGACTGACTCAGTGACTGGGAGATTGACTCTGTGACTGGGAGATTGACTCTGTGACTGGGAGATTGACCCTGTGACTGGGAGGGTGACTGTGACTGGGAGATTGACTCTGTGACTTGGAGATTGACTCTGTGACTGGGAGATTGACTCTGTGACTGGGAGACTGACTCTGTGACTGGGAGACTGACTCTGTGACTGGGAGACTGACTCTGTGACTGGGAGACTGACTCTGTGACTGGGAGACTGACTCTGTGACTGGGAGATTGACTTTGTGACTGGGAGACTGACTCTGTGACTGGGAGACTGACTCTGTGACTGGGAGACTGACTCTGTGACTGGGAGATTGACTCTGTGACTGGGAGACTGACTCTGTGACTGGGAGATTGACTCTGTGACTGGGAGACTGACAATGTGACTGGGAGACTGACTCTGTGACTCGGCGATTGACTCTGTGACCGGGAGACTGACTCTGTGACCGGGAGACTGTCTCTGTGACCGGGAGACTGTCTCTGTGACTGGGAGACTGACTCTGTGACTGGGAGACTGACTCTGTGACTGGGAGACTGACTCTGTGACCGAGAGACTGACACTGTGACCGGGAGATTGACTCTGTGACTGGGAGATTGACTGCGTGACTGGGAGAGTAACTCTGTGACTGGGAGACTGACTATGTCACTGGGAGACTGACTCTGTGACTGGGAGATTGACTCTGTGACTGGGAGACTGACTCTGTGACTGGGAGATTGACTCTGTGACTGGGAGATTGACTCTGTGACTGGGAGACTGACTCTGTGACTGGGAGACTGACTCTGTGACTCGGAGATTGACTCTGTGACCGGGAGACTGACTCTGTGACTGGGAGACTGTCTCTGTGACTGGGAGACTGACTCTGTGACTGGGAGACTGACTCTGTGACCGGGAGACTGACTCTGTGACCGGGAGACTGACTCTGTGACCGGGAGACTGACTCTGTGACTGGGAGATTGATTCTGTGACTGGGAGATTGACTGCGTGACTGGGAGACTGACTCTGTGACTGGGAGACTGACTCTGTGATTGGGAGACAGACTCTGACTGGGAGATTGACTCTGTGACTGGGAGATCGACTCTGTGACTGGGAGATTGACCCTGTGACTGGGAGATTGACCCTGTGACTGGGAGATTGACTCTGTGATTGGGAGACTGACTCTGTGACTGGGAGACTGACTCTGTGACCATGAGATTGACTCTGTGACTGGGAGGTTGACTCTGTGACTGGGAGATTGACTCTGTGACTGGGAGATTGACTCTGTGACTGGGAGATTGACTCTGTGACTGGGAGACTGACTCTGTGACTGGGGGACTGACTCTGTGACTGGGAGATTGACTCTGTGACTGGGAGACTGACTCTGTGACTGGGAGATTGACTGTGTGACTTGGAGAGTGACTCTGTGACTTGGAGAGTGACTCTGTGACTTGGAGAGTGATTCTGTGACTTGGAGAGTTACTCGGTGATGGGGAGACTGACTCTGTGACTGGGAGATTGACTGTGACTGGGAGATTGACTCTGTGACTGGGAGATTGACTCTGTGACTGGGAGATTGATCCTGTGACTGGGAGGGTGACTGTGACTGGGGAGATTGACTCTGTGACTTGGAGATTGACTCTGTGACTGGGAGATTGACTCTGTGACTGGGAGAGTGACTCTGTGACTGGGAGAGTGACTCTGTGACTTGGAGAGTGACTCTGTGACTGGGAGATTGACTCTGTGACTGGGAGACTGACTCTGTGACTGGGAGACTGACTCTGTGACTGGGAGATTGACTCTGTGACTGGGAGATTGACTCTGTGACTGGGAGATTGACTCTGTGACTGGGAGATTGACACTGTGACTGGGAGATTGACTCTGTAACTGGCAGATTGACGCGGTGATTAGGAGACTGACTCAGTGACTGGGAAATTGACTCTGTGACTGGGAGATTGACTCTGTGACTGGGAGATTGACCCTGTGACTGGGAGGGTGACTGTGACTGGGAGATTGACTCTGTGACTTGGAGATTGACTCTGTGACTGGGTGATTGACTCTGTGACTGGGAGATTGACTCTGTGACTGAGAGATTGACTCTGTGACTGGGAGATTGACGCTGTGACCGGGAGATTGACTCTGTGACTGGGAGATTGACTCTGTGACTGGGAGACTGACTCTGTGACTGGGAGATTGACTGTGTGACTTGGAGAGTGACTCTGTGACTTGGAGAGTGACTCTGTGACTTGGAGAGTGATTCTGTGACTTGGAGAGTTACTCGGTGATGGGGAGACTGACTCTGTGACTGGGAGATTGACTGTGACTGGGAGATTGACTGTGACTGGGAGATTGACTCTGTGACTGGGAGATTGACTCTGTGACTGGGAGATTGATCCTGTGACTGGGAGGGTGACTGTGACTGGGGAGATTGACTCTGTGACTTGGAGATTGACTCTGTGACTGGGAGATTGACTCTGTGACTGGGAGAGTGACTCTGTGACTGGGAGAGTGACTCTGTGACTTGGAGAGTGACTCTGTGACTGGGAGATTGACTCTGTGACTGGGAGACTGACTCTGTGACTGGGAGACTGACTCTGTGACTGGGAGATTGACTCTGTGACTGGGAGATTGACTCTGTGACTGGGAGATTGACTCTGTGACTGGGAGATTGACACTGTGACTGGGAGATTGACTCTGTAACTGGCAGATTGACGCGGTGATTAGGAGACTGACTCAGTGACTGGGAAATTGACTCTGTGACTGGGAGATTGACTCTGTGACTGGGAGATTGACCCTGTGACTGGGAGGGTGACTGTGACTGGGAGATTGACTCTGTGACTTGGAGATTGACTCTGTGACTGGGTGATTGACTCTGTGACTGGGAGATTGACTCTGTGACTGAGAGATTGACTCTGTGACTGGGAGATTGACGCTGTGACCGGGAGATTGACTCTGTGACTGGGAGATTGACTCCGTGAGTGGGAGATTGACTCTCTGACTGGGGGATTGACTCTGTGACTGGGAGATTGACTCTTTGACTGGGAGATTGACTCTGTGACTGGGATATGAACACTGTGACTGGGAGATTGACTCTGTAACTGGCAGATTGACTCGGTGATGGGGAGACTGACTCTGTGACTGTGAGATTGACTCTGTGACTGGGAGACTGACTCTGTGACTGGGAGATTGACTCTGTGACTGGGAGACTGACTCTGTGACTGGGAGACTGACTCTGTGACTGGGAGACTGACTCTGTGACTCGGAGATTGACTCTGTGACCGGGAGACTGACTCTGTGACCGGGGGACTGTCTCTGTGACTGGGTGACGGACTCTGTGACTGGGAGACTGACTCTGTGACTGGGAGACTGACTCTGTGACCGGGAGACTGACTCTGTGACCGGGAGACTGACTCTGTGACCGGGAGACTGACTCTGTGACTGGGAGATTGATTCTGTGACTGGGAGATTGACTGCGTGACTGGGAGAATGACTCTGTGACTAGGAGACTGACTCTGTGATTGGGAGACAGACTCTGACTGGGAGATTGACTCTGTGACTGGGAGATTGACTCTGTGACTGGGAGATTGACTCTGTGACTGGGTGATTGACCCTGTGAATGGGAGGGTGACTGTGACTGGGAGATTGACTCTGTGACTTGGAGATTGACTCTGTGACTGGGTCATTGACTCTGTGACTGGGAGATTGACTCTGTGACTGGGAGATTGACTCTGTGACTGGCAGATTGACTCTGTGACTGGCAGATTGACTCTGTGACTGGGAGATTGACTCTGTGACTGGGAGATTGACTCTGTGACTGGGAGATTGACTCTGTGACCGGGAGATTGACTCTGTGACTGGGAGATTGACTCCGTGAGTGGGAGATTGACTCTCTGACTGGGGGATTGACTCTGTGACTGGGAGTTTGACTCTGTGACTGGGAGATTGACTCTGTGACTGGAATATGAACACTGTGACTGGGAGATTGACTCTGTAACTGGCAGATTGACTCGGTGATGGGGAGACTGACTCTGTGACTGGGAGATTGACTCTGTGACTGGGTCATTGACTCTGTGACTGGGAGATTGACTCTGTGACTGGGAGATTGACTCTGTGACTGGGAGACTGACTCTGTGACTGGGAGATTGACTCTGTGACTGGGAGACTGAGTCTGTGACCGGGAGATTGACTGTGTGACCGGGAGACTGACTCTGTGACTGGGAGATTGACTCTGTGACTGGCAGATTGACGCGGTGATTAGGAGACTGACTCAGTGACTGGGAAATTGACTCTGTGACTGGGAGATTGACTCTGTGACTGGGAGATTGACCCTGTGACTGGGAGGGTGACTGTGACTGGGAGATTGACTCTGTGACTTGGAGATTGACTCTGTGACTGGGTGATTGACTCTGTGACTGGGAGATTGACTCTGTGACTGAGAGATTGACTCTGTGACTGGGAGATTGACGCTGTGACCGGGAGATTGACTCTGTGACTGGGAGATTGACTCCGTGAGTGGGAGATTGACTCTCTGACTGGGGGATTGACTCTGTGACTGGGAGATTGACTCTTTGACTGGGAGATTGACTCTGTGACTGGGATATGAACACTGTGACTGGGAGGTTGACTCTGTAACTGGCAGATTGACTCGGTGATGGGGAGACTGACTCTGTGACTGTGAGATTGACTCTGTGACTGGGAGACTGACTCTGTGACTGGGAGATTGACTCTGTGACTGGGAGACTGACTCTGTGACTGGGAGAGTGACTCTGTGACTGGGAGACTGACTCTGTGACTCGGAGATTGACTCTGTGACCGGGAGACTGACTCTGTGACCGGGGGACTGTCTCTGTGACTGGGTGACGGACTCTGTGACTGGGAGACTGACTCTGTGACTGGGAGACTGACTCTGTGACCGGGAGACTGACTCTGTGACCGGGAGACTGACTCTGTGACCGGGAGACTGACTCTGTGACTGGGAGATTGATTCTGTGACTGGGAGATTGACTGCGTGACTGGGAGAATGACTCTGTGACTAGGAGACTGACTCTGTGATTGGGAGACAGACTCTGACTGGGAGATTGACTCTGTGACTGGGAGATTGACTCTGTGACTGGGAGATTGACTCTGTGACTGGGTGATTGACCCTGTGACTGGGAGGGTGACTGTGACTGGGAGATTGACTCTGTGACTTGGAGATTGACTCTGTGACTGGGTCATTGACTCTGTGACTGGGAGATTGACTCTGTGACTGGGAGATTGACTCTGTGACTGGCAGATTGACTCTGTGACTGGCAGATTGACTCTGTGACTGGGAGATTGACTCTGTGACTGGGAGATTGACTCTGTGACAGGGAGATTGACTCTGTGACCGGGAGATTGACTCTGTGACTGGGAGATTGACTCCGTGAGTGGGAGATTGACTCTCTGACTGGGGGATTGACTCTGTGACTGGGAGATTGACTCTGTGACTGGGAGATTGACTCTGTGACTGGAATATGAACACTGTGACTGGGAGATTGACTCTGTAACTGGCAGATTGACTCGGTGATGGGGAGACTGACTCTGTGACTGGGAGATTGACTCTGTGACTGGGTCATTGACTCTGTGACTGGGAGATTGACTCTGTGACTGGGAGACTGACTCTGTGACTGGGAGATTGACTCTGTGACTGGGAGACTGAGTCTGTGACCGGGAGATTGACTGTGTGACCGGGAGACTGACTCTGTGACTGGGAGATTGACTCTGTGACTCGGAGATTGACTCTGTGACTGGGAGATTGACTCTGTGACTGGGAGATTGACTCTGTGACTGGGAGACTGACTCTGTGACTGGGAGATTGACTCTGTGACTTGGAGAGTGACTCTGTGACTTGGAGGGTGACTCTGTGACTTGGAGAGTGACTCTGTGACTTGGAGAGTGACTCGGTGATGGGGAGACTGACTCTGTGACTGGGAGATTGACTCTGTGACTGGGAGATTGACTCTGTGACTGGGAGATTGACCCTGTGACTTGGAGATTGACTCTGTGACTTAGAGATTGACTCTGTGACTGGGAGATTGACTCTGTGACTGGGAGATTGACTCTGTGACTGGGAGATTGACTCTGTGACTGGGAGATTGACTCTGTGACTGGGAGATTGACTCTGTGATTGGGAGATTGACTCTGTGACTGAGAGATTGACTCTGTGACTGGGAGATTGACTCTGTGACTGGCAGATTGACCCTGTGACTGGGAGGGTGACTGTGACTGGGAGATTGACTCTGTGACTGGGAGATTGACTCTGTGACTGGGAGATTGACTCTGTGATTGGGAGATTGGCTCTGTGACTGGGAGAGTGACTCTGTGACTGGGAGATTGACTCTGTGACTGGGAGATTGACTCTGTGACTGGGAGACTGACTCTGTGACTGGGAGACTGACTCTGTGACTGGGATATTGACTCTGTGACTGGGAGATTGACACTGTGACTGGGAGATTGACTCTGTAACTGGCAGATTGACTCGGTGATGGGGAGACTGACTCAGTGACTGGGAGATTGACTCTGTGACTGGGAGATTGACTCTGTGACTGGGAGATTGACCCTGTGACTGGGAGGGTGACTGTGACTGGGAGATTGACTCTGTGACTTGGAGATTGACTCTGTGACTGGGAGATTGACTCTGTGACTGGGAGACTGACTCTGTGACTGGGAGACTGACTCTGTGACTGGGAGACTGACTCTGTGACTGGGAGACTGACTCTGTGACTGGGAGACTGACTCTGTGACTGGGAGATTGACTTTGTGACTGGGAGATTGACTCTGTGACTGGGAGATTGACCCTGTGACTTGGAGATTGACTCTGTGACTTAGAGATTGACTCTGTGACTGGGAGATTGACTCTGTGACTGGGAGATTGACTCTGTGACTGGGAGATTGACTCTGTGACTGGGAGATTGACTCTGTGATTGGGAGATTGACTCTGTGACTGAGAGATTGACTCTGTGACTGGGAGATTGACTCTGTGACTGGCAGATTGACCCTGTGACTGGGAGGGTGACTGTGACTGGGAGATTGACTCTGTGACTGGGAGATTGACTCTGTGATTGGGAGATTGGCTCTGTGACTGGGAGAGTGACTCTGTGACTGGGAGATTGACTCTGTGACTGGGAGATTGACTGTGACTGGGAGACTGACTCTGTGACTGGGAGACTGACTCTGTGACTGGGAGATTGACTCTGTGACTGGGAGATTGACACTGTGACTGGGAGATTGACTCTGTAACTGGCAGATTGACTCGGTGATGGGGAGACTGACTCAGTGACTGGGAGATTGACTCTGTGACTGGGAGATTGACTCTGTGACTGGGAGATTGACCCTGTGACTGGGAGGGTGACTGTGACTGGGAGATTGACTCTGTGACTGGGAGATTGACTGCGTGACTGGGAGAGTAACTCTGTGACTGGGAGACTGACTCTGTGACTGGGAGACTGACTCTGTGACTGGGTGACTGACTCTGTGACTGGGAGATTGACTTTGTGACTGGGAGACTGACTCTGTGACTGGGAGACTGACTCTGTGACTGGGAGATTGACTCTGTGACTGGGAGACTGACTCTGTCACTGGGAGATTTCTCTGTGACTGGGAGACTGACTCTGTGACTGGGAGACTGACTCTGTGACCGGGAGACTGACTCTGTGACCGGGAGACTGACTCTGTGACCGGGAGACTGACTCTCTGACCGGGAGACTGACTCTGTGACCGGGAGACTGACTCTGTGACCGGGAGACTGACTCTGTGACCGGGATACTGACTCTGTGACCGGGAGACTGACTCTGTGACCGGGAGATTGACTGTGTGACCGGGAGACTGACTCTGTGACTGGGAGATTGACTCTGTGACTGGGAGATTGACTCTGTGACTGGGAGATTGACTCTGTGACCGGGAGACTGACTCTGTGACTGGGAGACTGACTCTGTGACTGGGAGATTGACTTTGTGACTGGGAGACTGACTCTGTGACTGGGAGACTGACTCTGTGACTGGGAGATTGACTTTGTGACTGGGAGACTGACTCTGTGACTGGGAGACTGACTCTGTGACTGGGAGATTGACTCTGTGACTGGGAGACTGACTCTGTGACTGGGAGATTGACTCTGTGACTGGGAGACTGACAATGTGACTGGGAGACTGACTCTGTGACCATGCGATTGACTCTGTGACCGGGAGACTGACTCTGTGACCGGGAGACTGTCTCTGTGACCGGGAGACTGTCTCTGTGACCGGGAGACTGACTCTGTGACTGGGAGACTGACTCTGTGACCAGGAGACTGACTCTGTGACCGGGGCACTGACTCTGTGACCGGGAGACTGACTCTGTGACCGGGATACTGACTCTGTGACCGGGATACTGACTCTGTGACCGGGAGACTGACTCTGTGACCGGGAGATTGACTGTGTGACTGGGAGACTGACTCTGTGACTGGGAGATTGACTGCGTGACTGGGAGAGTAACTCTGTGACTGGGAGACTGACTCTGTGACTGGGAGATTGACTCTGTGACTGGGAGACTGACTCTGTGACTGGGAGATTTCTCTGTGACTGGGAGACTGACTCTGTGACCGGGAGACTGACTCTGTGACCGGGAGACTGACTCTGTGACCGGGAGACTGACTCTGTGACCGGGAGACTGACTCTGTGACCGGGATACTGACTCTGTGACCGGGAGACTGACTCTGTGACCGGGAGATTGACTGTGTGACCGGGAGACTGACTCTGTGACTGGGAGATTGACTCTGTGACTGGGAGATTGACTCTGTGACTGGGAGATTGACTCTGTGACTGGGAGATTGACTCTGTGACTGGGAGACTGACTCTGTGACTGGGAGATTGACTCTGTGACTTGGAGAGTGACTCTGTGACTTGGAGATTGACTCTGTGACTGGGAGATTGACTCTGTGACTGGAATATGAACACTGTGACTGGGAGATTGACTCTGTAACTGGCAGATTGACTCGGTGATGGGGAGACTGACTCTGTGACTGGGAGATTGACTCTGTGACTGGGAGACTGACTCTGTGACTGGGAGATTGACTCTGTGACTGGGAGACTGAGTCTGTGACCGGGAGATTAACTGTGTGACCGGGAGACTGACTCTGTGACTGGGAGATTGACTTTGTGACTGGGAGATTGACTCTGTGACTGGGAGATTGACTCTGTGACTGGGAGATTGACTCTGTGACTGGGAGACTGACTCTGTGACTGGGAGATTGACTCTGTGACTTGGAGAGTGACTCTGTGACTTGGAGGGAGACTCTGTGACTTGGAGAGTGACTCTGTGACTTGGAGAGTGACTCGGTGATGGGGAGACTGACTCTGTGACTGGGAGATTGACTCTGTGACTGGGAGATTGACTCTGTGACTGGGAGATTGACCCTGTGACTTGGAGATTGACTCTGTGACTTAGAGATTGACTCTGTGACTGGGAGATTGACTCTGTGACTGGGAGATTGACTCTGTGACTGGGAGATTGACTCTGTGACTGGGAGATTGACTCTGTGACTGGGAGATTGACTCTGTGATTGGGAGATTGACTCTGTGACTGAGAGATTGACTCTGTGACTGGGAGATTGACTCTGTGACTGGCAGATTGACCCTGTGACTGGGAGGGTGACTGTGACTGGGAGATTGACTCTGTGACTGGGAGATTGACTCTGTGATTGGGAGATTGACTCTGTGACTGGGAGATTGACTCTGTGACTGGGAGACTGACTCTGTGACTGGGAGACTGACTCTGTGACTGGGAGACTGACTCTGTGACTGGGAGATTGACTCTGTGACTGGGAGATTGACACTGTGACTGGGAGATTGACTCTGTAACTGGCAGATTGACTCGGTGATGGGGAGACTGACTCAGTGACTGGGAGATTGACTCTGTGACTGGGAGATTGACTCTGTGACTGGGAGATTGACCCTGTGACTGGGAGGGTGACTGTGACTGGGAGATTGACTCTGTGACTTGGAGATTGACTCTGTGACTGGGAGATTGACTCTGTGACTGGGAGACTGACTCTGTGAATGGGAGACTGACTCTGTGACTGGGAGACTGACTCTGTGACTGGGAGACTGACTCTGTGACTGGGAGATTGACTTTGTGACTGGGAGACTGACTCTGTGACTGGGAGACTGACTCTGTGACTGGGAGACTGACTCTGTGACTGGGAGACTGACTCTGTGACTGGGAGACTGACTCTGTGACTGGGAGACTGACTCTGTGACTGGGAGATTGACTCTGTGACTGGGAGACTGACAATGTGACCGGGAGACTGACTCTGTGACCGGGATACTGACTCTGTGACCGGGATACTGACTCTGTGACCGGGAGACTGACTCTGTGACCGGGAGATTGACTGTGTGACTGGGAGACTGACTCTGTGACTGGGAGATTGACTGCGTGACTGGGAGAGTAACTCTGTGACTGGGAGACTGACTCTGTGACTGGGAGATTGACTCTGTGACTGGGAGACTGACTCTGTGACTGGGAGATTTCTCTGTGACTGGGAGACTGACTCTGTGACTGGGAGACTGACTCTGTGACCGGGATACTGACTCTGTGACCGGGAGACTGACTCTGTGACCGGGAGATTGACTGTGTGACCGGGAGACTGACTCTGTGACTGGGAGATTGACTCTGTGACTGGGAGATTGACTCTGTGACTGGGAGATTGACTCTGTGACTGGGAGATTGACTCTGTGACTGGGAGACTGACTCTGTGACTGGGAGATTGACTCTGTGACTTGGAGAGTGACTCTGTGACTTGGAGATTGACTCTGTGACTGGGAGATTGACTCTGTGACTGGAATATGAACACTGTGACTGGGAGATTTCTCTGTGACTGGGAGATTGACTCTGTGACTGGGAGACTGACTCTGTGACTGGGAGATTGACTCTGTGACTGGGAGACTGAGTCTGTGACCGGGAGATTAACTGTGTGACCGGGAGACTGACTCTGTGACTGGGAGATTGACTTTGTGACTGGGAGATTGACTCTGTGACTGGGAGATTGACTCTGTGACTGGGAGATTGACTCTGTGACTGGGAGACTGACTCTGTGACTGGGAGATTGACTCTGTGACTTGGAGAGTGACTCTGTGACTTGGAGGGAGACTCTGTGACTTGGAGAGTGACTCTGTGACTTGGAGAGTGACTCGGTGATGGGGAGACTGACTCTGTGACTGGGAGATTGACTCTGTGACTGGGAGATTGACTCTGTGACTGGGAGATTGACCCTGTGACTTGGAGATTGACTCTGTGACTTAGAGATTGACTCTGTGACTGGGAGATTGACTCTGTGACTGGGAGATTGACTCTGTGACTGGGAGATTGACTCTGTGACTGGGAGATTGACTCTGTGATTGGGAGATTGACTCTGTGACTGAGAGATTGACTCTGTGACTGGGAGATTGACTCTGTGACTGGCAGATTGACCCTGTGACTGGGAGGGTGACTGTGACTGGGAGATTGACTCTGTGACTGGGAGATTGACTCTGTGATTGGGAGATTGGCTCTGTGACTGGGAGAGTGACTCTGTGACTGGGAGATTGACTCTGTGACTGGGAGATTGACTCTGTGACTGGGAGACTGACTCTGTGACTGGGAGACTGACTCTGTGACTGGGAGATTGACTCTGTGACTGGGAGATTGACACTGTGACTGGGAGATTGACTCTGTAACTGGCAGATTGACTCGGTGATGGGGAGACTGACTCAGTGACTGGGAGATTGACTCTGTGACTGGGAGATTGACTCTGTGACTGGGAGATTGACCCTGTGACTGGGAGGGTGACTGTGACTGGGAGATTGACTCTGTGACTTGGAGATTGACTCTGTGACTGGGAGATTGACTCTGTGACTGGGAGACTGACTCTGTGACTGGGAGACTGACTCTGTGACTGGGAGACTGACTCTGTGACTGGGAGACTGACTCTGTGACTGGGAGACTGACTCTGTGACTGGGAGATTGACTTTGTGACTGGGAGACTGACTCTGTGACTGGGAGACTGACTCTGTGACTGGGAGACTGACTCTGTGACTGGGAGACTGACTCTGTGACTGGGAGACTGACTCTGTGACTGGGAGATTGACTCTGTGACTGGGAGACTGACAATGTGACTGGGAGACTGACTCTGTGACTCGGCGATTGACTCTGTGACCGGGAGACTGACTCTGTGACCGGGAGACTGTCTCTGTGACCGGGAGACTGTCTCTGTGACCGGGAGACTGACTCTGTGACTGGGAGACTGACTCTGTGACCAGGAGACTGACTCTGTGACCGGGGCACTGACTCTGTGACCGGGGCACTGACTCTGTGACCGGGAGACTGACTCTGTGACCGGGATACTGACTCTGTGACCGGGAGACTGACTCTGTGACCGGGAGATTGACTGTGTGACCGGGAGACTGACTCTGTGACTGGGAGATTGACTGCGTGACTGGGAGAGTAACTCTGTGACTGGGAGACTGACTCTGTGACTGGGAGACTGACTCTGTGACTGGGTGACTGACTCTGTGACTGGGAGATTGACTTTGTGACTGGGAGACTGACTCTGTGACTGGGAGACTGACTCTGTGACTGGGAGATTGACTCTGTGACTGGGAGACTGACTCTGTGACTGGGAGATTTCTCTGTGACTGGGAGACTGACTCTGTGACTGGGAGACTGACTCTGTGACCGGGAGACTGACTCTGTGACCGGGAGACTGACTCTCTGACCGGGAGACTGACTCTGTGACCGGGAGACTGACTCTGTGACCGGGATACTGACTCTGTGACCGGGAGATTGACTGTGTGACCGGGAGACTGACTCTGTGACTGGGAGATTGACTCTGTGACTGGGAGACTGAGTCTGTGACCGGGAGATTGACTGTGTGACCGGGAGACTGACTCTGTGACTGGGAGATTGACTCTGTGACTGGGAGATTGACTCTGTGACTGGGAGATTGACTCTGTGACTGGGAGATTGACTCTGTGACTGGGAGACTGACTCTGTGACTGGGAGATTGACTCTGTGACTTGGAGAGTGACTCTGTGACTTGGAGGGTGACTCTGTGACTTGGAGAGTGACTCTGTGACTTGGAGAGTGACTCGGTGATGGGGAGACTGACTCTGTGACTGGGAGATTGACTCTGTGACTTGGAGAGTGACTCTGTGACTTGGAGATTGACTCTGTGACTGGGAGATTGACTCTGTGACTGGAATATGAACACTGTGACTGGGAGATTGACTCTGTAACTGGCAGATTGACTCGGTGATGGGGAGACTGACTCTGTGACTGGGAGATTGACTCTGTGACTGGGAGACTGACTCTGTGACTGGGAGATTGACTCTGTGACTGGGAGACTGAGTCTGTGACCGGGAGATTAACTGTGTGACCGGGAGACTGACTCTGTGACTGGGAGATTGACTTTGTGACTGGGAGATTGACTCTGTGACTGGGAGATTGACTCTGTGACTGGGAGATTGACTCTGTGACTGGGAGACTGACTCTGTGACTGGGAGATTGACTCTGTGACTTGGAGAGTGACTCTGTGACTTGGAGGGAGACTCTGTGACTTGGAGAGTGACTCTGTGACTTGGAGAGTGACTCGGTGATGGGGAGACTGACTCTGTGACTGGGAGATTGACTCTGTGACTGGGAGATTGACTCTGTGACTGGGAGATTGACCCTGTGACTTGGAGATTGACTCTGTGACTTAGAGATTGACTCTGTGACTGGGAGATTGACTCTGTGACTGGGAGATTGACTCTGTGACTGGGAGATTGACTCTGTGACTGGGAGATTGACTCTGTGATTGGGAGATTGACTCTGTGACTGAGAGATTGACTCTGTGACTGGGAGATTGACTCTGTGACTGGCAGATTGACCCTGTGACTGGGAGGGTGACTGTGACTGGGAGATTGACTCTGTGACTGGGAGATTGACTCTGTGATTGGGAGATTGGCTCTGTGACTGGGAGAGTGACTCTGTGACTGGGAGATTGACTCTGTGACTGGGAGATTGACTCTGTGACTGGGAGACTGACTCTGTGACTGGGAGATTGACTCTGTGACTGGGAGATTGACTCTGTGACTGGGAGATTGACCCTGTGACTGGGAGGGTGACTGTGACTGGGAGATTGACTCTGTGACTTGGAGATTGACTCTGTGACTGGGAGATTGACTCTGTGACTGGGAGACTGACTCTGTGACTGGGAGACTGACTCTGTGACTGGGAGACTGACTCTGTGACTGGGAGACTGACTCTGTGACTGGGAGACTGACTCTGTGACTGGGAGATTGACTTTGTGACTGGGAGACTGACTCTGTGACTGGGAGACTGACTCTGTGACTGGGAGACTGACTCTGTGACTGGGAGACTGACTCTGTGACTGGGAGACTGACTCTGTGACTGGGAGATTGACTCTGTGACTGGGAGACTGACAATGTGACTGGGAGACTGACTCTGTGACTCGGCGATTGACTCTGTGACCGGGAGACTGACTCTGTGACCGGGAGACTGTCTCTGTGACCGGGAGACTGTCTCTGTGACCGGGAGACTGACTCTGTGACTGGGAGACTGACTCTGTGACCAGGAGACTGACTCTGTGACCGGGGCACTGACTCTGTGACCGGGGCACTGACTCTGTGACCGGGAGACTGACTCTGTGACTGGGAGATTGACCCTGTGACTGGGAGGGTGACTGTGACTGGGAGATTGACTCTGTGACTGGGAGATTGACTGCGTGACTGGGAGAGTAACTCTGTGACTGGGAGACTGACTCTGTGACTGGGAGACTGACTCTGTGACTGGGTGACTGACTCTGTGACTGGGAGATTGACTTTGTGACTGGGAGACTGACTCTGTGACTGGGAGACTGACTCTGTGACTGGGAGATTGACTCTGTGACTGGGAGACTGACTCTGTCACTGGGAGATTTCTCTGTGACTGGGAGACTGACTCTGTGACTGGGAGACTGACTCTGTGACCGGGAGACTGACTCTGTGACCGGGAGACTGACTCTGTGACCGGGAGACTGACTCTCTGACCGGGAGACTGACTCTGTGACCGGGAGACTGACTCTGTGACCGGGAGACTGACTCTGTGACCGGGATACTGACTCTGTGACCGGGAGACTGACTCTGTGACCGGGAGATTGACTGTGTGACCGGGAGACTGACTCTGTGAGTGGGAGATTGACTCTGTGACTGGGAGATTGACTCTGTGACTGGGAGATTGACTCTGTGACCGGGAGACTGACTCTGTGACTGGGAGACTGACTCTGTGACTGGGAGATTGACTTTGTGACTGGGAGACTGACTCTGTGACTGGGAGACTGACTCTGTGACTGGGAGATTGACTTTGTGACTGGGAGACTGACTCTGTGACTGGGAGACTGACTCTGTGACTGGGAGATTGACTCTGTGACTGGGAGACTGACTCTGTGACTGGGAGATTGACTCTGTGACTGGGAGACTGACAATGTGACTGGGAGACTGACTCTGTGACCATGCGATTGACTCTGTGACCGGGAGACTGACTCTGTGACCGGAAGACTGTCTCTGTGACCGGGAGACTGTCTCTGTGACCGGGAGACTGACTCTGTGACTGGGAGACTGACTCTGTGACCAGGAGACTGACTCTGTGACCGGGAGACTGACTCTGTGACCGGGAGACTGACTCTGTGACCGGGATACTGACTCTGTGACCGGGAGACTGACTCTGTGACCGGGAGATTGACTGTGTGACTGGGAGACTGACTCTGTGACTGGGAGATTGACTGCGTGACTGGGAGAGTAACTCTGTGACTGGGAGACTGACTCTGTGACTGGGAGATTGACTCTGTGACTGGGAGACTGACTCTGTGACTGGGAGATTTCTCTGTGACTGGGAGACTGACTCTGTGACTGGGAGACTGACTCTGTGACCGGGAGACTGACTCTGTGACCGGGAGACTGACTCTGTGACCGGGAGACTGACTCTGTGACCGGGATACTGACTCTGTGACCGGGAGACTGACTCTGTGACCGGGAGATTGACTGTGTGACCGGGAGACTGACTCTGTGACTGGGAGATTGACTCTGTGACTGGGAGATTGACTCTGTGACTGGGAGATTGACTCTGTGACTGGGAGATTGACTCTGTGACTGGGAGATTGACCCTGTGACTTGGAGATTGACTCTGTGACTTAGAGATTGACTCTGTGACTGGGAGATTGACTCTGTGACTGGGAGATTGACTCTGTGACTGGGAGACTGACTCTGTGACTGGGAGATTGACTCTGTGACTGGGAGACTGAGTCTGTGACCGGGAGATTAACTGTGTGACCGGGAGACTGACTCTGTGACTGGGAGATTGACTTTGTGACTGGGAGATTGACTCTGTGACTGGGAGATTGACTCTGTGACTGGGAGATTGACTCTGTGACTGGGAGACTGACTCTGTGACTGGGAGATTGACTCTGTGACTTGGAGAGTGACTCTGTGACTTGGAGGGAGACTCTGTGACTTGGAGAGTGACTCTGTGACTTGGAGAGTGACTCGGTGATGGGGAGACTGACTCTGTGACTGGGAGATTGACTCTGTGACTGGGAGATTGACTCTGTGACTGGGAGATTGACCCTGTGACTTGGAGATTGACTCTGTGACTTAGAGATTGACTCTGTGACTGGGAGATTGACTCTGTGACTGGGAGATTGACTCTGTGACTGGGAGATTGACTCTGTGACTGGGAGATTGACTCTGTGATTGGGAGATTGACTCTGTGACTGAGAGATTGACTCTGTGACTGGGAGATTGACTCTGTGACTGGCAGATTGACCCTGTGACTGGGAGGGTGACTGTGACTGGGAGATTGACTCTGTGACTGGGAGATTGACTCTGTGATTGGGAGATTGGCTCTGTGACTGGGAGAGTGACTCTGTGACTGGGAGATTGACTCTGTGACTGGGAGATTGACTCTGTGACTGGGAGACTGACTCTGTGACTGGGAGACTGACTCTGTGACTGGGAGACTGACTCTGTGACTGGGAGATTGACTCTGTGACTGGGAGATTGACACTGTGACTGGGAGATTGACTCTGTAACTGGCAGATTGACTCGGTGATGGGGAGACTGACTCAGTGACTGGGAGATTGACTCTGTGACTGGGAGATTGACTCTGTGACTGGGAGATTGACCCTGTGACTGGGAGGGTGACTGTGACTGGGAGATTGACTCTGTGACTTGGAGATTGACTCTGTGACTGGGAGATTGACTCTGTGACTGGGAGACTGACTCTGTGAATGGGAGACTGACTCTGTGACTGGGAGACTGACTCTGTGACTGGGAGACTGACTCTGTGACTGGGAGATTGACTTTGTGACTGGGAGATTGACTTTGTGACTGGGAGACTGACTCTGTGACTGGGAGACTGACTCTGTGACTGGGAGACTGACTCTGTGACTGGGAGACTGACTCTGTGACTGGGAGACTGACTCTGTGACTGGGAGACTGACTCTGTGACTGGGAGATTGACTCTGTGACTGGGAGACTGACAATGTGACCGGGAGACTGACTCTGTGACCGGGATACTGACTCTGTGACCGGGATACTGACTCTGTGACCGGGAGACTGACTCTGTGACCGGGAGATTGACTGTGTGACTGGGAGACTGACTCTGTGACTGGGAGATTGACTGCGTGACTGGGAGAGTAACTCTGTGACTGGGAGACTGACTCTGTGACTGGGAGATTGACTCTGTGACTGGGAGACTGACTCTGTGACTGGGAGATTTCTCTGTGACTGGGAGACTGACTCTGTGACTGGGAGACTGACTCTGTGACCGGGAGACTGACTCTGTGACCGGGAGACTGACTCTGTGACCGGGAGACTGACTCTGTGACCGGGATACTGACTCTGTGACCGGGAGACTGACTCTGTGACCGGGAGATTGACTGTGTGACCGGGAGACTGACTCTGTGACTGGGAGATTGACTCTGTGACTGGGAGATTGACTCTGTGACTGGGAGATTGACTCTGTGACTGGGAGATTGACTCTGTGACTGGGAGACTGACTCTGTGACTGGGAGATTGACTCTGTGACTTGGAGAGTGACTCTGTGACTTGGAGATTGACTCTGTGACTGGGAGATTGACTCTGTGACTGGAATATGAACACTGTGACTGGGAGATTGACTCTGTAACTGGCAGATTGACTCGGTGATGGGGAGACTGACTCTGTGACTGGGAGATTGACTCTGTGACTGGGAGACTGACTCTGTGACTGGGAGATTGACTCTGTGACTGGGAGACTGAGTCTGTGACCGGGAGATTAACTGTGTGACCGGGAGACTGACTCTGTGACTGGGAGATTGACTTTGTGACTGGGAGATTGACTCTGTGACTGGGAGATTGACTCTGTGACTGGGAGATTGACTCTGTGACTGGGAGACTGACTCTGTGACTGGGAGATTGACTCTGTGACTTGGAGAGTGACTCTGTGACTTGGAGGGAGACTCTGTGACTTGGAGAGTGACTCTGTGACTTGGAGAGTGACTCGGTGATGGGGAGACTGACTCTGTGACTGGGAGATTGACTCTGTGACTGGGAGATTGACTCTGTGACTGGGAGATTGACCCTGTGACTTGGAGATTGACTCTGTGACTTAGAGATTGACTCTGTGACTGGGAGATTGACTCTGTGACTGGGAGATTGACTCTGTGACTGGGAGATTGACTCTGTGACTGGGAGATTGACTCTGTGACTGGGAGATTGACTCTGTGACTGGGGGATTGACTCTGTGACTGGGGGATTGACTCTGTGACTGGGAGATTGACTCTGTGACTGAGAGATTGACTCTGTGACTGGGAGATTGACTCTGTGACTGGGAGACTGACTCTGTGACTGGGAGACTGACTCTGTGACTGGGAGACTGACTCTGTGACTGGGAGATTGACTCTGTGACTGGGAGACTGACAATGTGACCGGGAGACTGACTCTGTGACCGGGATACTGACTCTGTGACCGGGATACTGACTCTGTGACCGGGAGACTGACTCTGTGACCGGGAGATTGACTGTGTGACTGGGAGACTGACTCTGTGACTGGGAGATTGACTGCGTGACTGGGAGAGTAACTCTGTGACTGGGAGACTGACTCTGTGACTGGGAGATTGACTCTGTGACTGGGAGACTGACTCTGTGACTGGGAGATTTCTCTGTGACTGGGAGACTGACTCTGTGACTGGGAGACTGACTCTGTGACCGGGAGACTGACTCTGTGACCGGGAGACTGACTCTGTGACCGGGAGACTGACTCTGTGACCGGGATACTGACTCTGTGACCGGGAGACTGACTCTGTGACCGGGAGATTGACTGTGTGACCGGGAGACTGACTCTGTGACTGGGAGATTGACTCTGTGACTGGGAGATTGACTCTGTGACTGGGAGATTGACTCTGTGACTGGGAGATTGACTCTGTGACTGGGAGACTGACTCTGTGACTGGGAGATTGACTCTGTGACTTGGAGAGTGACTCTGTGACTTGGAGATTGACTCTGTGACTGGGAGATTGACTCTGTGACTGGAATATGAACACTGTGACTGGGAGATTGACTCTGTAACTGGCAGATTGACTCGGTGATGGGGAGACTGACTCTGTGACTGGCAGATTGACTCTGTGACTGGGAGACTGACTCTGTGACTGGGAGATTGACTCTGTGACTGGGAGACTGAGTCTGTGACCGGGAGATTAACTGTGTGACCGGGAGACTGACTCTGTGACTGGGAGATTGACTTTGTGACTGGGAGATTGACTCTGTGACTGGGAGATTGACTCTGTGACTGGGAGATTGACTCTGTGACTGGGAGACTGACTCTGTGACTGGGAGATTGACTCTGTGACTTGGAGAGTGACTCTGTGACTTGGAGGGAGACTCTGTGACTTGGAGAGTGACTCTGTGACTTGGAGAGTGACTCGGTGATGGGGAGACTGACTCTGTGACTGGGAGATTGACTCTGTGACTGGGAGATTGACTCTGTGACTGGGAGATTGACCCTGTGACTTGGAGATTGACTCTGTGACTTAGAGATTGACTCTGTGACTGGGAGATTGACTCTGTGACTGGGAGATTGACTCTGTGACTGGGAGATTGACTCTGTGACTGGGAGATTGACTCTGTGATTGGGAGATTGACTCTGTGACTGAGAGATTGACTCTGTGACTGGGAGATTGACTCTGTGACTGGCAGATTGACCCTGTGACTGGGAGGGTGACTGTGACTGGGAGATTGACTCTGTGACTGGGAGATTGACTCTGTGATTGGGAGATTGGCTCTGTGACTGGGAGAGTGACTCTGTGACTGGGAGATTGACTCTGTGACTGGGAGATTGACTCTGTCACTGGGAGACTGACTCTGTGACTGGGAGACTGACTCTGTGACTGGGAGATTGACTCTGTGACTGGGAGATTGACACTGTGACTGGGAGATTGACTCTGTAACTGGCAGATTGACTCGGTGATGGGGAGACTGACTCAGTGACTGGGAGATTGACTCTGTGACTGGGAGATTGACTCTGTGACTGGGAGATTGACCCTGTGACTGGGAGGGTGACTGTGACTGGGAGATTGACTCTGTGACTTGGAGATTGACTCTGTGACTGGGAGATTGACTCTGTGACTGGGAGACTGACTCTGTGACTGGGAGACTGACTCTGTGACTGGGAGACTGACTCTGTGACTGGGAGACTGACTCTGTGACTGGGAGATTGACTTTGTGACTGGGAGACTGACTCTGTGACTGGGAGACTGACTCTGTGACTGGGAGACTGACTCTGTGACTGGGAGACTGACTCTGTGACTGGGAGACTGACTCTGTGACTGGGAGATTGACTCTGTGACTGGGAGACTGACAATGTGACTGGGAGACTGACTCTGTGACTCGGCGATTGACTCTGTGACCGGGAGACTGACTCTGTGACCGGGAGACTGTCTCTGTGACCGGGAGACTGTCTCTGTGACCGGGAGACTGACTCTGTGACTGGGAGACTGACTCTGTGACCAGGAGACTGACTCTGTGACCGGGGCACTGACTCTGTGACCGGGGCACTGACTCTGTGACCGGGAGACTGACTCTGTGACCGGGATACTGACTCTGTGACCGGGAGACTGACTCTGTGACCGGGAGATTGACTGTGTGACCGGGAGACTGACTCTGTGACTGGGAGATTGACTGCGTGACTGGGAGAGTAACTCTGTGACTGGGAGACTGACTTTGTGACTGGGAGACTGACTCTGTGACTGGGTGACTGACTCTGTGACTGGGAGATTGACTTTGTGACTGGGAGACTGACTCTGTGACTGGGAGACTGACTCTGTGACTGGGAGATTGACTCTGTGACTGGGAGACTGACTCTGTGACTGGGAGATTTCTCTGTGACTGGGAGACTGACTCTGTGACTGGGAGACTGACTCTGTGACCGGGAGACTGACTCTGTGACCGGGAGACTGACTCTCTGACCGGGAGACTGACTCTGTGACCGGGAGACTGACTCTGTGACCGGGAGACTGACTCTGTGACCGGGATACTGACTCTGTGACCGGGATACTGACTCTGTGACCGGGAGACTGACTCTGTGACCGGGAGATTGACTGTGTGACCGGGAGACTGACTGTGTGACTGGGAGATTGACTCTGTGACTGGGAGATTGACTCTGTAACTGGCAGATAGACTCGGTGATGGGGAGACTGACTCAGTGACTGGGAGATTGACTCTGTGACTGGGAGATTGACTCTGTGACTGGGAGATTGACCCTGTGACTGGGAGGGTGACTGTGACTGGGAGATTGACTCTGTGACTTGGAGATTGACTCTGTGACTGGGAGATTGACTCTGTGACTGGGAGACTGACTCTGTGACTGGGAGACTGACTCTGTGACTGGGAGACTGACTCTGTGACTGGGAGACTGACTCTGTGACTGGGAGACTGACTTTGTGACTGGGAGACTGACTCTGTGACTGGGAGACTGACTCTGTGACTGGGAGACTGACTCTGTGACTGGGAGACTGACTCTGTGACTGGGAGACTGACTCTGTGACTGGGAGACTGACTCTGTGACTGGGAGATTGACTCTGTGACTGGGAGACTGACAATGTGACTGGGAGACTGACTCTGTGACTCGGCGATTGACTCTGTGACTGGCAGACTGACTCTGTAACCGAGAGACTGACACTGTGACCGGGAGATTGACTCTGTGACTGGGAGATTGACTGCGTGACTGGGAGAGTAACTCTGTGACTGGGAGACTGACTCTGTCACTGGGAGACTGACTCTGTGACTGGGAGATTGACTCTGTGACTGGGAGATTGACTCTGTAACTTGGAGAGTGACTCTGTGACTTGGAGAGTGACTCTGTGACTTAAAGAGTGACTCTGTGACTTGCAGAGTGACTCGGTGATGGGGAGACTGACTCTGTGACTGGGAGATTGACTCTGTGACTGGGAGATTGACTCTGTGACTGGGAGATTGACCCTGTGACTTGGAGATTGACTCTGTGACTTAGAGATTGACTCTGTGACTGGGAGATTGACTCTGTGACTGGCAGATTGACCCTGTGACTGGGAGGGTGACTGTGACTGGGAGATTGACTCTGTGACTGGGAGATTGACTCTGTGATTGGGAGATTGGCTCTGTGACTGGGAGAGTGACTCTGTGACTGGGAGATTGACTCTGTGACTGGGAGATTGACTCTGTGACTGGGAGACTGACTCTGTGACTGGGAGACTGACTCTGTGACTGGGAGATTGACTCTGTGACTGGGAGATTGACACTGTGACTGGGAGATTGACTCTGTAACTGGCAGATTGACTCGGTGATGGGGAGACTGACTCAGTGACTGGGAGATTGACTCTGTGACTGGGAGATTGACTCTGTGACTGGGAGATTGACCCTGTGACTGGGAGGGTGACTGTGACTGGGAGATTGACTCTGTGACTTGGAGATTGACTCTGTGACTGGGAGATTGACTCTGTGACTGGGAGACTGACTCTGTGACTGGGAGACTGACTCTGTGACTGGGAGACTGACTCTGTGACTGGGAGACTGACTCTGTGACTGGGAGATTGACTTTGTGACTGGGAGACTGACTCTGTGACTGGGAGACTGACTCTGTGACTGGGAGACTGACTCTGTGACTGGGAGACTGACTCTGTGACTGGGAGATTGACTCTGTGACTGGGAGACTGACAATGTGACTGGGAGACTGACTCTGTGACTCGGCGATTGACTCTGTGACCGGGAGACTGACTCTGTGACCGGGAGACTGTCTCTGTGACCGGGAGACTGTCTCTGTGACCGGGAGACTGACTCTGTGACTGGGAGACTGACTCTGTGACCAGGAGACTGACTCTGTGACCGGGGCACTGACTCTGTGACCGGGAGACTGACTCTGTGACCGGGATACTGACTCTGTGACGGGGATACTGACTCTGAGACCGGGAGACTGACTCTGTGACCGGGAGATTGACTGTGTGACTGGGAGACTGACTCTGTGACTGGGAGATTGACTGCGTGACTGGGAGAGTAACTCTGTGACTGGGAGACTGACTCTGTGACTGGGAGACTGACTCTGTGACTGGGTGACTGACTCTGTGACTGGGAGATTGACTTTGTGACTGGGAGACTGACTCTGTGACTGGGAGACTGACTCTGTGACTGGGAGATTGACTCTGTGACTGGGAGACTGACTCTGTGACTGGGAGATTTCTCTGTGACTGGGAGACTGACTCTGTGACTGGGAGACTGACTCTGTGACCGGGAGACTGACTCTGTGACCGGGAGACTGACTCTCTGACCGGGAGACTGACTCTGTGACCGGGAGACTGACTCTGTGACCGGGAGACTGACTCTGTGACCGGGATACTGACTCTGTGACCGGGAGACTGACTCTGTGACCGGGAGATTGACTGTGTGACCGGGAGACTGACTCTGTGACTGGGAGATTGACTCTGTGACTGGGAGATTGACTCTGTGACTGGGAGATTGACTCTGTGACTGGGAGATTGACACTGTGACCGGGAGACTGACTCTGTGACTGGGTGACTGACTCTGTGACTGGGAGACTGAGTCTGTGACTGGGAGACTGAGTCTGTGACTGGGAGACTGACTCTGTGACTGGGAGACTGACTCTGTGACTGGGAGACTGACTCTGTGACCGAGAGACTGACACTGTGACCGGGAGATTGACTCTGTGACTGGGAGATTGACTGCGTGACTGGGAGAGTAACTCTGTGACTGGGAGACTGACTCTGTCACTGGGAGACTGACTCTGTGACTGGGAGATTGACTCTGTGACTGGGAGACTGACTCTGTGACTGGGAGATTGACTCTGTGACTGGGAGACTGACTCTGTGACTGGGAGACTGACTCTGTGACTGGGAGATTGACTCTGTGACTGGGAGACTGACTCTGTGACTGGGAGACTGACTCTGTGACTCGGAGATTGACTCTGTGACCGGGAGACTGACTCTGTGACTGGGAGACTGTCTCTGTGACTGGGAGACTGACTCTGTGACTGGGAGACTGACTCTGTGACCGGGAGACTGACTCTGTGACCGGGAGACTGACTCTGTGACCGGGAGACTGACTCTGTGACCGGGAGATTGATTCTGTGACTGGGAGATTGACTGCGTGACTGGGAGACTGACTCTGTGACTGGGAGACTGACTCTGTGATTGGGAGACAGACTCTGACTGGGAGATTGACTCTGTGACTGGGAGATTGACTCTGTGACTGGGAGATTGACCCTGTGACTGGGAGATTGACCCTGCGACTGGGAGATTGACTCTGTGATTGGGAGACTGACTCTGTGACTGGGAGACTGACTCTGTGACCATGAGATTGACTCTGTGACTGGGAGGTTGACTCTGTGACTGGGAGATTGACTCTGTGACTGGGAGATTGACTCTGTGACTGGAAGACTGACTCTGTGACTGGGGGACTGACTCTGTGACTGGGAGATTGACTCTGTGACTGGGAGACTGACTCTGTGACTGGGAGATTGACTGTGTGACTTGGAGAGTGACTCTGTGACTTGGAGAGTGACTCTGTGACTTGGAGACTGATTCTGTGACTTGGAGAGTTACTCGGTGATGGGGAGACTGACTCTGTGACTGGGAGATTGACTGTGACTGGGAGATTGACTCTGTGACTGGGAGATTGACTCTGTGACTGGGAGATTGACTGCGTGACTGGGAGACTGACTCTGTGACTGGGAGACTGACTCTGTGATTGGGAGACAGACTCTGACTGGGAGATTGACTCTGTGACTGGGAGATTGACTCTGTGACTGGGAGATTGACCCTGTGACTGGGAGATTGACCCTGCGACTGGGAGATTGACTCTGTGATTGGGAGACTGACTCTGTGACTGGGAGACTGACTGTGACCATGAGATTGACTCTGTGACTGGGAGGTTGACTCTGTGACTGGGAGATTGACTCTGTGACTGGGAGATTGACTCTGTGACTGGGAGACTGACTCTGTGACTGGGGGACTGACTCTGTGACTGGGAGATTGACTCTGTGACTGGGAGACTGACTCTGTGACTGGGAGATTGACTGTGTGACTTGGAGAGTGACTCTGTGACTTGGAGAGTGACTCTGTGACTTGGAGAGTGATTCTGTGACTTGGAGAGTTACTCGGTGATGGGGAGACTGACTCTGTGACTGGGAGATTGACTGTGACTGGGAGATTGACTCTGTGACTGGGAGATTGACTCTGTGACTGGGAGATTGATCCTGTGACTGGTAGCCTGACTGTGACTGGGGAGATTGACAGGAAGTGTAGAAGATTGTAGTTTAGTCGGGCAGTATGGTCGGCACGGGCTTGGAGGGCCGAAGGGCCTGTTCCTGTGCTGTACATTTCTTTGTTCTTTGTTCTTTGTTTTGAGACTGACTCTGTGACTGGGAGATTGACTCTGTGACTGGGAGACTGACTCTGTGACTGGGGGACTGACTCTGTGACTGGGAGATTGACTCTGTGACTTGGAGAGTGACTCTGTGACTTGGAGAGTGACTCTGTGACCGGGAGATTGACTCTGTGACTTGGAGATTGACCTTGTGACTGGGAGATTGACTCTGTGACTGGGAGATTGATTCTGTGACTGGGAGATTGACTCTGTGACTTGGAGATTGACCTTGTGACTGGGAGATTGACTCTGTGACTGGGAGATTGACTCTGTGACTGGGAGATTGACCCTGTGACTGGGAGATTGACTCTGTGATTGGGAGACTGACTCTGTGACTGGGAGACTGACTCTGTGACCATGAGATTGACTCTGTGACTGGGAGATTGACTCTGTGACTGGGAGATTGACTCTGTGACTGAGAGACTGACTCTGTGACTGGGGGACTGACTCTGTAACTGGGAGATTGACTCTGTGACTGGGAGACTAACTCTGTGACTGGGAGATTGACTCTGTGACTTGGAGAGTGACTCTGTGACTTGGAGAGTGACTCTGTGACTGGGAGATTGACACTGTGACTGGGATATTGACTCTGTAACTGGGCGATTGTCTCTGTGACTGGGAGATTGACCCTGTGACTGGGAGGGTGACTGTGACTGGGAGATTGACTCTGTGATTTGGAGAGTGACTCTGTGACTGGAAGATTGACTCTGTGACTGGGAGATTGACTCTGTGACTGGGAGATTGACTCAGTGACTGGCAGATTGACTCTGTGACTGGGAGATTGACTCTGTGACTGGGAGATTGACTCTGTGACTGGCAGATTGACTCTGTGACTGGGAGATTGACTCTGTGACTGGGAGATTGACTCTGTGACTGGGAGATTGACTCTCTGACTGGGAGATTGACTCTCTGACTGGGAGGTTGACTCCGTGAGTGGGAGATTGACTCTCTGACTGGGGGATTGACTCTGTGACTGGGAGATTGACTCTCTGACTGGGAGATTGACTCTGTGACTGGGAGATTGACACTGTGACTGGGAGATTGACTCTGTAACTGGGAGATTGACTCTGTAACTGGCAGATTGACTTGGTGATGGGGAGACTGACTCTGTGACTGGGAGATTGACTCTGTGACTGGGAGATTGACTCTGTGGCTGGGAGATTGACCCTGTGACTGGGAGGGTGACTGTGACTGGGAGATTGACTCTGTGACTTGGAGATTGACCTTGTGACTGGGAGGTTGACTCTGTGACTGGGAGATTGACTCTGTGACTGGGAGATTGATTCTGTGACTGGGAGATTGACTCTGTGACTTGGAGATTGACCTTGTGACTGGGAGATTGACTCTGTGACTGGGAGATTCACTCTGTGACTGGGAGGTTGACTCTGTGACTGGGAGACTGACTCTGTGACTGGGGGACTGACTCTGTGACTGGGAGATTGACTCTGTGACTGGGAGATTGACTCTGTGACTGGGAGACTGACTCTGTGACTGGGAGACTGACTCTGTGACTGGGAGATTGACTCTGTGACTTGGAGAGTGACTCTGTGACTTGGAGAGTGACTCTGTGACTGGGAGATTGACACTGTGACTGGGAGGTTGACTCTGTGACTGGCAAATTGTCTCGGTGATGGGGAGACTGACTCTGTGACTGGGAGATTGACTCTGTGACTGGCAGATTGACTCTGTGACTGGGAGATTGACTCTGTGACTGGGAGATTGACTCTGTGACTGGGAGATTGACCCTGTGACTGGGAGGGTGACTGTGACTGGGAGATTGACTCTGTGACTTGGAGAGTGACTCTGTGACTGGGAGATTGACTCTGTGACTGGGAGATTGACTCTGTGACTGGCAGATTGACTCTGTGACTGGGAGATTGACTCTGTGACTGGGAGATTGACTCTGTGACTGGGCGATTGACTCTGTGACTGGGAGGTTGACTCTGTGACTGGGAGATTGACTCTGTGACTGGGAGATTGACTCTGTGACTGGGAGATTGACTCTGTGACTTGGAGATTGACCTTGTGACTGGGAGATTGACTCTGTGACTGGGAGATTGACTCTGTGACTGGGAGATTGACCCTGTGACTGGGAGATTGACTCTGTGATTGGGAGACTGAATCTGTGACTGGGAGACTGACTCTGTGACCATGAGATTGACTCTGTGACTGGGAGATTGACTCTGTGACTGGGAGATTGACTCTGTGACTGGGAGACTGACTCTGTGACTGGGGGACTGACTCTGTAACTGGGAGATTGACTCTGTGACTGGGAGACTGACTCTGTGACTGGGAGATTGACTCTGTGACTTGGAGAGTGACTCTGACTTGGAGTGTGACTCTGTGACTTGGAGAGTGACTCTGTGACTGGGAGATTGACACTGTGACTTCGAGATTGACTCTGTAACTGGCAAATTGACTCGGTGATGGGGAGACTGACTCTGTGACTGGGAGATTGACTCTGTGACTGGGAGATTGACTCTGTGACTGGGAGATTGACCCTGTGACTGGGAGGGTGACTGTGACTGGGAGATTGACTCTGTGATTTGGAGAGTGACTCTGTGACTGGGAGATTGACTCTGTGACTGGGAGATTGACTCTGTGACTGGCAGATTGACTCTGTGACTGGCAGATTGACTCTGTGACTGGGAGATTGACTCTGTGACTGGGAGATTGACTCTGTGACTGGGAGATTGACTCTGTGACTGGGAGATTTACTCTGTGACTGGGAGATTGACTCTCTGACTGGGAGATTGACTCTCTGACTGGGAGTTTGACTCCGTGAGTGGGAGATTGACTCTCTGACTGGGGGATTGACTCTGTGACTGGGTGATTGACTCTCTGACTGGGAGATTGACTCTGTGACTGGGAGATTGACACTGTGACTGGGAGATTGACTCTGTAACTGGGAGATTGACTCTGTAACTGGCAGATTGACTTGGTGATGGGGAGACTGACTCTGTGACTGGGAGATTGACTCTGTGACTGGGAGATTGACTCTGTGACTGGGAGATTGACCCTGTGACTGGGAGATTGACTCTGTGACTTGGAGATTGACCTTGTGACTGGGAGATTGACTCTGTGACTTGGAGATTGACCTTGTGACTGGGAGGTTGACTCTGTGACTGGGAGATTGACTCTGTGACTGGGAGATTGATTCTGTGACTGGGAGATTGACTCTGTGACTTGGAGATTGACCTTGTGACTGGGAGATTGACTCTGTGACTGGGAGATTGACTCTGTGACTGGGAGATTGAACCTGTGACTGGGAGATTGACTCTGTGATTGGGAGACTGACTCTGTGACTGGGAGACTGACTCTGTGACTGGGAGACTGACTCTGTGACCATGAGATTGACTCTGTGACCGGGAGATTGACTCTGTGACTGGGAGACTGACTCTGTGACTGGGAGACTGACTCTGTGACTGGGGGACTGACTCTGTGATTGGGAGATTGACTCTGTGACTGGGAGATTGAGTCTGTGACTGGGAGATTGACTCTGTGACTGGGAGATTGACTCTGTGACTTGGAGAGTGACTCTGTGACTTGGAGAGTGACTCTGTGACTGGGAGATTGACACTGTGACTGGGAGGTTGACTCTGTAACTGGCAAATTGTCTCGGTGATGGGGAGACTGACTCTGTGACTGGGAGATTGACTCTGTGACTGGGAGATTGACTCTGTGACTGGGAGATTGACCCTGTGACTGGGAGGGTGACTGTGACTGGGAGATTGACTCTGTGACTTGGAGAGTGACTCTGTGACTGGGAGATTGACTCTGTGACTGGGAGATTGACTCTGTGACTGGCAGATTGACTCTGTGACTGGGAGATTGACTCTGTGACTGGGCGATTGACTCTGTGACTGGGAGATTGACTCTGTGACTGGGAGATTGACTCTGTGACTGGGAGATTGACTCTGTGACTGGGAGATTGACTCTGTTACTGGGAGATTGACTCTGTTACTGGGAGATTGACTCCGTGAGTGGGAGATTGACTCTGTGACTGGGAGATTGACTCTGTGACTGGGAGATTGAGTCTGTGACTGGGAGATTGACCCTGTGACTGGGAGGGTGTCTGTGACTGGCAGATTGAATCGGTGATGGGGAGACTGACTCTGTGACTGGGAGAGTGACTCTGTGACTGGGAGATTGACTCTGTGACTGGGAGATTGACTCTATGACTGGGAGATTGACCCTGTGACTGGGAGGGTGACTGTGACTGGGAGATTGACTCTGTGACTTGGAGATCGACTCTGTGACTGGGAGATCGACTCTGTGACTGGCAGATTGACTCTGTGACTGGGAGATTGACTCTGTGACTGGGAGATTGACTCTGTGACCGGGAGATTGACTCTGTGACCGGGAGATTGACTCTCTGACCGGGAGATTGACTCTGTGACTGGGAGATTGACTCTGTGACTGGGAGATTGACTCTGTGACTGGGAGATTGACACTGTGACTGGGAGATTGACTCTGTAACTGGCAGATTGACTCGGTGATGGGGAGACTGACTCTGTGACTGGGAGATTGACTCTGTGACTGGGAGATTGACTCTGTGACTGGGCGATTGAGTCTGTGACTGGGAGATTGAGTCTGTGACTGGGAGATTGAGTCTGTGACTGGGAGATTGACCCTGTGACTGGGAGATTGACCCTGTGACTGGGAGATTGACTCTGTGACTTGGAGATTGACCTTGTGACTGGGAGATTAACTCTGTGACTGGGAGATTGACTCTGTGACTGGGAGATTGACTCTGTGATTGGGAGACTGACTCTGTGACTGGGAGACTGACTCTGTGACCATGAGATTGACTCTGTGACTGGGAGATTGACTCTGTAACTGGCAGATTGACTCGGTGATGGGGAGACTGACTCTGTGACTGGGAGATTGACTCTGTGACTGGGAGATTGACTCTGTGACTGGGAGATTGACTCTGTGACTGGGAGATTGACTCTGTGACTGGGAGATTGACTCTGTGACTAAGAGACTGACTCTATGACTGGGAGATTGACTCTGTGACTTGGAGAGTGACTCTGTGACTTGGAGAGTGACTCTGTGACTGGGAGATTGACACTGTGACTGGGAGGTTAACTCTGTAACTGGCAAATTGACTCGGTGATGGGGAGACTGACTCTGTGACTGGGAGATTGACTCTGTGACTGGCGGATTGACTCTGTGACTGTGAGATTGACTCTGTGACTGGGAGATTGACCCTGTGACTGGGAGGGTGACTGTGACTGGGAGATGACTCTGTGACTTGGAGAGTGACTCTGTGACTGGGAGATTGACTCTGTGACTGGGAGATTGACTCTGTGACTGGCAGATTGACTCTGTGACTGGGAGATTGACTCTGTGACTGGGCGATTGACTCTGTGACTGGGAGATTGACTCTGTGACTGGGAGATTGACTCTGTGACTGGGAGATTGACTCTGTGACTGGGAGATTGACTCTGTGACTGGGAGATTGACTCTCTGACTGGGATATTGACTCCGTGAATGGGAGATTGACTCTCTGACTGGGGGATTGACTCTGTGACTGGGAGATTGACTCTGTGACTGGGAGATTGACTCTGTGACTGGGAGATTGACTCTCTGACTGGGATATTGACTCCGTGAATGGGAGATTGACTCTCTGACTGGGGGATTGACTCTGTGACTGGGAGATTGACTCTCTGACTGGGAGATTGACTCTCTGACTGGGAGACTGACTCTGTGACTGGGAGATTGACTCTGTGACTTGGAGAGTGACTCTGACTTGGAGTGTGACTCTGTGACTTGGAGAGTGACTCTGTGACTGGGAGATTGACACTGTGACTTCGAGATTGACTCTGTAACTGGCAAATTGACTCGGTGATGGGGAGACTGACTCTGTGACTGGGAGATTGACTCTGTGACTGGGAGATTGACTCTGTGACTGGGAGATTGACCCTGTGACTGGGAGGGTGACTGTGACTGGGAGATTGACTCTGTGATTTGGAGAGTGACTCTGTGACTGGGAGATTGACTCTGTGACTGGGAGATTGACTCTGTGACTGGCAGATTGACTCTGTGACTGGGAGATTGACTCTGTGACTGGGAGATTGACTCTGTGACTGGGAGATTGACTCTGTGACTGGGAGATTGACTCTGTGACTGGGAGATTGACTCTGTGACTGGGAGATTGACTCTGTGACTGGGAGATTGACTCTCTGACTGGGAGTTTGACTCCGTGAGTGGGAGATTGACTCTCTGACTGGGGGATTGACTCTGTGACTGGGTGATTGACTCTCTGACTGGGAGATTGACTCTGTGACTGGGAGATTGACACTGTGACTGGGAGATTGACTCTGTAACTGGGAGATTGACTCTGTAACTGGCAGATTGACTTGGTGATGGGGAGACTGACTCTGTGACTGGGAGATTGACTCTGTGACTGGGAGATTGACTCTGTGACTGGGAGATTGACCCTGTGACTGGGAGATTGACTCTGTGACTTGGAGATTGACCTTGTGACTGGGAGATTGACTCTGTGACTTGGAGATTGACCTTGTGACTGGGAGGTTGACTCTGTGACTGGGAGATTGACTCTGTGACTGGGAGATTGATTCTGTGACTGGGAGATTGACTCTGTGACTTGGAGATTGACCTTGTGACTGGGAGATTGACTCTGTGACTGGTAGATTGACTCTGTGACTGGGAGATTGAACCTGTGACTGGGAGATTGACTCTGTGATTGGGAGACTGACTCTGTGACTGGGAGACTGACTCTGTGACCATGAGATTGACTCTGTGACCGGGAGATTGACTCTGTGACTGGGAGACTGACTCTGTGACTGGGAGACTGACTCTGTGACTGGGGGACTGACTCTGTGATTGGGAGATTGACTCTGTGACTGGGAGATTGAGTCTGTGACTGGGAGACTGACTCTGTGACTGGGAGATTGACTCTGTGACTTGGAGAGTGACTCTGTGACTTGGAGAGTGACTCTGTGACTGGGAGATTGACACTGTGACTGGGAGGTTGACTCTGTAACTGGCAAATTGTCTCGGTGATGGGGAGACTGACTCTGTGACTGGGAGATTGACTCTGTGACTGGGAGATTGACTCTGTGACTGGGAGATTGACCCTGTGACTGGGAGGGTGACTGTGACTGGGAGATTGACTCTGTGACTTGGAGAGTGACTCTGTGACTGGGAGATTGACTCTGTGACTGGGAGATTGACTCTGTGACTGGCAGATTGACTCTGTGACTGGGAGATTGACTCTGTGACTGGGCGATTGACTCTGTGACTGGGAGATTGACTCTGTGACTGGGAGATTGACTCTGTGACTGGGAGATTGACTCTGTGACTGGGAGATTGACTCTGTTACTGGGAGATTGACTCTGTTACTGGGAGATTGACTCCGTGAGTGGGAGATTGACTCTGTGACTGGGAGATTGACTCTGTGACTGGGAGATTGACTCTGTGACTGGGAGATTGAGTCTGTGACTGGGAGATTGACCCTGTGACTGGGAGGGTGTCTGTGACTGGCAGATTGAATCGGTGATGGGGAGACTGACTCTGTGACTGGGAGAGTGACTCTGTGACTGGGAGATTGACTCTGTGACTGGGAGATTGACTCTATGACTGGGAGATTGACCCTGTGACTGGGAGGGTGACTGTGACTGGGAGATTGACTCTGTGACTTGGAGATCGACTCTGTGACTGGGAGATCGACTCTGTGACTGGCAGATTGACTCTGTGACTGGGAGATTGACTCTGTGACTGGGAGATTGACTCTGTGACTGGGAGATTGACTCTGTGACCGGGAGATTGACTCTGTGACCGGGAGATTGACTCTCTGACCGGGAGATTGACTCTGTGACTGGGAGATTGACTCTGTGACTGGGAGATTGACTCTGTGACTGGGAGATTGACACTGTGACTGGGAGATTGACTCTGTAACTGGCAGATTGACTCGGTGATGGGGAGACTGACTCTGTGACTGGGAGATTGACTCTGTGACTGGGAGATTGACTCTGTGACTGGGCGATTGAGTCTGTGACTGGGAGATTGAGTCTGTGACTGGGAGATTGAGTCTGTGACTGGGAGATTGACCCTGTGACTGGGAGATTGACCCTGTGACTGGGAGATTGACCCTGTGACTGGGAGATTGACTCTGTGACTTGGAGATTGACCTTGTGACTGGGAGATTAACTCTGTGACTGGGAGATTGACTCTGTGACTGGGAGATTGACTCTGTGATTGGGAGACTGACTCTGTGACTGGGAGACTGACTCTGTGACCATGAGATTGACTCTGTGACTGGGAGATTGACTCTGTAACTGGCAGATTGACTCGGTGATGGGGAGACTGACTCTGTGACTGGGAGACTGACTCTGTGACCATGAGATTGACTCTGTGACTGGGAGATTGACTCTGTAACTGGCAGATTGACTCGGTGATGGGGAGACTGACTCTGTGACTGGGAGATTGACTCTGTGACTGGGAGATTGACTCTGTGACTGGGAGATTGACTCTGTGACTGGGAGATTGACTCTGTGACTGGGAGATTGACTCTGTGACTGGGAGATTGACTCTGTGACTGGGAGATTGACTCTGTGACTGAGAGACTGACTCTATGACTGGGAGATTGACTCTGTGACTTGGAGAGTGACTCTGTGACTTGGAGAGTGACTCTGTGACTGGGAGATTGACACTGTGACTGGGAGGTTAACTCTGTAACTGGCAAATTGACTCGGTGATGGGGAGACTGACTCTGTGACTGGGAGATTGACTCTGTGACTGGCAGATTGACTCTGTGACTGTGAGATTGACTCTGTGACTGGGAGATTGACCCTGTGACTGGGAGGGTGACTGTGACTGGGAGATGACTCTGTGACTTGGAGAGTGACTCTGTGACTGGGAGATTGACTCTGTGACTGGGAGATTGACTCTGTGACTGGCAGATTGACTCTGTGACTGGGAGATTGACTCTGTGACTGGGCGATTGACTCTGTGACTGGGAGATTGACTCTGTGACTGGGAGATTGACTCTGTGACTGGGAGATTGACTCTGTGACTGGGAGATTGACTCTGTGACTGGGAGATTGACTCTCTGACTGGGATATTGACTCCGTGAATGGGAGATTGACTCTCTGACTGGGGGATTGACTCTCTGACTGGGAGATTGACTCTCTGACTGGGAGATTGACTCTGTGACTGGGAGATTGACACTGTGACTGGGAGAATGACTCTGTAACTGGCAGATTGACTTGGTGATGGGGAGACTGACACTGTGACTGGGAGATTGACTCTGTTACTGGGAGATTGACTCCGTGAGTGGGAGATTGACTCTGTGACTGGGAGATTGACTCTGTGACTGGGAGATTGACTCTGTGACTGGGAGATTGAGTCTGTGACTGGGAGATTGACCCTGTGACTGGGAGGGTGTCTGTGACTGGCAGATTGAATCGGTGATGGGGAGACTGACTCTGTGACTGGGAGAGTGACTCTGTGACTGGGAGATTGACTCTGTGACTGGGAGATTGACTCTATGACTGGGAGATTGACCCTGTGACTGGGAGGGTGACTGTGACTGGGAGATTGACTCTGTGACTTGGAGATCGACTCTGTGACTGGGAGATCGACTCTGTGACTGGCAGATTGACTCTGTGACTGGGAGATTGACTCTGTGACTGGGAGATTGACTCTGTGACTGGGAGATTGACTCTGTGACGGGGAGATTGACTCTGTGACCGGGAGATTGACTCTCTGACCGGGAGATTGACTCTGTGACTGGGAGATTGACTCTGTGACTGGGAGATTGACTCTGTGACTGGGAGATTGACACTGTGACTGGGAGATTGACTCTGTAACTGGCAGATTGACTCGGTGATGGGGAGACTGACTCTGTGACTGGGAGATTGACTCTGTGACTGGGAGATTGACTCTGTGACTGGGCGATTGAGTCTGTGACTGGGAGATTGAGTCTGTGACTGGGAGATTGAGTCTGTGACTGGGAGATTGACCCTGTGACTGGGAGATTGACCCTGTGACTGGGAGATTGACTCTGTGACTTGGAGATTGACCTTGTGACTGGGAGATTGAGTCTGTGACTGGGAGATTGAGTCTGTGACTGGGAGATTGACCCTGTGACTGGGAGATTGACCCTGTGACTGGGAGATTGACCCTGTGACTGGGAGATTGACTCTGTGACTTGGAGATTGACCTTGTGACTGGGAGATTAACTCTGTGACTGGGAGATTGACTCTGTGACTGGGAGATTGACTCTGTGATTGGGAGACTGACTCTGTGACTGGGAGACTGACTCTGTGACCATGAGATTGACTCTGTGACTGGGAGATTGACTCTGTAACTGGCAGATTGACTCGGTGATGGGGAGACTGACTCTGTGACTGGGAGACTGACTCTGTGACCATGAGATTGACTCTGTGACTGGGAGATTGACTCTGTAACTGGCAGATTGACTCGGTGATGGGGAGACTGACTCTGTGACTGGGAGATTGACTCTGTGACTGGGAGATTGACTCTGTGACTGGGAGATTGACTCTGTGACTGGGAGATTGACTCTGTGACTGGGAGATTGACTCTGTGACTGGGAGATTGACTCTGTGACTGAGAGACTGACTCTATGACTGGGAGATTGACTCTGTGACTTGGAGAGTGACTCTGTGACTTGGAGAGTGACTCTGTGACTGGGAGATTGACACTGTGACTGGGAGGTTAACTCTGTAACTGGCAAATTGACTCGGTGATGGGGAGACTGACTCTGTGACTGGGAGATTGACTCTGTGACTGGCAGATTGACTCTGTGACTGTGAGATTGACTCTGTGACTGGGAGATTGACCCTGTGACTGGGAGGGTGACTGTGACTGGGAGATGACTCTGTGACTTGGAGAGTGACTCTGTGACTGGGAGATTGACTCTGTGACTGGGAGATTGACTCTGTGACTGGCAGATTGACTCTGTGACTGGGAGATTGACTCTGTGACTGGGCGATTGACTCTGTGACTGGGAGATTGACTCTGTGACTGGGAGATTGACTCTGTGACTGGGAGATTGACTCTGTGACTGGGAGATTGACTCTGTGACTGGGAGATTGACTCTCTGACTGGGATATTGACTCCGTGAATGGGAGATTGACTCTCTGACTGGGGGATTGACTCTCTGACTGGGAGATTGACTCTCTGACTGGGAGATTGACTCTGTGACTGGGAGATTGACACTGTGACTGGGAGAATGACTCTGTAACTGGCAGATTGACTTGGTGATGGGGAGACTGACACTGTGACTGGGAGATTGACTCTGTTACTGGGAGATTGACTCCGTGAGTGGGAGATTGACTCTGTGACTGGGAGATTGACTCTGTGACTGGGAGATTGACTCTGTGACTGGGAGATTGAGTCTGTGACTGGGAGATTGACCCTGTGACTGGGAGGGTGTCTGTGACTGGCAGATTGAATCGGTGATGGGGAGACTGACTCTGTGACTGGGAGAGTGACTCTGTGACTGGGAGATTGACTCTGTGACTGGGAGATTGACTCTATGACTGGGAGATTGACCCTGTGACTGGGAGGGTGACTGTGACTGGGAGATTGACTCTGTGACTTGGAGATCGACTCTGTGACTGGGAGATCGACTCTGTGACTGGCAGATTGACTCTGTGACTGGGAGATTGACTCTGTGACTGGGAGATTGACTCTGTGACTGGGAGATTGACTCTGTGACGGGGAGATTGACTCTGTGACCGGGAGATTGACTCTCTGACCGGGAGATTGACTCTGTGACTGGGAGATTGACTCTGTGACTGGGAGATTGACTCTGTGACTGGGAGATTGACACTGTGACTGGGAGATTGACTCGGTGATGGGGAGACTGACTCTGTGACTGGGAGATTGACTCTGTGACTGGGAGATTGACTCTGTGACTGGGCGATTGAGTCTGTGACTGGGAGATTGAGTCTGTGACTGGGAGATTGAGTCTGTGACTGGGAGATTGACCCTGTGACTGGGAGATTGACCCTGTGACTGGGAGATTGACTCTGTGACTTGGAGATTGACCTTGTGACTGGGAGATTAACTCTGTGACTGGGAGATTGACTCTGTGACTGGGAGATTGACTCTGTGATTGGGAGACTGACTCTGTGACTGGGAGACTGACTCTGTGACCATGAGATTGACTCTGTGACTGGGAGATTGACTCTGTAACTGGCAGATTGACTCGGTGATGGGGAGACTGACTCTGTGACTGGGAGACTGACTCTGTGACCATGAGATTGACTGTGTGACTGGGAGATTGACTCTGTAACTGGCAGATTGACTCGGTGATGGGGAGACTGACTCTGTGACTGGGAGATTGACTCTGTGACTGGGAGATTGACTCTGTGACTGGGAGATTGACTCTGTGACTGGGAGATTGACTCTGTGACTGGGAGATTGACTCTGTGACTGGGAGATTGACTCTGTGACTGAGAGACTGACTCTATGACTGGGAGATTGACTCTGTGACTTGGAGAGTGACTCAGTGACTTGGAGAGTGACTCTGTGACTGGGAGATTGACACTGTGACTGGGAGGTTAACTCTGTAACTGGCAAATTGACTCAGTGATGGGGAGACTGACTCTGTGACTGGGAGATTGACTCTGTGACTGGCAGATTGACTCTGTGACTGTGAGATTGACTCTGTGACTGGGAGATTGACCCTGTGACTGGGAGGGTGACTGTGACTGGGAGATGACTCTGTGACTTGGAGAGTGACTCTGTGACTGGGAGATTGACTCTGTGACTGGGAGATTGACTCTGTGACTGGCAGATTGACTCTGTGACTGGGAGATTGACTCTGTGACTGGGCGATTGACTCTGTGACTGGGAGATTGACTCTGTGACTGGGAGATTGACTCTGTGACTGGGAGATTGACTCTGTGACTGGGAGATTGACTCTGTGACTGGGAGATTGACTCTGTGACTGGGAGATTGACTCTCTGACTGGGATATTGACTCCGTGAATGGGAGATTGACTCTCTGACTGGGGGATTGACTCTGTGACTGGGAGATTGACTCTCTGACTGGGAGATTGACTCTCTGACTGGGAGATTGACTCTGTGACTGGGAGATTGACACTGTGACTGGGAGATTGACTCTGTGACTGGGAGATTGACTCTGTGACTGGGAGATTGACGCTGTGACTGGCAGATTGACTCTGTGACTTGGAGGTTGACTCTGTAACTGGCAGATTGAATCGGTGATGGGGAGACTGACTCTGTGACTGGGAGATTGACTCTGTGACTGGGAGATTGACTCTCTGACTGGGAGATTGACTCTGTGACTGGGAGATTGACACTGTGACTGGGAGATTGACTCTGTAACTGGCAGATTGACTTGGTGATGGGGAGACTGACACTGTGACTGGGAGATTGACTCTGTTACTGGGAGATTGACTCCGTGAGTGGGAGATTGACTCTGTGACTGGGAGATTGACTCTGTGACTGGGAGATTGACTCTGTGACTGGGAGATTGAGTCTGTGACTGGGAGATTGACCCTGTGACTGGGAGGGTGTCTGTGACTGGCAGATTGAATCGGTGATGGGGAGACTGACTCTGTGACTGGGAGAGTGACTCTGTGACTGGGAGATTGACTCTGTGACTGGGAGATTGACTCTATGACTGGGAGATTGACCCTGTGACTGGGAGGGTGACTGTGACTGGGAGATTGACTCTGTGACTTGGAGATCGACTCTGTGACTGGGAGATCGACTCTGTGACTGGCAGATTGACTCTGTGACTGGGAGATTGACTCTGTGACTGGGAGATTGACTCTGTGACTGGGAGATTGACTCTGTGACCGGGAGATTGACTCTGTGACCGGGAGATTGACTCTCTGACCGGGAGATTGACTCTGTGACTGGGAGATTGACTCTGTGACTGGGAGATTGACTCTGTGACTGGGAGATTGACACTGTGACTGGGAGATTGACTCTGTAACTGGCAGATTGACTCGGTGATGGGGAGACTGACTCTGTGACTGGGAGATTGACTCTGTGACTGGGAGATTGACTCTGTGACTGGGCGATTGAGTCTGTGACTGGGAGATTGAGTCTGTGACTGGGAGATTGAGTCTGTGACTGGGAGATTGACCCTGTGACTGGGAGATTGACCCTGTGACTGGGAGATTGACTCTGTGACTTGGAGATTGACCTTGTGACTGGGAGATTAACTCTGTGACTGGGAGATTGACTCTGTGACTGGGAGATTGACTCTGTGATTGGGAGACTGACTCTGTGACTGGGAGACTGACTCTGTGACCATGAGATTGACTCTGTGACTGGGAGATTGACTCTGTAACTGGCAGATTGACTCGGTGATGGGGAGACTGACTCTGTGACTGGGAGACTGACTCTGTGACCATGAGATTGACTCCGTGACTGGGAGATTGACTCTGTAACTGGCAGATTGACTCGGTGATGGGGAGACTGACTCTGTGACTGGGAGATTGACTCTGTGACTGGGAGATTGACTCTGTGACTGGGAGATTGACTCTGTGACTGGGAGATTGACTCTGTGACTGGGAGATTGACTCTGTGACTGGGAGATTGACTCTGTGACTGGGAGATTGACTCTGTGACTGAGAGACTGACTCTATGACTGGGAGATTGACTCTGTGACTTGGAGAGTGACTCAGTGACTTGGAGAGTGACTCTGTGACTGGGAGATTGACACTGTGACTGGGAGGTTAACTCTGTAACTGGCAAATTGACTCAGTGATGGGGAGACTGACTCTGTGACTGGGAGATTGACTCTGTGACTGGCAGATTGACTCTGTGACTGTGAGATTGACTCTGTGACTGGGAGATTGACCCTGTGACTGGGAGGGTGACTGTGACTGGGAGATGACTCTGTGACTTGGAGAGTGACTCTGTGACTGGGAGATTGACTCTGTGACTGGGAGATTGACTCTGTGACTGGCAGATTGACTCTGTGACTGGGAGATTGACTCTGTGACTGGGCGATTGACTCTGTGACTGGGAGATTGACTCTGTGACTGGGAGATTGACTCTGTGACTGGGAGATTGACTCTGTGACTGGGAGATTGACTCTGTGACTGGGAGATTGACTCTGTGACTGGGAGATTGACTCTCTGACTGGGATATTGACTCCGTGAATGGGAGATTGACTCTCTGACTGGGGGATTGACTCTGTGACTGGGAGATTGACTCTCTGACTGGGAGATTGACTCTCTGACTGGGAGATTGACTCTGTGACTGGGAGATTGACACTGTGACTGGGAGATTGACTCTGTAACTGGCAGATTGACTTGGTGATGGGGAGACTGACACTGTGACTGGGAGATTGACTCTGTGACTGGGAGATTGACTCTGTGACTGGGAGATTGACGCTGTGACTGGCAGATTGACTCTGTGACTTGGAGGTTGACTCTGTAACTGGCAGATTGAATCGGTGATGGGGAGACTGACTCTGTGACTGGGAGATTGACTCTGTGACTGGGAGATTGACTCTGTGACTGGGAGATTGACTCTATGACTGGGAGATTGACCCTGTGACTGGGAGGGTGACTGTGACTGGGAGATTGACTCTGTGACTTGGAGATCGACTCTGTGACTGGCAGATTGACTCTGTGACTGGGAGATTGACTCTGTGACTGGGAGATTGAGTCTGTGACTGGGAGATTGACCCTGTGACTGGGAGATTGACCCTGTGACTGGGAGATTGAATCTGTGACTTGGAGATTGACCTTGTGACTGGGAGATTGACTCTGTGACTGGGAGATTGACTCTGTGACTGGGAGATTGACTCTGTGACTGTGAGATTGACTCTGTGATTGGGAGACTGACTCTGTGACTGGGAGACTGACTCTGTGACCATGAGATTGACTCTGTGACTGGGAGATTGACTCTGTAACTGGCAGATTGACTCGGTGATGGGGAGACTGACTCTGTGACTGGGAGATTGACTCTGTGACTGGGAGATTGACTCTGTGACTGGGAGATTGACTCTGTGACTGGGAGATTGACTCTGTGACTGGGAGATTGACTCTGTGACTGGGAGACTGACTCTGTGACTGGGAGATTGACTCTGTGACTTGGAGAGTGACTCTGTGACTTGGAGAGTGACTCTGTGACTGGAAGATTGACACTGTGACTGGGAGGTTGACTCTGTAACTGGCAAATTGACTCGGTGATGGGGAGACTGACTCTGTGACTGGGAGATTGACTCTGTGACTGGCAGATTGACTCTGTGACTGTGAGATTGACTCTGTGACTGGGAGATTGACCCTGTGACTGGGAGGGTGACTGTGACTGGGAGATTGACTCTGTGACTTGGAGAGTGACTCTGTGACTGGGAGATTGACTCTGTGACTGGGAGATTGACTCTGTGACTGGCAGATTGACTCTGTGACTGGGAGATTGACTCTGTGACTGGGCGATTGACTCTGTGACTGGGAGATTGACTCTGTGACTGGGAGATTGACTCTGTGACTGGAAGATTGACTCTGTGACTGGGAGATTGACTCTGTGACTGGGAGATTGACCCTGTGACTGGGAGGGTGTCTGTGACTGGCAGATTGAATCGGTGATGGGGAGACTGACTCTGTGACTGGGAGAGTGACTCTGTGACTTGGAGATTGACTCTGTGACTGGGAGATTGACTCTATGACTGGGAGATTGATCCTGTGACTGGGAGGGTGACTGTGACTGGGAGATTGACTCTGTGACTTGGAGATCGACTCTGTGACTGGGAGATCGACTCTGTGACTGGCAGATTGACTCTGTGACTGGCAGATTGACTCTGTGACTGGGAGATTGACTCTGTGACTGGGAGATTGACTCTGTGACTGGGAGATTGACTCTGTGACCGGGAGATTGAATCTGTGACCGGGAGATTGACTCTCTGACTGGGAGATTGACTCTGTGACTGGGAGATTGACTCTGTGACTGGGAGATTGACACTGTGACTGGGAGATTGACTCTGTAACTGGCAGATTGACTCGGTGATGGGGAGACTGACTCTGTGACTGGGAGATTGACTCTGTGACTGGGAGATTGAGTCTGTGACTGGGAGATTGAGTCTGTGACTGGGAGATTGAATCTGTGACTGGGAGATTGACCCTGTGACTGGGAGATTGACCCTGTGACTGGGAGATTGACTCTGTGACTTGGAGATTGACCTTGTGACTGGGAGATTGACTCTGTGACTGGGAGATTGACTCTGTGACTGGGAGATTGACTCTGTGATTGGGAGACTGACTCTGTGACTGGGAGACTGACTCTGTGACCATGAGATTGACTCTGTGACTGGGAGATTGACTCTGTAACTGGCAGATTGACTCGGTGATGGGGAGACTGACTCTGTGACTGGGAGACTGACTCTGTGACCATGAGATTGACTCTGTGACTGGGAGATTGACTCTGTAACTGGCAGATTGACTCGGTGATGGGGAGACTGACTCTGTGACTGGGAGATTGACTCTGTGACTGGGAGATTGACTCTGTGACTGGGAGATTGACTCTGTGACTGGGAGATTGACTCTGTGACTGGGAGACTGACTCTATGACTGGGAGGTTGACTCTGTGACTTGGAGAGTGACTCTGTGACTTGGAGAGTGACTCTGTGACTGGGAGATTGACACTGTGACTGGGAGGTTAACTCTGTAACTGGCAAATTGACTCGGTGATGGGGAGACTGACTCTGTGACTGGGAGATTGACTCTGTGACTGGCAGATTGACTCTGTGACTGTGAGATTGACTCTGTGACTGGGAGATTGACCCTGTGACCGGGAGACTGACTCTGTGACCGGGGGACTGTCTCTGTGACTGGGAGACTGACTCTGTGACTGGGAGACTGACTCTGTGACTGGGAGACTGACTCTGTGACCGGGAGACTGACTCTGTGACCGGGAGACTGACTCTGTGACTGGGAGATTGATTCTGTGACTGGGAGATTGACTGCGTGACTGGAAGACTGACTCTGTGGCTGGGAGACTGACTCTGTCACTGGGAGACTGACTCTGTGATTGGGAGACAGACTCTGACTGGGAGATTGACTCTGTGACTGGGAGATTGACTCTGTGACTGGGAGATTGACTCTGTGACTGGGAGATTGACCCTGTGACTGGGAGGGTGACTGTGACTGGGAGATTGACTCTGTGACTTGGAGATTGACTCTGTGACTGGGTCATTGACTCTGTGACTGGGAGATTGACTCTGTGACTTGGAGAGTGACTCTGTGACTGGGAGATTGACTCTGTGACTGGGAGATTGACACTGTGACTGGGAGATTGACTCTGTAACTGGCAGATTGACTCGGTGATGGGGAGACTGACTCAGTGACTGGGAGATTGACTCTGTGACTGGGAGATTGACTCTGTGACTGGGAGATTGACCCTGTGACTGGGAGGGTGACTGTGACTGGGAGATTGACTCTGTGACTTGGAGATTGACTCTGTGACTGGGAGATTGACTCTGTGACTGGGAGACTGACTCTGTGACTGGGAGACTGACTCTGTGACTGGGAGACTGACTCTGTGACTGGGAGACTGACTCTGTGACTGGGAGATTGACTTTGTGACTGGGAGACTGACTCTGTGACTGGGAGACTGACTCTGTGACTGGGAGACTGACTCTGTGACTGGGAGATTGACTCTGTGACTGGGAGACTGACTCTGTGACTGGGAGATTGACTCTGTGACTGGGAGACTGACAATGTGACTGGGAGACTGACTCTGTGACTCGGCGATTGACTCTGTGACCGGGAGACTGACTCTGTGACCGGGAGACTGTCTCTGTGACCGGGAGACTGTCTCTGTGACTGGGAGACTGACTCTGTGACTGGGAGACTGACTCTGTGACTGGGAGACTGACTCTGTGACCGAGAGACTGACACTGTGACCGGGAGATTGACTCTGTGACTGGGAGATTGACTGCGTGACTGGGAGAGTAACTCTGTGACTGGGAGACTGACTATGTCACTGGGAGACTGACTCTGTGACTGGGAGATTGACTCTGTGACTGGGAGACTGACTCTGTGACTGGGAGATTGACTCTGTGACTGGGAGATTGACTCTGTGACTGGGAGACTGACTCTGTGACTGGGAGACTGACTCTGTGACTCGGAGATTGACTCTGTGACCGGGAGACTGACTCTGTGACTGGGAGACTGTCTCTGTGACTGGGAGACTGACTCTGTGACTGGGAGACTGACTCTGTGACCGGGAGACTGACTCTGTGACCGGGAGACTGACTCTGTGACCGGGAGACTGACTCTGTGACTGGGAGATTGATTCTGTGACTGGGAGATTGACTGCGTGACTGGGAGACTGACTCTGTGACTGGGAGACTGACTCTGTGATTGGGAGACAGACTCTGACTGGGAGATTGACTCTGTGACTGGGAGATCGACTCTGTGACTGGGAGATTGACCCTGTGACTGGGAGATTGACCCTGTGACTGGGAGATTGACTCTGTGATTGGGAGACTGACTCTGTGACTGGGAGACTGACTCTGTGACCATGAGATTGACTCTGTGACTGGGAGGTTGACTCTGTGACTGGGAGATTGACTCTGTGACTGGGAGATTGACTCTGTGACTGGGAGATTGACTCTGTGACTGGGAGACTGACTCTGTGACTGGGGGACTGACTCTGTGACTGGGAGATTGACTCTGTGACTGGGAGACTGACTCTGTGACTGGGAGATTGACTGTGTGACTTGGAGAGTGACTCTGTGACTTGGAGAGTGACTCTGTGACTTGGAGAGTGATTCTGTGACTTGGAGAGTTACTCGGTGATGGGGAGACTGACTCTGTGACTGGGAGATTGACTGTGACTGGGAGATTGACTCTGTGACTGGGAGATTGACTCTGTGACTGGGAGATTGATCCTGTGACTGGGAGGGTGACTGTGACTGGGGAGATTGACTCTGTGACTTGGAGATTGACTCTGTGACTGGGAGATTGACTCTGTGACTGGGAGAGTGACTCTGTGACTGGGAGAGTGACTCTGTGACTTGGAGAGTGACTCTGTGACTGGGAGATTGACACTGTGACTGGGAGACTGACTCTGTGACTGGGAGACTGACTCTGTGACTGGGAGATTGACTCTGTGACTGGGAGATTGACTCTGTGACTGGGAGATTGACTCTGTGACTGGGAGATTGACCCTGTGACTGGGAGGGTGACTGTGACTGGGAGATTGACTCTGTGACTTGGAGATTGACTCTGTGACTGGGTGATTGACTCTGTGACTGGGAGATTGACTCTGTGACTGAGAGATTGACTCTGTGACTGGGAGATTGACGCTGTGACCGGGAGATTGACTCTGTGACTGGGAGATTGACTCCGTGAGTGGGAGATTGACTCTCTGACTGGGGGATTGACTCTGTGACTGGGAGATTGACTCTTTGACTGGGAGATTGACTCTGTGACTGGGATATGAACACTGTGACTGGGAGATTGACTCTGTAACTGGCAGATTGACTCGGTGATGGGGAGACTGACTCTGTGACTGTGAGATTGACTCTGTGACTGGGAGACTGACTCTGTGACTGGGAGATTGACTCTGTGACTGGGAGACTGACTCTGTGACTGGGAGACTGACTCTGTGACTGGGAGACTGACTCTGTGACTCGGAGATTGACTCTGTGACCGGGAGACTGACTCTGTGACCGGGGGACTGTCTCTGTGACTGGGTGACGGACTCTGTGACTGGGAGACTGACTCTGTGACTGGGAGACTGACTCTGTGACCGGGAGACTGACTCTGTGACCGGGAGACTGACTCTGTGACCGGGAGACTGACTCTGTGACTGGGAGATTGATTCTGTGACTGGGAGATTGACTGCGTGACTGGGAGAATGACTCTGTGACTAGGAGACTGACTCTGTGATTGGGAGACAGACTCTGACTGGGAGATTGACTCTGTGACTGGGAGATTGACTCTGTGACTGGGAGATTGACTCTGTGACTGGGTGATTGACCCTGTGAATGGGAGGGTGACTGTGACTGGGAGATTGACTCTGTGACTTGGAGATTGACTCTGTGACTGGGTCATTGACTCTGTGACTGGGAGATTGACTCTGTGACTGGGAGATTGACTCTGTGACTGGCAGATTGACTCTGTGACTGGCAGATTGACTCTGTGACTGGGAGATTGACTCTGTGACTGGGAGATTGACTCTGTGACTGGGAGATTGACTCTGTGACCGGGAGATTGACTCTGTGACTGGGAGATTGACTCCGTGAGTGGGAGATTGACTCTCTGACTGGGGGATTGACTCTGTGACTGGGAGTTTGACTCTGTGACTGGGAGATTGACTCTGTGACTGGAATATGAACACTGTGACTGGGAGATTGACTCTGTAACTGGCAGATTGACTCGGTGATGGGGAGACTGACTCTGTGACTGGGAGATTGACTCTGTGACTGGGTCATTGACTCTGTGACTGGGAGATTGACTCTGTGACTGGGAGATTGACTCTGTGACTGGGAGACTGACTCTGTGACTGGGAGATTGACTCTGTGACTGGGAGACTGAGTCTGTGACCGGGAGATTGACTGTGTGACCGGGAGACTGACTCTGTGACTGGGAGATTGACTCTGTGACTGGCAGATTGACGCGGTGATTAGGAGACTGACTCAGTGACTGGGAAATTGACTCTGTGACTGGGAGATTGACTCTGTGACTGGGAGATTGACCCTGTGACTGGGAGGGTGACTGTGACTGGGAGATTGACTCTGTGACTTGGAGATTGACTCTGTGACTGGGTGATTGACTCTGTGACTGGGAGATTGACTCTGTGACTGAGAGATTGACTCTGTGACTGGGAGATTGACGCTGTGACCGGGAGATTGACTCTGTGACTGGGAGATTGACTCCGTGAGTGGGAGATTGACTCTCTGACTGGGGGATTGACTCTGTGACTGGGAGATTGACTCTTTGACTGGGAGATTGACTCTGTGACTGGGATATGAACACTGTGACTGGGAGGTTGACTCTGTAACTGGCAGATTGACTCGGTGATGGGGAGACTGACTCTGTGACTGTGAGATTGACTCTGTGACTGGGAGACTGACTCTGTGACTGGGAGATTGACTCTGTGACTGGGAGACTGACTCTGTGACTGGGAGACTGACTCTGTGACTGGGAGACTGACTCTGTGACTCGGAGATTGACTCTGTGACCGGGAGACTGACTCTGTGACCGGGGGACTGTCTCTGTGACTGGGTGACGGACTCTGTGACTGGGAGACTGACTCTGTGACTGGGAGACTGACTCTGTGACCGGGAGACTGACTCTGTGACCGGGAGACTGACTCTGTGACCGGGAGACTGACTCTGTGACTGGGAGATTGATTCTGTGACTGGGAGATTGACTGCGTGACTGGGAGAATGACTCTGTGACTAGGAGACTGACTCTGTGATTGGGAGACAGACTGTGTGACCGGGAGACTGACTCTGTGACTGGGAGATTGACTCTGTGACTGGGAGATTGACTCTGTGACTGGGAGATTGACTCTGTGACTGGGAGATTGACTCTGTGACTGGGAGACTGACTCTGTGACTGGGAGATTGACTCTGTGACTTGGAGAGTGACTCTGTGACTTGGAGGGTGACTCTGTGACTTGGAGAGTGACTCTGTGACTTGGAGAGTGACTCGGTGATGGGGAGACTGACTCTGTGACTGGGAGATTGACTCTGTGACTGGGAGATTGACTCTGTGACTGGGAGATTGACCCTGTGACTTGGAGATTGACTCTGTGACTTAGAGATTGACTCTGTGACTGGGAGATTGACTCTGTGACTGGGAGATTGACTCTGTGACTGGGAGATTGACTCTGTGACTGGGAGATTGACTCTGTGACTGGGAGATTGACTCTGTGATTGGGAGATTGACTCTGTGACTGAGAGATTGACTCTGTGACTGGGAGATTGACTCTGTGACTGGCAGATTGACCCTGTGACTGGGAGGGTGACTGTGACTGGGAGATTGACTCTGTGACTGGGAGATTGACTCTGTGACTGGGAGATTGACTCTGTGATTGGGAGATTGGCTCTGTGACTGGGAGAGTGACTCTGTGACTGGGAGATTGACTCTGTGACTGGGAGATTGACTCTGTGACTGGGAGACTGACTCTGTGACTGGGAGACTGACTCTGTGACTGGGATATTGACTCTGTGACTGGGAGATTGACACTGTGACTGGGAGATTGACTCTGTAACTGGCAGATTGACTCGGTGATGGGGAGACTGACTCAGTGACTGGGAGATTGACTCTGTGACTGGGAGATTGACTCTGTGACTGGGAGATTGACCCTGTGACTGGGAGGGTGACTGTGACTGGGAGATTGACTCTGTGACTTGGAGATTGACTCTGTGACTGGGAGATTGACTCTGTGACTGGGAGACTGACTCTGTGACTGGGAGACTGACTCTGTGACTGGGAGACTGACTCTGTGACTGGGAGACTGACTCTGTGACTGGGAGACTGACTCTGTGACTGGGAGATTGACTTTGTGACTGGGAGATTGACTCTGTGACTGGGAGATTGACCCTGTGACTTGGAGATTGACTCTGTGACTTAGAGATTGACTCTGTGACTGGGAGATTGACTCTGTGACTGGGAGATTGACTCTGTGACTGGGAGATTGACTCTGTGACTGGGAGATTGACTCTGTGATTGGGAGATTGACTCTGTGACTGAGAGATTGACTCTGTGACTGGGAGATTGACTCTGTGACTGGCAGATTGACCCTGTGACTGGGAGGGTGACTGTGACTGGGAGATTGACTCTGTGACTGGGAGATTGACTCTGTGATTGGGAGATTGGCTCTGTGACTGGGAGAGTGACTCTGTGACTGGGAGATTGACTCTGTGACTGGGAGATTGACTGTGACTGGGAGACTGACTCTGTGACTGGGAGACTGACTCTGTGACTGGGAGATTGACTCTGTGACTGGGAGATTGACACTGTGACTGGGAGATTGACTCTGTAACTGGCAGATTGACTCGGTGATGGGGAGACTGACTCAGTGACTGGGAGATTGACTCTGTGACTGGGAGATTGACTCTGTGACTGGGAGATTGACCCTGTGACTGGGAGGGTGACTGTGACTGGGAGATTGACTCTGTGACTGGGAGATTGACTGCGTGACTGGGAGAGTAACTCTGTGACTGGGAGACTGACTCTGTGACTGGGAGACTGACTCTGTGACTGGGTGACTGACTCTGTGACTGGGAGATTGACTTTGTGACTGGGAGACTGACTCTGTGACTGGGAGACTGACTCTGTGACTGGGAGATTGACTCTGTGACTGGGAGACTGACTCTGTCACTGGGAGATTTCTCTGTGACTGGGAGACTGACTCTGTGACTGGGAGACTGACTCTGTGACCGGGAGACTGACTCTGTGACCGGGAGACTGACTCTGTGACCGGGAGACTGACTCTCTGACCGGGAGACTGACTCTGTGACCGGGAGACTGACTCTGTGACCGGGAGACTGACTCTGTGACCGGGATACTGACTCTGTGACCGGGAGACTGACTCTGTGACCGGGAGATTGACTGTGTGACCGGGAGACTGACTCTGTGACTGGGAGATTGACTCTGTGACTGGGAGATTGACTCTGTGACTGGGAGATTGACTCTGTGACCGGGAGACTGACTCTGTGACTGGGAGACTGACTCTGTGACTGGGAGATTGACTTTGTGACTGGGAGACTGACTCTGTGACTGGGAGACTGACTCTGTGACTGGGAGATTGACTTTGTGACTGGGAGACTGACTCTGTGACTGGGAGACTGACTCTGTGACTGGGAGATTGACTCTGTGACTGGGAGACTGACTCTGTGACTGGGAGATTGACTCTGTGACTGGGAGACTGACAATGTGACTGGGAGACTGACTCTGTGACCATGCGATTGACTCTGTGACCGGGAGACTGACTCTGTGACCGGGAGACTGTCTCTGTGACCGGGAGACTGTCTCTGTGACCGGGAGACTGACTCTGTGACTGGGAGACTGACTCTGTGACCAGGAGACTGACTCTGTGACCGGGGCACTGACTCTGTGACCGGGAGACTGACTCTGTGACCGGGATACTGACTCTGTGACCGGGATACTGACTCTGTGACCGGGAGACTGACTCTGTGACCGGGAGATTGACTGTGTGACTGGGAGACTGACTCTGTGACTGGGAGATTGACTGCGTGACTGGGAGAGTAACTCTGTGACTGGGAGACTGACTCTGTGACTGGGAGATTGACTCTGTGACTGGGAGACTGACTCTGTGACTGGGAGATTTCTCTGTGACTGGGAGACTGACTCTGTGACCGGGAGACTGACTCTGTGACCGGGAGACTGACTCTGTGACCGGGAGACTGACTCTGTGACCGGGAGACTGACTCTGTGACCGGGATACTGACTCTGTGACCGGGAGACTGACTCTGTGACCGGGAGATTGACTGTGTGACCGGGAGACTGACTCTGTGACTGGGAGATTGACTCTGTGACTGGGAGATTGACTCTGTGACTGGGAGATTGACTCTGTGACTGGGAGATTGACTCTGTGACTGGGAGACTGACTCTGTGACTGGGAGATTGACTCTGTGACTTGGAGAGTGACTCTGTGACTTGGAGATTGACTCTGTGACTGGGAGATTGACTCTGTGACTGGAATATGAACACTGTGACTGGGAGATTGACTCTGTAACTGGCAGATTGACTCGGTGATGGGGAGACTGACTCTGTGACTGGGAGATTGACTCTGTGACTGGGAGACTGACTCTGTGACTGGGAGATTGACTCTGTGACTGGGAGACTGAGTCTGTGACCGGGAGATTAACTGTGTGACCGGGAGACTGACTCTGTGACTGGGAGATTGACTTTGTGACTGGGAGATTGACTCTGTGACTGGGAGATTGACTCTGTGACTGGGAGATTGACTCTGTGACTGGGAGACTGACTCTGTGACTGGGAGATTGACTCTGTGACTTGGAGAGTGACTCTGTGACTTGGAGGGAGACTCTGTGACTTGGAGAGTGACTCTGTGACTTGGAGAGTGACTCGGTGATGGGGAGACTGACTCTGTGACTGGGAGATTGACTCTGTGACTGGGAGATTGACTCTGTGACTGGGAGATTGACCCTGTGACTTGGAGATTGACTCTGTGACTTAGAGATTGACTCTGTGACTGGGAGATTGACTCTGTGACTGGGAGATTGACTCTGTGACTGGGAGATTGACTCTGTGACTGGGAGATTGACTCTGTGACTGGGAGATTGACTCTGTGATTGGGAGATTGACTCTGTGACTGAGAGATTGACTCTGTGACTGGGAGATTGACTCTGTGACTGGCAGATTGACCCTGTGACTGGGAGGGTGACTGTGACTGGGAGATTGACTCTGTGACTGGGAGATTGACTCTGTGATTGGGAGATTGGCTCTGTGACTGGGAGAGTGACTCTGTGACTGGGAGATTGACTCTGTGACTGGGAGATTGACTCTGTGACTGGGAGACTGACTCTGTGACTGGGAGACTGACTCTGTGACTGGGAGATTGACTCTGTGACTGGGAGATTGACACTGTGACTGGGAGATTGACTCTGTAACTGGCAGATTGACTCGGTGATGGGGAGACTGACTCAGTGACTGGGAGATTGACTCTGTGACTGGGAGATTGACTCTGTGACTGGGAGATTGACCCTGTGACTGGGAGGGTGACTGTGACTGGGAGATTGACTCTGTGACTTGGAGATTGACTCTGTGACTGGGAGATTGACTCTGTGACTGGGAGACTGACTCTGTGAATGGGAGACTGACTCTGTGACTGGGAGACTGACTCTGTGACTGGGAGACTGACTCTGTGACTGGGAGATTGACTTTGTGACTGGGAGACTGACTCTGTGACTGGGAGACTGACTCTGTGACTGGGAGACTGACTCTGTGACTGGGAGACTGACTCTGTGACTGGGAGACTGACTCTGTGACTGGGAGACTGACTCTGTGACTGGGAGATTGACTCTGTGACTGGGAGACTGACAATGTGACCGGGAGACTGACTCTGTGACCGGGAGACTGACTCTGTGACCGGGATACTGACTCTGTGACCGGGATACTGACTCTGTGACCGGGAGACTGACTCTGTGACCGGGAGATTGACTGTGTGACTGGGAGACTGACTCTGTGACTGGGAGATTGACTGCGTGACTGGGAGAGTAACTCTGTGACTGGGAGACTGACTCTGTGACTGGGAGATTGACTCTGTGACTGGGAGACTGACTCTGTGACTGGGAGATTTCTCTGTGACTGGGAGACTGACTCTGTGACTGGGAGACTGACTCTGTGACCGGGAGACTGACTCTGTGACCGGGAGACTGACTCTGTGACCGGGAGACTGACTCTGTGACCGGGATACTGACTCTGTGACCGGGAGACTGACTCTGTGACCGGGAGATTGACTGTGTGACCGGGAGACTGACTCTGTGACTGGGAGATTGACTCTGTGACTGGGAGATTGACTCTGTGACTGGGAGATTGACTCTGTGACTGGGAGATTGACTCTGTGACTGGGAGACTGACTCTGTGACTGGGAGATTGACTCTGTGACTTGGAGAGTGACTCTGTGACTTGGAGATTGACTCTGTGACTGGGAGATTGACTCTGTGACTGGAATATGAACACTGTGACTGGGAGATTTCTCTGTGACTGGGAGATTGACTCTGTGACTGGGAGACTGACTCTGTGACTGGGAGATTGACTCTGTGACTTGGAGAGTGACTCTGTGACTTGGAGGGAGACTCTGTGACTTGGAGAGTGACTCTGTGACTTGGAGAGTGACTCGGTGATGGGGAGACTGACTCTGTGACTGGGAGATTGACTCTGTGACTGGGAGATTGACACTGTGACTGGGAGATTGACTCTGTAACTGGCAGATTGACTCGGTGATGGGGAGACTGACTCAGTGACTGGGAGATTGACTCTGTGACTGGGAGATTGACTCTGTGACTGGGAGATTGACCCTGTGACTGGGAGGGTGACTGTGACTGGGAGATTGACTCTGTGACTTGGAGATTGACTCTGTGACTGGGAGATTGACTCTGTGACTGGGAGACTGACTCTGTGAATGGGAGACTGACTCTGTGACTGGGAGACTGACTCTGTGACTGGGAGACTGACTCTGTGACTGGGAGATTGACTTTGTGACTGGGAGACTGACTCTGTGACTGGGAGACTGACTCTGTGACTGGGAGACTGACTCTGTGACTGGGAGACTGACTCTGTGACTGGGAGACTGACTCTGTGACTGGGAGACTGACTCTGTGACTGGGAGATTGACTCTGTGACTGGGAGACTGACAATGTGACCGGGAGACTGACTCTGTGACCGGGAGACTGACTCTGTGACCGGGATACTGACTCTGTGACCGGGATACTGACTCTGTGACCGGGAGACTGACTCTGTGACCGGGAGATTGACTGTGTGACTGGGAGACTGACTCTGTGACTGGGAGATTGACTGCGTGACTGGGAGAGTAACTCTGTGACTGGGAGACTGACTCTGTGACTGGGAGATTGACTCTGTGACTGGGAGACTGACTCTGTGACTGGGAGATTTCTCTGTGACTGGGAGACTGACTCTGTGACTGGGAGACTGACTCTGTGACCGGGAGACTGACTCTGTGACCGGGAGACTGACTCTGTGACCGGGAGACTGACTCTGTGACCGGGATACTGACTCTGTGACCGGGAGACTGACTCTGTGACCGGGAGATTGACTGTGTGACCGGGAGACTGACTCTGTGACTGGGAGATTGACTCTGTGACTGGGAGATTGACTCTGTGACTGGGAGATTGACTCTGTGACTGGGAGATTGACTCTGTGACTGGGAGACTGACTCTGTGACTGGGAGATTGACTCTGTGACTTGGAGAGTGACTCTGTGACTTGGAGATTGACTCTGTGACTGGGAGATTGACTCTGTGACTGGAATATGAACACTGTGACTGGGAGATTTCTCTGTGACTGGGAGATTGACTCTGTGACTGGGAGACTGACTCTGTGACTGGGAGATTGACTCTGTGACTTGGAGAGTGACTCTGTGACTTGGAGGGAGACTCTGTGACTTGGAGAGTGACTCTGTGACTTGGAGAGTGACTCGGTGATGGGGAGACTGACTCTGTGACTGGGAGATTGACTCTGTGACTGGGAGATTGACTCTGTGACTGGGAGATTGACCCTGTGACTTGGAGATTGACTCTGTGACTTAGAGATTGACTCTGTGACTGGGAGATTGACTCTGTGACTGGGAGATTGACTCTGTGACTGGGAGATTGACTCTGTGATTGGGAGATTGACTCTGTGACTGAGAGATTGACTCTGTGACTGGGAGATTGACTCTGTGACTGGCAGATTGACCCTGTGACTGGGAGGGTGACTGTGACTGGGAGATTGACTCTGTGACTGGGAGATTGACTCTGTGATTGGGAGATTGGCTCTGTGACTGGGAGAGTGACTCTGTGACTGGGAGATTGACTCTGTGACTGGGAGATTGACTCTGTGACTGGGAGACTGACTCTGTGACTGGGAGACTGACTCTGTGACTGGGAGATTGACTCTGTGACTGGGAGATTGACACTGTGACTGGGAGATTGACTCTGTAACTGGCAGATTGACTCGGTGATGGGGAGACTGACTCAGTGACTGGGAGATTGACTCTGTGACTGGGAGATTGACTCTGTGACTGGGAGATTGACCCTGTGACTGGGAGGGTGACTGTGACTGGGAGATTGACTCTGTGACTTGGAGATTGACTCTGTGACTGGGAGATTGACTCTGTGACTGGGAGACTGACTCTGTGACTGGGAGACTGACTCTGTGACTGGGAGACTGACTCTGTGACTGGGAGACTGACTCTGTGACTGGGAGACTGACTCTGTGACTGGGAGATTGACTTTGTGACTGGGAGACTGACTCTGTGACTGGGAGACTGACTCTGTGACTGGGAGACTGACTCTGTGACTGGGAGACTGACTCTGTGACTGGGAGACTGACTCTGTGACTGGGAGATTGACTCTGTGACTGGGAGACTGACAATGTGACTGGGAGACTGACTCTGTGACTCGGCGATTGACTCTGTGACCGGGAGACTGACTCTGTGACCGGGAGACTGTCTCTGTGACCGGGAGACTGTCTCTGTGACCGGGAGACTGACTCTGTGACTGGGAGACTGACTCTGTGACCAGGAGACTGACTCTGTGACCGGGGCACTGACTCTGTGACCGGGGCACTGACTCTGTGACCGGGAGACTGACTCTGTGACCGGGATACTGACTCTGTGACCGGGAGACTGACTCTGTGACCGGGAGATTGACTGTGTGACCGGGAGACTGACTCTGTGACTGGGAGATTGACTGCGTGACTGGGAGAGTAACTCTGTGACTGGGAGACTGACTCTGTGACTGGGAGACTGACTCTGTGACTGGGTGACTGACTCTGTGACTGGGAGATTGACTTTGTGACTGGGAGACTGACTCTGTGACTGGGAGACTGACTCTGTGACTGGGAGATTGACTCTGTGACTGGGAGACTGACTCTGTGACTGGGAGATTTCTCTGTGACTGGGAGACTGACTCTGTGACTGGGAGACTGACTCTGTGACCGGGAGACTGACTCTGTGACCGGGAGACTGACTCTCTGACCGGGAGACTGACTCTGTGACCGGGAGACTGACTCTGTGACCGGGAGACTGACTCTGTGACCGGGATACTGACTCTGTGACCGGGAGATTGACTGTGTGACCGGGAGACTGACTCTGTGACTGGGAGATTGACTCTGTGACTGGGAGACTGAGTCTGTGACCGGGAGATTGACTGTGTGACCGGGAGACTGACTCTGTGACTGGGAGATTGACTCTGTGACTGGGAGATTGACTCTGTGACTGGGAGATTGACTCTGTGACTGGGAGATTGACTCTGTGACTGGGAGACTGACTCTGTGACTGGGAGATTGACTCTGTGACTTGGAGAGTGACTCTGTGACTTGGAGGGTGACTCTGTGACTTGGAGAGTGACTCTGTGACTTGGAGAGTGACTCGGTGATGGGGAGACTGACTCTGTGACTGGGAGATTGACTCTGTGACTTGGAGAGTGACTCTGTGACTTGGAGATTGACTCTGTGACTGGGAGATTGACTCTGTGACTGGAATATGAACACTGTGACTGGGAGATTGACTCTGTAACTGGCAGATTGACTCGGTGATGGGGAGACTGACTCTGTGACTGGGAGATTGACTCTGTGACTGGGAGACTGACTCTGTGACTGGGAGATTGACTCTGTGACTGGGAGACTGAGTCTGTGACCGGGAGATTAACTGTGTGACCGGGAGACTGACTCTGTGACTGGGAGATTGACTTTGTGACTGGGAGATTGACTCTGTGACTGGGAGATTGACTCTGTGACTGGGAGATTGACTCTGTGACTGGGAGACTGACTCTGTGACTGGGAGATTGACTCTGTGACTTGGAGGGTGACTCTGTGACTTGGAGGGAGACTCTGTGACTTGGAGAGTGACTCTGTGACTTGGAGAGTGACTCGGTGATGGGGAGACTGACTCTGTGACTGGGAGATTGACTCTGTGACTGGGAGATTGACTCTGTGACTGGGAGATTGACCCTGTGACTTGGAGATTGACTCTGTGACTTAGAGATTGACTCTGTGACTGGGAGATTGACTCTGTGACTGGGAGATTGACTCTGTGACTGGGAGATTGACTCTGTGACTGGGAGATTGACTCTGTGATTGGGAGATTGACTCTGTGACTGAGAGATTGACTCTGTGACTGGGAGATTGACTCTGTGACTGGCAGATTGACCCTGTGACTGGGAGGGTGACTGTGACTGGGAGATTGACTCTGTGACTGGGAGATTGACTCTGTGATTGGGAGATTGGCTCTGTGACTGGGAGAGTGACTCTGTGACTGGGAGATTGACTCTGTGACTGGGAGATTGACTCTGTGACTGGGAGACTGACTCTGTGACTGGGAGACTGACTCTGTGACTGGGAGATTGACTCTGTGACTGGGAGATTGACACTGTGACTGGGAGATTGACTCTGTAACTGGCAGATTGACTCGGTGATGGGGAGACTGACTCAGTGACTGGGAGATTGACTCTGTGACTGGGAGATTGACTCTGTGACTGGGAGATTGACCCTGTGACTGGGAGGGTGACTGTGACTGGGAGATTGACTCTGTGACTTGGAGATTGACTCTGTGACTGGGAGATTGACTCTGTGACTGGGAGACTGACTCTGTGACTGGGAGACTGACTCTGTGACTGGGAGACTGACTCTGTGACTGGGAGACTGACTCTGTGACTGGGAGACTGACTCTGTGACTGGGAGATTGACTTTGTGACTGGGAGACTGACTCTGTGACTGGGAGACTGACTCTGTGACTGGGAGACTGACTCTGTGACTGGGAGACTGACTCTGTGACTGGGAGACTGACTCTGTGACTGGGAGATTGACTCTGTGACTGGGAGACTGACAATGTGACTGGGAGACTGACTCTGTGACTCGGCGATTGACTCTGTGACCGGGAGACTGACTCTGTGACCGGGAGACTGTCTCTGTGACCGGGAGACTGTCTCTGTGACCGGGAGACTGACTCTGTGACTGGGAGACTGACTCTGTGACCAGGAGACTGACTCTGTGACCGGGGCACTGACTCTGTGACCGGGGCACTGACTCTGTGACCGGGAGACTGACTCTGTGACCGGGATACTGACTCTGTGACCGGGAGACTGACTCTGTGACCGGGAGATTGACTGTGTGACCGGGAGACTGACTCTGTGACTGGGAGATTGACTGCGTGACTGGGAGAGTAACTCTGTGACTGGGAGACTGACTCTGTGACTGGGAGACTGACTCTGTGACTGGGTGACTGACTCTGTGACTGGGAGATTGACTTTGTGACTGGGAGACTGACTCTGTGACTGGGAGACTGACTCTGTGACTGGGAGATTGACTCTGTGACTGGGAGACTGACTCTGTGACTGGGAGATTTCTCTGTGACTGGGAGACTGACTCTGTGACTGGGAGACTGACTCTGTGACCGGGAGACTGACTCTGTGACCGGGAGACTGACTCTCTGACCGGGAGACTGACTCTGTGACCGGGAGACTGACTCTGTGACCGGGAGACTGACTCTGTGACCGGGATACTGACTCTGTGACCGGGAGATTGACTGTGTGACCGGGAGACTGACTCTGTGACTGGGAGATTGACTCTGTGACTGGGAGACTGAGTCTGTGACCGGGAGATTGACTGTGTGACCGGGAGACTGACTCTGTGACTGGGAGATTGACTCTGTGACTGGGAGATTGACTCTGTGACTGGGAGATTGACTCTGTGACTGGGAGATTGACTCTGTGACTGGGAGACTGACTCTGTGACTGGGAGATTGACTCTGTGACTTGGAGAGTGACTCTGTGACTTGGAGGGTGACTCTGTGACTTGGAGAGTGACTCTGTGACTTGGAGAGTGACTCGGTGATGGGGAGACTGACTCTGTGACTGGGAGATTGACTCTGTGATTGGGAGATTGACTCTGTGACTGAGAGATTGACTCTGTGACTGGGAGATTGACTCTGTGACTGGCAGATTGACCCTGTGACTGGGAGGGTGACTGTGACTGGGAGATTGACTCTGTGACTGGGAGATTGACTCTGTGATTGGGAGATTGGCTCTGTGACTGGGAGAGTGACTCTGTGACTGGGAGATTGACTCTGTGACTGGGAGATTGACTCTGTGACTGGGAGACTGACTCTGTGACTGGGAGACTGACTCTGTGACTGGGATATTGACTCTGTGACTGGGAGATTGACACTGTGACTGGGAGATTGACTCTGTAACTGGCAGATTGACTCGGTGATGGGGAGACTGACTCAGTGACTGGGAGATTGACTCTGTGACTGGGAGATTGACTCTGTGACTGGGAGATTGACCCTGTGACTGGGAGGGTGACTGTGACTGGGAGATTGACTCTGTGACTTGGAGATTGACTCTGTGACTGGGAGATTGACTCTGTGACTGGGAGACTGACTCTGTGACTGGGAGACTGACTCTGTGACTGGGAGACTGACTCTGTGACTGGGAGACTGACTCTGTGACTGGGAGACTGACTCTGTGACTGGGAGATTGACTTTGTGACTGGGAGATTGACTCTGTGACTGGGAGATTGACCCTGTGACTTGGAGATTGACTCTGTGACTTAGAGATTGACTCTGTGACTGGGAGATTGACTCTGTGACTGGGAGATTGACTCTGTGACTGGGAGATTGACTCTGTGACTGGGAGATTGACTCTGTGATTGGGAGATTGACCCTGTGACTGGGAGGGTGACTGTGACTGGGAGATTGACTCTGTGACTGGGAGATTGACTCTGTGATTGGGAGATTGGCTCTGTGACTGGGAGAGTGACTCTGTGACTGGGAGATTGACTCTGTGACTGGGAGATTGACTCTGTGACTGGGAGACTGACTCTGTGACTGGGAGATTGACTCTGTGACTGGGAGATTGACACTGTGACTGGGAGATTGACTCTGTAACTGGCAGATTGACTCGGTGATGGGGAGACTGACTCAGTGACTGGGAGATTGACTCTGTGACTGGGAGATTGACTCTGTGACTGGGAGATTGACCCTGTGACTGGGAGGGTGACTGTGACTGGGAGATTGACTCTGTGACTGGGAGATTGACTGCGTGACTGGGAGAGTAACTCTGTGACTGGGAGACTGACTCTGTGACTGGGAGACTGACTCTGTGACTGGGTGACTGACTCTGTGACTGGGAGATTGACTTTGTGACTGGGAGACTGACTCTGTGACTGGGAGACTGACTCTGTGACTGGGAGATTGACTCTGTGACTGGGAGACTGACTCTGTCACTGGGAGATTTCTCTGTGACTGGGAGACTGACTCTGTGACTGGGAGACTGACTCTGTGACCGGGAGACTGACTCTGTGACCGGGAGACTGACTCTGTGACCGGGAGACTGACTCTCTGACCGGGAGACTGACTCTGTGACCGGGAGACTGACTCTGTGACCGGGAGACTGACTCTGTGACCGGGATACTGACTCTGTGACCGGGAGACTGACTCTGTGACCGGGAGATTGACTGTGTGACCGGGAGACTGACTCTGTGAGTGGGAGATTGACTCTGTGACTGGGAGATTGACTCTGTGACTGGGAGATTGACTCTGTGACCGGGAGACTGACTCTGTGACTGGGAGACTGACTCTGTGACTGGGAGATTGACTTTGTGACTGGGAGACTGACTCTGTGACTGGGAGACTGACTCTGTGACTGGGAGATTGACTTTGTGACTGGGAGACTGACTCTGTGACTGGGAGACTGACTCTGTGACTGGGAGATTGACTCTGTGACTGGGAGACTGACTCTGTGACTGGGAGATTGACTCTGTGACTGGGAGACTGACAATGTGACTGGGAGACTGACTCTGTGACCATGCGATTGACTCTGTGACCGGGAGACTGACTCTGTGACCGGAAGACTGTCTCTGTGACCGGGAGACTGTCTCTGTGACCGGGAGACTGACTCTGTGACTGGGAGACTGACTCTGTGACCAGGAGACTGACTCTGTGACCGGGAGACTGACTCTGTGACCGGGAGACTGACTCTGTGACCGGGATACTGACTCTGTGACCGGGAGACTGACTCTGTGACCGGGAGATTGACTGTGTGACTGGGAGACTGACTCTGTGACTGGGAGATTGACTGCGTGACTGGGAGAGTAACTCTGTGACTGGGAGACTGACTCTGTGACTGGGAGATTGACTCTGTGACTGGGAGACTGACTCTGTGACTGGGAGATTTCTCTGTGACTGGGAGACTGACTCTGTGACTGGGAGACTGACTCTGTGACCGGGAGACTGACTCTGTGACCGGGAGACTGACTCTGTGACCGGGAGACTGACTCTGTGACCGGGATACTGACTCTGTGACCGGGAGACTGACTCTGTGACCGGGAGATTGACTGTGTGACCGGGAGACTGACTCTGTGACTGGGAGATTGACTCTGTGACTGGGAGATTGACTCTGTGACTGGGAGATTGACTCTGTGACTGGGAGATTGACCCTGTGACTTGGAGATTGACTCTGTGACTTAGAGATTGACTCTGTGACTGGGAGATTGACTCTGTGACTGGGAGATTGACTCTGTGACTGGGAGACTGACTCTGTGACTGGGAGATTGACTCTGTGACTGGGAGACTGAGTCTGTGACCGGGAGATTAACTGTGTGACCGGGAGACTGACTCTGTGACTGGGAGATTGACTTTGTGACTGGGAGATTGACTCTGTGACTGGGAGATTGACTCTGTGACTGGGAGATTGACTCTGTGACTGGGAGACTGACTCTGTGACTGGGAGATTGACTCTGTGACTTGGAGAGTGACTCTGTGACTTGGAGGGAGACTCTGTGACTTGGAGAGTGACTCTGTGACTTGGAGAGTGACTCGGTGATGGGGAGACTGACTCTGTGACTGGGAGATTGACTCTGTGACTGGGAGATTGACTCTGTGACTGGGAGATTGACCCTGTGACTTGGAGATTGACTCTGTGACTTAGAGATTGACTCTGTGACTGGGAGATTGACTCTGTGACTGGGAGATTGACTCTGTGACTGGGAGATTGACTCTGTGACTGGGAGATTGACTCTGTGATTGGGAGATTGACTCTGTGACTGAGAGATTGACTCTGTGACTGGGAGATTGACTCTGTGACTGGCAGATTGACCCTGTGACTGGGAGGGTGACTGTGACTGGGAGATTGACTCTGTGACTGGGAGATTGACTCTGTGATTGGGAGATTGGCTCTGTGACTGGGAGAGTGACTCTGTGACTGGGAGATTGACTCTGTGACTGGGAGATTGACTCTGTGACTGGGAGACTGACTCTGTGACTGGGAGACTGACTCTGTGACTGGGAGATTGACTCTGTGACTGGGAGATTGACACTGTGACTGGGAGATTGACTCTGTAACTGGCAGATTGACTCGGTGATGGGGAGACTGACTCAGTGACTGGGAGATTGACTCTGTGACTGGGAGATTGACTCTGTGACTGGGAGATTGACCCTGTGACTGGGAGGGTGACTGTGACTGGGAGATTGACTCTGTGACTTGGAGATTGACTCTGTGACTGGGAGATTGACTCTGTGACTGGGAGACTGACTCTGTGAATGGGAGACTGACTCTGTGACTGGGAGACTGACTCTGTGACTGGGAGACTGACTCTGTGACTGGGAGATTGACTTTGTGACTGGGAGATTGACTTTGTGACTGGGAGACTGACTCTGTGACTGGGAGACTGACTCTGTGACTGGGAGACTGACTCTGTGACTGGGAGACTGACTCTGTGACTGGGAGACTGACTCTGTGACTGGGAGACTGACTCTGTGACTGGGAGATTGACTCTGTGACTGGGAGACTGACAATGTGACCGGGAGACTGACTCTGTGACCGGGATACTGACTCTGTGACCGGGATACTGACTCTGTGACCGGGAGACTGACTCTGTGACCGGGAGACTGACTCTGTGACCGGGAGATTGACTGTGTGACTGGGAGACTGACTCTGTGACTGGGAGACTGACTCTGTGACTGGGAGATTGACTGCGTGACTGGGAGAGTAACTCTGTGACTGGGAGACTGACTCTGTGACTGGGAGATTGACTCTGTGACTGGGAGACTGACTCTGTGACTGGGAGATTTCTCTGTGACTGGGAGACTGACTCTGTGACTGGGAGACTGACTCTGTGACCGGGAGACTGACTCTGTGACCGGGAGACTGACTCTGTGACCGGGAGACTGACTCTGTGACCGGGATACTGACTCTGTGACCGGGAGACTGACTCTGTGACCGGGAGATTGACTGTGTGACCGGGAGACTGACTCTGTGACTGGGAGATTGACTCTGTGACTGGGAGATTGACTCTGTGACTGGGAGATTGACTCTGTGACTGGGAGATTGACTCTGTGACTGGGAGACTGACTCTGTGACTGGGAGATTGACTCTGTGACTTGGAGAGTGACTCTGTGACTTGGAGATTGACTCTGTGACTGGGAGATTGACTCTGTGACTGGAATATGAACACTGTGACTGGGAGATTGACTCTGTAACTGGCAGATTGACTCGGTGATGGGGAGACTGACTCTGTGACTGGGAGATTGACTCTGTGACTGGGAGACTGACTCTGTGACTGGGAGATTGACTCTGTGACTGGGAGACTGAGTCTGTGACCGGGAGATTAACTGTGTGACCGGGAGACTGACTCTGTGACTGGGAGATTGACTTTGTGACTGGGAGATTGACTCTGTGACTGGGAGATTGACTCTGTGACTGGGAGATTGACTCTGTGACTGGGAGACTGACTCTGTGACTGGGAGATTGACTCTGTGACTTGGAGAGTGACTCTGTGACTTGGAGGGAGACTCTGTGACTTGGAGAGTGACTCTGTGACTTGGAGAGTGACTCGGTGATGGGGAGACTGACTCTGTGACTGGGAGATTGACTCTGTGACTGGGAGATTGACTCTGTGACTGGGAGATTGACCCTGTGACTTGGAGATTGACTCTGTGACTTAGAGATTGACTCTGTGACTGGGAGATTGACTCTGTGACTGGGAGATTGACTCTGTGACTGGGAGATTGACTCTGTGACTGGGAGATTGACTCTGTGACTGGGAGATTGACTCTGTGATTGGGAGATTGACTCTGTGACTGAGAGATTGACTCTGTGACTGGGAGATTGACTCTGTGACTGGGAGACTGACTCTGTGACTGGGAGACTGACTCTGTGACTGGGAGACTGACTCTGTGACTGGGAGATTGACTCTGTGACTGGGAGACTGACAATGTGACCGGGAGACTGACTCTGTGACCGGGATACTGACTCTGTGACCGGGATACTGACTCTGTGACCGGGAGACTGACTCTGTGACCGGGAGATTGACTGTGTGACTGGGAGACTGACTCTGTGACTGGGAGATTGACTGCGTGACTGGGAGAGTAACTCTGTGACTGGGAGACTGACTCTGTGACTGGGAGATTGACTCTGTGACTGGGAGACTGACTCTGTGACTGGGAGATTTCTCTGTGACTGGGAGACTGACTCTGTGACTGGGAGACTGACTCTGTGACCGGGAGACTGACTCTGTGACCGGGAGACTGACTCTGTGACCGGGAGACTGACTCTGTGACCGGGATACTGACTCTGTGACCGGGAGACTGACTCTGTGACCGGGAGATTGACTCTGTGACTGGGAGATTGACTCTGTGATTGGGAGATTGGCTCTGTGACTGGGAGAGTGACTCTGTGACTGGGAGATTGACTCTGTGACTGGGAGATTGACTCTGTCACTGGGAGACTGACTCTGTGACTGGGAGACTGACTCTGTGACTGGGAGATTGACTCTGTGACTGGGAGATTGACACTGTGACTGGGAGATTGACTCTGTAACTGGCAGATTGACTCGGTGATGGGGAGACTGACTCAGTGACTGGGAGATTGACTCTGTGACTGGGAGATTGACTCTGTGACTGGGAGATTGACCCTGTGACTGGGAGGGTGACTGTGACTGGGAGATTGACTCTGTGACTTGGAGATTGACTCTGTGACTGGGAGATTGACTCTGTGACTGGGAGACTGACTCTGTGACTGGGAGACTGACTCTGTGACTGGGAGACTGACTCTGTAACTGGGAGACTGACTCTGTGACTGGGAGATTGACTCTGTGACTGGGAGACTGACTCTGTGACTGGGAGACTGACTCTGTGACTGGGAGACTGACTCTGTGACTGGGAGACTGACTCTGTGACTGGGAGATTGACTCTGTGACTGGGAGACTGACAATGTGACTGGGAGACTGACTCTGTGACTCGGCGATTGACTCTGTGACCGGGAGACTGACTCTGTGACCGGGAGACTGTCTCTGTGACCGGGAGACTGTCTCTGTGACCGGGAGACTGACTCTGTGACTGGGAGACTGACTCTGTGACCAGGAGACTGACTCTGTGACCGGGGCACTGACTCTGTGACCGGGGCACTGACTCTGTGACCGGGAGACTGACTCTGTGACCGGGATACTGACTCTGTGACCGGGAGACTGACTCTGTGACCGGGAGATTGACTGTGTGACCGGGAGACTGACTCTGTGACTGGGAGATTGACTGCGTGACTGGGAGAGTAACTCTGTGACTGGGAGACTGACTTTGTGACTGGGAGACTGACTCTGTGACTGGGTGACTGACTCTGTGACTGGGAGATTGACTTTGTGACTGGGAGACTGACTCTGTGACTGGGAGACTGACTCTGTGACTGGGAGATTGACTCTGTGACTGGGAGACTGACTCTGTGACTGGGAGATTTCTCTGTGACTGGGAGACTGACTCTGTGACTGGGAGACTGACTCTGTGACCGGGAGACTGACTCTGTGACCGGGAGACTGACTCTCTGACCGGGAGACTGACTCTGTGACCGGGAGACTGACTCTGTGACCGGGAGACTGACTCTGTGACCGGGATACTGACTCTGTGACCGGGAGACTGACTCTGTGACCGGGAGATTGACTGTGTGACCGGGAGACTGACTCTGTGACTGGGAGATTGACTCTGTGACTGGGAGATTGACTCTGTAACTGGCAGATTGACTCGGTGATGGGGAGACTGACTCAGTGACTGGGAGATTGACTCTGTGACTGGGAGATTGACTCTGTGACTGGGAGATTGACCCTGTGACTGGGAGGGTGACTGTGACTGGGAGATTGACTCTGTGACTTGGAGATTGACTCTGTGACTGGGAGATTGACTCTGTGACTGGGAGACTGACTCTGTGACTGGGAGACTGACTCTGTGACTGGGAGACTGACTCTGTGACTGGGAGACTGACTCTGTGACTGGGAGACTGACTTTGTGACTGGGAGACTGACTCTGTGACTGGGAGACTGACTCTGTGACTGGGAGACTGACTCTGTGACTGGGAGACTGACTCTGTGACTGGGAGACTGACTCTGTGACTGGGAGATTGACTCTGTGACTGGGAGACTGACAATGTGACTGGGAGACTGACTCTGTGACTCGGCGATTGACTCTGTGACTGGCAGACTGACTCTGTAACCGAGAGACTGACACTGTGACCGGGAGATTGACTCTGTGACTGGGAGATTGACTGCGTGACTGGGAGAGTAACTCTGTGACTGGGAGACTGACTCTGTCACTGGGAGACTGACTCTGTGACTGGGAGATTGACTCTGTGACTGGGAGATTGACTCTGTAACTTGGAGAGTGACTCTGTGACTTGGAGAGTGACTCTGTGACTTAAAGAGTGACTCTGTGACTTGCAGAGTGACTCGGTGATGGGGAGACTGACTCTGTGACTGGGAGATTGACTCTGTGACTGGGAGATTGACTCTGTGACTGGGAGATTGACCCTGTGACTTGGAGATTGACTCTGTGACTTAGAGATTGACTCTGTGACTGGGAGATTGACTCTGTGACTGGCAGATTGACCCTGTGACTGGGAGGGTGACTGTGACTGGGAGATTGACTCTGTGACTGGGAGATTGACTCTGTGATTGGGAGATTGGCTCTGTGACTGGGAGAGTGACTCTGTGACTGGGAGATTGACTCTGTGACTGGGAGATTGACTCTGTGACTGGGAGACTGACTCTGTGACTGGGAGACTGACTCTGTGACTGGGAGATTGACTCTGTGACTGGGAGATTGACACTGTGACTGGGAGATTGACTCTGTAACTGGCAGATTGACTCGGTGATGGGGAGACTGACTCAGTGACTGGGAGATTGACTCTGTGACTGGGAGATTGACTCTGTGACTGGGAGATTGACCCTGTGACTGGGAGGGTGACTGTGACTGGGAGATTGACTCTGTGACTTGGAGATTGACTCTGTGACTGGGAGATTGACTCTGTGACTGGGAGACTGACTCTGTGACTGGGAGACTGACTCTGTGACTGGGAGACTGACTCTGTGACTGGGAGACTGACTCTGTGACTGGGAGATTGACTTTGTGACTGGGAGACTGACTCTGTGACTGGGAGACTGACTCTGTGACTGGGAGACTGACTCTGTGACTGGGAGACTGACTCTGTGACTGGGAGACTGACTCTGTGACTGGGAGATTGACTCTGTGACTGGGAGACTGACAATGTGACTGGGAGACTGACTCTGTGACTCGGCGATTGACTCTGTGACCGGGAGACTGACTCTGTGACCGGGAGACTGTCTCTGTGACCGGGAGACTGTCTCTGTGACCGGGAGACTGACTCTGTGACTGGGAGACTGACTCTGTGACCAGGAGACTGACTCTGTGACCGGGGCACTGACTCTGTGACCGGGAGACTGACTCTGTGACCGGGATACTGACTCTGTGACGGGGATACTGACTCTGAGACCGGGAGACTGACTCTGTGACCGGGAGATTGACTGTGTGACTGGGAGACTGACTCTGTGACTGGGAGATTGACTGCGTGACTGGGAGAGTAACTCTGTGACTGGGAGACTGACTCTGTGACTGGGAGACTGACTCTGTGACTGGGTGACTGACTCTGTGACTGGGAGATTGACTTTGTGACTGGGAGACTGACTCTGTGACTGGGAGACTGACTCTGTGACTGGGAGATTGACTCTGTGACTGGGAGACTGACTCTGTGACTGGGAGATTTCTCTGTGACTGGGAGACTGACTCTGTGACTGGGAGACTGACTCTGTGACCGGGAGACTGACTCTGTGACCGGGAGACTGACTCTCTGACCGGGAGACTGACTCTGTGACCGGGAGACTGACTCTGTGACCGGGAGACTGACTCTGTGACCGGGATACTGACTCTGTGACCGGGAGATTGACTGTGTGACCGGGAGACTGACTCTGTGACTGGGAGATTGACTCTGTGACTGGGAGATTGACTCTGTGACTGGGAGATTGACTCTGTGACTGGGAGATTGACACTGTGACCGGGAGACTGACTCTGTGACTGGGTGACTGACTCTGTGACTGGGAGACTGAGTCTGTGACTGGGAGACTGAGTCTGTGACTGGGAGACTGACTCTGTGACTGGGAGACTGACTCTGTGACTGGGAGACTGACTCTGTGACCGAGAGACTGACACTGTGACCGGGAGATTGACTCTGTGACTGGGAGATTGACTGCGTGACTGGGAGAGTAACTCTGTGACTGGGAGACTGACTCTGTCACTGGGAGACTGACTCTGTGACTGGGAGATTGACTCTGTGACTGGGAGACTGACTCTGTGACTGGGAGATTGACTCTGTGACTGGGAGACTGACTCTGTGACTGGGAGACTGACTCTGTGACTGGGAGATTGACTCTGTGACTGGGAGACTGACTCTGTGACTGGGAGACTGACTCTGTGACTCGGAGATTGACTCTGTGACCGGGAGACTGACTCTGTGACTGGGAGACTGTCTCTGTGACTGGGAGACTGACTCTGTGACTGGGAGACTGACTCTGTGACCGGGAGACTGACTCTGTGACCGGGAGACTGACTCTGTGACCGGGAGACTGACTCTGTGACCGGGAGATTGATTCTGTGACTGGGAGATTGACTGCGTGACTGGGAGACTGACTCTGTGACTGGGAGACTGACTCTGTGATTGGGAGACAGACTCTGACTGGGAGATTGACTCTGTGACTGGGAGATTGACTCTGTGACTGGGAGATTGACCCTGTGACTGGGAGATTGACCCTGCGACTGGGAGATTGACTCTGTGATTGGGAGACTGACTCTGTGACTGGGAGACTGACTCTGTGACCATGAGATTGACTCTGTGACTGGGAGGTTGACTCTGTGACTGGGAGATTGACTCTGTGACTGGGAGATTGACTCTGTGACTGGAAGACTGACTCTGTGACTGGGGGACTGACTCTGTGACTGGGAGATTGACTCTGTGACTGGGAGACTGACTCTGTGACTGGGAGATTGACTGTGTGACTTGGAGAGTGACTCTGTGACTTGGAGAGTGACTCTGTGACTTGGAGACTGATTCTGTGACTTGGAGAGTTACTCGGTGATGGGGAGACTGACTCTGTGACTGGGAGATTGACTGTGACTGGGAGATTGACTCTGTGACTGGGAGATTGACTCTGTGACTGGGAGATTGACTGCGTGACTGGGAGACTGACTCTGTGACTGGGAGACTGACTCTGTGATTGGGAGACAGACTCTGACTGGGAGATTGACTCTGTGACTGGGAGATTGACCCTGTGACTGGGAGATTGACCCTGTGACTGGGAGATTGACCCTGCGACTGGGAGATTGACTCTGTGATTGGGAGACTGACTCTGTGACTGGGAGACTGACTGTGACCATGAGATTGACTCTGTGACTGGGAGGTTGACTCTGTGACTGGGAGATTGACTCTGTGACTGGGAGATTGACTCTGTGACTGGGAGACTGACTCTGTGACTGGGGGACTGACTCTGTGACTGGGAGATTGACTCTGTGACTGGGAGACTGACTCTGTGACTGGGAGATTGACTGTGTGACTTGGAGAGTGACTCTGTGACTTGGAGAGTGACTCTGTGACTTGGAGAGTGATTCTGTGACTTGGAGAGTTACTCGGTGATGGGGAGACTGACTCTGTGACTGGGAGATTGACTGTGACTGGGAGATTGACTCTGTGACTGGGAGATTGACTCTGTGACTGGGAGATTGATCCTGTGACTGGGAGCCTGACTGTGACTGGGGAGATTGACAGGAAGTGTAGAAGATTGTAGTTTAGTCGGGCAGTATGGTCGGCACGGGCTTGGAGGGCCGAAGGGCCTGTTCCTGTGCTGTACATTTCTTTGTTCTTTGTTCTTTGTTTTGAGACTGACTCTGTGACTGGGAGATTGACTCTGTGACTGGGAGACTGACTCTGTGACTGGGGGACTGACTCTGTGACTGGGAGATTGACTCTGTGACTTGGAGAGTGACTCTGTGACTTGGAGAGTGACTCTGTGACCGGGAGATTGACTCTGTGACTTGGAGATTGACCTTGTGACTGGGAGATTGACTCTGTGACTGGGAGATTGATTCTGTGACTGGGAGATTGACTCTGTGACTTGGAGATTGACCTTGTGACTGGGAGATTGACTCTGTGACTGGGAGATTGACTCTGTGACTGGGAGATTGACCCTGTGACTGGGAGATTGACTCTGTGATTGGGAGACTGACTCTGTGACTGGGAGACTGACTCTGTGACCATGAGATTGACTCTGTGACTGGGAGATTGACTCTGTGACTGGGAGATTGACTCTGTGACTGAGAGACTGACTCTGTGACTGGGGGACTGACTCTGTAACTGGGAGATTGACTCTGTGACTGGGAGACTAACTCTGTGACTGGGAGATTGACTCTGTGACTTGGAGAGTGACTCTGTGACTTGGAGAGTGACTCTGTGACTGGGAGATTGACACTGTGACTGGGATATTGACTCTGTAACTGGGCGATTGACTCTGTGACTGGGAGATTGACCCTGTGACTGGGAGGGTGACTGTGACTGGGAGATTGACTCTGTGATTTGGAGAGTGACTCTGTGACTGGAAGATTGACTCTGTGACTGGGAGATTGACTCTGTGACTGGGAGATTGACTCAGTGACTGGCAGATTGACTCTGTGACTGGGAGATTGACTCTGTGACTGGGAGATTGACTCTGTGACTGGCAGATTGACTCTGTGACTGGGAGATTGACTCTGTGACTGGGAGATTGACTCTGTGACTGGGAGATTGACTCTCTGACTGGGAGATTGACTCTCTGACTGGGAGGTTGACTCCGTGAGTGGGAGATTGACTCTCTGACTGGGGGATTGACTCTGTGACTGGGAGATTGACTCTCTGACTGGGAGATTGACTCTGTGACTGGGAGATTGACACTGTGACTGGGAGATTGACTCTGTAACTGGGAGATTGACTCTGTAACTGGCAGATTGACTTGGTGATGGGGAGACTGACTCTGTGACTGGGAGATTGACTCTGTGACTGGGAGATTGACTCTGTGGCTGGGAGATTGACCCTGTGACTGGGAGGGTGACTGTGACTGGGAGATTGACTCTGTGACTTGGAGATTGACCTTGTGACTGGGAGGTTGACTCTGTGACTGGGAGATTGACTCTGTGACTGGGAGATTGATTCTGTGACTGGGAGATTGACTCTGTGACTTGGAGATTGACCTTGTGACTGGGAGATTGACTCTGTGACTGGGAGATTCACTCTGTGACTGGGAGGTTGACTCTGTGACTGGGAGACTGACTCTGTGACTGGGGGACTGACTCTGTGACTGGGAGATTGACTCTGTGACTGGGAGATTGACTCTGTGACTGGGAGACTGACTCTGTGACTGGGAGACTGACTCTGTGACTGGGAGATTGACTCTGTGACTTGGAGAGTGACTCTGTGACTTGGAGAGTGACTCTGTGACTGGGAGATTGACACTGTGACTGGGAGGTTGACTCTGTGACTGGCAAATTGTCTCGGTGATGGGGAGACTGACTCTGTGACTGGGAGATTGACTCTGTGACTGGCAGATTGACTCTGTGACTGGGAGATTGACTCTGTGACTGGGAGATTGACTCTGTGACTGGGAGATTGACCCTGTGACTGGGAGGGTGACTGTGACTGGGAGATTGACTCTGTGACTTGGAGAGTGACTCTGTGACTGGGAGATTGACTCTGTGACTGGGAGATTGACTCTGTGACTGGCAGATTGACTCTGTGACTGGGAGATTGACTCTGTGACTGGGAGATTGACTCTGTGACTGGGCGATTGACTCTGTGACTGGGAGGTTGACTCTGTGACTGGGAGATTGACTCTGTGACTGGGAGATTGACTCTGTGACTGGGAGATTGACTCTGTGACTTGGAGATTGACCTTGTGACTGGGAGATTGACTCTGTGACTGGGAGATTGACTCTGTGACTGGGAGATTGACCCTGTGACTGGGAGATTGACTCTGTGATTGGGAGACTGAATCTGTGACTGGGAGACTGACTCTGTGACCATGAGATTGACTCTGTGACTGGGAGATTGACTCTGTGACTGGCAGATTGACTCTGTGACTGGGAGACTGACTCTGTGACTGGGGGACTGACTCTGTAACTGGGAGATTGACTCTGTGACTGGGAGACTGACTCTGTGACTGGGAGATTGACTCTGTGACTTGGAGAGTGACTCTGACTTGGAGTGTGACTCTGTGACTTGGAGAGTGACTCTGTGACTGGGAGATTGACACTGTGACTTCGAGATTGACTCTGTAACTGGCAAATTGACTCGGTGATGGGGAGACTGACTCTGTGACTGGGAGATTGACTCTGTGACTGGGAGATTGACTCTGTGACTGGGAGATTGACCCTGTGACTGGGAGGGTGACTGTGACTGGGAGATTGACTCTGTGATTTGGAGAGTGACTCTGTGACTGGGAGATTGACTCTGTGACTGGGAGATTGACTCTGTGACTGGGAGATTGACTCTGTGACTGGCAGATTGACTCTGTGACTGGCAGATTGACTCTGTGACTGGGAGATTGACTCTGTGACTGGGAGATTGACTCTGTGACTGGGAGATTGACTCTGTGACTGGGAGATTGACTCTGTGACTGGGAGATTGACTCTGTGACTGGGAGATTGACTCTCTGACTGGGAGATTGACTCTCTGACTGGGAGTTTGACTCCGTGAGTGGGAGATTGACTCTCTTACTGGGGGATTGACTCTGTGACTGGGTGATTGACTCTCTGACTGGGAGATTGACTCTGTGACTGGGAGATTGACACTGTGACTGGGAGATTGACTCTGTAACTGGGAGATTGACTCTGTAACTGGCAGATTGACTTGGTGATGGGGAGACTGACTCTGTGACTGGGAGATTGACTCTGTGACTGGGAGATTGACTCTGTGACTGGGAGATTGACCCTGTGACTGGGAGATTGACTCTGTGACTTGGAGATTGACCTTGTGACTGGGAGATTGACTCTGTGACTTGGAGATTGACCTTGTGACTGGGAGGTTGACTCTGTGACTGGGAGATTGACTCTGTGACTGGGAGATTGATTCTGTGACTGGGAGATTGACTCTGTGACTTGGAGATTGACCTTGTGACTGGGAGATTGACTCTGTGACTGGGAGATTGACTCTGTGACTGGGAGATTGAACCTGTGACTGGGAGATTGACTCTGTGATTGGGAGACTGACTCTGTGACTGGGAGACTGACTCTGTGACTGGGAGACTGACTCTGTGACCATGAGATTGACTCTGTGACCGGGAGATTGACTCTGTGACTGGGAGACTGACTCTGTGACTGGGAGACTGACTCTGTGACTGGGGGACTGACTCTGTGATTGGGAGATTGACTCTGTGACTGGGAGATTGAGTCTGTGACTGGGAGACTGACTCTGTGACTGGGAGATTGACTCTGTGACTGGGAGATTGACTCTGTGACTTGGAGAGTGACTCTGTGACTTGGAGAGTGACTCTGTGACTGGGAGATTGACACTGTGACTGGGAGGTTGACTCTGTAACTGGCAAATTGTCTCGGTGATGGGGAGACTGACTCTGTGACTGGGAGATTGACTCTGTGACTGGGAGATTGACTCTGTGACTGGGAGATTGACCCTGTGACTGGGAGGGTGACTGTGACTGGGAGATTGACTCTGTGACTTGGAGAGTGACTCTGTGACTGGGAGATTGACTCTGTGACTGGGAGATTGACTCTGTGACTGGCAGATTGACTCTGTGACTGGGAGATTGACTCTGTGACTGGGCGATTGACTCTGTGACTGGGAGATTGACTCTGTGACTGGGAGATTGACTCTGTGACTGGGAGATTGACTCTGTGACTGGGAGATTGACTCTGTTACTGGGAGATTGACTCTGTTACTGGGAGATTGACTCCGTGAGTGGGAGATTGACTCTGTGACTGGGAGATTGACTCTGTGACTGGGAGATTGACTCTGTGACTGGGAGATTGAGTCTGTGACTGGGAGATTGACCCTGTGACTGGGAGGGTGTCTGTGACTGGCAGATTGAATCGGTGATGGGGAGACTGACTCTGTGACTGGGAGAGTGACTCTGTGACTGGGAGATTGACTCTGTGACTGGGAGATTGACTCTATGACTGGGAGATTGACCCTGTGACTGGGAGGGTGACTGTGACTGGGAGATTGACTCTGTGACTTGGAGATCGACTCTGTGACTGGGAGATCGACTCTGTGACTGGCAGATTGACTCTGTGACTGGGAGATTGACTCTGTGACTGGGAGATTGACTCTGTGACCGGGAGATTGACTCTGTGACCGGGAGATTGACTCTCTGACCGGGAGATTGACTCTGTGACTGGGAGATTGACTCTGTGACTGGGAGATTGACTCTGTGACTGGGAGATTGACACTGTGACTGGGAGATTGACTCTGTAACTGGCAGATTGACTCGGTGATGGGGAGACTGACTCTGTGACTGGGAGATTGACTCTGTGACTGGGAGATTGACTCTGTGACTGGGCGATTGAGTCTGTGACTGGGAGATTGAGTCTGTGACTGGGAGATTGAGTCTGTGACTGGGAGATTGACCCTGTGACTGGGAGATTGACCCTGTGACTGGGAGATTGACTCTGTGACTTGGAGATTGACCTTGTGACTGGGAGATTAACTCTGTGACTGGGAGATTGACTCTGTGACTGGGAGATTGACTCTGTGATTGGGAGACTGACTCTGTGACTGGGAGACTGACTCTGTGACCATGAGATTGACTCTGTGACTGGGAGATTGACTCTGTAACTGGCAGATTGACTCGGTGATGGGGAGACTGACTCTGTGACTGGGAGATTGACTCTGTGACTGGGAGATTGACTCTGTGACTGGGAGATTGACTCTGTGACTGGGAGATTGACTCTGTGACTGGGAGATTGACTCTGTGACTGGGAGATTGACTCTGTGACTAAGAGACTGACTCTATGACTGGGAGATTGACTCTGTGACTTGGAGAGTGACTCTGTGACTTGGAGAGTGACTCTGTGACTTGGAGAGTGACTCTGTGACTGGGAGATTGACACTGTGACTGGGAGGTTAACTCTGTAACTGGCAAATTGACTCGGTGATGGGGAGACTGACTCTGTGACTGGGAGATTGACTCTGTGACTGGGAGATTGACTCTGTGACTGGGAGATTGACTCTGTGACTGGGAGATTGACTCTGTGACTGGGAGATTGACTCTGTGACTGGGAGATTGACTCTCTGACTGGGATATTGACTCCGTGAATGGGAGATTGACTCTCTGACTGGGGGATTGACTCTGTGACTGGGAGATTGACTCTGTGACTGGGAGATTGACTCTGTGACTGGGAGATTGACTCTCTGACTGGGATATTGACTCCGTGAATGGGAGATTGACTCTCTGACTGGGGGATTGACTCTGTGACTGGGAGATTGACTCTCTGACTGGGAGATTGACTCTCTGACTGGGAGACTGACTCTGTGACTGGGAGATTGACTCTGTGACTTGGAGAGTGACTCTGACTTGGAGTGTGACTCTGTGACTTGGAGAGTGACTCTGTGACTGGGAGATTGACACTGTGACTTCGAGATTGACTCTGTAACTGGCAAATTGACTCGGTGATGGGGAGACTGACTCTGTGACTGGGAGATTGACTCTGTGACTGGGAGATTGACTCTGTGACTGGGAGATTGACCCTGTGACTGGGAGGGTGACTGTGACTGGGAGATTGACTCTGTGATTTGGAGAGTGACTCTGTGACTGGGAGATTGACTCTGTGACTGGGAGATTGACTCTGTGACTGGCAGATTGACTCTGTGACTGGGAGATTGACTCTGTGACTGGGAGATTGACTCTGTGACTGGGAGATTGACTCTGTGACTGGGAGATTGACTCTGTGACTGGGAGATTGACTCTGTGACTGGGAGATTGACTCTCTGACTGGGAGTTTGACTCCGTGAGTGGGAGATTGACTCTCTGACTGGGGGATTGACTCTGTGACTGGGTGATTGACTCTCTGACTGGGAGATTGACTCTGTGACTGGGAGATTGACACTGTGACTGGGAGATTGACTCTGTAACTGGGAGATTGACTCTGTAACTGGCAGATTGACTTGGTGATGGGGAGACTGACTCTGTGACTGGGAGATTGACTCTGTGACTGGGAGATTGACTCTGTGACTGGGAGATTGACCCTGTGACTGGGAGATTGACTCTGTGACTTGGAGATTGACCTTGTGACTGGGAGATTGACTCTGTGACTTGGAGATTGACCTTGTGACTGGGAGGTTGACTCTGTGACTGGGAGATTGACTCTGTGACTGGGAGATTGATTCTGTGACTGGGAGATTGACTCTGTGACTTGGAGATTGACCTTGTGACTGGGAGATTGACTCTGTGACTGGGAGATTGACTCTGTGACTGGGAGATTGAACCTGTGACTGGGAGATTGACTCTGTGATTGGGAGACTGACTCTGTGACTGGGAGACTGACTCTGTGACCATGAGATTGACTCTGTGACCGGGAGATTGACTCTGTGACTGGGAGACTGACTCTGTGACTGGGAGACTGACTCTGTGACTGGGGGACTGACTCTGTGATTGGGAGATTGACTCTGTGACTGGGAGATTGAGTCTGTGACTGGGAGACTGACTCTGTGACTGGGAGATTGACTCTGTGACTTGGAGAGTGACTCTGTGACTTGGAGAGTGACTCTGTGACTGGGAGATTGACACTGTGACTGGGAGGTTGACTCTGTAACTGGCAAATTGTCTCGGTGATGGGGAGACTGACTCTGTGACTGGGAGATTGACTCTGTGACTGGGAGATTGACCCTGTGACTGGGAGGGTGACTGTGACTGGGAGATTGACTCTGTGACTTGGAGAGTGACTCTGTGACTGGGAGATTGACTCTGTGACTGGGAGATTGACTCTGTGACTGGCAGATTGACTCTGTGACTGGGAGATTGACTCTGTGACTGGGCGATTGACTCTGTGACTGGGAGATTGACTCTGTGACTGGGAGATTGACTCTGTGACTGGGAGATTGACTCTGTGACTGGGAGATTGACTCTGTTACTGGGAGATTGACTCTGTTACTGGGAGATTGACTCCGTGAGTGGGAGATTGACTCTGTGACTGGGAGATTGACTCTGTGACTGGGAGATTGACTCTGTGACTGGGAGATTGAGTCTGTGACTGGGAGATTGACCCTGTGACTGGGAGGGTGTCTGTGACTGGCAGATTGAATCGGTGATGGGGAGACTGACTCTGTGACTGGGAGAGTGACTCTGTGACTGGGAGATTGACTCTGTGACTGGGAGATTGACTCTATGACTGGGAGATTGACCCTGTGACTGGGAGGGTGACTGTGACTGGGAGATTGACTCTGTGACTTGGAGATCGACTCTGTGACTGGGAGATCGACTCTGTGACTGGCAGATTGACTCTGTGACTGGGAGATTGACTCTGTGACTGGGAGATTGACTCTGTGACTGGGAGATTGACTCTGTGACCGGGAGATTGACTCTGTGACCGGGAGATTGACTCTCTGACCGGGAGATTGACTCTGTGACTGGGAGATTGACTCTGTGACTGGGAGATTGACTCTGTGACTGGGAGATTGACACTGTGACTGGGAGATTGACTCTGTAACTGGCAGATTGACTCGGTGATGGGGAGACTGACTCTGTGACTGGGAGATTGACTCTGTGACTGGGAGATTGACTCTGTGACTGGGCGATTGAGTCTGTGACTGGGAGATTGAGTCTGTGACTGGGAGATTGAGTCTGTGACTGGGAGATTGACCCTGTGACTGGGAGATTGACCCTGTGACTGGGAGATTGACCCTGTGACTGGGAGATTGACTCTGTGACTTGGAGATTGACCTTGTGACTGGGAGATTAACTCTGTGACTGGGAGATTGACTCTGTGACTGGGAGATTGACTCTGTGATTGGGAGACTGACTCTGTGACTGGGAGACTGACTCTGTGACCATGAGATTGACTCTGTGACTGGGAGATTGACTCTGTAACTGGCAGATTGACTCGGTGATGGGGAGACTGACTCTGTGACTGGGAGACTGACTCTGTGACCATGAGATTGACTCTGTGACTGGGAGATTGACTCTGTAACTGGCAGATTGACTCGGTGATGGGGAGACTGACTCTGTGACTGGGAGATTGACTCTGTGACTGGGAGATTGACTCTGTGACTGGGAGATTGACTCTGTGACTGGGAGATTGACTCTGTGACTGGGAGATTGACTCTGTGACTGGGAGATTGACTCTGTGACTGAGAGACTGACTCTATGACTGGGAGATTGACTCTGTGACTTGGAGAGTGACTCTGTGACTTGGAGAGTGACTCTGTGACTGGGAGATTGACCCTGTGACTGGGAGGGTGACTGTGACTGGGAGATGACTCTGTGACTTGGAGAGTGACTCTGTGACTGGGAGATTGACTCTGTGACTGGGAGATTGACTCTGTGACTGGCAGATTGACTCTGTGACTGGGAGATTGACTCTGTGACTGGGCGATTGACTCTGTGACTGGGAGATTGACTCTGTGACTGGGAGATTGACTCTGTGACTGGGAGATTGACTCTGTGACTGGGAGATTGACTCTGTGACTGGGAGATTGACTCTCTGACTGGGATATTGACTCCGTGAATGGGAGATTGACTCTCTGACTGGGGGATTGACTCTCTGACTGGGAGATTGACTCTCTGACTGGGAGATTGACTCTGTGACTGGGAGATTGACACTGTGACTGGGAGAATGACTCTGTAACTGGCAGATTGACTTGGTGATGGGGAGACTGACACTGTGACTGGGAGATTGACTCTGTTACTGGGAGATTGACTCCGTGAGTGGGAGATAGACTCTGTGACTGGGAGATTGACTCTGTGACTGGGAGATTGACTCTGTGACTGGGAGATTGAGTCTGTGACTGGGAGATTGACCCTGTGACTGGGAGGGTGTCTGTGACTGGCAGATTGAATCGGTGATGGGGAGACTGACTCTGTGACTGGGAGAGTGACTCTGTGACTGGGAGATTGACTCTGTGACTGGGAGATTGACTCTATGACTGGGAGATTGACCCTGTGACTGGGAGGGTGACTGTGACTGGGAGATTGACTCTGTGACTTGGAGATCGACTCTGTGACTGGGAGATCGACTCTGTGACTGGCAGATTGACTCTGTGACTGGGAGATTGACTCTGTGACTGGGAGATTGACTCTGTGACTGGGAGATTGACTCTGTGACGGGGAGATTGACTCTGTGACCGGGAGATTGACTCTCTGACCGGGAGATTGACTCTGTGACTGGGAGATTGACTCTGTGACTGGGAGATTGACTCTGTGACTGGGAGATTGACACTGTGACTGGGAGATTGACTCTGTAACTGGCAGATTGACTCGGTGATGGGGAGACTGACTCTGTGACTGGGAGATTGACTCTGTGACTGGGAGATTGACTCTGTGACTGGGCGATTGAGTCTGTGACTGGGAGATTGAGTCTGTGACTGGGAGATTGAGTCTGTGACTGGGAGATTGACCCTGTGACTGGGAGATTGACCCTGTGACTGGGAGATTGACTCTGTGACTTGGAGATTGACCTTGTGACTGGGAGATTAACTCTGTGACTGGGAGATTGACTCTGTGACTGGGAGATTGACTCTGTGATTGGGAGACTGACTCTGTGACTGGGAGACTGACTCTGTGACCATGAGATTGACTCTGTGACTGGGAGATTGACTCTGTAACTGGCAGATTGACTCGGTGATGGGGAGACTGACTCTGTGACTGGGAGACTGACTCTGTGACCATGAGATTGACTGTGTGACTGGGAGATTGACTCTGTAACTGGCAGATTGACTCGGTGATGGGGAGACTGACTCTGTGACTGGGAGATTGACTCTGTGACTGGGAGATTGACTCTGTGACTGGGAGATTGACTCTGTGACTGGGAGATTGACTCTGTGACTGGGAGATTGACTCTGTGACTGGGAGATTGACTCTGTGACTGGGAGATTGACTCTGTGACTGAGAGACTGACTCTATGACTGGGAGATTGACTCTGTGACTTGGAGAGTGACTCAGTGACTTGGAGAGTGACTCTGTGACTGGGAGATTGACACTGTGACTGGGAGGTTAACTCTGTAACTGGCAAATTGACTCAGTGATGGGGAGACTGACTCTGTGACTGGGAGATTGACTCTGTGACTGGCAGATTGACTCTGTGACTGTGAGATTGACTCTGTGACTGGGAGATTGACCCTGTGACTGGGAGGGTGACTGTGACTGGGAGATGACTCTGTGACTTGGAGAGTGACTCTGTGACTGGGAGATTGACTCTGTGACTGGGAGATTGACTCTGTGACTGGCAGATTGACTCTGTGACTGGGAGATTGACTCTGTGACTGGGCGATTGACTCTGTGACTGGGAGATTGACTCTGTGACTGGGAGATTGACTCTGTGACTGGGAGATTGACTCTGTGACTGGGAGATTGACTCTGTGACTGGGAGATTGACTCTGTGACTGGGAGATTGACTCTCTGACTGGGATATTGACTCCGTGAATGGGAGATTGACTCTCTGACTGGGGGATTGACTCTGTGACTGGGAGATTGACTCTCTGACTGGGAGATTGACTCTCTGACTGGGAGATTGACTCTGTGACTGGGAGATTGACACTGTGACTGGGAGATTGACTCTGTAACTGGCAGATTGACTTGGTGATGGGGAGACTGACACTGTGACTGGGAGATTGACTCTGTGACTGGGAGATTGACTCTGTGACTGGGAGATTGACGCTGTGACTGGCAGATTGACTCTGTGACTTGGAGGTTGACTCTGTAACTGGCAGATTGAATCGGTGATGGGGAGACTGACTCTGTGACTGGGAGATTGACTCTGTGACTGGGAGATTGACTCTCTGACTGGGAGATTGACTCTGTGACTGGGAGATTGACACTGTGACTGGGAGATTGACTCTGTAACTGGCAGATTGACTTGGTGATGGGGAGACTGACACTGTGACTGGGAGATTGACTCTGTTACTGGGAGATTGACTCCGTGAGTGGGAGATTGACTCTGTGACTGGGAGATTGACTCTGTGACTGGGAGATTGACTCTGTGACTGGGAGATTGAGTCTGTGACTGGGAGATTGACCCTGTGACTGGGAGGGTGTCTGTGACTGGCAGATTGAATCGGTGATGGGGAGACTGACTCTGTGACTGGGAGAGTGACTCTGTGACTGGGAGATTGACTCTGTGACTGGGAGATTGACTCTATGACTGGGAGATTGACCCTGTGACTGGGAGGGTGACTGTGACTGGGAGATTGACTCTGTGACTTGGAGATCGACTCTGTGACTGGGAGATCGACTCTGTGACTGGCAGATTGACTCTGTGACTGGGAGATTGACTCTGTGACTGGGAGATTGACTCTGTGACTGGGAGATTGACTCTGTGACCGGGAGATTGACTCTGTGACCGGGAGATTGACTCTCTGACCGGGAGATTGACTCTCTGACCGGGAGATTGACTCTGTGACTGGGAGATTGACTCTGTGACTGGGAGATTGACTCTGTGACTGGGAGATTGACACTGTGACTGGGAGATTGACTCTGTAACTGGCAGATTGACTCGGTGATGGGGAGACTGACTCTGTGACTGGGAGATTGACTCTGTGACTGGGAGATTGACTCTGTGACTGGGCGATTGAGTCTGTGACTGGGAGATTGAGTCTGTGACTGGGAGATTGAGTCTGTGACTGGGAGATTGACCCTGTGACTGGGAGATTGACCCTGTGACTGGGAGATTGACTCTGTGACTTGGAGATTGACCTTGTGACTGGGAGATTAACTCTGTGACTGGGAGATTGACTCTGTGACTGGGAGATTGACTCTGTGATTGGGAGACTGACTCTGTGACTGGGAGACTGACTCTGTGACCATGAGATTGACTCTGTGACTGGGAGATTGACTCTGTAACTGGCAGATTGACTCGGTGATGGGGAGACTGACTCTGTGACTGGGAGACTGACTCTGTGACCATGAGATTGACTCCGTGACTGGGAGATTGACTCTGTAACTGGCAGATTGACTCGGTGATGGGGAGACTGACTCTGTGACTGGGAGATTGACTCTGTGACTGGGAGATTGACTCTGTGACTGGGAGATTGACTCTGTGACTGGGAGATTGACTCTGTGACTGGGAGATTGACTCTGTGACTGGGAGATTGACTCTGTGACTGGGAGATTGACTCTGTGACTGAGAGACTGACTCTATGACTGGGAGATTGACTCTGTGACTTGGAGAGTGACTCAGTGACTTGGAGAGTGACTCTGTGACTGGGAGATTGACACTGTGACTGGGAGGTTAACTCTGTAACTGGCAAATTGACTCAGTGATGGGGAGACTGACTCTGTGACTGGGAGATTGACTCTGTGACTGGCAGATTGACTCTGTGACTGTGAGATTGACTCTGTGACTGGGAGATTGACCCTGTGACTGGGAGGGTGACTGTGACTGGGAGATGACTCTGTGACTTGGAGAGTGACTCTGTGACTGGGAGATTGACTCTGTGACTGGGAGATTGACTCTGTGACTGGCAGATTGACTCTGTGACTGGGAGATTGACTCTGTGACTGGGCGATTGACTCTGTGACTGGGAGATTGACTCTGTGACTGGGAGATTGACTCTGTGACTGGGAGATTGACTCTGTGACTGGGAGATTGACTCTGTGACTGGGAGATTGACTCTGTGACTGGGAGATTGACTCTCTGACTGGGATATTGACTCCGTGAATGGGAGATTGACTCTCTGACTGGGGGATTGACTCTGTGACTGGGAGATTGACTCTCTGACTGGGAGATTGACTCTCTGACTGGGAGATTGACTCTGTGACTGGGAGATTGACACTGTGACTGGGAGATTGACTCTGTAACTGGCAGATTGACTTGGTGATGGGGAGACTGACACTGTGACTGGGAGATTGACTCTGTGACTGGGAGATTGACTCTGTGACTGGGAGATTGACGCTGTGACTGGCAGATTGACTCTGTGACTTGGAGGTTGACTCTGTAACTGGCAGATTGAATCGGTGATGGGGAGACTGACTCTGTGACTGGGAGATTGACTCTGTGACTGGGAGATTGACTCTGTGACTGGGAGATTGACTCTATGACTGGGAGATTGACCCTGTGACTGGGAGGGTGACTGTGACTGGGAGATTGACTCTGTGACTTGGAGATCGACTCTGTGACTGGCAGATTGACTCTGTGACTGGGAGATTGACTCTGTGACTGGGAGATTGAGTCTGTGACTGGGAGATTGACCCTGTGACTGGGAGATTGACCCTGTGACTGGGAGATTGAATCTGTGACTTGGAGATTGACCTTGTGACTGGGAGATTGACTCTGTGACTGGGAGATTGACTCTGTGACTGGGAGATTGACTCTGTGACTGTGAGATTGACTCTGTGATTGGGAGACTGACTCTGTGACTGGGAGACTGACTCTGTGACCATGAGATTGACTCTGTGACTGGGAGATTGACTCTGTAACTGGCAGATTGACTCGGTGATGGGGAGACTGACTCTGTGACTGGGAGATTGACTCTGTGACTGGGAGATTGACTCTGTGACTGGGAGATTGACTCTGTGACTGGGAGATTGACTCTGTGACTGGGAGATTGACTCTGTGACTGGGAGACTGACTCTGTGACTGGGAGATTGACTCTGTGACTTGGAGAGTGACTCTGTGACTTGGAGAGTGACTCTGTGACTGGAAGATTGACACTGTGACTGGGAGGTTGACTCTGTAACTGGCAAATTGACTCGGTGATGGGGAGACTGACTCTGTGACTGGGAGATTGACTCTGTGACTGGCAGATTGACTCTGTGACTGTGAGATTGACTCTGTGACTGGGAGATTGACCCTGTGACTGGGAGGGTGACTGTGACTGGGAGATTGACTCTGTGACTTGGAGAGTGACTCTGTGACTGGGAGATTGACTCTGTGACTGGGAGATTGACTCTGTGACTGGCAGATTGACTCTGTGACTGGGAGATTGACTCTGTGACTGGGCGATTGACTCTGTGACTGGGAGATTGACTCTGTGACTGGGAGATTGACTCTGTGACTGGAAGATTGACTCTGTGACTGGGAGATTGACTCTGTGACTGGGAGATTGACCCTGTGACTGGGAGGGTGTCTGTGACTGGCAGATTGAATCGGTGATGGGGAGACTGACTCTGTGACTGGGAGAGTGACTCTGTGACTTGGAGATTGACTCTGTGACTGGGAGATTGACTCTATGACTGGGAGATTGATCCTGTGACTGGGAGGGTGACTGTGACTGGGAGATTGACTCTGTGACTTGGAGATCGACTCTGTGACTGGGAGATCGACTCTGTGACTGGCAGATTGACTCTGTGACTGGCAGATTGACTCTGTGACTGGGAGATTGACTCTGTGACTGGGAGATTGACTCTGTGACTGGGAGATTGACTCTGTGACCGGGAGATTGAATCTGTGACCGGGAGATTGACTCTCTGACTGGGAGATTGACTCTGTGACTGGGAGATTGACTCTGTGACTGGGAGATTGACACTGTGACTGGGAGATTGACTCTGTAACTGGCAGATTGACTCGGTGATGGGGAGACTGACTCTGTGACTGGGAGATTGACTCTGTGACTGGGAGATTGACTCTGTGACTGGGAGATTGAGTCTGTGACTGGGAGATTGAGTCTGTGACTGGGAGATTGAATCTGTGACTGGGAGATTGACCCTGTGACTGGGAGATTGACCCTGTGACTGGGAGATTGACTCTGTGACTTGGAGATTGACCTTGTGACTGGGAGATTGACTCTGTGACTGGGAGATTGACTCTGTGACTGGGAGATTGACTCTGTGATTGGGAGACTGACTCTGTGACTGGGAGACTGACTCTGTGACCATGAGATTGACTCTGTGACTGGGAGATTGACTCTGTAACTGGCAGATTGACTCGGTGATGGGGAGACTGACTCTGTGACTGGGAGACTGACTCTGTGACCATGAGATTGACTCTGTGACTGGGAGATTGACTCTGTAACTGGCAGATTGACTCGGTGATGGGGAGACTGACTCTGTGACTGGGAGATTGACTCTGTGGCTGGGAGATTGACTCTGTGACTGGGAGATTGACTCTGTGACTGGGAGATTGACTCTGTGACTGGGAGACTGACTCTATGACTGGGAGGTTGACTCTGTGACTTGGAGAGTGACTCTGTGACTTGGAGAGTGACTCTGTGACTGGGAGATTGACACTGTGACTGGGAGGTTAACTCTGTAACTGGCAAATTGACTCGGTGATGGGGAGACTGACTCTGTGACTGGGAGATTGACTCTGTGACTGGCAGATTGACTCTGTGACTGTGAGATTGACTCTGTGACTGGGAGATTGACCCTGTGACCGGGAGACTGACTCTGTGACCGGGGGACTGTCTCTGTGACTGGGAGACTGACTCTGTGACTGGGAGACTGACTCTGTGACTGGGAGACTGACTCTGTGACCGGGAGACTGACTCTGTGACCGGGAGACTGACTCTGTGACTGGGAGATTGATTCTGTGACTGGGAGATTGACTGCGTGACTGGAAGACTGACTCTGTGGCTGGGAGACTGACTCTGTCACTGGGAGACTGACTCTGTGATTGGGAGACAGACTCTGACTGGGAGATTGACTCTGTGACTGGGAGATTGACTCTGTGACTGGGAGATTGACTCTGTGACTGGGAGATTGACCCTGTGACTGGGAGGGTGACTGTGACTGGGAGATTGACTCTGTGACTTGGAGATTGACTCTGTGACTGGGTCATTGACTCTGTGACTGGGAGATTGACTCTGTGACTGGGTGATTGACTCTGTGACTGGGAGATTGACTCTGTGCCTGGGAGATTGACTCTGTGACTGGCAGATTGACGCTGTAACTGGCAGATTGACTCTGTGACTGGGAGATTGACTCTGTGACTGGGAGATTGACTCTATGACTGGGAGATTGACTCTGTGACTGGGAGATTGACTCTGTGACTGGGAGATTGACTCTGTGACTGGGATATGAACACTGTGACTGGGAGATTGACTCTGTAACTGGCTGATTGACTCGGTGATGGGGAGACTGACTCTGTGACTGGGAGATTGACTCTGTGACTGGGAGACTGACTCTGTGACTGGGAGATTGACTCTGTGACTGGGAGACTGACTCTGTGACTGGGAGATTGACTCTGTAACTGGCAGATTGACTCGGTGATGGGGAGACTGACTCTGTGACTGGGAGATTGACTCTGTGACTGGGAGATTGACTCTGTGACTGGGAGATTGAGTCTGTGACTGGGAGATTGAGTCTGTGACTGGGAGATTGAATCTGTGACTGGGAGATTGACCCTGTGACTGGGAGATTGACCCTGTGACTGGGAGATTGACTCTGTGACTTGGAGATTGACCTTGTGACTGGGAGATTGACTCTGTGACTGGGAGATTGACTCTGTGACTGGGAGATTGACTCTGTGATTGGGAGACTGACTCTGTGACTGGGAGACTGACTCTGTGACCATGAGATTGACTCTGTGACTGGGAGATTGACTCTGTAACTGGCAGATTGACTCGGTGATGGGGAGACTGACTCTGTGACTGGGAGACTGACTCTGTGACCATGAGATTGACTCTGTGACTGGGAGATTGACTCTGTAACTGGCAGATTGACTCGGTGATGGGGAGACTGACTCTGTGACTGGGAGATTGACTCTGTGACTGGGAGATTGACTCTGTGACTGGGAGATTGACTCTGTGACTGGGAGATTGACTCTGTGACTGGGAGATTGACTCTGTGACTGGGAGACTGATTCTATGACTGGGAGGTTGACTCTGTGACTTGGAGAGTGACTCTGTGACTTGGAGAGTGACTCTGTGACTGGGAGATTGACACTGTGACTGGGAGGTTAACTCTGTAACTGGCAAATTGACTCGGTGATGGGGAGACTGACTCTGTGACTGGGAGATTGACTCTGTGACTGGCAGATTGACTCTGTGACTGTGAGATTGACTCTGTGACTGGGAGATTGACCCTGTGACCGGGAGACTGACTCTGTGACCGGGGGACTGTCTCTGTGACTGGGAGACTGACTCTGTGACTGGGAGACTGACTCTGTGACTGGGAGACTGACTCTGTGACCGGGAGACTGACTCTGTGACCGGGAGACTGACTCTGTGACTGGGAGATTGATTCTGTGACTGGGAGATTGACTGCGTGACTGGAAGACTGACTCTGTGGCTGGGAGACTGACTCTGTCACTGGGAGACTGACTCTGTGATTGGGAGACAGACTCTGACTGGGAGATTGACTCTGTGACTGGGAGATTGACTCTGTGACTGGGAGATTGACTCTGTGACTGGGAGATTGACCCTGTGACTGGGAGGGTGACTGTGACTGGGAGATTGACTCTGTGACTTGGAGATTGACTCTGTGACTGGGTCATTGACTCTGTGACTGGGAGATTGACTCTGTGACTGGGTGATTGACTCTGTGACTGGGAGATTGACTCTGTGCCTGGGAGATTGACTCTGTGACTGGCAGATTGACGCTGTGACTGGCAGATTGACTCTGTGACTGGCAGATTGACGCTGTGACTGGCAGATTGACTCTGTGACTGGGAGATTGACTCTGTGACTGGGAGATTGACTCTATGACTGGGAGATTGACTCTGTGACTGGGAGATTGACTCTGTGACTGGGAGATTGACTCTGTGACTGGGATATAAACACTGTGACTGGGAGATTGACTCTGTAACTGGCTGATTGACTCGGTGATGGGGAGACTGACTCTGTGACTGGGAGATTGACTCTGTGACTGGGAGACTGACTCTGTGACTGGGAGATTGACTCTGTGACTGGGAGACTGACTCTGTGACTGGGAGACTGACTCTGTGACTGGGAGACTGACTCTGTGACTCGGAGATTGACTCTGTGACCGGGAGACTGACTCTGTGACCGGGGGACTGTCTCTGTGACTGGGAGACTGACTCTGTGACTGGGTGACTGACTCTGTGACTGGGTGACTGACTCTGTGACTGGGAGACCGACTCTGTGACTGGGAGACTGACTCTGTGACCGGGAGACTGACTCTGTGACTGGGAGATTGATTCTGTGACTGGGAGATTGACTGCGTGACTGGGAGACTGACTCTGTGACTGGGAGACTGACTCTGTGACTGGGAGACTGACTCTGTGATTGGGAGACAGACTCTGACTGGGAGATTGACTCTGTGACTGGGAGATTGACTCTGTGACTGGGAGATTGACCCTGTGACTGGGAGATTGACCCTGTGACTGGGAGATTGAATCTGTGATTGGGAGACTGACTCTGTGACTGGGAGACTTACTCTGTGACCATGAGATTGACTCTGTGACTGGGAGATTGACTCTGTGAGTGGGAGATTGACTCTGTGACTGGGAGACTGACTCTGTGACTGGGCGACTGACTCTGTGACTGGGAGATTGACTCTGTGACTGGGAGACTGACTCTGTGACTGGGAGATTGACTCTGTGACTTGGAGAGTGACTCTGTGACTTGGAGAGTGACTCTGTGACTTGGAGAGTGACTCTGTGACCGGGAGATTGACTTTGTGACCGGGAGATTGACTCTGTGACTGGGAGATTGACTCTCTGACTGGGAGATTGACTCCGTGAGTGGGAGATTGACTCTCTGACTGGGGGATTGACTCTGTGACTGGGAGATTGACTCTCTGACTGGGAGATTGACTCTCTGACTGGGAGATTGACTCTGTGACTGGGAGATTGACTCTGTGACTGGGAGATTGACACTGTGACTGGGAGATTGACTCTGTAACTGGCAGATTGACTTGGTGATGGGGAGACTGACTCTGTGACTGGGAGATTGACTCTGTGACTGGGAGATTGACTCTGTGACTGGGAGATTGACCCTGTGACTGGGAGGGTGACTGTGACTGGGAGATTGACTCTGTGACTTGGAGATTGACCTTGTGACTGGGAGATTGACTCTGTGACTGGGAGATTGATTCTGTGACTGGGAGATTGACTCTGTGACTTGGAGATTGACCTTGTGACTGGGAGATTGACTCTGTGACTGGGAGATTGATTCTGTGACTGGGAGATTGACCCTGTGACTGGGAGATTGACTCTGTGATTGGGAGACTGACTCTGTGACTGGGAGACTGACTCTGTGACCATGAGATTGACTCTGTGACTGGGAGATTGACTCTGTGACTGGGAGATTGACTCTGTGACTGGGAGACTGACTCTGTGACTGGGGGACTGACTCTGTGACTGGGAGATTGACTCTGTGACTGGGATACTAACTCTGTGACTGGGAGATTGACTCTGTGACTTGGAGAGTGACTCTGTGACTTGGAGAGTGACTCTGTGACTGGGAGATTGACACTGTGACTGGGAGATTGACACTGTGACTGGGATATTGACTCTGTAACTGGCAAATTGACTCGGTGATGGGGAGATTGACTCTGTGACTGGGAGATTGACTCTGTGACTGGGCGATTGACTCTGTGACTGGGAGATTGACCCTGTGACTGGGAGGGTGACTGTGACTGGGAGATTGACTCTGTGATTTGGAGAGTGACTCTGTGACTGGAAGATTGACTCTGTGACTGGGAGATTGACTCTGTGACTGGGAGATTGACTCTGTGACTGGGAGATTGACTCAGTGACTGGCAGATTGACTCTGTGACTGGGAGATTGACTCTGTGACTGGGAGATTGACTCTGTGACTGGCAGATTGACTCTGTGACTGGGAGACTGACTCTGTGACTGGGAGATTGACTCTGTGACTGGGAGATTGACTCTGTGACTGGGAGATTGACTCTGTGACTGGGAGATTGACTCTCTGACTGGGAGGTTGACTCTCTGACTGGGAGGTTGACTCCGTGAGTGGGAGATTGACTCTCTGACTGGGGGATTGACTCTGTGACTGGGAGATTGGCTCTCTGACTGGGAGATTGACTCTGTGACTGGGAGATTGACACTGTGACTGGGAGATTGACTCTGTAACTGGGAGATTGACTCTGTAACTGGCAGATTGACTTGGTGATGGGGAGACTGACTCTGTGACTGGGAGATTGACTCTGTGACTGGGAGATTGACTCTGTGACTGGGAGATTGACCCTGTGACTGGGAGGGTGACTGTGACTGGGAGATTGACTCTGTGACTTGGAGATTGACCTTGTGACTGGGAGGTTGACTCTGTGACTGGGAGATTGACTCTGTGACTGGGAGATTGATTCTGTGACTGGGAGATTGACTCTGTGACTTGGAGATTGACCTTGTGACTGGGAGATTGACTCTGTGACTGGGAGGTTGACTCTGTGACTGGGAGACTGACTCTGTGACTGGGGGACTGACTCTGTGACTGGGGGACTGACTCTGTGACTGGGAGATTGACTCTGTGACTGGGAGATTGTCTCTGTGACTGGGAGACTGACTCTGTGACTGGGAGACTGACTCTGTGACTGGGAGACTGACTCTGTGACTGGGAGACTGACTCTGTGACTGGGAGATTGACTGTGACTTGGAGAGTGACTCTGTGACTTGGAGGTTGACTCTGTGACTGGCAAATTGTCTCGGTGATGGGGAGACTGACTCTGTGACTGGGAGATTGACTCTGTGACTGGCAGATTGACTCTGTGACTGGGAGATTGACTCTGTGACTGGGAGATTGACCCTGTGACTGGGAGGGTGACTGTGACTGGAAGATTGACTCTGTGACTTGTAGAGTGACTCTGTGACTGGGAGATTGACTCTGTGACTGGGAGATTGACTCTGTGACTGGCAGATTGACTCTGTGACTGGGAGATTGACTCTGTGACTGGGAGATTGACTCTGTGACTGGGCGATTGACTCTGTGACTGGGAGGTTGACTCTGTGACTGGGAGATTGACTCTGTGACTGGGAGATTGACTCTGTGACTGGGAGATTGACTCTGTGACTTGGAGATTGACCTTGTGACTGGGAGATTGACTCTGTGACTGGGAGATTGACTCTGTGACTGGGAGATTGACCCTGTGACTGGGAGATTGACTCTGTGATTGGGAGACTGAATCTGTGACTGGGAGACTGACTCTGTGACCATGAGATTGACTCTGTGACTGGGAGATTGACTCTGTGACTTGGAGATTGACTCTGTGACTGGGAGACTGACTCTGTGACTGGGGGACTGACTCTGTAACTGGGAGATTGACTCTGTGACTGGGAGACTGACTCTGTGACTGGGAGATTGACTCTGTGACTTGGAGAGTGACTCTGACTTGGAGAGTGACTCTGTGACTTGGAGAGTGACTCTGTGACTGGGAGATTGACACTGTGACTGGGAGATTGACTCTGTAACTGGCAAATTGACTCGGTGATGGGGAGACTGACTCTGTGACTGGGAGATTGACTCTGTGACTGGGAGATTGACTCTGTGACTGGGAGATTGACCCTGTGACTGGGAGGGTGACTGTGACTGGGAGATTGACTCTGTGATTTGGAGAGTGACTCTGTGACTGGGAGATTGACTCTGTGACTGGGAGATTGACTCTGTGACTGGCAGATTGACTCTGTGACTGGGAGATTGACTCTGTGACTGGGAGATTGACTCTGTGACTGGGAGATTGACTCTGTGACTGGGAGATTGACTCTGTGACTGGGAGATTGACTCTCTGACTGGGAGATTGACTCTGTGACTGGGAGATTGACACTGTGACTGGGAGATTGACTCTGTAACTGGCAGATTGACTTGGTGATGGGGAGACTGACTCTGTGACTGGGAGATTGACTCTGTGACTGGGAGATTGACTCTGTGACTGGGAGATTGACCCTGTGACTGGGAGGGTGACTGTGACTGGGAGATTGACTCTGTGACTTGGAGATTGACCTTGTGACTGGGAGATTGACTCTGTGACTGGGAGATTGATTCTGTGACTGGGAGATTGACTCTGTGACTTGGAGATTGACCTTGTGACTGGGAGATTGACTCTGTGACTGGGAGATTGATTCTGTGACTGGGAGATTGACCCTGTGACTGGGAGATTGACTCTGTGATTGGGAGACTGACTCTGTGACTGGGAGACTGACTCTGTGACCATGAGATTGACTCTGTGACTGGGAGATTGACTCTGTGACTGGGAGATTGACTCTGTGACTGGGAGACTGACTCTGTGACTGGGGGACTGACTCTGTGACTGGGAGATTGACTCTGTGACTGGGATACTAACTCTGTGACTGGGAGATTGACTCTGTGACTTGGAGAGTGACTCTGTGACTTGGAGAGTGACTCTGTGACTGGGAGATTGACACTGTGACTGGGAGATTGACACTGTGACTGGGATATTGACTCTGTAACTGGCAAATTGACTCGGTGATGGGGAGATTGACTCTGTGACTGGGAGATTGACTCTGTGACTGGGCGATTGACTCTGTGACTGGGAGATTGACCCTGTGACTGGGAGGGTGACTGTGACTGGGAGATTGACTCTGTGATTTGGAGAGTGACTCTGTGACTGGAAGATTGACTCTGTGACTGGGAGATTGACTCTGTGACTGGGAGATTGACTCTGTGACTGGGAGATTGACTCAGTGACTGGCAGATTGACTCTGTGACTGGGAGATTGACTCTGTGACTGGGAGATTGACTCTGTGACTGGCAGATTGACTCTGTGACTGGGAGACTGACTCTGTGACTGGGAGATTGACTCTGTGACTGGGAGATTGACTCTGTGACTGGGAGATTGACTCTGTGACTGGGAGATTGACTCTCTGACTGGGAGGTTGACTCTCTGACTGGGAGGTTGACTCCGTGAGTGGGAGATTGACTCTCTGACTGGGGGATTGACTCTGTGACTGGGAGATTGGCTCTCTGACTGGGAGATTGACTCTGTGACTGGGAGATTGACACTGTGACTGGGAGATTGACTCTGTAACTGGGAGATTGACTCTGTAACTGGCAGATTGACTTGGTGATGGGGAGACTGACTCTGTGACTGGGAGATTGACTCTGTGACTGGGAGATTGACTCTGTGACTGGGAGATTGACCCTGTGACTGGGAGGGTGACTGTGACTGGGAGATTGACTCTGTGACTTGGAGATTGACCTTGTGACTGGGAGGTTGACTCTGTGACTGGGAGATTGACTCTGTGACTGGGAGATTGATTCTGTGACTGGGAGATTGACTCTGTGACTTGGAGATTGACCTTGTGACTGGGAGATTGACTCTGTGACTGGGAGGTTGACTCTGTGACTGGGAGACTGACTCTGTGACTGGGGGACTGACTCTGTGACTGGGGGACTGACTCTGTGACTGGGAGATTGACTCTGTGACTGGGAGATTGTCTCTGTGACTGGGAGACTGACTCTGTGACTGGGAGACTGACTCTGTGACTGGGAGACTGACTCTGTGACTGGGAGATTGACTGTGACTTGGAGAGTGACTCTGTGACTTGGAGGTTGACTCTGTGACTGGCAAATTGTCTCGGTGATGGGGAGACTGACTCTGTGACTGGGAGATTGACTCTGTGACTGGCAGATTGACTCTGTGACTGGGAGATTGACTCTGTGACTGGGAGATTGACCCTGTGACTGGGAGGGTGACTGTGACTGGAAGATTGACTCTGTGACTTGTAGAGTGACTCTGTGACTGGGAGATTGACTCTGTGACTGGGAGATTGACTCTGTGACTGGCAGATTGACTCTGTGACTGGGAGATTGACTCTGTGACTGGGAGATTGACTCTGTGACTGGGCGATTGACTCTGTGACTGGGAGGTTGACTCTGTGACTGGGAGATTGACTCTGTGACTGGGAGATTGACTCTGTGACTGGGAGATTGACTCTGTGACTTGGAGATTGACCTTGTGACTGGGAGATTGACTCTGTGACTGGGAGATTGACTCTGTGACTGGGAGATTGACCCTGTGACTGGGAGATTGACTCTGTGATTGGGAGACTGAATCTGTGACTGGGAGACTGACTCTGTGACCATGAGATTGACTCTGTGACTGGGAGATTGACTCTGTGACTTGGAGATTGACTCTGTGACTGGGAGACTGACTCTGTGACTGGGGGACTGACTCTGTAACTGGGAGATTGACTCTGTGACTGGGAGACTGACTCTGTGACTGGGAGATTGACTCTGTGACTTGGAGAGTGACTCTGACTTGGAGAGTGACTCTGTGACTTGGAGAGTGACTCTGTGACTGGGAGATTGACACTGTGACTGGGAGATTGACTCTGTAACTGGCAAATTGACTCGGTGATGGGGAGACTGACTCTGTGACTGGGAGATTGACTCTGTGACTGGGAGATTGACTCTGTGACTGGGAGATTGACCCTGTGACTGGGAGGGTGACTGTGACTGGGAGATTGACTCTGTGATTTGGAGAGTGACTCTGTGACTGGGAGATTGACTCTGTGACTGGGAGATTGACTCTGTGACTGGGAGATTGACTCTGTGACTGGGAGATTGACTCTGTGACTGGGAGATTGACTCTGTGACTGGGAGATTGACTCTCTGACTGGGAGATTGACTCTCTGACTGGGAGATTGACTCTCTGACTGGGAGATTGACTCCGTGAGTGGGAGATTGACTCTCTGACTGGGGGATTGACTCTGTGACTGGGTGATTGACTCTCTGACTGGGAGATTGACTCTGTGACTGGGAGATTGACACTGTGACTGGGAGATTGACTCTGTAACTGGGAGATTGACTCTGTAACTGGCAGATTGACTTGGTGATGGGGAGACTGACTCTGTGACTGGGAGATTGACTCTGTGACTGGGAGATTGACTCTGTGACTGGGAGATTGACCCTGTGACTGGGAGGGTGACTGTGACTGGGAGATTGACTCTGTGACTGGGAGATTGACCCTGTGACTGGGAGGGTGACTGTGACTGGGAGGTTGACTCTGCGACTGGGAGACTGACTCTGTGACTGGGAGACTGACTCTGTGACTGGGGGACTGACTCTGTGATTGGGAGATTGACTCTGTGACTGGGAGATTGACTCTGTGACTGGGAGACTGACTCTGTGACTGGGAGATTGACTCTGTGACTTGGAGAGTGACTCTGTGACTTGGAGAGTGACTCTGTGACTGGGAGATTGACACTGTGACTGGGAGGTTGACTCTGTAACTGGCAAATTGTCTCGGTGATGGGGAGACTGACTCTGTGACTGGGAGATTGACTCTGTGACTGGGAGATTGACTCTGTGACTGGGAGATTGACCCTGTGACTGGGAGGGTGACTGTGACTGGGAGATTGACTCTGTGACTTGGAGAGTGACTCTGTGACTGGGAGATTGACTCTGTGACTGGGAGATTGACTCTGTGACTGGCAGATTGACTCTGTGACTGGGAGATTGACTCTGTGACTGGGCGATTGACTCTGTGACTGGGAGATTGACTCTGTGACTGGGAGATTGACTCTGTGACTGGGAGATTGACTCTGTGACTGGGAGATTGACTCTGTTACTGGGAGATTGACTCTGTTACTGGGAGATTGACTCCGTGAGTGGGAGATTGACTCTGTGACTGGGAGATTGACCCTGTGACTGGGAGACTGACTCTGTGATTGGGAGACTGACTCTGTGACTGGGAGACTGACTCTGTGACCATGAGATTGACTCTGTGACTGGGAGATTGACTCTGTGACTGGGAGACTGACTCTGTGACTGGGAGACTGACTCTGTGACTGGGAGACTGACTCTGTGACTGGGAGATTGACTCTGTGACTGGGAGATTGACTCTGTGACTGGGAGACTGACTCTGTGACTGGGAGATTGACTCTGTGACTTGGAGAGTGACTCTGTGACTTGGAGAGTGACTCTGTGACTGGGAGATTGACACTGTGACTGGGAGGTTGACTCTGTAACTGGCAAATTGTCTCGGTGATGGGGAGACTGACTCTGTGACTGGGAGATTGACTCTGTGACTGGGAGATTGACTATGTGACTGGGAGATTGACCCTGTGACTGGGAGGGTGACTGTGACTGGGAGATTGACTCTGTGACTTGGAGAGTGACTCTGTGACTGGGAGATTGACTCTGTGACTGGGAGATTGACTCTGTGACTGGCAGATTGACTCTGTGACTGGGAGATTGACTCTGTGACTGGGCGATTGACTCTGTGACTGGGAGATTGACTCTGTGACTGGGAGATTGACTCTGTGACTGGGAGATTGACTCTGTGACTGGGAGATTGACTCTGTTACTGGGAGATTGACTCTGTTACTGGGAGATTGACTCCGTGAGTGGGAGATTGACTCTGTGACTGGGAGATTGACTCTGTGACTGGGAGATTGACTCTGTGACTGGGAGATTGAGTCTGTGACTGGGAGATTGACCCTGTGACTGGGAGGGTGTCTGTGACTGGCAGATTGAATCGGTGATGGGGAGACTGACTCTGTGACTGGGAGAGTGACTCTGTGACTGGGAGATTGACTCTATGACTGGGAGATTGACCCTGTGACTGGGAGGGTGACTGTGACTGGGAGATTGACTCTGTGACTTGGAGATCGACTCTGTGACTGGGAGATCGACTCTGTGACTGGCAGATTGACTCTGTGACTGGGAGATTGACTCTGTGACTGGGAGATTGACTCTGTGACTGGGAGATTGACTCTGTGACTGGGAGATTGACTCTGTGACCGGGAGATTGACTCTGTGACCGGGAGATTGACTCTGTGACCGGGAGATTGACTCTCTGACCGGGAGATTGACTCTGTGACTGGGAGATTGACTCTGTGACTGGGAGATTGACTCTGTGACTGGGAGATTGACACTGTGACTGGGAGATTGATCTGTAACTGGCAGATTGACTCGGTGATGGGGAGACTGACTCTGTGACTGGGAGATTGACTCTGTGACTGGGAGATTGACTCTGTGACTGGGAGATTGAGTCTGTGACTGGGAGATTGAGTCTGTGACTGGGAGATTGAGTCTGTGATTGGGAGATTGACCCTGTGACTGGGAGATTGACCCTGTGACTGGGAGATTGACTCTGTGACTTGGAGATTGACCTTGTGACTGGGAGATTAACTCTGTGACTGGGAGATTGACTCTGTGACTGGGAGATTGACTCTGTGATTGGGAGACTGACTCTGTGACTGGGAGACTGACTCTGTGACCATGAGATTGACTCTGTGACTGGGAGATTGACTCTGTAACTGGCAGATTGACTCGGTGATGGGGAGACTGACTCTGTGACTGGGAGACTGACTCTGTGACCATGAGATTGACTCTGTGACTGGGAGATTGACTCTGTAACTGGCAGATTGACTCGGTGATGGGGAGACTGACTCTGTGACTGGGAGATTGACTCTGTGACTGGGAGATTGACTCTGTGACTGGGAGATTGACTCTGTGACTGGGAGATTGACTCTGTGACTGGGAGATTGACTCTGTGACTGGGAGATTGACTCTGTGACTGAGAGACTGACTCTATGACTGGGAGATTGACTCTGTGACTTGGAGAGTGACTCTGTGACTTGGAGAGTGACTCTGTGACTGGGAGATTGACACTGTGACTGGGAGGTTAACTCTGTAACTGGCAAATTGACTCGGTGATGGGGAGACTGACTCTGTGACTGGGAGATTGACTCTGTGACTGGCAGATTGACTCTGTGACTGTGAGATTGACTCTGTGACTGGGAGATTGACCCTGTGACTGGGAGGGTGACTGTGACTGGGAGATGACTCTGTGACTTGGAGAGTGACTCTGTGACTGGGAGATTGACTCTGTGACTGGGAGATTGACTCTGTGACTGGGAGATTGACTCTGTGACTGGCAGATTGACTCTGTGACTGGGAGATTGACTCTGTGACTGGGCGATTGACTCTGTGACTGGGAGATTGACTCTGTGACTGGGAGATTGACTCTGTGACTGGGAGATTGACTCTGTGACTGGGAGATTGACTCTGTGACTGGGAGATTGACTCTCTGACTGGGAGATTGACTCCGTGAATGGGAGATTGACTCTCTGACTGGGGGATTGACTCTGTGACTGGGAGATTGACCCTGTGACTGGGAGGGTGACTGTGACTGGGAGGTTGACTCTGTGACTGGGAGATTGACTCTGTGACTGGGAGATTGATTCTGTGACTGGGAGATTGACTCTGTGACTTGGAGATTGACCTTGTGACTGGGAGATTGACTCTGTGACTGGGAGATTGACTCTGTGACTGGGAGATTGACCCTGTGACTGGGAGATTGACTCTGTGATTGGGAGACTGACTCTGTGACTGGGAGACTGACTCTGTGACCATGAGATTGACTCTGTGACTGGGAGATTGACTCTGTGACTGGGAGACTGACTCTGTGACTGGGAGACTGACTCTGTGACTGGGGGACTGACTCTGTGATTGGGAGATTGACTCTGTGACTGGGAGATTGACTCTGTGACTGGGAGACTGACTCTGTGACTGGGAGACTGACTCTGTGACTGGGAGACTGACTCTGTGACTGGGAGATTGACTCTGTGACTTGGAGAGTGACTCTGTGACTTGGAGAGTGACTCTGTGACTGGGAGATTGACACTGTGACTGGGAGGTTGACTCTGTAACTGGCAAATTGTCTCGGTGATGGGGAGACTGACTCTGTGACTGGGAGATTGACTCTGTGACTGGGAGATTGACTCTGTGACTGGGAGATTGACCCTGTGACTGGGAGGGTGACTGTGACTGGGAGATTGACTCTGTGACTTGGAGAGTGACTCTGTGACTGGGAGATTGACTCTGTGACTGGGAGATTGACTCTGTGACTGGCAGATTGACTCTGTGACTGGGCGATTGACTCTGTGACTGGGAGATTGACTCTGTGACTGGGAGATTGACTCTGTGACTGGGAGATTGACTCTGTGACTGGGAGATTGACTCTGTTACTGGGAGATTGACTCCGTGAGTGGGAGATTGACTCTGTGACTGGGAGATTGACTCTGTGACTGGGAGATTGACTCTGTGACTGGGAGATTGAGTCTGTGACTGGGAGATTGAGTCTGTGACTGGGAGATTGACCCTGTGACTGGGAGGGTGTCTGTGACTGGCAGATTGAATCGGTGATGGGGAGACTGACTCTGTGACTGGGAGAGTGACTCTGTGACTGGGAGATTGACTCTGTGACTGGGAGATTGACTCTATGACTGGGAGATTGACCCTGTGACTGGGAGGGTGACTGTGACTGGGAGATTGACTCTGTGACTTGGAGATCGACTCTGTGACTGGGAGATCGACTCTGTGACTGGCAGATTGACTCTGTGACTGGGAGATTGACTCTGTGACTGGGAGATTGACTCTGTGACTGGGAGATTGACTCTGTGACTGGGAGATTGACTCTGTGACCGGGAGATTGACTCTGTGACCGGGAGATTGACTCTCTGACCGGGAGATTGACTCTGTGACTGGGAGATTGACTCTGTGACTGGGAGATTGACTCTGTGACTGGGAGATTGACACTGTGACTGGGAGATTGACTCTGTAACTGGCAGATTGACTCGGTGATGGGGAGACTGACTCTGTGACTGGGAGATTGACTCTGTGACTGGGAGATTGACTCTGTGACTGGGAGATTGAGTCTGTGACTGGGAGATTGAGTCTGTGACTGGGAGATTGAGTCTGTGACTGGGAGATTGACCCTGTGACTGGGAGATTGACCCTGTGACTGGGAGATTGACTCTGTGACTTGGAGATTGACCTTGTGACTGGGAGATTAACTCTGTGACTGGGAGATTGACTCTGTGACTGGGAGATTGACTCTGTGATTGGGAGACTGACTCTGTGACTGGGAGACTGACTCTGTGACCATGAGATTGACTCTGTGACTGGGAGATTGACTCTGTAACTGGCAGATTGACTCGGTGATGGGGAGACTGACTCTGTGACTGGGAGACTGACTCTGTGACCATGAGATTGACTCTGTGACTGGGAGATTGACTCTGTAACTGGCAGATTGACTCGGTGATGGGGAGACTGACTCTGTGACTGGGAGATTGACTCTGTGACTGGGAGATTGACTCTGTGACTGGGAGATTGACTCTGTGACTGGGAGATTGACTCTGTGACTGGGAGATTGACTCTGTGACTGGGAGATTGACTCTGTGACTGGGAGATTGACTCTGTGACTGAGAGACTGACTCTATGACTGGGAGATTGACTCTGTGACTTGGAGAGTGACTCTGTGACTTGGAGAGTGACTCTGGAACTGGGAGATTGACACTGTGACTGGGAGGTTAACTCTGTAACTGGCAAATTGACTCGGTGATGGGGAGACTGACTCTGTGACTGGGAGATTGACTCTGTGACTGGCAGATTGACTCTGTGACTGTGAGATTGACTCTGTGACTGGGAGATTGACCCTGTGACTGGGAGGGTGACTGTGACTGGGAGATGACTCTGTGACTTGGAGAGTGACTCTGTGACTGGGAGATTGACTCTGTGACTGGGAGATTGACTCTGTGACTGGCAGATTGACTCTGTGACTGGGAGATTGACTCTGTGACTGGGCGATTGACTCTGTGACTGGGAGATTGACTCTGTGACTGGGAGATTGACTCTGTGACTGGGAGATTGACTCTGTGACTGGGAGATTGACTCTGTGACTGTGAGATTGACTCTGTGACTGGGAGATTGACTCTGTGACTGGGAGATTGACTCTCTGACTGGGAGATTGACTCCGTGAATGGGAGATTGACTCTCTGACTGGGGGATTGACTCTGTGACTGGGAGATTGACTCTCTGACTGGGAGATTGACTCTCTGACTGGGAGATTGACTCTGTGACTGGGAGATTGACACTGTGACTGGGAGATTGACGCTGTAACTGGCAGATTGACTTGGTGATGGGGAGACTGACACTGTGACTGGGAGATTGACTCTGTGACTGGGAGATTGACTCTGTGACTGGGAGATTGACGCTGTGACTGGCAGATTGACTCTGTGACTTGGAGGTTGACTCTGTAACTGGCAGATTGAATCGGTGATGGGGAGACTGACTCTGTGACTGGGAGATTGACTCTGTGACTGGGAGATTGACTCTGTGACTGGGAGATTGACTCTATGACTGGGAGATTGACCCTGTGACTGGGAGGGTGACTGTGACTGGGAGATTGACTCTGTGACTTGGAGATCGACTCTGTGACTGGCAGATTGACTCTGTGACTGGCAGATTGACTCTGTGACTGGCAGATTGACTCTGTGACTGGGAGATTGACTCTGTGACTGGGAGATTGACTCTGTGACTGGGAGATTGACTCTGTGACTGGGAGATTGACTCTGTGACTGGGAGATTGAGTCTGTGATTGGGAGATTGACCCTGTGACTGGGAGATTGACCCTGTGACTGGGAGATTGACTCTGTGACTTGGAGATTGACCTTGTGACTGGGAGATTAACTCTGTGACTGGGAGATTGACTCTGTGACTGGGAGATTGACTCTGTGATAGGGAGACTGACTCTGTGACTGGGAGACTGACTCTGTGACCATGAGATTGACTCTGTGACTGGGAGATTGACTCTGTAACTGGCAGATTGACTCGGTGATGGGGAGACTGACTCTGTGACTGGGAGACTGACTCTGTGACCATGAGATTGACTCTGTGACTGGGAGATTGACTCTGTAACTGGCAGATTGACTCGGTGATGGGGAGACTGACTCTGTGACTGGGAGATTGACTCTGTGACTGGGAGATTGACTCTGTGACTGGGAGATTGACTCTGTGACTGAGAGACTGACTCTATGACTGGGAGATTGACTCTGTGACTTGGAGAGTGACTCTGTGACTTGGAGAGTGACTCTGTGACTGGGAGATTGACACTGTGACTGGGAGGTTAACTCTGTAACTGGCAAATTGACTCGGTGATGGGGAGACTGACTCTGTGACTGGGAGATTGACTCTGTGACTGGCAGATTGACTCTGTGACTGTGAGATTGACTCTGTGACTGGGAGATTGACCCTGTGACTGGGAGGGTGACTGTGACTGGGAGATGACTCTGTGACTTGGAGAGTGACTCTGTGACTGGGAGATTGACTCTGTGACTGGCAGATTGACTCTGTGACTGGGAGATTGACTCTGTGACTGGGCGATTGACTCTGTGACTGGGAGATTGACTCTGTGACTGGGAGATTGACTCTGTGACTGGGAGATTGACTCTGTGACTGGGAGATTGACTCTGTGACTGGGAGATTGACTCTCTGACTGGGAGATTGACTCCGTGAATGGGAGATTGACTCTCTGACTGGGGGATTGACTCTGTGACTGGGAGATTGACCCTGTGACTGGGAGGGTGACTGTGACTGGGAGGTTGACTCTGTGACTGGGAGATTGACTCTGTGACTGGGAGATTGATTCTGTGACTGGGAGATTGACTCTGTGACTTGGAGATTGACCTTGTGACTGGGAGATTGACTCTGTGACTGGGAGATTGACTCTGTGACTGGGAGATTGACCCTGTGACTGGGAGATTGACTCTGTGATTGGGAGACTGACTCTGTGACTGGGAGACTGACTCTGTGACCATGAGATTGACTCTGTGACTGGGAGATTGACTCTGTGACTGGGAGACTGACTCTGTGACTGGGAGACTGACTCTGTGACTGGGGGACTGACTCTGTGATTGGGAGATTGACTCTGTGACTGGGAGATTGACTCTGTAACTGGGAGACTGACTCTGTGACTGGGAGATTGACTCTGTGACTTGGAGAGTGACTCTGTGACTTGGAGAGTGACTCTGTGACTGGGAGATTGACACTGTGACTGGGAGGTTGACTCTGTAACTGGCAAATTGTCTCGGTGATGGGGAGACTGACTCTGTGACTGGGAGATTGACTCTGTGACTGGGAGATTGACTCTGTGACTGGGAGATTGACCCTGTGACTGGGAGGGTGACTGTGACTGGGAGATTGACTCTGTGACTTGGAGAGTGACTCTGTGACTGGGAGATTGACTCTGTGACTGGGAGATTGACTCTGTGACTGGCAGAGTGACTCTGTGACTGGGCGATTGACTCTGTGACTGGGAGATTGACTCTGTGACTGGGAGATTGACTCTGTGACTGGGAGATTGACTCTGTGACTGGGAGATTGACTCTGTTACTGGGAGATTGACTCTGTTACTGGGAGATTGACTCCGTGAGTGGGAGATTGACTCTGTGACTGGGAGATTGACTCTGTGACTGGGAGATTGACTCTGTGACTGGGAGATTGAGTCTGTGACTGGGAGATTGAGTCTGTGACTGGGAGATTGACCCTGTGACTGGGAGGGTGTCTGTGACTGGCAGATTGAATCGGTGATGGGGAGACTGACTCTGTGACTGGGAGAGTGACTCTGTGACTGGGAGATTGACTCTGTGACTGGGAGATTGACTCTATGACTGGGAGATTGACCCTGTGACTGGGAGGGTGACTGTGACTGGGAGATTGACTCTGTGACTTGGAGATCGACTCTGTGACTGGGAGATCGACTCTGTGACTGGCAGATTGACTCTGTGACTGGGAGATTGACTCTGTGACTGGGAGATTGACTCTGTGACTGGGAGATTGACTCTGTGACTGGGAGATTGACTCTGTGACCGGGAGATTGACTCTGTGACCGGGAGATTGACTCTCTGACCGGGAGATTGACTCTGTGACTGGGAGATTGACTCTGTGACTGGGAGATTGACTCTGTGACTGGGAGATTGACACTGTGACTGGGAGATTGACTCTGTAACTGGCAGATTGACTCGGTGATGGGGAGACTGACTCTGTGACTGGGAGATTGACTCTGTGACTGGGAGATTGACTCTGTGACTGGGAGATTGAGTCTGTGACTGGGAGATTGAGTCTGTGACTGGGAGATTGAGTCTGTGACTGGGAGATTGACCCTGTGACTGGGAGATTGACCCTGTGACTGGGAGATTGACCCTGTGACTGGGAGATTGACTCTGTGACTTGGAGATTGACCTTGTGACTGGGAGATTAACTCTGTGACTGGGAGATTGACTCTGTGACTGGGAGATTGACTCTGTGATTGGGAGACTGACTCTGTGACTGGGAGACTGACTCTGTGACCATGAGATTGACTCTGTGACTGGGAGATTGACTCTGTAACTGGCAGATTGACTCGGTGATGGGGAGACTGACTCTGTGACTGGGAGACTGACTCTGTGACCATGAGATTGACTCTGTGACTGGGAGATTGACTCTGTAACTGGCAGATTGACTCGGTGATGGGGAGACTGACTCTGTGACTGGGAGATTGACTCTGTGACTGGGAGATTGACTCTGTGACTGGGAGATTGACTCTGTGACTGGGAGATTGACTCTGTGACTGGGAGATTGACTCTGTGACTGGAAGATTGACTCTGTGACTGAGAGACTGACTCTATGACTGGGAGATTGACTCTGTGACTTGGAGAGTGACTCTGTGACTTGGAGAGTGACTCTGTGACTGGGAGATTGACACTGTGACTGGGAGGTTAACTCTGTAACTGGCAAATTGACTCGGTGATGGGGAGACTGACTCTGTGACTGGGAGATTGACTCTGTGACTGGCAGATTGACTCTGTGACTGTGAGATTGACTCTGTGACTGGGAGATTGACCCTGTGACTGGGAGGGTGACTGTGACTGGGAGATGACTCTGTGACTTGGAGAGTGACTCTGTGACTGGGAGATTGACTCTGTGACTGGGAGATTGACTCTGTGACTGGCAGATTGACTCTGTGACTGGGAGATTGACTCTGTGACTGGGCGATTGACTCTGTGACTGGGAGATTGACTCTGTGACTGGGAGATTGACTCTGTGACTGGGAGATTGACTCTGTGACTGTGAGATTGACTCTGTGACTGGGAGATTGACTCTGTGACTGGGAGATTGACTCTCTGACTGGGAGATTGACTCCGTGAATGGGAGATTGACTCTCTGACTGGGGGATTGACTCTGTGACTGGGAGATTGACTCTCTGACTGGGAGATTGACTCTCTGACTGGGAGATTGACTCTGTGACTGGGAGATTGACACTGTGACTGGGAGATTGACTCTGTAACTGGCAGATTGACTTGGTGATGGGGAGACTGACACTGTGACTGGGAGATTGACTCTGTGACTGGGAGATTGACTCTGTGACTGGGAGATTGACGCTGTGACTGGCAGATTGACTCTGTGACTTGGAGGTTGACTCTGTAACTGGCAGATTGAATCGGTGATGGGGAAACTGACTCTGTGACTGGGAGATTGACTCTGTGACTGGGAGATTGACTCTGTGACTGGGAGATTGACTCTATGACTGGGAGATTGACCCTGTGACTGGGAGGGTGACTGTGACTGGGAGATTGACTCTGTGACTTGGAGATCGACTCTGTGACTGGCAGATTGACACTGTGACTGGGAGGTTGACTCTGTAACTGGCAAATTGACTCGGTGATGGGGAGACTGACTCTGTGACTGGGAGATTGACTCTGTGACTGGCAGATTGACTCTGTGACTGTGAGATTGACTCTGTGACTTGGAGAGTGACTCTGTGACTGGGAGATTGACTCTGTGACTGGGAGATTGACTCTGTGACTGGCAGATTGACTCTGTGACTGGGAGATTGACTCTGTGACTGGGGGATTGACTCTGTGACTGGGAGATTGACTCTGTGACTGGGAGATTGACTCTGTGACTGGAAGATTGACTCTGTGACTGGGAGATTGACTCTGTGACTGGGAGATTGACCCTGTGACTGGGAGGGTGTCTGTGACTGGCAGATTGAATCGGTGATGGGGAGACTGACTCTGTGACTGGGAGAGTGACTCTGTGACTGGGAGATTGACTCTGTGACTGGGAGATTGACTCTATGACTGGGAGATTGACCCTGTGACTGGGAGGGTGACTGTGACTGGGAGATTGACTCTGTGACTTGGAGATCGACTCTGTGACTGGGAGATTGACTCTGTAACTGGCAGATTGACTCGGTGATGGGGAGACTGACTCTGTGACTGGGAGATTGACTCTGTGACTGGGAGATTGACTCTGTGACTGGGAGATTGACTCTGTGACTGGGAGATTGAGTCTGTGACTGGGAGATTGAGTCTGTGACTTGGAGAGTGACTCTGTGACTTGGAGAGTGACTCTGTGACTGGGAGATTGACACTGTGACTGGGAGGTTGACTCTGTAACTGGCAAATTGTCTCGGTGATGGGGAGACTGACTCTGTGACTGGGAGATTGACTCTGTGACTGGGAGATTGACTCTGTGACTGGGAGATTGACCCTGTGACTGGGAGGGTGACTGTGACTGGGAGATTGACTCTGTGACTTGGAGAGTGACTCTGTGACTGGGAGATTGACTCTGTGACTGGGAGATTGACTCTGTGACTGGCAGAGTGACTCTGTGACTGGGCGATTGACTCTGTGACTGGGAGATTGACTCTGTGACTGGGAGATTGACTCTGTGACTGGGAGATTGACTCTGTGACTGGGAGATTGACTCTGTTACTGGGAGATTGACTCTGTTACTGGGAGATTGACTCCGTGAGTGGGAGATTGACTCTGTGACTGGGAGATTGACTCTGTGACTGGGAGATTGACTCTGTGACTGGGAGATTGAGTCTGTGACTGGGAGATTGAGTCTGTGACTGGGAGATTGACCCTGTGACTGGGAGGGTGTCTGTGACTGGCAGATTGAATCGGTGATGGGGAGACTGACTCTGTGACTGGGAGAGTGACTCTGTGACTGGGAGATTGACTCTGTGACTGGGAGATTGACTCTATGACTGGGAGATTGACCCTGTGACTGGGAGGGTGACTGTGACTGGGAGATTGACTCTGTGACTTGGAGATCGACTCTGTGACTGGGAGATCGACTCTGTGACTGGCAGATTGACTCTGTGACTGGGAGATTGACTCTGTGACTGGGAGATTGACTCTGTGACTGGGAGATTGACTCTGTGACTGGGAGATTGACTCTGTGACCGGGAGATTGACTCTGTGACCGGGAGATTGACTCTGTGACCGGGAGATTGACTCTCTGACCGGGAGATTGACTCTGTGACTGGGAGATTGACTCTGTGACTGGGAGATTGACTCTGTGACTGGGAGATTGACACTGTGACTGGGAGATTGACTCTGTAACTGGCAGATTGACTCGGTGATGGGGAGACTGACTCTGTGACTGGGAGATTGACTCTGTGACTGGGAGATTGACTCTGTGACTGGGAGATTGAGTCTGTGACTGGGAGATTGAGTCTGTGACTGGGAGATTGAGTCTGTGACTGGGAGATTGACCCTGTGACTGGGAGATTGACCCTGTGACTGGGAGATTGACCCTGTGACTGGGAGATTGACTCTGTGACTTGGAGATTGACCTTGTGACTGGGAGATTAACTCTGTGACTGGGAGATTGACTCTGTGACTGGGAGATTGACTCTGTGATTGGGAGACTGACTCTGTGACTGGGAGACTGACTCTGTGACCATGAGATTGACTCTGTGACTGGGAGATTGACTCTGTAACTGGCAGATTGACTCGGTGATGGGGAGACTGACTCTGTGACTGGGAGACTGACTCTGTGACCATGAGATTGACTCTGTGACTGGGAGATTGACTCTGTAACTGGCAGATTGACTCGGTGATGGGGAGACTGACTCTGTGACTGGGAGATTGACTCTGTGACTGGGAGATTGACTCTGTGACTGGGAGATTGACTCTGTGACTGGGAGATTGACTCTGTGACTGGGAGATTGACTCTGTGACTGGAAGATTGACTCTGTGACTGAGAGACTGACTCTATGACTGGGAGATTGACTCTGTGACTTGGAGAGTGACTCTGTGACTTGGAGAGTGACTCTGTGACTGGGAGATTGACACTGTGACTGGGAGGTTAACTCTGTAACTGGCAAATTGACTCGGTGATGGGGAGACTGACTCTGTGACTGGGAGATTGACTCTGTGACTGGCAGATTGACTCTGTGACTGTGAGATTGACTCTGTGACTGGGAGATTGACCCTGTGACTGGGAGGGTGACTGTGACTGGGAGATGACTCTGTGACTTGGAGAGTGACTCTGTGACTGGGAGATTGACTCTGTGACTGGGAGATTGACTCTGTGACTGGCAGATTGACTCTGTGACTGGGAGATTGACTCTGTGACTGGGCGATTGACTCTGTGACTGGGAGATTGACTCTGTGACTGGGAGATTGACTCTGTGACTGGGAGATTGACTCTGTGACTGGGAGATTGACTCTGTGACTGGGAGATTGACTCTGTGACTGGGAGATTGACTCTCTGACTGGGAGATTGACTCTCTGACTGGGAGATTGACTCCGTGAATGGGAGATTGACTCTCTGACTGGGGGATTGACTCTGTGACTGGGAGATTGACTCTCTGACTGGGAGATTGACTCTCTGACTGGGAGATTGACTCTGTGACTGGGAGATTGACACTGTGACTGGGAGATTGACTCTGTAACTGGCAGATTGACTTGGTGATGGGGAGACTGACACTGTGACTGGGAGATTGACTCTGTGACTGGGAGATTGACTCTGTGACTGGGAGATTGACGCTGTGACTGGCAGATTGACTCTGTGACTTGGAGGTTGACTCTGTAACTGGCAGATTGAATCGGTGATGGGGAAACTGACTCTGTGACTGGGAGATTGACTCTGTGACTGGGAGATTGACTCTGTGACTGGGAGATTGACTCTATGACTGGGAGATTGACCCTGTGACTGGGAGGGTGACTGTGACTGGGAGATTGACTCTGTGACTTGGAGATCGACTCTGTGACTGGCAGATTGACACTGTGACTGGGAGGTTGACTCTGTAACTGGCAAATTGACTCGGTGATGGGGAGACTGACTCTGTGACTGGGAGATTGACTCTGTGACTGGCAGATTGACTCTGTGACTGTGAGATTGACTCTGTGACTTGGAGAGTGACTCTGTGACTGGGAGATTGACTCTGTGACTGGGAGATTGACTCTGTGACTGGCAGATTGACTCTGTGACTGGGAGATTGACTCTGTGACTGGGGGATTGACTCTGTGACTGGGAGATTGACTCTGTGACTGGGAGATTGACTCTGTGACTGGAAGATTGACTCTGTGACTGGGAGATTGACTCTGTGACTGGGAGATTGACCCTGTGACTGGGAGGGTGTCTGTGACTGGCAGATTGAATCGGTGATGGGGAGACTGACTCTGTGACTGGGAGAGTGACTCTGTGACTGGGAGATTGACTCTGTGACTGGGAGATTGACTCTATGACTGGGAGATTGACCCTGTGACTGGGAGGGTGACTGTGACTGGGAGATTGACTCTGTGACTTGGAGATCGACTCTGTGACTGGGAGATTGACTCTGTAACTGGCAGATTGACTCGGTGATGGGGAGACTGACTCTGTGACTGGGAGATTGACTCTGTGACTGGGAGATTGACTCTGTGACTGGGAGATTGACTCTGTGACTGGGAGATTGAGTCTGTGACTGGGAGATTGAATCTGTGACTGGGAGATTGACCCTGTGACTGGGAGATTGACCCTGTGACTGGGAGATTGACTCTGTGACTTGGAGATTGACCTTGTGACTGGGAGATTGACTCTGTGACTGGGAGATTGACTCTGTGACTGGGAGATTGACTCTGTGATTGGGAGACTGACTCTGTGACTGGGAGACTGACTCTGTGACCATGAGATTGACTCTGTGACTGGGAGATTGACTCTGTAACTGGCAGATTGACTCGGTGATGGGGAGACTGACTCTGTGACTGGGAGACTGACTCTGTGACCATGAGATTGACTCTGTGACTGGGAGATTGACTCTGTAACTGGCAGATTGACTCGGTGATGGGGAGACTGACTCTGTGACTGGGAGATTGACTCTGTGACTGGGAGATTGACTCTGTGACTGGGAGATTGACTCTGTGACTGGGAGATTGACTCTGTGACTGGGAGATTGACTCTGTGACTGGGAGACTGACTCTATGACTGGGAGATTGACTCTGTGACTTGGAGAGTGACTCTGTGACTTGGAGAGTGACTCTGTGACTGGGAGATTGACACTGTGACTGGGAGGTTAACTCTGTAACTGGCAAATTGACTCGGTGATGGGGAGACTGACTCTGTGACTGGGAGATTGACTCTGTGACTGGCAGATTGACTCTGTGACTGTGAGATTGACTCTGTGACTGGGAGATTGACCCTGTGACTGGGAGGGTGACTGTGACTGGGAGATTGACTCTGTGACTTGGAGAGTGACTCTGTGACTGGGAGATTGACTCTGTGACTGGGAGATTGACTCTGTGACTGGCAGATTGACTCTGTGACTGGGAGATTGACTCTGTGACTGGGCGATTGACTCTGTGACTGGGAGATTGACTCTGTGACTGGGAGATTGACTCTGTGACTGGGAGATTGACTCTGTGACTGGGAGATTGACTCTCTGACTGGGAGATTGACTCCGTGAATGGGAGATTGACTCTCTGACTGGGGGATTGACTCTGTGACTGGGAGATTGACTCTCTGACTGGGAGATTGACTCTGTGACTGGGAGATTGACACTGTGACTGGGAGATTGACTCTGTAACTGGCAGATTGACTTGGTGATGGGGAGACTGACACTGTGACTGGGAGATTGACTCTGTGACTGGCAGATTGACTCTGTGACTGTGAGATTGACTCTGTGACTTGGAGAGTGACTCTGTGACTGGGAGATTGACTCTGTGACTGGGAGATTGACTCTGTGACTGGCAGATTGACTCTGTGACTGGGAGATTGACTCTGTGACTGGGGGATTGACTCTGTGACTGGGAGATTGACTCTGTGACTGGGAGATTGACTCTGTGACTGGAAGATTGACTCTGTGACTGGAAGATTGACTCTGTGACTGGGAGATTGACTCTGTGACTGGGAGATTGACCCTGTGACTGGGAGGGTGTCTGTGACTGGCAGATTGAATCGGTGATGGGGAGACTGACTCTGTGACTGGGAGAGTGACTCTGTGACTGGGAGATTGACTCTGTGACTGGGAGATTGACTCTATGACTGGGAGATTGACCCTGTGACTGGGAGGGTGACTGTGACTGGGAGATTGACTCTGTGACTTGGAGATCGACTCTGTGACTGGGAGATTGACTCTGTAACTGGCAGATTGACTCGGTGATGGGGAGACTGACTCTGTGACTGGGAGATTGACTCTGTGACTGGGAGATTGACTCTGTGACTGGGAGATTGACTCTGTGACTGGGAGATTGAGTCTGTGACTGGGAGATTGAGTCTGTGACTGGGAGATTGAATCTGTGACTGGGAGATTGACCCTGTGACTGGGAGATTGACCCTGTGACTGGGAGATTGACTCTGTGACTTGGAGATTGACCTTGTGACTGGGAGATTGACTCTGTGACTGGGAGATTGACTCTGTGACTGGGAGATTGACTCTGTGATTGGGAGACTGACTCTGTGACTGGGAGACTGACTCTGTGACCATGAGATTGACTCTGTGACTGGGAGATTGACTCTGTAACTGGCAGATTGACTCGGTGATGGGGAGACTGACTCTGTGACTGGGAGACTGACTCTGTGACCATGAGATTGACTCTGTGACTGGGAGATTGACTCTGTAACTGGCAGATTGACTCGGTGATGGGGAGACTGACTCTGTGACTGGGAGATTGACTCTGTGACTGGGAGATTGACTCTGTGACTGGGAGATTGACTCTGTGACTGGGAGATTGACTCTGTGACTGGGAGATTGACTCTGTGACTGGGAGATTGACTCTGTGACTGGGAGACTGACTCTATGACTGGGAGAGTGACTCTGTGACTTGGAGAGTGACTCTGTGACTTGGAGAGTGACTCTGTGACTGGGAGATTGACACTGTGACTGGGAGGTTAACTCTGTAACTGGCAAATTGACTCGGTGATGGGGAGACTGACTCTGTGACTGGGAGATTGACTCTGTGACTGGCAGATTGACTCTGTGACTGTGAGATTGACTCTGTGACTGGGAGATTGACCCTGTGACTGGGAGGGTGACTGTGACTGGGAGATTGACTCTGTGACTTGGAGAGTGACTCTGTGACTGGGTGATTGACTCTGTGACTGGGAGATTGACTCTGTGACTGGCAGATTGACTCTGTGACTGGGAGATTGACTCTGTGACTGGGCGATTGACTCTGTGACTGGGAGATTGACTCTGTGACTGGGAGATTGACTCTGTGACTGGGAGATTGACTCTGTGACTGGGAGATTGACTCTCTGACTGGGAGATTGACTCCGTGAATGGGAGATTGACTCTCTGACTGGGGGATTGACTCTGTGACTGGGAGATTGACTCTCTGACTGGGAGATTGACTCTGTGACTGGGAGATTGACACTGTGACTGGGAGATTGACTCTGTAACTGGCAGATTGACTTGGTGATGGGGAGACTGACACTGTGACTGGGAGATTGACTCTGTGACTGGGAGATTGACTCTGTGACTGGGAGATTCACGCTGTGACTGGCAGATTGACTCTGTGACTTGGAGGTTGACTCTGTAACTGGCAGATTGAATCGGTGATAGGGAGACTGACTCTGTGACTGGGAGATTGACTCTGTGACTTGGAGATTGACTCTGTGACTGGGAGATTGACTCTATGACTGGGAGATTGACCCTGTGACTGGGAGGGTGACTGTGACTGGGAGATTGACTCTGTGACTTGGAGATCGACTCTGTGACTGGGAGATTGACTCTGTGACTGGCAGATTGACTCTGTGACTGGCAGATTGACTCTGTGACTGGGAGATTGACTCTGTGACTGGGAGATTAAGTCTGTGACTGGGAGATTGAGTCTGTGACTGGGAGATTGACCCTGTGACTGGGAGATTGACCCTGTGACTGGGAGATTGAATCTGTGACTTGGAGATTGACCTTGTGACTGGGAGATTGACTCTGTGACTGGGAGATTGACTCTGTGACTGGGAGATTGACTCTGTGATTGGGAGACTGACTCTGTGACTGGGAGACTGACTCTGTGACCATGAGATTGACTCTGTGACTGGGAGATTGACTCTGTAACTGGCAGATTGACTCGGTGATGGGGAGACTGACTCTGTGACTGGGAGATTGACTCTGTGACTGGGAGATTGACTCTGTGACTGGGAGATTGACTCTGTGACTGGGAGATTGACTCTGTGACTGGGAGATTGACTCTGTGACTGGGAGACTGACTCTGTGACTGGGAGATTGACTCTGTGACTTGGAGAGTGACTCTGTGACTGGAAGATTGACACTGTGACTGGGAGGTTGACTCTGTAACTGGCAAATTGACTCGGTGATGGGGAGACTGACTCTGTGACTGGGAGATTGACTCTGTGACTGGCAGATTGACTCTGTGACTGTGAGATTGACTCTGTGACTGGGAGATTGACCCTGTGACTGGGAGGGTGACTGTGACTGGGAGATTGACTCTGTGACTTGGAGAGTGACTCTGTGACTGGGAGATTGACTCTGTGACTGGGAGATTGACTCTGTGACTGGCAGATTGACTCTGTGACTGGCAGATTGACTCTGTGACTGGGCGATTGACTCTGTGACTGGGAGATTGACTCTGTGACTGGGAGATTGACTCTGTGACTGGGAGATTGACTCTGTGACTGGGAGATTGACTCTGTGACTGGGAGAATGACTCTCTGACTGGGAGATTGACTCCGTGAATGGGAGATTGACTCTCTGACTGGGGGATTGACTCTGTGACTGGGAGATTGACTCTCTGACTGGGAGATTGACTCTCTGACTGGGAGATTGACTCCGTGAATGGGAGATTGACTCTCTGACTGGGGGATTGACTCTGTGACTGGGAGATTGACTCTCTGACTGGGAGATTGACTCTGTGACTGGGAGATTGACTCTGTAACTGGCAGATTGACTTGGTGATGGGGAGACTGACACTGTGACTGGGAGATTGACTCTGTGACTGGGAGATTGACTCTGTGACTGGGAGATTCACGCTGTGACTGGCAGATTGACTCTGTGACTTGGAGGTTGACTCTGTAACTGGCAGATTGAATCGGTGATAGGGAGACTGACTCTGTGACTGGGAGATTGACTCTGTGACTGGGAGATTGACTCTATGACTGGGAGATTGACCCTGTGACTGGGAGGGTGACTGTGACTGGGAGATTGACTCTGTGACTTGGAGATTGACTCTGTGACTGGCAGATTGACTCTGTGACTGGCAGATTGACTCTGTGACTGGGAGATTGACTCTGTGACTGGGAGATTGACTCTGTGACTGGGAGATTAAGTCTGTGACTGGGAGATTGAGTCTGTGACTGGGAGATTGACCCTGTGACTGGGAGATTGACCTTGTGACTGGGAGATTGACTCTGTGACTGGGAGATTGACTCTGTGACTGGGAGATTGACTCTGTGATTGGGAGACTGACTCTGTGACTGGGAGACTGACTCTGTGACCATGAGATTGACTCTGTGACTCGGAGATTGACTCTGTAACTGGCAGATTGACTCGGTGATGGGGAGACTGACTCTGTGACTGGAAGATTGACTCTGTGACTGGGAGATTGACTCTGTGACTGGGAGATTGACTCTGTGACTGGGAGATTGACTCTGTGACTGGGAGATTGACTCTGTGACTGGGAGACTGACTCTGTGACTGGGAGATTGACTCTGTGACTTGGAGAGTGACTCTGTGACTGGAAGATTGACACTGTGACTGGGAGGTTGACTCTGTAACTGGAAAATTGACTCGGTGATGGGGAGACTGACTCTGTGACTGGGAGATTGACTCTGTGACTGGCAGATTGACTCTGTGACTGTGAGATTGAGTCTGTGACTGGGAGATTGACCCTGTGACTGGGAGGGTGACTCTGTGACTGGGAGATTGACGCTGTGACTGGGAGATTGACGCTGTGACTGGCAGATTGACTCTGTGACTTGGAGGTTGACTCTGTAACTGGCAGATTGAATCGGTGATGGGGAGACAGACTCTGTGACTGGGAGATTGACTCTGTGACTGGGAGATTGACTCTGTGACTGGGAGATTGACTCTATGACTGGGAGATTGACCCTGTGACTGGGAGGGTGACTGTGACTGGGAGATTGACTCTGTGACTTGGAGATCGACTCTGTGACTGGGAGATTGACTCTGTGACTGGCAGATTGACTCTGTGACTGGCAGATTGACTCTGTGACTGGGAGATTGACTCTGTGACTGGGCGATTGACTCTGTGACTGGGAGATTGACTCTGTGACTGGGAGATTGACTCTGTGACTGGGAGATTGACTCTGTGACTGGGAGATTGACTCTGTGACTGGGAGATTGACTCTGTGACTGGGAGATTGACTCTGTGACTGGGAGATTGACTCTCTGACTGGGAGATTGACTCCGTGAATGGGAGATTGACTCTCTGACTGGGGGATTGACTCTGTGACTGGGAGATTGACTCTCTGACTGGGAGATTGACTCTGTGACTGGGAGATTGACTCTGTAACTGGCAGATTAACTTGGTGATGGGGAGACTGACACTGTGACTGGGAGATTGACTCTGTGACTGGGAGATTGACTCTGTGACTGGGAGATTCACGCTGTGACTGGCAGATTGACTCTGTGACTTGGAGGTTGACTCTGTAACTGGCAGATTGAATCGGTGATAGGGAGACTGACTCTGTGACTGGGAGATTGACTCTGTGACTGGGAGATTGACTCTATGACTGGGAGATTGACCCTGTGACTGGGAGGGTGACTGTGACTGGGAGATTGACTCTGTGACTTGGAGATCGACTCTGTGACTGGGAGATTGACTCTGTGACTGGCAGATTGACTCTGTGACTGGCAGATTGACTCTGTGACTGGGAGATTGACTCTGTGACTGGGAGATTAAGTCTGTGACTGGGAGATTGAGTCTGTGACTGGGAGATTGACCCTGTGACTGGGAGATTGACCCTGTGACTGGGAGATTGAATCTGTGACTTGGAGATTGACCTTGTGACTGGGAGATTGACTCTGTGACTGGGAGATTGACTCTGTGACTGGGAGATTGACTCTGTGATTGGGAGACTGACTCTGTGACTGGGAGACTGACTCTGTGACCATGAGATTGACTCTGTGACTGGGAGATTGACTCTGTAACTGGCAGATTGACTCGGTGATGGGGAGACTGACTCTGTGACTGGGAGATTGACTCTGTGACTGGGAGATTGACTCTGTGACTGGGAGATTGACTCTGTGACTGGGAGATTGACTCTGTGACTGGGAGATTGACTCTGTGACTGGGAGACTGACTCTGTGACTGGGAGATTGACTCTGTGACTTGGAGAGTGACTCTGTGACTGGAAGATTGACACTGTGACTGGGAGGTTGACTCTGTAACTGGAAAATTGACTCGGTGATGGGGAGACTGACTCTGTGACTGGGAGATTGACTCTGTGACTGGCAGATTGACTCTGTGACTGTGAGATTGACTCTGTGACTGGGAGATTGACCCTGTGACTGGGAGGGTGACAGTGACTGGGAGATTGACTCTGTGACTTGGAGAGTGACTCTGTGACTGGGAGATTGACTCTGTGACTGGGAGATTGACTCTGTGACTGGCAGATTGACTCTGTGACTGGCAGATTGACTCTGTGACTGGCAGATTGACTCTGTGACTGGGCGATTGACTCTGTGACTGGGAGATTGACTCTGTGACTGGGAGATTGACACTGTGACTGGGAGATTGACTCTGTGACTGGGAGATTGACTCTGTGACTGGGAGATTGACTCTCTGACTGGGAGATTGACTCTGTGACTGGGAGATTAAGTCTGTGACTGGGAGATTGAGTCTGTGACTGGGAGATTGACCCTGTGACTGGGAGATTGACCCTGTGACTGGGAGATTGAATCTGTGACTTGGAGATTGACCTTGTGACTGGGAGATTGACTCTGTGACTGGGAGATTGACTCTGTGACTGGGAGATTGACTCTGTGATTGGGAGACTGACTCTGTGACTGGGAGACTGACTCTGTGACCATGAGATTGACTCTGTGACTGGGAGATTGACTCTGTAACTGGCAGATTGACTCGGTGATGGGGAGACTGACTCTGTGACTGGGAGATTGACTCTGTGACTGGGAGATTGACTCTGTGACTGGGAGATTGACTCTGTGACTGGGAGATTGACTCTGTGACTGGGAGATTGACTCTGTGACTGGGAGACTGACTCTGTGACTGGGAGATTGACTCTGTGACTTGGAGAGTGACTCTGTGACTGGAAGATTGACACTGTGACTGGGAGGTTGACTCTGTAACTGGCAAATTGACTCGGTGATGGGGAGACTGACTCTGTGACTGGGAGATTGACTCTGTGACTGGCAGATTGACTCTGTGACTGTGAGATTGACTCTGACTGGGAGATTGACCCTGTGACTGGGAGGGTGACTGTGACTGGGAGATTGACTCTGTGACTTGGAGAGTGACTCTGTGACTGGGAGATTGACTCTGTGACTGGGAGATTGACTCTGTGACTGGCAGATTGACTCTGTGACTGGCAGATTGACTCTGTGACTGGCAGATTGACTCTGTGACTGGGCGATTGACTCTATGACTGGGAGATTGACTCTGTGACTGGGAGATTGACTCTGTGACTGGGAGATTGACTCTGTGAGTGGGAGATTGACTCTGTGACTGGGAGATTGACTCTCTGACTGGGAGATTGACTCCGTGAATGGGAGATTGACACTCTGACTGGGGGATTGACTCTGTGACTGGGAGATTGACTCTCTGACTGGGAGATTGACACTGTGACTGGGAGATTGACTCTGTAACTGGCAGATTGACTTGGTGATGGGGAGACTGACTCTGTGACTGGGAGATTGACTCTGGGACTGGGAGATTGACTCTGTGACTGGGAGATTGACGCTGTGACTGGCAGATTGACTCTGTGACTTGGAGATTGACTCTGTAACTGGCAGATTGAATCGGTGATGGGGAGACTGACTCTGTGACTGGGAGATTGACTCTGTGACTGGGAGATTGACTCTGTGACTGGGAGATTGACTCTATGACTGGGAGATTGACTCTATGACTGGGAGATTGACTCTGTGACTGGGAGACTGACTCTGTGACTGGGAGATTGACTCTGTGACTTGGAGAGTGACTCTGTGACTGGAAGATTGACACTGTGACTGGGAGGTTGACTCTGTAACTGGAAAATTGACTCGGTGATGGGGAGACTGACTCTGTGACTGGGAGATTGACTCTGTGACTGGCAGATTGACTCTGTGACTGTGAGATTGACTCTGTGACTGGGAGATTGACCCTGTGACTGGGAGGGTGACTCTGTGACTGGGAGATTGACGCTGTGACTGGGAGATTGACGCTGTGACTGGCAGATTGACTCTGTGACTTGGAGGTTGACTCTGTAACTGGCAGATTGAATCGGTGATGGGGAGACAGACTCTGTGACTGGGAGATTGACTCTGTGACTGGGAGATTGACTCTATGACTGGGAGATTGACCCTGTGACTGGGAGGGTGACTGTGACTGGGAGATTGACTCTGTGACTTGGAGATCGACTCTGTGACTGGGAGATTGACTCTGTGACTGGCAGATTGACTCTGTGACTGGCAGATTGACTCTGTGACTGGGAGATTGACTCTGTGACTGGGCGATTGACTCTGTGACTGGGAGATTGACTCTGTGACTGGGAGATTGACTCTGTGACTGGGAGATTGACTCTGTGACTGGGAGATTGACTCTGTGACTGGGAGATTGACTCTGTGACTGGGAGATTGACTCTGTGACTGGGAGATTGACTCTCTGACTGGGAGATTGACTCCGTGAATGGGAGATTGACTCTCTGACTGGGGGATTGACTCTGTGACTGGGAGATTGACTCTCTGACTGGGAGATTGACTCTGTGACTGGGAGATTGACTCTGTAACTGGCAGATTGACTTGGTGATGGGGAGACTGACACTGTGACTGGGAGATTGACTCTGTGACTGGGAGATTGACTCTGTGACTGGGAGATTCACGCTGTGACTGGCAGATTGACTCTGTGACTTGGAGGTTGACTCTGTAACTGGCAGATTGAATCGGTGATAGGGAGACTGACTCTGTGACTGGGAGATTGACTCTGTGACTGGGAGATTGACTCTATGACTGGGAGATTGACCCTGTGACTGGGAGGGTGACTGTGACTGGGAGATTGACTCTGTGACTTGGAGATCGACTCTGTGACTGGGAGATTGACTCTGTGACTGGCAGATTGACTCTGTGACTGGCAGATTGACTCTGTGACTGGGAGATTGACTCTGTGACTGGGAGATTAAGTCTGTGACTGGGAGATTGAGTCTGTGACTGGGAGATTGACCCTGTGACTGGGAGATTGACCCTGTGACTGGGAGATTGAATCTGTGACTTGGAGATTGACCTTGTGACTGGGAGATTGACCTTGTGACTGGGAGATTGACTCTGTGACTGGGAGATTGACTCTGTGACTGGGAGATTGACTCTGTGATTGGGAGACTGACTCTGTGACTGGGAGACTGACTCTGTGACCATGAGATTGACTCTGTGACTGGGAGATTGACTCTGTAACTGGCAGATTGACTCGGTGATGGGGAGACTGACTCTGTGACTGGGAGATTGACTCTGTGACTGGGAGATTGACTCTGTGACTGGGAGATTGACTCTGTGACTGGGAGATTGACTCTGTGACTGGGAGACTGACTCTGTGACTGGGAGATTGACTCTGTGACTTGGAGAGTGACTCTGTGACTGGAAGATTGACACTGTGACTGGGAGGTTGACTCTGTAACTGGAAAATTGACTCGGTGATGGGGAGACTGACTCTGTGACTGGGAGATTGACTCTGTGACTGGCAGATTGACTCTGTGACTGTGAGATTGACTCTGTGACTGGGAGATTGACCCTGTGACTGGGAGGGTGACAGTGACTGGGAGATTGACTCTGTGACTTGGAGAGTGACTCTGTGACTGGGAGATTGACTCTGTGACTGGGAGATTGACTCTGTGACTGGCAGATTGACTCTGTGACTGGCAGATTGACTCTGTGACTGGCAGATTGACTCTGTGACTGGGCGATTGACTCTGTGACTGGGAGATTGACTCTGTGACTGGGAGATTGACACTGTGACTGGGAGATTGACTCTGTGACTGGGAGATTGACTCTGTGACTGGGAGATTGACTCTCTGACTGGGAGATTGACTCTGTGACTGGGAGATTAAGTCTGTGACTGGGAGATTGAGTCTGTGACTGGGAGATTGACCCTGTGACTGGGAGATTGACCCTGTGACTGGGAGATTGAATCTGTGACTTGGAGATTGACCTTGTGACTGGGAGATTGACTCTGTGACTGGGAGATTGACTCTGTGACTGGGAGATTGACTCTGTGATTGGGAGACTGACTCTGTGACTGGGAGACTGACTCTGTGACCATGAGATTGACTCTGTGACTGGGAGATTGACTCTGTAACTGGCAGATTGACTCGGTGATGGGGAGACTGACTCTGTGACTGGGAGATTGACTCTGTGACTGGGAGATTGACTCTGTGACTGGGAGATTGACTCTGTGACTGGGAGATTGACTCTGTGACTGGGAGATTGACTCTGTGACTGGGAGATTGACTCTGTGACTGGGAGACTGACTCTGTGACTGGGAGATTGACTCTGTGACTTGGAGAGTGACTCTGTGACTGGAAGATTGACACTGTGACTGGGAGGTTGACTCTGTAACTGGCAAATTGACTCGGTGATGGGGAGACTGACTCTGTGACTGGGAGATTGACTCTGTGACTGGCAGATTGACTCTGTGACTGTGAGATTGACTCTGACTGGGAGATTGACCCTGTGACTGGGAGGGTGACTGTGACTGGGAGATTGACTCTGTGACTTGGAGAGTGACTCTGTGACTGGGAGATTGACTCTGTGACTGGGAGATTGACTCTGTGACTGGCAGATTGACTCTGTGACTGGCAGATTGACTCTGTGACTGGCAGATTGACTCTGTGACTGGGCGATTGACTCTGTGACTGGGAGATTGACTCTGTGACTGGGAGATTGACTCTGTGACTGGGAGATTGACTCTGTGAGTGGGAGATTGACTCTGTGACTGGGAGATTGACTCTCTGACTGGGAGATTGACTCCGTGAATGGGAGATTGACACTCTGACTGGGGGATTGACTCTGTGACTGGGAGATTGACTCTCTGACTGGGAGATTGACACTGTGACTGGGAGATTGACTCTGTAACTGGCAGATTGACTTGGTGATGGGGAGACTGACTCTGTGACTGGGAGATTGACTCTGGGACTGGGAGATTGACTCTGTGACTGGGAGATTGACGCTGTGACTGGCAGATTGACTCTGTGACTTGGAGATTGACTCTGTAACTGGCAGATTGAATCGGTGATGGGGAGACTGACTCTGTGACTGGGAGATTGACTCTGTGACTGGGAGATTGACTCTGTGACTGGGAGATTGACTCTATGACTGGGAGATTGACACTGTAACTGGGAGGGTGACTGTGACTGGGAGATTGACTCTGTGACTTGGAGATCGACTCTGTGACTGGGAGATTGACTCTGTGACTGGGAGATTGACTCTGTGACTGGGAGATTGACTCGGTGATGGGGAGACTGACTCTGTGACTGGGAGATTGACTCTGTGACTGGGAGATTGACTCTGTGACTGGGAGATTGACTCTATGACTGGGAGATTGACCCTGTGACTGGGAGGGTGACTGTGACTGGGAGATTGACTCTGTGACTTGGAGATCGACTCTGTGACTGGGAGATTGACTCTGTGACTGGCAGATTGACTCTGTGACTGGCAGATTGACTCTGTGACTGGGAGATTGACTCTGTGACTGGGAGATTGACTCTGTGACTGGGAGATTGAGTCTGTGACTGGGAGATTGACCCTGTGACTGGGAGATTGACCCTGTGACTGGGAGATTGAATCTGTGACTTGGAGATTGACCTTGTGACTGGGAGATTGACTCTGTGACTGGGAGATTGACTCTGTAACTGGGAGATTGACTCTGTGACTGTGAGATTGACTCTGTGATTGGGAGACTGACTCTGTGACTGGGAGACTGACTCTGTGACCATGAGATTGACTCTGTGACTGGGAGATTGACTCTGTAACTGGCAGATTGACTCGGTGATGGGGAGACTGACTCTGTGACTGGGAGATTGACTCTGTGACTGGGAGATTGACTCTGTGACTGGGAGATTGACTCTGTGACTGGGAGATTGACTCTGTGACTGGGAGACTGACTCTGTGACTGGGAGATTGACTCTGTGACTTGGAGAGTGACTCTGTGACTTGGAGAGTGACTCTGTGACTGGAAGATTGACACTGTGACTGGGAGGTTGACTCTGTAACTGGCAAATTGACTCGGTGATGGGGAGACTGACTCTGTGACTGGGAGATTGACTCTGTGACTGGCAGATTGACTCTGTGACTGTGAGATTGACTCTGTGACTGGGAGATTGACCCTGTGACTGGGAGATTGACTCTGTGACTGGGAGATTGACTCTGTGACTTGGAGAGTGACTCTGTGACTGGGAGATTGACTCTGTGACTGGGAGATTGACTCTGTGACTGGCAGATTGACTCTGTGACTGGGAGATTCACTCTGTGACTGGGCGATTGACTCTGTGACTTGGAGATTGGCTCTGTGACTGGGAGATTGACTCTGTGACTGGGAGATTGACTCTCTGACTGGGAGATTGACTCCGTGAATGGGAGATTGACTCTCTGACTGGGGGATTGACTCTGTGACTGGGAGATTGACACTGTGACTGGGAGATTGACTCTGTAACTGGCAGATTGACTTGGTGATGGGGAGATGACTCTGTGACTGGGAGATTGACTCTGTGACTGGGAGATTGACTCTATGACTGGGAGATTGACCCTGTGACTGGGAGGGTGACTGTGACTGGGAAATTGACTCTGTGACTTGGAGATCGACTCTGTGACTGGGAGATTGACTCTGTGACTGGGAGATTGACTCTGTGACTGGGAGATTGACTCTGTGACTGGGAGATTGACTCGGTGATGGGGAGACTGACTCTGTGACTGGGAGATTGACTCTGTGACTGGGAGATTGACTCTGTGACTGGGAGATTGACTCTGTGACTGGCAGATTGACTCTGTGACTGGGAGATTCACTCTGTGACTGGGCGATTGACTCTGTGACTGGGAGATTGACTCTGTGACTGGGAGATTGACTCTGTGACTGGGAGATTGACTCTGTGACTGGGAGATTGACTCTGTGACTGGGAGATTGACTCTCTGACTGGGAGATTGACTCCGTGAATGGGAGATTGACTCTCTGACTGGGGGATTGACTCTGTGACTGGGAGATTGACACTGTGACTGGGAGATTGACTCTGTAACTGGCAGATTGACTTGGTGATGGGGAGACTGACTCTGTGACTGGGAGATTGACTCTGTGACTGGGAGATTGACTCTATGACTGGGTGATTGACCCTGTGACTGGGAGGGTGACTGTGACTGGGAGATTGACTCTGTGACTTGGAGATCGACTCTGTGACTGGGAGATTGACTCTGTGACTGGGAGATTGACTCTGTGACTGGGAGATTGACTCTGTGACTGGGAGATTGACTCGGTGATGGGGAGACTGACTCTGTGACTGGGAGATTGACTCTGTGACTGGGAGATTGACTCTGTGACTGGGAGATTGACTCTGTGACTGGGAGATTGACTCTGTGACTGGCAGATTGACTCTGTGACTGGCAGATTGACTCTGTGACTGGGAGATTGACTCTGTGACTGGGAGATTGACTCGGTGATGGGGAGACTGACTCTGTGACTGGGAGATTGACTCTGTGACTGGGAGATTGACTCTGTGACTGGGAGATTGAGTCTGTGACTGGGAGATTGAGTCTGTGACTGGGAGATTGACCCTGTGACTGGGAGATTGACCCTGTGACTTGGAGATTGACCCTGTGACTGGGAGATTGACTCTGTGACTTGGAAATTGACCTTGTGACTGGGAGATTGACTCTGTGACTGGGAGATTGACTCTGTGACTGGGAGATTGACTCTGTGACTGTGAGATTGACTATGTGATTGGGAGACTGACTCTGTGACTGGGAGACTGACTCTGTGACCATGAGATTGACTCTGTGACTGGGAGATTGACTCTGTAACTGGCAGATTGACTCGGTGATGGGGAGACTGACTCTGTGACTGGGAGATTGACTCTGTGACTGGGAGATTGACTCTGTGACTGGGAGATTGACTCTGTGACTGGGAGATTGACTCTGTGACTGGGAGATTGACTCTGTGACTGGGAGATTGACTCTGTGACTGGGAGATTGACTCTGTGACTGGGAGATTGACTCTGTGACTGGGAGACTGACTCTGTGACTGGGAGATTGACTCTGTGACTTGGAGAGTGACTCTGTGACTTGGAGAGTGACTCTGTGACTGGGAGATTGACCCTGAGACTGGGAGGTTGACTCTGTAACTGGCAAATTGACTCGGTGATGGGGAGACTGACTCTGTGACTGGGAGATTGACTCTGTGACTGGCAGATTGACTCTGTGACTGGGAGATTGACTCTGTGACTGGGCGATTGACTCTGTGACTGGGAGATTGACTCGGTGATGGGGAGACTGACTCTGTGACTGGGAGATTGACTCTGTGACTGGGAGATTGACTCTGTGACTGGGAGATTGAGTCTGTGACTGGGAGATTGAGTCTGTGACTGGGAGATTGAGTCTGTGACTGGGAGATTGACCCTGTGACTGGGAGATTGACCCTGTGACTTGGAGATTGACCCTGTGACTGGGAGATTGACTCTGTGACTTGGAAATTGACCTTGTGACTGGGAGATTGACTCTGTGACTGGGAGATTGACTCTGTGACTGGGAGATTGACTCTGTGACTGTGAGATTGACTATGTGATTGGGAGACTGACTCTGTGACTGGGAGACTGACTCTGTGACCATGAGATTGACTCTGTGACTGGGAGATTGACTCTGTAACTGGCAGATTGACTCGGTGATGGGGAGACTGACTCTGTGACTGGGAGATTGACTCTGTGACTGGGAGATTGACTCTGTGACTGGGAGATTGACTCTGTGACTGGGAGATTGACTCTGTGACTGGGAGATTGACTCTGTGACTGGGAGATTGACTCTGTGACTGGGAGATTGACTCTGTGACTGGGAGACTGACTCTGTGACTGGGAGATTGACTCTGTGACTTGGAGAGTGACTCTGTGACTTGGAGAGTGACTCTGTGACTGGGAGATTGACCCTGAGACTGGGAGGTTGACTCTGTAACTGGCAAATTGACTCGGTGATGGGGAGACTGACTCTGTGACTGGGAGATTGACTCTGTGACTGGCAGATTGACTCTGTGACTGGGAGATTGACTCTGTGACTGGGCGATTGACTCTGTGACTGGGAGATTGACTCTGTGACTGGGAGATTGACTCTGTGACTGGGAGATTGACTCTGTGACTGGGAGATTGACTCTCTGACTGGGAGATTGACTCCGTGAATGGGAGATTGACTCTCTGACTGGGGGATTGACTCTGTGACTGGGAGATTGACTCTCTGACTGGGAGATTGACTCTGTGACTGGGAGATTGACACTGTGACTGGGAGATTGACTCTGTAACTGGCAGATTGACTTGGTGATGGGGAGACTGACTCTGTGACTGGGAGATTGACTCTGTGACTGGGAGATTGACTCTGTGACTGGGAGATTGACGCTGTGACTGGGAGATTGACGCTGTGACTGGCAGATTGACTCTGTGACTTGGAGGTTGACTCTGTAACTGGCAGATTGAATCGGTGATGGGGAGACAGACTCTGTGACTGGGAGATTGACTCTGTGACTGGGAGATTGACTCTATGACTGGGAGATTGACCCTGTGACTGGGAGGGTGACTGTGACTGGGAGATTGACTCTGTGACTTGGAGATCGACTCTGTGACTGGGAGATTGACTCTGTGACTGGCAGATTGACTCTGTGACTGGCAGATTGACTCTGTGACTGGGAGATTGACTCTGTGACTGGGAGATTGACTCTGTGACTGGGAGATTGACTCTGTGACTGGGAGATTGACTCATTGACCGGGAGATTGACTCTGTGACCGGGAGATTGACTCTGTGACTGGGCTATTGACTCTGTGACTGGGAGATTGACTCTCTCACTGGGAGATTGACTCTGTGACTGGGAGATTGACACTGTGACTGGGAGATTGACTCTGTAACTGGCAGATTGACTCGGTGATGGGGAGACTGACTCTGTGACTGGGAGATTGACTCTGTGACTGGGAGATTGACTCTGTGACTGGGAGATTGACTCTGTGACTGGGAGATTGACTCTGTGACTGGGAGATTGAGTCTGTGACTGGGAGATTGAGTCTGTGACTGGGAGATTGACCCTGTGACTGGGAGATTGACCCTGTGACTGGGAGATTGACTCTGTGACTTGGAGATTGACCTTGTGACTGGGAGATTGACTATGTGACTGGGAGATTGACTCTGTGACTGGGAGATTGACTCTGTGACTGGGAGATTGACACTGTGACTGGGAGATTGACTCTGTAACTGGCAGATTGAATCGGTGATGGGGAGACTGACTCTGTGACTGGGAGATTGACTCTGTGACTGGGAGATTGACTCTGTGACTGGGAGATTGACTCTATGACTGGGAGATTGACCGTGTGACTGGGAGGGTGACTGTGACTGGGAGATTGACTCTGTGACTTGGAGATCGACTCTGTGACTGGGAGATTGACTCTGTGACTGGGAGATTGACTCTGTGACTGGCAGATTGACTCTGTGACTGGGAGATTGACTCTGTGACTGGGAGATTGACTCTGTGACTGGGAGATTGACTCTGTGACTGGGAGATTGACTCTGTGACTGGGAGATTGACTCTGTGACCGGGAGATTGACTCTGTGACCGGGAGATTGACTCTGTGACCGGGAGATTGACTCTGTGACCGGGAGATTGACTCTGTGACCGGGAGATTGACTCTGTGACCGGGAGATTGACTCTCTGACTGGGAGATTGACTCTCTGACTGGGAGATTGACTCCGTGAGTGGGAGATTGACTCTCTGACTGGGGGATTGACTCTGTGACTGGGAGATTGACTCTGTAACTGGCAGATTGACTCGGTGATGGGGAGACTGGCTCTGTGACTGGGAGATTGACTCTGTGACTGGGAGATTGACTCTGTGACTGGGAGATTGAGTCTGTGACTGGGAGATTGACCCTGTGACTGGGAGGGTGACTGTGACTGGGAGATTGACTGTGACTTGGAGATTGACCTTGTGACTGGGAGATTGACCTTGTGACTGGGAGATTGACTCTGTGACTGGGAGATTGACTCTGTGACTGGGAGATTGACTCTGTGACCGGGAGATTGACTCTGTGACTGGGAGATTGACTCTGCGACTGGGAGATTGACACTGTGACTGGGAGATTGACTCTGTGACTGGGAGATTGTCTCTGTGACTGGGAGAATGACTCTGTGACTGGGAGATTGACTCTGTGACTGGGGGCAGTGAGTGTGACTCGGTATATAAGTGTTGTGACGTGGAGATTGACTCTGTAACTCAGGGAGTGACTGTGACTTGGAGATTGGTTCTGTGACTCGGAGGTTAACACTGTGACTCGGAGTTGCCGGTGATGGTGATGTGCTGCGCGAATGCACATCAGATGGCTCCCCACCCAACTAGAACCAAAAAATTAAACTGTAGAGAAATTTGGCCTGAAAAGTCAACAGAAAGAACTCCCAAAGAGAAAGATGTGCAGTGGTGAAGAGGATGCCGGCAAACGGTTGCTCGAGGAGCAGACGAGAGGGCAGAAGTGGCTGAAAAGGACATGACCAACGGGTGGACGAGCCGCTGGACCCACAAGGAGAGGTGGAAATCCCAGCAGCACAAGAGCGGGGAAGGCCGGCGTCCCGAGCACTGGTGCGATGCAAACAAAAGCCTCCCCCTCCCCACCAAGAGACAGGTGGAGAAGCTGCCGGGAAAAGGAACTGGCCGCCATGAAGGAGGCAATAAAAACGGAGATCCATGATTGGTGATGGTCGTGGTGACCGAGGCGATGGCCTCCCTCCAGCACATGATCGACGGCCTGGGGAAGATAGTTGAGGTGCAGGAAAAAAACAATCCTGGACCTCGAAAAAGCTTTGACAGACCAGAGCAACAGGATTGTGGCTCTGGAAGCAGAAGTGAAAGGTTGGTGGCGGCCCAGGGGAATTTGAAGGGGAAGGTCGAGGACCAGGAGAGTAGGTCCCAGCGACAGAACATTCGGATTGTGGGCCTGCCGGAAGGCATCGAGGACAGGGACCCAACAGACTATATTGCCCAAATGCTGGGCAACCTAGTCGACAGAGACAGTTTCCCCAACCTCCCAGAACACGACAGGGCACACAGGTCTCTCCGGCCAAAGCCCAAACCAGGGGAGCAGCCGAGAGTGATCATAGCAAAGCTGCACCGATACCAGGACCGGGAAAGGATCATGAAGTGGGCCAGGCAGATGAAGGCGAGCTCGCGGGAAGGACATAGAATCCGGGTCTACCAGGACATTGGAACAGACCTGTCAAAGAAAAGGGCAAAATTGGCACTGTACAGGAGTCGGGTACAGCTGGGCATGTTGTTCCCAGCCAAACTCTGGGTTACGTACTAGGGTAAAGAACTCTATTTTAACACCCCGGCAGAGACAAACGACTTTGTACGAACCAACGGCCTGGACAGAGACCAAGCCTGACAACAATGTCGGGGGAGGACTGCAGAGGGAAAAAAGAGATGAAACCAGAGATTATAGTTTGGACTATGTGTTTGCGCGGGACTGTACTGCCCCGTTATGAACAAAGAGTCCGAATATGACGCAGCAACGCGGCAACGCAGGTTGATAGAGTGGTTAAGAAGGCATACAACATGCCTTCATCGGACGGGGTATTGAGTACAAGAGTCGGCAGGTCATGTTAGTTGTGTAGGACTTTGGTTAGGCCACATTTGGAATACTGCATGCAGTTCTGGTCCCAACATTACCAGAAGGATGTGGATGCTTTAGAGCGGGTGCAGAGGGGGTTCACCAGGATGTTGCCTGGTATGGGGGGTGCTAGCTATGAAGAAAGGTTGAGTATTAGGATTTTTTCGTTGGAAAGACGGAAGTTCAGGGGGGACCTGATTGAGGTCTACAAAATTATGAGAGGTATGGACAGAGTGGATAGCAACAAGCTTTTTCCAAGGGTGGGGGTGTCAATTACAAGGGGTCACGATTTCAAGGTGAGAGGTGGAAAGTTTAAGGGAGATGTGCGTGGAAAGTTTTTTACGCAGAGGGTGGTGGGTGCCTGGAACGCTTTGCCAGTGGAGGTGGTAGAGGCGGGCATGATAGTATCGTTCAAGATGCATCTAGACAGACATATGAACGGGCGGGGAACAGAGGGAAGTAGATCCTTGGAAAATAGGCAACTGGTTTAGATAAAGGATCTGGATCGGAGCAGGCTGTGAGGGCCGAAGGGCCTGTTCCTGTGCTGTAATTTTCTTTATTTGTTTGTTCTACAGAGAGAAGGAAGCGGGGACAGGGAAAGCAGGTGAGGGAGCGGGGAAGGCAATGCAGGCAGTCAAACGGCACAGGGCTGAACAAGCTCTGAGGAGAGCCACTGTATTAGCAGGGAGGTCTAGCATTGGAAGACAGGTAGTAAGGGGGCCGTGGTGCACCTCTCAGGGGAGAAGGAGTGTCTGGTCAAGGGGGGTGGGGGGGGGAAGACACAGCGGTAGGGAGGGAGAACACATGGAGGGGAAGACAGGGAGAGAGAGAGGGGGGCGGGGGGGGGGGGGGGGAAACACAGAACAGCCAGGGGACAAAAGAACAACAAAGAACAAAGAAAGGTACAGCACAGGAACAGGCCCTTCGGCCCTCCAGGCCCGTGCCGACCATGCTGCCCGACTAAACTACAATCTTCTACCTGGGTCCGTATCCCTCTATTCCCATCCTATTCATGTATTTGTCAAGATGCCCCTTAAATGTCACTATCGTCCCTTCTTCCACCACCTCCTCCGGTAGCGAGTTCCAGGCACCCACTACCCTCTGTGTAAAAACCTTGCCTCGTACATCTACTCTAAACCTTGCCCCTCTCACCTTAAACCTATGCCCCCTAGTAATTGACCCCTTTACCCTGGGGAAAAGCCTCTGACTATCCACTCTGTCTATGCCCCTCAATTTTGTAGACCTCTATCAGGTCGCCCCTCAACCTCCGTCGTTCCAGTGAGAACAAACCGAGTTTATTCAACCGCTCCTCATAGCTAATGCCCTCCATACCAGGCAACATTCTGGTAAATCTCTTCTGCACCCTCTCTAAAGCCTCCACATCCTTCTGGTAGTGTGGCGACCAGAATTGAACACTATACTCCAAGTGTGGCCTAACTTGCCAATTCTTATACTCAATGCCCCGGCCAATGAAGGCAAGCATGCCGTATGCCTTCTTGACTACCTTCTCCACCTGTGTTGCCCCTTTCAGTGACCTGTGGACCTGTACACCTAGATCTCTCTGGCTTTCAATACTCTTGAGGGTTCTACCATTCACTGTATATTCCCTACCTGCATTAGACCTTCCAAAATGCATTACCTCACATTTGTCCGGATTAAACTCCATCTGCCATCTCTCCGCCCAAGTCTCCAAACAATCTAAATCCTGCTGTATCCTCTGACAGTCCTCATCGCTATCCGCAATTCCACCAACCTTTCTGCAAACTTACGAATCAGACCAGTTACATTTTCCTCCAAATCATTTATATATACTACAAACAGTAAAGGTCAAACAGCACTGATCCCTGCGGAACACCACTGGTCACAGCCCTCCAATCGGAAAAGCAGATCAGGGGAGAAGAGTTGGCAACAAGATTGGCTTTGGCAGGCAGGGAACAGGCGGAGAAATCAAGATGGAGCCACAAGCAGCCACTTTGGAGGGTCCTAAACAAAGAGAAATCCCGGAGTGCAGGGACGCACCCATGTGGCGTACCCAGTTGGCGGCGATGTTGGGTGCCCCCTGGACAAAGAGAAACCTGGCAGCACAGGGGGCCGACCTCATGGTGAGAGCAGCGATCGTGGCCATTTTGGACGGCCCCTAACAAAGGGAAACCCCAAAGTCGAAGGGCGCGTCCACCAGGTAAGTATGGTCGATCCCACAGGAATAGTCACCTGGAATGTAAGGGGTCTTAACGCCCACTTAAGAAGCCTGCCGATATAATCTACCTGCAGGAGACACACCTGAGGGAGCAGGGTGGACTGCTGGTGAGGAAAGGCTGGGTGGGACAGATGTACCATTAATGTTCCGGGACGAGGGCTGGGGGAGTGCCCATACTGATCAGTAAGAGGACGAGATTTACGGAGACCAGGACAGCTACGGACCAAGGGGGAATGTATGCCATGGTAAGCGGTGTCCTAGTCAGGGCACCGGTGGTGCTGGTAAATGTGTACGCTCCCAACTGGGACAACACAGATTTTATAAAAGAGACCATGACGGAAATCCCGACATCGACACACACCAACTGACAATGGGGGCGACTTTAACTGCGTACAGGACCCGCTGACCGACTGATCAAAAGGACAGACATGGCTAGGGAACTGGGAACATTTATGGAACAGATGGGGGCGGTGGATCCATGGAGGTTCCTGCACTCCGGTGAAAGGGAATTCCTGTTCTTCTCGCCGGTACATAAGGTATACACCTGAATCAACTTTGTTACAGTGGGGAAATCGGTGCTTCCAGGAATAGTAGGAGCGGAATACTCAGCGATAGTCATCTCCGACCACGCTCCGCACTACGTGGATGTGAGGTTGGAGACGGGCCGTGCCCAGCGCCCCACATGGAGGTTGGACACGGACCTCCTGGCCGATACGGCCTTCTGACAGACATCACAGGCCATAGGCGACTACGTGACTAATAACTGAAACGGGGAAGTCTCACCTTCCAAGTTCTGGGAGGCACTACAGGCTGTGATCAGAGGGGAAATTATAGCCCACAAGGCGTGCAGAAATAGGGAAGAGAGGGAGGCCAGGCAACAGCTGATAGGCTCCATCTTGGAGATCAACAGAAAGTACTCCGAGGCCCCAACCCTATGGTTGGCAGAGAGGAAAAAGCTACAAACGGACTTTAACTTGCTATCCACGAGAAAAGCAGTGTACCAACTGGACCTTCTTCGAACACGGGGAAAAGGCTGGCTGCCTACTGGCTCACCAGCTGAGAACGCAGGCAGCCATGGGGGAAATAGCACAGGTAAAAGATAGCAAGAGGGAGACAGGTAACTGAACCAAAAGAGGTCAATTGAGCATTTGTGACTTTTACCGAGAGCTGCACACCTCCGAGCCCCCCAACGGGGATGTGGGGATGAAATTGTTCCTCCGGGCTGGATATGCCAGTTGTGCGGGAGGACAGACGGGGGGGAGCTGGAAGCACCAGTAGGTCTGGGAGAATTCATGGCGAGCATCAGCTCCATGCAGGCGCCGGGACCCAACGGGTTCCCAGCGGACTTCTATAAAGATTCGCACCGGCCCTGGTCCCACACCTAAGGGACATGTCCACAGACTCGCTGGTAATGGGCACCTTGCCTCCTACACTAGCACAGGCCACAATCTCATTGATACCCAAAAAAGACAAAGACCCGACGGAACGAGGATCATATAGACCCATTTCACTGCTAAATGTGGATGCGAAAATGCTCGCGAAAGTCTTGGCCAAAAGACTGGAGCATACCAGAAGTGGTCGCGGAACACCCAACGGGTTGTGTCAAGGGTAGGCAATACCGCCCCCCCCCCCCCCCCCCCCCCCCCCAGGGAGAGAAAACCTGAGGTGATTGTCTCCCTGGATGCAGAAAAGGCCTTTGACAAAGTCGAATGGATGTACCGCCTCGGGGTACAGGTGCGATTTGGGCTAGGAGCACGATCCACCTCCTGGGTGAAAATCCTGTACAACGCCCCCAAGGTGAGTGTTCGACCAATACCAGCAGCTCTGAATACGTCCAGCAGCAAAGAGACACAAGGCAGGGATGGCCACTGTTCCCACTCCTGTTTGCCCAAGCAATCGAACCCCTGGCGATGGCTCAGTGAGACTCGAACAGCTGGCAGGACATCCAAAGGGGGGGAAGGAAGAGAGAGCACAGTGTCTCACTTTATGCGGATTACCTGCTCCTATATGTCTCAAAGGCACAGGGAGAACTGAAAGCAATTATGCAAATCCTGAAAGAGTTTGGAACTTTCTCGGGTTACAAACTTAACCTGGGCATTCCCGGTGAAACCAAACGAGGTGGAGGGGACAGATCTGGAGGGACTCTCATTCAAACTAGCCCAAAACAAATTCGGCTACCTGGGACCAAATAGCCAGGAACTCGACACAGATTCACAAGTGGAATCTGACCAGCCTGGTGGAGGAAGTCAAAGGTGGGACGTACTCCCGCTTTCCTTGGCGGGGAGTCTGCTGACGATCAAAATGAACGTACTGCCGAGGTTCCTCTTCATTTCAGATCAATACCAATCTACATCCCTAATCTTCATCATCAATACCATCTTCTTCCAAGTACGAAGTCTTACAACACCAGGTTAAAGTCCAACAGGTTTGTTTCGATGTCACTAGCTTTCGGAGCGCTGCTCCTTCCTCAGGTGAATGAAGAGGTCTGTTCCAGAAACACATATATATATAGACAAATTCAAAGATGCCAAACAATGCTAGGAATGCGAGCATTAGCAGGTGATTAAATCTTTACAGATCCAGAGATGGGGTAACCCCAGGTTAAAGAGGTGTGAATCATAATTTTGTAGGCCTCTGTCAGGTCGCCCCTCAGCAGATGACATTCACCAGCGAGGTATACGCCGATTGATTTGACATATCAGCTCCATGATGACTTGCCGGAGCCAAAGAGACACAATCTCTTGGAAGATGGTATGATAGTGGTAGGGCAGCACGGTAGCATAAGACATAGGAGCGGAAGTAAGGCCATTCGGCCCATCGAGTCCACTCCACCATTCTATCATGGCTGATTTCAACTCCATTTACCCGCTCTCTCTCCAGAGCCCTTAATTCCTCGAGAAATCAAGAATTTATCAACTTCTGTCTTAAAGACACTCAACGTCCCGGCCTCCAACGCCCTCTGTGGCAATGAATTCCATAGACCCACCACTCTCTGGCTGAAGAAATTTCTCCTCATCTCTGTTCTAAAGTGACTCCCTTTTATTCTAAGGCTGTGCACCCGGGTCCTAGTCTCCCCTGCTAATGGAAACAACTTCCCTACGTCCACCCTATCTAAGCCATTCATTATCTTGTAAGTTTCTATTAGATCTCCCCTCAACCTCCTAAACTCCAATGAATATAATCGTTTGGTATGTTGCCTCCCAGGTGCAAGGGTACGTGATGTCTCGGATCGTGTTTTCCGGGTCCTTAGGGGGGAGGGGGAGCAGCCCCAAGTCATGGTCCGCATTGGCACTAACGACATAGGTAGGAAAGGGGACAAGGATGTCAGGCAGGCTTTCAGGGAGCTAGGATGGAAGCTCAGAACTAGAACAAACAGAGTTGTTATCTCTGGGTTGTTGCCCGTGCCACGTGATAGTGAGATGAGGAATAGGGAGAGAGAGCAATTAAACACGTGGCTACAGGGATGGTGCAGGCGGGAAGGATTCAGATTTCTGGATAACTGGGGCTCTTTCTGGGGAAGGTGGGACCTCTACAGACAGGATGGTCTACATCTGAACCTGAGGGGCACAAATATCCTGGGGGGGAGATTTGTTAGTGCTCTTTGGGGGGGTTTAAACTAATGCAGCAGGGGCATGGGAACCTGGATTGTAGTTTTAGGGTAAGGGAGAATGAGAGTATAGAGGTCAGGAGCACAGATTTGACGTCGCAGGAGGGGGCCAGTGTTCAGGTAGGTGGTTTGAAGTGTGTCTACTTCAATGCCAGGAGTATACGAAATAAGGTAGGGGAACTGGCAGCATGGGTTGGTACCTGGGACTTCGATGTTGTGGCCATTTCGGAGACATGGATAGAGCAGGGACAGGAATGGATGTTGCAGGTTCCGGGGTTTAGGTGTTTCAGTAAGCTCAGAGAAGGAGGCAAAAGAGGGGGAGGTGTGGCGCTGCTAGTCAAGAGCAGTATTACGGTGGCGGAGAGGATGCTAGATGGGGACTCATCTTCCGCGGTAGTATGGGCTGAGGTTAGAAACATGAAAGGAGAGCTCACCCTGTTGGGAGTCTTCTATAGGCCTCCAAATAGTTCTAGGGATGTAGAGGAAAGGATGGCGAGGATGATCCTGGATAAGAGCGAAAGTAACAGGGTAGTTATTATGGGAGACTTTAACTTTCCAAATATTGACTGGAAAAGATATAGTTCGAGTACATTAGATGGGTCGTTTTTTGTACAGTGTGTGCAGGAGGGTTTCCTGACACAATATGTTGACAGGCCAACAAGAGGCGAGGCCACGTTGGATTTGGTTTTGGGTAATGAACCAGGCCAGGTGTTGGATTTGGAGGTAGGAGAGCACTTTGGGGACAGTGACCACAATTCGGTGACGTTTACGTTAATGATGGAAAGGGATAAGTATACACCGCAGGGCAAGAGTTATAGCTGGGGGAAGGGCAATTATGATGCCATTAGACGTGACTTGGGGGGGATAAGGTGGAGAAGTAGGCTGCAAGTGTTGGGCACACTGGATAAGTGGAGCTTGTTCAAGGATCAGCTACTGCGTGTTCTTGATAAGTATGTACCGGTCAGGCAGGGAGGAAGGCGTCGAGCGAGGGAACCGTGGTTTACCAAAGAAGTGGAATCTCTTGTTAAGAGGAAGAAGGAGGCCTATGTGAAGATGAGGTGTGAAGTTTCAGTTGGGGCGATTGATAGTTACAAGGTAGCGAGGAAGGATCTAAAGAGAGAGCTAAGACGAGCAAGGAGGGGACATGAGAAGTATTTGGCAGGTAGGATCAAGGAAAACCCAAAGGCTTTCTATAGGTATGTCAGGAATAAGCGAATGACTAGGGAAAGAGTAGGACCAGTCAAGGACAGGGATGGGAAGTTGTGTGTGGAGTCTGAAGAGATAGGCGAGATACTAAATGAATATTTTTCGTCAGTATTTACTCAGGAAAAAGATAATGTTGTGGAGGAGAATGCTGAGACCCAGGCTAATAGAATAGATGGCATTGAGGTACGTAGGGAAGAGGTGTTGGCAATTCTGGACAGGCTGAAAATAGATAAGTCCCCGGGTCCTGATGGGATTTATCCTAGGATTCTCTGGGAGGCCAGGGAAGAGATTGCTGGACCTTTGGCTTTGATTTCTACGTCATTAAAGGCTACAGGAATAGTGCCAGAGGACTGGAGGATAGCAAATGTGGTCCCTTTGTTCAAAAAGGGGAGCAGAGACAACCCCGGCAACTATAGACCGGTGAGCCTCACGTCTGTAGTGGGTAAAGTCTTGGAGGGGATTATAAGAGACAAGATTTATAATCATCTAGATAGGAATAATATGATCAGGGATAGTCAGCATGGCTTTGTAAAGGGTAGGTCATGCCTCACAAACCTTATTGAGCTCTTTGAGAAGGTGACTGAACAGGTAGACGAGGGTAGAGCAGTTGATGTGTATATGGATTTCAGCAAAGCGTTTGATAAGGTTCCCCACGGTTAGCTATTGCAGAAAATACGGAGGCTGGGGATTGAGGGTGATTTAGAGATGTGGATCAGAAATTGGCTAGCTGAAAGAAGACAGAGGGTGGTGGTTGATGGGAAATGTTCAGAATGGAGTTCAGTTACAAGTGGAGTACCACAAGGATCTGTTCTGGGGCCGTTGCTGTTTGTCATTTTTATCTAGAGGAATGACCTAGAGGAAGGCGCAGAAGGGTGGGTGAGTAAATTTGCAGACGATACTAAAGTCGGTGGTGTTGTCGATAGTGTGGAAGGATGTAGCAGGTTACAGAGGGATATAGATAAGCTGCAGAGCTGGGCTGAGAGGTGGCAAATGGAGTTTAATGTAGAGAAGTGTGAGGTGATTCACTTTGGAAGGAATAACAGGAATGTGGAATATTTGGCTAATGGTAAAGTTCTTGGAAGTGTGGATGAGCAGAGGGATCTAGGTGTCCATGTACATAGATCCCTGAAAGTTGCCACCCAGGTTGATAGGGTTGTGAAGAAGGCCGATGGAGTGTTGGCCTTTATTGGTAGAGGGATTGAGTTCCGGAGTCAGGAGGGCATGTTGCAGCTGTACAGAACTCTGGTACGGCCGCATTTGGAGTATTGGAGTATTCTGGTCACCGCATTATAGGAAGGACGTGGAGGCTTTGGAGCGGGTGCAGAGGAGATTTACCAGGATGTTGCCTGGTATGGAGGGAAAATCTTATGAGGAAAGGCTGATGGACTTGAGGTTGTTTTCGTTGGAGAGAAGAAGGTTAAGAGGTGACTTAATAGAGGCATACAAAATGATCAGGGGGTTAGATAGGGTGGACAGTGAGAGCCTTCTCCCGCGGATGGAAATGGCTGGCACGAGGGGACATAGCTTTAAACTGAGGGGTGATAGATATAGGACAGAGGTCAGAGGTAGGTTCTTTAAGCAAAGAGTAGTGAGGCCGTGGAATGCCCTACCTGCTACAGTAGTGAACTCGCCAACATTGAGGGCATTTAAAAGTTTATTGGATAGACACATGGATGATAATGGCATAGTGTAGGTTAGATGGCTTTTGTTTCGGTGCAACATCGTGGGCCGAAGGGCCTGTACTGCGCTGTATCGTTCTATGTTCTAATCCCAGGATCCTCAGACGTTCATCGTATGTTAGGCCTACCATTCCTGGGATCATTCGTGTGAATCTCCGCTGGACCCGCTCCAGTGCCAGTATGTCCTTCCTGAGGTGTGGGGCCCAAAATTGCTCACAGTATTCTAAATGGGGCCTAACTAATGCTTCAGAAGTACATCCCTGCTTTTATATTCCAAGCCTCTTGAGATAAATAACAACATTGCATTTGCTTTCTTAATTACGGACTCAACCTGCAAGTTTACCTTGAGAGAATCCTGGACTAGGACTCCCAAGTCCCTTTGCACTTCAGCATTATGAATTTTGTCCAAAGTGCAAGACCTCGCACTTGCCCACATTGAATTTCATCAGCCATTTCTTGGACCACTCTCCTAAACAGTCTAAATATTTCTGCAGCCTCCCAGCATGGTGGTTAGCACAATTGCTTCACAGCTCCAGGGTCCCAGGTTCGATTCCCTGCTTGGATCACTGTCTGTGAGGAGTCTGCACGTTCTCCCCGTGTGTGTGTGGCTTTCCTCCGGGAGCTCCGGTTTCCTCCCACAGTCCAAAGATGTGCAGGTTAGGTGGATTGGCCATGATAAATTGCCCTCAGTGTCCCAAATTGCCCTTAGTGTTGGGTGGGGTTGCTGGGTTATGGGGATAGGGTAGAGGTGCGGGCTTGGGTGGGGTGCTCTTTCGGAGAGCCGGTGCAGACTCGATGAGCCGGGTGGCCTCCTTCTGCACTGTAAATTCTATGATTCTAGTGACATTTAAGGGGAGCCTTGATAAATAGGTTAGATGGGCAGATTGGTCGGTGCAGGCTTGGAGGGCCGAATGGCTTGTTTCGGTGTTATATCTTTCTTTGTTCTTGTTCCATGGAATCAAATGAGGCAACATTTCGGTCTGATCAAGATGTCCCCCATGGGCCCCATCTGCGGAAACCACAAGTTCCCACCAGCCATGCTAGACACCACTTTCAAGACATGGAGACATTGACAGTCAGGGACCTTCATATGGGGGACAGATTAGTGACACTGAGAAAATTGACGGAGGAGCTGGAACTGCCGACAGAACAGGAACTTAGACACCTACAAGGAAAACACTTCCTCCGCAAAGAGACAGTAGGATATCCCAGGGCACTGGAGACTACACTATTAGTGGACCTCATAGATACATAGAAGATAGTAGCAGCAAGTCTTTTGGCCCTTCGAGTCTGCTCCGCCATTCATCACGATCATGGCTGATCATCCAACTCAATAGCCTAATCCTGCTTTCTCCCCATAGCCTTTGATCCCATTCTCCCCAAGTGCGATATCCAGCCGCCTCTAAATATATTCAATGTTTTAGCATCAACTATTTCCTGTAGTAATGAATTCCACAGGCTCACCACTCTTTCTGTGAAGAAATGTCTCCTTATCTCTGTCCGAAATGGTTTACCCTGAATCCTCGGACTGTGACCCCTGGTTCTGGACATACCCAACATTGGTAACATCTTCCCTGCATCTACCCTGTCTAGTCCCGTTAAAATTTTATAAGTCTCTATGAGATTCCCCCCTCATTCGGCTGAACTCCAGCGAGACCAATCCCAACCTCTCAAAATCTCCTCATATGACAGCCCTGCCATCTCTGGAATCAGTCTGGTAAACCTTCGCTGCACTCCCTTGAGAGAAGAACATCCTTCCTCAGAGAAGGAGACCAAAACTGCACACAATACTCCAAGTGTGGCCTCACCAAGGCCCTGTACAATTGCAGCAACACATCCCTGCTTCTGTACTCGAAACCTCTCGCAATGAAGGCCAACATACCATTAGCCTTCTTTACCACCTGCATGCTTACCTTCAGCAACTGGTACAAAAGGACACCCAGGTCCCACTGCACACTCCCCACTCCCAATTTACAACCATTCAGGTAGTAATCTGCCTTCCTGTTTTTGCTTCCAAAGTGAATAACCTCACACTTATCCAAATTATACTGCATTTGCCATTGATGTGCCCACTCACCCAACCTGCCCAATCATGCTATAGGATTGGGGCAGCACGGTAGCATTGTGGATAGCACAATTGCTTCACAGCTCCAGGGTCCCAGGTTCGAGTCCGACTTGGGTCACTGTCTGTGCGGAGTCTGCACATCCTCCCCGTGTGTGCGTGGGTTTCCTCCGGGTGCTCCGGTTTCCTCCCACAGTCCAAAGATGTGCGGGTTAGGTGGATTGGCCATGATAAATTGCCCTTAGTGTCCAAAATTGCCCTTAGTGTTGGGTGGGGTTACTGGGTTATGGGGATAGGGTGGAGGTGTAGGCTTGGGTGGGGTGCTCTTTCCAAGAGCCGGTGCAGACTCGATGGGCCAAATGGCCTCCTTCTGCACTGTAAATTCTATGATATGATAATCCCTGCATCCTTGTCACAATTCACCCTCCCATCTAACATGGTATCATCTGCAAACTTTGAGATGTTACATTTTGTTCCCTCATCCAAATCATTAATATATATTGTGAATAGCTGGGGTCCCAGCACCGCTACCTGTGATACCCCACTAATTACTGCCTGCCAATTTGAAAAGGACCCATTCATCCGTCCTCTTTGTTTCCTCTCTGCCAACCAGTTTTCTATCCATCTCAATACATTTCCCCCAATCCCATGCACTTTAGTTTTGCACAGTAAAATTAAACGCGGGACTTTGTCAAACGTCTTCTGAAAATCCAAATATACCACATCGACTGGCTCCCCCTTGTCGACTGTACTGGTTACCTCTTCAAAGAATTCCAACAGATTTGTCAAGCATGATTTTCCCTTCATAAATCCATGCTGATTCTGCCACTGCTTTCTAAATGTTCCGCTATAAAGTCGTTGATAATGGATTCAAGAATTTTCCCCACTACCGATGTTAGGCTTACTGGTCTATAATTCCCTGCTTTCTCTCTACCTCCCTTTTTGAATATCGGAGTGACGTGAGCTACCCTCCAATCTGCAGGGACAGTTCCAGAGTCTATAGGATCCCGGAAGATGACCACCAATGCATCCACTATCTCCAGAACTCTGGGATGCAGATTCTCAGGCCCTGGGGATTTATCTGCCTTCAATCCCATAAATTTTCCCAGCACCATTTCTCTACTAATGTTGAATCCCTCAGATCTTCCCTCTCACTGAATCTTTCATTCTCCAACATTTTTGGTATCTGATTTGTGTCCTCTCTTGTGAAGACAGAACCAATGTATTCAATTGCTTAGCCATTTCTTTGTCCCGGATTATGCATTCCCCTGTTTCTGTACATTCTCTTAACCAATCTCATTCTCTTCACATATCTATAGAAACTCTTAGTGTTCTCTTTACGTTCCCTGCAAGCTTCCTTTCGTGCTGTACTTTCCCCTTCTTAATCAATCCCTTCGTCCTTCTTTGCTGAATCCTAAACTGCTCCCAATCCTCAGACCTATTATTTTTCTTGGCCAATCTATATGCTTCTTCCTTGGATCGGATACTATTCTAATTTCCTTTGTAAGGAAATTGGCCCTCTTACCCCCTTTGCTTTTGTGCCACAGAGGAATGAACAGTTGCTGCAGTTTCCATATGTGTTCCTTGAATGTTTGCCATTGTCTATCCACTGTCATCCCTTTGCGAACACTGTTGGGGAGGTTTTAAACTAATGTGTCAGGGGGATGGGAACCAGATTAGGAAGTTAGAGGTCAGTAAAGAGGCAGCAACTAAAGCCAATAAGGTACTAGACAATAAACTCAATGTGACTAAGGGGAAGAGTGTACAGGGAAGAGATGATGAACGCAAAGGGACAGTTGGTCTGAGGTACATTTGTTTTAATGTGAGAAGTGTAGCAGGTAAGGCAGATGAATTTAGGGCTTGGATTAGTACCTGGGAATATGATGTTATTGATATTACTGAGACTTGGTTGAGGGAAGGGCAAGGCTGGCAACTAAATATCCCAGGGTATAGATGCTTCAGGAGGGATAGAGAGGGAGGTAAAAGGGGTGGAGGAGTTGCAATACTGTTCAGAGATGATATCACAGCTGTGATTAAGGAGGGCACGATGGAGGATTCGAGCACTGAGGCAATATGGGTAGAGCTAAGAAATAGGAAGGGTGCAGTAACATTGTTGGGACTTTACTACAGGCCTCCCAAAAGCGAGCGTGAAGTAGAGGTACAAATATGTAGACAGATTATAGAAAAATATAGGAGCAATAGGGTGGTCGTGATGGGAGATTTTAACTTCCCCAACATTGAATGGGACTCGTGTAGTGTTGGAGGCGTAGATGGAGCAGAATTTGTAAGGAGCATCCAGGAGAGTTTTTTAGAGCAGTATGTAAATAGTCCAACTCGGGAAGGGGCTATACTGGACCTGGTACTGGGAATGATCCCGGCCAGGTGGTTGAAGTTTTAGTCGGTGATTACTTTGGGAATAGTGATCACAATTCCGTACGTTTTAGAATACTCATGGACAAAGACGAGAGGGGTCCTAAAGGAATAGTGCTGAATTGGGGAAAGGCCAAGTATAACAAAATTCGGCAGGAGCGAGGGAATGTGGATTGGGAGCAGCTGTTTAAGGATAAATCCACATTTGAAATGTGGGAGTCTTTTAAGGAAAGGTTGATTAGAGTGCAGGACAGACATGTCCCTGTGAAAATGAGGGATAGAAATGGCAAGATTAGGGAACCATGGATGACGGGTGGAATTGTGAGACTAGCTAAGATGAAAAAGTAAGCATACATAAGATCTAGGCGACTTAAAACTGATGAAGCTTTGAAGGAATATCGGGAAAGTAGGACAAATCTCAAACGCGCAATAAAGAGGGCTAAAAGGGGTCATGAAATATCTTTGGCTAACAGGATTAAGGAAAATCCTTTTATTCATATATAAGGAGCAAGAGGGTAACTAGAGAATGGATTGGCCCACTCAAAGACGAAAGAGGGAATTTATGCGTGGAGTCAGAGGAAATGGGTGAGATTCTTAATGAGTACTTTGCATCGGTATTCACCAAGGAGAGGGACATGATGGATGTTGAGGCTAGGGGTGGATGTTTAAATACTCTAGGTCAATTCGGCATAAGGAAGGGGGAGGTTTTGGGTATTCCAAAAGGCATTAAGGTGGACAAGTCCCCAGGTCGGGATGGGATCTATACCAGATTACTGAGGGAAGCGAGGGATGAAATAGCTGGGGCCTTAACAGATATCTTTGCAACATCCTTGAGCACGGATGAGGTACTGGAGGGCTGGAGAATTGCTAATGTTGTCCATTTGTTTAAGAAGGGTAGCAGGGAAAATCCAGGGAATTACAGACCTGTGAGCTTGACGTCAGTGGTAGGCAAACTGTTGGAGAAGATACTGAGGGATAGGATCTATTCACATTTGGAAGAAAATAGACTTAGTGATAGGCAGCATGGTTTTGTGCAGGGAAGGTCATATCTTACAAACCTAAGAGAATTCTTTGAGGAAGTGACAAAGTTAATTGATGAGGGAAGGGCTGTAGATGTCATACACATGGACTTCAGTAAGGCGTTTGATAAAGTTTCCCATGGCAGGTTGATGGAAAAAGTGAAGTCGTCTGGGATTCAGGGTGTACTAGCTAGATGGATAAAGAACTGGCTGGGCAACAGGAGACAGAGGGTAGTGATGGAAGGGAGTGTCTCAAAATGGAGAAAGGTGACTAGTGGTGTTCCACAGGGATTCATGCTCGAACCAGTATTGATTGTGATATACATAAATGATCTGGATGAAGGTATAGGTGGTCTGATTAGCAAGTTTGCAGATGATACTAAGATTGGTGGAGTTGCAAATAGCGAAGAGGACTGTCAGAGAATACAGCAAAATATAGATAGATTGGAGAGTTGGGCAGACAAATGGCAGATGGAGTTCAATCCAGGCGAGGTGATGCATTTTGGAAGATCGAATTCAAGAGCGGACTATACGGTCAATGGAAGAGTCCTGAGGAAAATTGATCTACAGAGAGATCTGGGGGTTCCCTGAAGGTGGCAACGCAGGTCAATAGAGTGGTCAAGAAGGCATACAGCATGCTTGCCTTCATCGGATGGGGTATTGAGTACAAGAGTCGGCAGGTCATGATTCAGTTGTATTGGACTTTGGTTAGGCCACATTTGGAATATTGCGTGCAGTTCTGGTCGCCACATTACCAGAAGGATGCGGAGAGAGTGCAGAGGAGGTTCACCAGGATGTTGCCTGGTATGGAGGGTGCTAGCTATGAAGAAAGGTTGAGTAGATTAGGATTGTTTTCGTTGGAAAGACGGAGGCTGAAGGGGGATCTGATTGAGGTCTACAAAATTATGAGAGGTATGGACAGGGTGGATAGCAACAAGCTTTTTCCAAGAGTGGGGGTGTCAATTACAAGGGGTCACAATTTCAAGGTGAGAGGGGGAAAGTTTAAGGGAGATGTGCGTGGAAAGCTTTTTACGCAGAGGGTGGTGGGTGCCTGGAACGCTTTGCCAGCGGAGGTGGTAGAGGCGGGCACAATAGAATCATTTGAGATGCATCTAGACAGATATATGAACGGGCGGGGAACAGAGGGAAGTAGATCCTTGGAAAATAGGCAACAGGTTTAGATAAAGGATCTGGACCGGCGCAGGCTGGGAGGGCCGAAGGGCCTGTTCCTGTGCTGTAATTTTCTTTGTTCTTTAAGTAACTCTCCCCAATTTATCAAGGCCAACTCACGCCTCATATCTTCATAGTTCCCTTTATTAAGATTCAGCACCTTAGTCTCCAAATCAACTACTTCACTCTCCTTCTTGATGTTATGGTCGCTCATCCCCAAGGGGTCTTGTCCAGCCAGATTGACAATGATTCCCTTTTCATTACACAGTACCCAGTCTAAGATGACCTGCTGTGTAGTTGGTTGCTCCACATATTGGTCCAGAAAACCATCCCATATACACTCCGGGAATTCCTCTACGGCATTGTGGCTAATTTGATTTGCCCAATCTCTGTGAAGATTAAAATCACCCATGATCACCGATATTCCCTTATTACATGCATCTCTAATTTTGCATTTAATGCCCAACCTCATCACTGCAGTTTGACACCTACTAAAGTTTTTTATGGACAGTAAGGAAGGGGGAAACTGTGAGAAAATGTACGGACAACTACTGGACAAGGCGAGATTGCCTCTGAACGAAGCCAGACGGAAATGAGGAGACGAACTGGGGACACAAGTGGGCTGGGGACTCTGGAGCGAAACACTGAGCAGGGCCAACTTCACCTCCTCCTGCGCAAGGCTCAGCCTCATGCAGTTCAAAGTGGTGCACAGAGCGCACCCAAATGAACAGGTTCTTCCTAGAGGTGGAGGATAAATGTGAACGGTGCCAGAGGGGCCCGGCCAACCACACCTACATGTTCTGGGCCTGCCCCAGACTTGTCGGTTCTGGACAGCCTTCTTCGAGGCGATGTCCAAGGTTGTGGGGGTGAGGGTGGAACTGTGCAGAAAAGTGACAATCTTTGGGTTTCAGAGCAGCCAGAGCTACACTTGGGGAAGACACCCTAGCTTTCGCTTTCCTAATCGCATCCCGGAGAATCCTGTTCGGCTGGCTATCAGCATCACCACCCACAGCTGCAGACTGGCTCGCAGACCTGATGAATTTCTCCACTTGGAGAAGATCAAATACACCATCCGAGGGTCAGACGAAGGTTTCCTCAAAGCATAGGCACAATTCGTCGGCCTGTTCCAAGATCTGTTCAAAGCCAAGTGACTAGAGGGAAAAAAATAAGAGATGGGAGAAGACAGACAAGAATACACAACTCTGTGGAGGGGGGAGGAAGAGAGGAGGGAACCCGAGGGAAACATCGCAGAGGGAGGGGGAGAGGGCAGAAGACCTCCCCCACCAAACCTAAAAGGCCGACACAACAGAAAGCACAAAGAAAAGGGGAGGAAAGGGGGGAGCAGAAGCCAGGGGATTACACACCCTGAATGAATAGGGAGGATACCAAGGGGGGGGGGGGGGGTAGAAGAGGAAGGTGGGGAGAAAGTGCACCAAAACAGAAGATAACAAGATGTATACACAAGACCCTCACACACTGTACATACTAAAAATAAAATGCAAATAGGTGCAAAATTCAAAAATTCCAATAAAAAACTTCCATGACAGCTAATCTTGCACCACACCTGGACTGATTCAGCGACTGTTAAGAGGCTAGCACGGTGCCACGTGTAACACAATCGATTCCAATGAGAAACTGTGTGGGATTCGCAATTGATACTCAGGAGGCTGACAAGCTGCAGCCGCATATACCCACTTCACTCTCCACACACACCATCCCAGCCAACAAGGTACCAGCAAGACGCATGGACTCACGATTTACGGACACCGAGCTGGAGACCTGGCTGGATGCGGTGGAGGAGAGGCGGGCCACCCTGTAACCTGGCCCAGGAAGGAGGCTGCCAGTTGTCGTCGTTTGCAGAGGTGGTCAGAGCCACGAGCAAAACCATCCGGACCGGCCAACAGTACGGTAAAAAACTGCACAACCTCTTCAGTATGAGTAGGCAGCACTGTGCCCCCGGCACCAACCCCTGTGGCCCTCCCCCACCCAGGATAGCGGCTAAATCCCCGCCGTGCAGCACGTGCCATGGCTGGGTGCCCTGTCCACTGAAGCCACCAGCTACCCACCTTTGGGGTGCATATGCATACTGTCTAATGCTGTTGTTTTCTGTCCCGTCCCCCAGGGGAACTGCACCCACAACTGCTGGGAGCAGGAGAAGACTGGAGGGGACCGCCGGACTTGCAGCCTCTCACCGTAGTTTGAGCAGAGATATCCTGAGTATGGTGAGGGAATGGGGCTGAGTCTACAGAACCGAGTTCCCTCATCGTTGTAACGATGCGATATGTTCACCTTACACTCTTCCAAGATTCATTTCATGGTCTGGGAATGATCTTAAGTTATTAGTTATTTTGTTTGATTCTAAGTTTGGTGTAAGCTAAATATTGTGTTATTGTATGTCTGCTGTTTTCTCAATCCTCTATAATTTATAACTCACAAAAGATTCACATTTTTGCTGATTTATGGTGTGTTCCTATCCACTGAAATACCCAGGAGCCTACAATAAGAGTCCTATAAATAATATATTGGTCAATGTCACTGAGGGTTGGTACACTTTCTCCGTTTATTCCACAGGAAACATAACATTTTCCTAAGAGAGAAAGACTAGCATTTATATATCAACTTCAGTGAAAACTGGGCATTTGACAGCTGAAGTGTTATCACTTTTGTGATGTCATACCATCCCCCTCCTTCATGTTGTGTAAAATGGCCGAAAGAGAATACTCCATGTGAATGTCACTCACACTGGATCCTCCCACAATGTTTTCATTGTCTGGAACTCGGACATTACACCCATATTCGGGGAAGATTAGGGACAAGGTTCATCCTTTCCTTCCGTGGCTGATGTCACCATTTCATGTACCACATACTCCAAAGATGTGCAGGTTAGATGGATTGGCCATATCTTTTTATTAGAACAGTAAAAAATATATACAAGGCCAAACGGTACAAACACTAATTTTGCCTTGGAGAAACAGGGTACCCTCCCCTCAGTACCAATGTATGGGGAGGGGGGGTTGGATACTCTGATTATTAAAACAGTTCACAACACATTTCTACAAAAAACAAATGGTACAGGCACTAAACTTTGGGCTGGAGAGACCTGATACCCTTGCCTCTGTACCAACAGAAGGGAAAGGAAGTGGGGAGAGAGGGAAAGGAGGGTGGTGGGAAGGGAGGGAGTTGGGGTGTTGATGGAGGGGGGCCCCAATAGGGCACTGCCTGAACTATCTACGGAGGCAGAAAAATAACAGAGCCTTTATGCTAAATTGCCCCTTAGTGCCCAAAAGGTTAGGTGGGGTTACGGGGTGGAAGATTGGCTTAAGTAGGGTGCTCTTTCCAAGGGCTGGTGCAGACTCAATGGGCCGAATAGCTTCCTTCCGCATTGTTAATTATATAATTCTCACACTGAGCGGGTGTTTATTGAGTGTAATTTATAATTTAGTAAATGGGATGTCACAGCTTTCAGGGCTCACTGAATGCTTTTCAACTCATTCAGCTTCAATTCCCAAAACAACCTCTCTGGAATGCAGGGATCAGCTCTCCAGCTAATAAGCCCACCTGCTACTTTATATTGCTCTCTGTTCTGCCCTTTTTAAACCCTTACCGTAAAAGATATATTTCCACAACTAAAACTTAATGGACCCATTAACTAAATATTCACAAAATCTCCCACCAGAAGAAAATGGAAATGTGTCACCAAGTGATATACTTTCATTTAAATAGCCTAGAATATTACAACTTACAATATGTTATAGATCTTAACAATGATCTTATCGCTTGCAATACACACAATAATCATCCTCCCCATGTCCAATCAACTTCACAAGTTCATCAGCACTCTGTTGAATTCCCTGTCCAGTTCAAGATGTAAATTATGACTTTTTGTGATGTTTTAGAGAGTTTTCTTCTTACAATATTTATAGTGCAAAGTTCTGTCTACAAAAGAAAATTATTCATTCTTATTCACAGGTGAATTTTGAAGCTCACTCTTTTAAACAGCTGGTCCTGATTTCAGCTTTTGAACCTCATTGGTTTCCATGTCTGTAGCTTTCTCAACTTTAAACTCTACAAAGAATGTCTCCGTTAAATCCAGAGTTACATTCTCTCTTTCTTCTTTAGCACAGCCTCATTTCTTTTTTTTTTTAAATTTAAAAAAAAAATTCCAATTAAGGGGCAATTTAGCGTGGCCAATCCACTTACTCTGCACATCTTTGGTTTGTGGGGGTGAGACCCACACAGACACAGGGAGAATGTGCAAACCCCACACGGACAGTGACCTGGGGCTGGGATCGAACCCTCGGCGCTGCAAGGCAGCAGTGCTAACCAGTGCCACCGTGCTGCCCCGGCATAGCCTCATTTCTAAGTTCATTTTCCAATCTCGAACATTTTAACTTATTTTTTTGAGATAACTTCAGAATGGCTTTTTTTTGTGCCAACACTTGTTCCTTCTTTGATCAAAATCCTCTCTGGCTATTACAAGAACGTAATTTCTTCTTTGATCTGATGGCATACGTGTGTGCAAAGTGGTTCAACTTCTTGTAGTTTCCCCACTGCTTTCCCCACACTAAGCTCACAATTGAATTCTCACTCCCCTGTGTGGTTCCTCTGATGGAACAGGAGGTCCGAGGACCTCAAGTAGGATTTAACACACACCTCACCTGGGAAAGGTTTCTTCCCTGCGTGAATGTGTTGGTGTGCACAGAGGGATGATGAGTTCAGGACTGACTGGTCACACACGTCATGAGTGAATGGCTTTTCCCCTGGGTGAATCCGTCGATGTTTGAGAAGGTCCCAGGATTCCGCAAAGGTCTTGTCACACACCTCACACTTGAACGGTTTCTCCCCAGTGTGAATGTGTTGATGTGCGCAGAGGGACGATGAGTATGAAAATGATTTATCACACACTTCGCACTTGAATGGTTTCTCCCCAGTGTGCATGCGTTGGTGCCTATGGAGATGAGATGATTGTGAGAACGATTTTTCACACACTTCACACTTGAACGGCTTCTCCCTGGTGTGACTACGTCGGTGTTTTACCAGCGTTGATGACTGTGTGAAGGCTTCATTGCACAGCTCACACTTGAAGGGTTTCTCCCCTGTGTGCACTCTCTGGTGCCTCAAGAGATGATAGTTTTGGGAGAAAGCCATCTGACAAAATTGACACTTGAAGGGTTTCTCCCCCGTGTGAATCCTCTGGTGTATCAGGAGGGTTGAAGATCTCGCGAAAGCTTTATCGCAAAACTCACAATTGAAGTGCTTCTCTCCTGTGTGAATTGTCTGATGTAACTGGAGGCTCCTTAAATTTGTGAAGACTTTATCACAAACATCACATTTTACCTCTTCCGCCCCTGTGTGAATGCGCTGGTGTTCACGGAGGTTAGTTAACGATGAGTATGATTTATCGCACACCTCGCACTTGAATGGCTTTTCCCCAGTGTGAATGCGTTGGTGTGTACGATAGGCTGATGACTGCCTGAATGATGTGTTACAAATCTCACATTTGAATGGTTTCTCCCCAGTGTGAAGCCGTTGGTGTTCACGGAGAGAGGATGGCTGTGTGAATGATTTGTCACACACCTCACAGGTGAATGGTTTCTCCCCAGTGTGAATGCGTAGATGTACACGGAGACTCCAGGACTGCGTGAATGCTTTACCACAAACCTTGCATGAAAACAGATTATCACGTTTTTTAATGCATTTGTGCACGCGGAGATTTGATGACCAAGCAAAGGATTTGTCACACACCTCGCACGTGAATGGCTTCTCCCCTGTGTGAGTGTGTCGATGTTGCACAAGTGTTGATAACTTTGGGAAGGCTCGATCGCACACCTCACACTTGAATGATTTCTCTTCCATGAAGTTGTCCTTTTGTTAACAGTTGGTGTTAGATGGATCTTGTATGTTGGGAGATCCAATGAGCCTGTGGAACCCTCTTCACACCCGAACAGCCTCTTGCTTGTCGAAATGAGTCAGTGGTTCATGAGGCTCGATGAATGATTGAAGCTCTCACCACAGGTGGAGCCCATTCACACTTCTTCCCAGCCTCACGCTGGCCAATCACCCACAGCCGGACCTTCTGAAAGGTTGGTTTTGATGGAATGTTCCACACCATTGACCAGTTTCAGATCTGATAATATGTCAATGTTTCCCTGACGCAATCGATTTAAGATGATGGTTTCACTGTCCAACCGTCTCTGTGTTGAGCTTAAGTAGTGTGACTCATCTTGTTTAGCTGAGTTCTGTATGAAAGACAGATACAAAGCGCACTCAGTAAGCTTTGCGCAGGTGAAGGAGACACATCCTGCTTTGTGCACATGAAATCGAGACAGCCTGAGTGAGTGAGACACAGCCAGAGTGGGAATTGGAACTTGGTAATTTGGGTAGTGTGGTAATTTGGCATGGAGTGGGAGGAGGTGCTGTTTCCCTTTTTGTTCTGTTTCCTTCGTTTGGCTTTGTAACTGGTAATCTGCAGGGAGAGATCCAGAATGCATTCCTGGAAGCAGAGAGAAAACCAGGGAGCATCCTGGGAAGGTAGGTGATATAAAACTTTCCCCCAGGTTCCAGCGGCCTTCATTTTCGGGAGTGGGAGAGGGTGAGAGCGAGCCGGGGAGCAGCTTGGCAACAGGTAAGTGATATAAAAACTTACCCCCAGGTTCCAGCGGCATTCATTTCCGGGAGCGGGAGAGAGAGAGAGCCGGGGATATTCTGCTCTTCTGAGTGATCTGATTGGGGGGGGGGACTGAAAAGTGATATCGCAGGAAAGTTGTGACCTGATTGGCTGGTAGGGAATCTGCACTAAATTTAAAAATTAAACACTGTTAAACTAATTAAACATAATTGATTAATTATTTAATCATAATTTAGAGGGGTATCTAAGCCAGAGACCAGAGAGTACTGTATTTAGCATTCACATTTATAGTAGAAATCTAGTGCTAGGAAACATATACTTAACAGTAACATTAAAAAAAATGTATTTTAAAATTTAATTTACTTATTAATTAACACAATTTCAATTAGAGGGGTGCAGTGCTCTGACTGTGAGATGCAGCAGGTCTGGGAGGCTCCCAGCGTCCCGGAAGGCTTCATCTGCAGAAAGTGCACCCAACTGAGGCTCCTCACAGACCACGTGGTTCGGTTGGAGCAGCAGTAGGATGCACTTAGGAGCATGAAGGTCGTGGAAAGCGTCATAGATAGCAGTTGTATAGATGTGGTCACACCCAAGGGGCAGGCAGTCAGTGCAGGAATCCCCTGTGGTTGTCCCCTCTCGAACAGGTATACCCCTTTGGATACTGTCGGGGGACTAGCCTATCAGGGAAAAACAGCAGCAGCCAGAGCAGTGGCACCACGGCTGGCACTGATGTTCAGTAGGGAGGGTCAAATTGCAGAAGAGCAATAGTCGTAGGGGACTCTAGTCAGGGGCACAGATAGGCTCTTCTGTGGACCTGAAAGCGACTCCAGGATGGTATGTTGCCTCCCTGGTGCCAGGGTCCAGGATGTCTCAGAACGGGTAGCGGGCACCCTGAAGGGGAAGGGCAAACAGGCAGAGGTTGTAGTACATATTGGTACTAACGACATAGGCAGGAAGGGGGATGAGGTCCTGCAGCAGGAGTTCAGGGAGCTAGACAGAAAGTTAAAAGGGTTGTATCTCGGGATTACTGCCTGTGCCGTGTGCCAGTGAGGCTAGAAATAGGAGGATAAAGCGGCTAAACAGCTGGTGTAGGAGGGAGGGTTTCAGTTATCTGGACCACTGGGAGTTCTTCCGGGGCAGGTGTGACCTGAAGAAGAAGGACGGGTTGCATCTAAACTGGAGAGGCGTGAATATCCTGGCTGCGAGGTTTGCTAGTGTCACACGGGGGGGTTTAAACTAGTATGGCAGGGGGTGGGTACCGGAGCAATAGGTCAGAAGGTGAAAAAAGTGAGGGAGAACTGAGAAATAGGGCCACTGGCTCTGAGGAAGAGCAGACAGGGAAATGTTGCTGAAAACAGCGGGACTGGTGGCCTGAAGTGCATATGTTTTACTGCAAGAAGTATAACAGATTAACTTAGAGCTTCGATTAGTACTTGGAACTATGATGTTGTTGCCATTACAGAGACCTGGTTGAGGGAAGGGATGGATTGGCAGCTAAACGTTCCAGGATTTAGATGTTTCAGGTGGGATAGAGGGGGATGTAAAAGGCTGGTGGAGTTGCGCTACTGGTTAGGGAGAATATCACAGCTGTGCTGCGGGAGGACACCTCAGAGGGCAGCGAGGCTATATGGGTAGAGATCAGGAGAAGAAGGGTGCAGTCACAATGTTGGGGGTTTACTATGGGCCTCCCAACATCCAGCAGGAGATAGAGGAGCAGATATGCAGACAGATTTTGGAAAGGAGTAAAAGCAACAGGGTTGTTGTGATGGGAGACTTTAACTTCCCCAATATTGACTGGGACTCACAAAGTGCTAGGGGCTTTGACGGGACAGAGTTAGTAAGGAGCATCCAGGGGGGCTTCTTAAAACAATATATACATCGTCCAACTAAGGAAGGGGCTGTACTGGACCTGGTATTGGGGAATGAGCCCGGCCAGGTGGTAGAAGTTTCAGTAGCGGAGCATTTCGGGAACAGTGTCCACAATTCGGTAAATTTTAAAGTGCTGGTGGACAAGGATACGAGTGGTCCTAGGGTGAATGTGCTAAATTGGGGGAAGGCTAATTATAACAATATTAGGCGGGAACTGAAGAACATCGATTGGGGGAGGATGTTTGAGGGTACATCAAAATCAGACATGTGTGAGGCTTTCAAATGTCAGTTGAAAGGAATTCAGGACCGGAATGTTCCTGTGCGTAAGAAGGATAAATATGGCAAATTTCGGGAACCTTGGATAACGAGAGATATTGTAGGCCTCGTCAAAAAGAAACAGGAGGCATTTGTCAGGGCTAGAAGGCTGGGAACGGACAAAGCCTGAAGTGCATATGTTTTAATGCAAGAAGTGTAACAGGTAAGGCGGATGGACTTAGAACTTGGATTAGTACTTGGAACTATAATGTTGTTGCCATTACAGAGACCTGGTTGAGGGAAGGACAGGATTGGCAGCTAAACATTCCAGGATTTAGATGTTTCAGGTGGGATAGAGGGGGAGGTAAAAGTGGCGGAGGCGTTGCGCTGCTGGTTAGGAAGAATATCACAACTGTACCGCGTGAGGACACCTCAGAGGGCAGCGAGGCTATATGGGTAGAGATCAGGAATAAGAAGGGTGCAGTCACAATGTTGGGGGTTTACTCCAGGCCACCCAACAGCCAGCGGGAGATAGAGGAGCAGATAGATAGACAGATTTTGGAAAGGAGTTAAAGCAACAGGGTGTTGTGATGGGAGACTTTAACTTCCCCAATATTGATTGGGACACACTTAGTGCTAGGGGCTTGGACAGGGCAGAGTTTGTAAGGAGCATCCAGGAGGGCTTAAAACAATATGTAGATTGTCCAACTAGGAAAGGGGCTGTACTGGACCTGATATTGGGGAATGAGCCCGGCCAGGTGGTAGATGTTTCAGTAGGGCAGCATTTCGGGAACAGTGATCACCATTCAGTAAGTTTTAAAGTGCTGGTGGACAAGGATAAGAGTGGTCCTCGGGTGAACGTGCAAAATTGGGGAAGGCGAATTATAACAATATCAGGCGGGAATTGAAGAACATAGATTGGGGGTGGATGTTTGAGGGTAAATCAACATCTGACATGGGGGAGGCTTTCAAATGTCAGTCGAAAGGAATTCAGGACCGGCATGTTCCTGTGAGGAAGAAGGATAAATATGGCAAATTTTGTGATCCTTGGATAACGAGGGTTATTGTAGGACTCATCAAAAAGAAAAAGGGGGCATTTGTCAGGGCTAGAAGGCTGGGAACAGACAAAGTCTGTGTGGAATATAAGGAAAGTAGGAAGAAACTTAAGTAAGGAGTCAGGAGAGCTAAAAGGGGTCACGAAAAGTAATTGGCAAATAGGGTTAAGGAAAATCCCAAGGCTTTTTACACGTACATAAAAAGCAAGAGGGTAACCAAGGAAAGGGTTGGCCCACTGAAGGACAGGGGAGGGAATCTATGTGTGGAGCCAGATGAAATGGGCGAGGTACTAAATGAATACATTGCATCAGTATTCACCAAAGAGAAGGAATTAGTGGATGTTGAGTCTGGAGAAGGGTGTGTAGATAGCCTGGGTCACTTTGAGATCCAAAAAGACGAGGTGTTGGGAGTCATAAAAAATATTAAGGTGGATAAGTCCCCAGGGCCCAATGAGCTCTACCCCAAAATACTGAAGGAGGCAAGAGAGGAAATTGCTGAGGCCTTGACAGAAATCTTTGGATCCTCACTGTCTTCAGGTGATGCCCTGGAGGACTGGAGAATAGCCAATGTTGTTCCTTTGTTTAAGAAGGGTAGCAAGGATAATCCAGGGAACTACAGGCCGGTGAGCCTTACGTCAGTGGTAGGGAAATTACTGGAGAGAATTCTTCGAGACAGGATCTACTCTCATTTGGAAGTAAGGGGTCGTATTAGCGAGAGGCAGCATGGTTTTGTGAAGGGGAGGTCATGTCTTACTGACTTGATCAGAGTTTTTCAAGGAGGTCACAAATATGACTGATGCAGGTAAGGTAGTGGATGTTGTCCATATGGACTTCAGTAAGGCCTTTGACAAGGTCCCTCATGGCAGACCGGTACAAAAGGTGAAGTCACACGGGATCAGAGGTGAGCTGGCAAGATGGATACAGAACTGGCTCAGTCATAGAAGGCAGAGAGTAGCAATGGAAGGGTGCTTTTCTGATTGGAGGGCTGTGACTAGTGGTGTTCTGCAGGGATCCGTGCTGGGACCTTTGTTGTTCGTAGTGTATATAAATGATTTGGAGGAAAATGTAACTGGTCTGAATAGTACATTTGCGGACGTCACAAAGGTTGGTGGAATTGCGGATAGCGATGAGGACTGTCAGAGGATACAGCAGGATTTAGATCGTTTGGAGACTTGGGCGGCGAGATGGCAGATGGGGTTTAATTCGGACAAATGTGAGGTAATGCATTTTGGAAGGGCTAATGCAGGTAGGGAATATACAGTGAATGGTAGAACCCTCAAGAGTATTGAAAGTCAAAGAGATCTAGGAGTACAGGTCCACAGATCACTGAAAGGGGCTACACAGGTGGAGAAGGTAGTCAAGAAGGCATACGGCATGCTTGCCTTCATTGGCCGGGGCATTGAGTATAAGAATTGGCAAGTCATGTTGCAGCTGTATAGAACCTTAGTTAGGCCACACTTGGAGTATAGTGTTCAATTCTGGTCGCCACACTACCAGAAGGATGTGGAGGCTTTAGAGAGGGTGCAGAAGAGATTTACCAGAATGTTGCCTGGTATGGAGGGCATAAGCTATGAGGAGCGATTGAATAAACTCGGTTTGTTCTCACTGGAACGAAGGAGGTTGAGGGGCGACCTGATAGAGGTCTACAAAATTATGAGGGGCATAGAACAGAGTGGATAGTCAGAGACGTTTTCCCAGGGTCGAGGGGTCAATTACTAGGGGGATAGGTTTCAGGTGCGAGGGGCAAGGTTTAGAGGAGATGTGTGTGGTAGGCTTTATTAGGGGTATCTTTGTACCTTATACTGTAGTATGAGTGGTAGAACCTGCCTGCTGGTTCCGCCCAGCAGGCGGAGCATAAGAGTCTGTGTTTCACCCACAGCAGTCATTGTGTACCGGAGCTACTAGGGTAACTACTTGTTCATTAAAGCCTTCAATCTCACTTTAGTAGTGATTGATCGTGCATCAATGTGCGAGGCAAGTTTTTTACACAGAGGGTAGTGGGTGCCTAGAAGTCGCTGCCGGAGCAGGTGGTGGAAGCAGGGACGATAGTGACATTTAAAGGGTATCTTGACAAATACATGAATAGGATGAGAATAGAGGGATACGGACCCCGGAAGTGCAGAAGAATTTACTTGAGACGGGCAGCATGGTCGACACAGGCTTGGAGTGCCGAAGGGCCTGTTCTTGTGCTGTACTTTTCTTTGTTCTTTGGAATAGAAGGAAAGTGGGAAGGAAATTAAGCAAGGAGTCTGGAGGGCTAAAAGGGGTCACAAAAAGTAATTGGCAAATAGGTTAAGGAAAATCCCAAGACTTTTTACAAGTGCATTAAAAGCAAGAGGGTAGCCAGGGAAAAGGTTGGCCCACTGAAGGATAGGGGAGGGAATCTATGTGTGGAGCCAGAGGAAATCAGCGATGTACTAAATGAATACTTTGCATCAGTATTCACCAAAGAGAAGGAATTGGGAAGGGTGTGTAGATAGCCTGGGTCACATTGAGATCCAAAAAGACGAGGTGCTGGACATCTTGAAAAATATTAAGGTGGATAAGTTCCCAGGGCCTGATGGGATCTACCCCAGAATACTGAAGGAGGCAAGAGAGGAAATTGCTGAGGCCTTGACAGAAATCTTTCGATCCTCACTGTCTTCAGGTGATGTCCCGGAGGACTGGAGAATAGCCAATGTTGTTCCTTTGTTTAAGAAGGGTAGCAAGGATAATCCAGGGAACTACATTGACGCAAGGCTTACGTCAATGCGAGGGAAATTACTGGAGGGAATTTGTCCAGACAGGATCTATTCCAATTTGGAAGCAAGTGGTCGTGTTAGTGAGAGACAGCACTGTTTTGTGAAGGGGAGGTCGTGTCTCACTAACTTGATAACAGTTTTTCAAGGAGGTCACAAAGATGATTGATGCAGGCAGGGCAGTGGATGTTGCCTGTATGAACTTCAGTAAGGCCTTTGACAAGGTCCCTCATGGCAGACTGGTAGCATTGTGGATAGCACAATTGCTTCACAGCTCCAGGGTCCCAGGTTCGATTACGGCTTGGGTCACTGTCTGTGTGGAGTCTGCACATCTTCCCCGTGTGTGCGTGGGTTTCCTCCGGGTGCTCCTGTTTCCTCCCACAGTCCAAAGATGTGCAGGTTAGGTGGATTGGCCATGATAAATTGCCCTTAGTGTCCAAAATTGCCCTTAGTGTTGGGTGGGATTACTGGGTTGTGGCGATAGGTTGAACAAAGAACAAAGAAATGTACAGCACAGGAACAGGCCCTTCGGCCCTCCAAGCCCGTGCCGACCATACTGCCCGACTAAACTATAATCTTCTACACTTCCTGGGTCCGTATCCTTCTATTCCCATCCTATTCATATATTTGTCAAGATGCCCCTTAAATGTCCCTATCGTCCCTGCCTCCACTACCTCCTCCGGTAGTGAGTTCCAGGCACCCACTACCCTCTGCGTAAAAAACTTGCCTCGTACATCTACTCTAAACTTTGCCCCTCTCACCTTAAACCTATGCCCCCTAGTAATTGACCCCTCTACCCTGGGGAAAAGCCTCTGACTATCCACTCTGTCTATGCCCCTCATAATTTTGTATACCTCTATCAGGTCGCCCCTCAACCTCCTTCGTTCCAGTGAGAACAAACCGAGTTTATTCAATCGCTCCTCATAGCTTATGCCCTCCATACCAGGCAACATTCTGGTAAATCTCTTCTGCACCCTCTCTGAAGCCTCCACATCCTTCTGGTAGTGTGGCGACCAGAATTGAACACTATACTCCAAGTGTGGCCTAACTAAGGTTCTATACAGCTGCAACATGACTTGCCAATTCTTATACTCAATGCCCCGGCCAATGAAGGCAAGCATGCCGTATGCCTTCTTGACTACCTTCTCCACCTGTGTAGCCCCTTTCAGTGATCTGTGGACCTGTACTCCTAGATCTCTTTGACTTTCAATACTCTTGAGGGTTCTACCATTCACTGTATATTCCCTACCTGCATTAGCCCTTCCAAAATGCATTACCTCACATTTGTCCGGATTAAACTCCATCTGCCATCTCTCCGCCCAAGTCTCCAGACAATCTAAATCCTGCTGTATCCTCAGACAGTCCTCATCGCTATCCGCAATTCCACCAACCTTTGTGTCGTCTGCAAACTTACTAATCAGACCAGTTACATTTTCCTCCAAATCATTTATATATACTACAAAGAGCAAAGGTCCCAGCACTGATCCCTGTGGAACACCACTGGTCACAGCCCTCCAATTAGAAAAGCATCCCTCCATTGCTACCCTCTGCCTTCTATGGCCTAGCCAGTTCTGTATCCACCTTGCCAGTTCACCCCTGATCCCGTGTGACTTCACCTTTTGTACTAGTCTACCATGAGGGACCTTGTCAAAGGAGGTGTTGACCTTGGGTAGGGTGCTCTTTCCAAGAGCCGGTGCAGACTCGATGGGCCAAATGGCCTCCTTCTGCACTGTAAATTCTATGAAAAGGTGAAGTCACATGGGATCAGAGGTGAGGTGGCAAGATGGATACAAAACTGGCTAGGTCACAGAAGGCAGAGAGTAACAACGGAAAGGTGCCTTTCTGATTGGAGGGCTGTGACTAGTGGTGTTCCACAGGGATCAATTCTGGGACCTTTGCTGTTCGTAGTATATGTAAATGATTTGGAGGAAAATGTAACTGGTCTGATTAGTACGTTTGCGGACGATACAAAGATTGGTGAAATTGCGGATAGCGATGAGGACTGTCAGAGGATACAGCAGGATTTAGATTGTTTGCCAACTTGGGCGGCGAGATGGCAAATGGAGTTTAATCCGGACAAATGTGAGGTAATGCATTTTGGAAGGTCTAATGCAGGTAGGGAATATACAGTGAATGGTAGAACCCTCAAGAGTATTGACAGTCAGAGAGATCTATGCGTACAGGTCCACAGGTCACTGAAAGGGGCATCACAGGTGGAGAAGGTAGTCAAGAATGCATACGGCATGCTTGCCTTCATTGGCCGGGGCATTGAGTATAAAAATTGGCAAGTTATGTTGCAGCTGTATAGAACCTTAGTTAGGCCACACTTGGAGTATAGTGTTCAATTCTATACAGGGTAGAGGGGTCAATTACTAGGGGACATAGGTTTAAGATGCGAGGGGCAAGGTTTGGAGGAGATGTACGAGGTATGTTTTTTACACAAAGAGTAGTGGGTGCCTGGAACTCGCTGCCGGAGGAGGTGGTGGAAGCAGGGACGATAATGACGTTTAAGGGGCATCTTGACAAATACATGAATAGGATGGGAATAGAGGGATACGGACCCCGGAAGTGTAGCAGATTTTAGTTTAGACGGGCAGCATGGTTGGCGCAGGCTTGGAGGGCCTAAGGGCCAGTTCCTGTGCTGTACTTTTCTTTGTTTTTTGTTTGTTCAATGCTGTGAAGAGACTTTTATGTCTTCCCACAGTTGTGCAGTAGTTCCTTGGGTGATGGTCAGGATCTATCTGTGGAGTCTATCCTCTCTGTATTTCCTGTTGTAGTACGGTGCAATCTTCTGTAAAACAGGAAAAGGAAGCATGACAGCCTATGGCTATGACAGACTGGGAAACATTACTGAAAGGACAGATAGTGGACAGGTATTCAAGGAACAAAGAACAAAGAAAATTACAGCACAGGAACAGGCCCTTCGGCCCTCCAAGCCCGTGCTGACCATGCTGCCCAACTGAAATAAAATGCCTTATCCTTCCGGGGATCATAACCCTCTGTTCCCAACCTATTCATTTATTTGTCAAGACACATCTTAAAAGTCACTATCGTATCCCCTTCCACTACCTCCCCCGGCAACGAGTACCAGGCTCCCATCACACTCTGTGTAAAAAATAGTTGCCTCGTACATCTCCTTTAAACATTGCTCCTCGCACCTTAAAGCATCCACCCTAGGAAATAGCTTCCGACTATCCACTCTGTCCATCCCCCTCATAATCTTGTTGATTATGAGAGCATGGATAGAGTGGATGGGCAGGTACTCTTTCCTGGGGTGGGGGGTCAGTCACGAGGGGGCATAGGTTTAAGGTCCGTGGGGCAAAGTTTAGAGGAGATGTGTCGCCATTTTTTTTGTACAAGGTGGTGAGTGCCTGGAACGCGGTGCCAGGAGAGGTTGTGGAAGCAGATACATTAACGGCGTTCAAAATGCATCTCGACAAATACATAGTTAGGATGGGTATAGAGGGATACGGCACGAGGAAGTACTGAGGGTTTTGGTCAAGGGTGGTATCATCACCGGTACATGCTTGGAGGGCAGAAGGGCCTGTTCCAGTGCTGTATTGTTCTTTATATCCCATCAGGCCCTGGGGACTAGTCTACCTTAATGTTTTTCAAAACCCCCAATATCTCCTTTTTGATCTCAACAGGACCCAAACTATCTACACACCACTCCCCAGACTCATCACCCACCAAGTCCTTCTCTTTGGTGAATACTGATGCAGAATATTCTTTAATACCATTTATTTAATGCCCATTTCCTCTGGCTCCACGCATTGATTCCCTCACCTATCCTTGAGTGGACCAACCCTCTCCCTGGCTACCCTCATGCTCTTTATATACGTATTAAAAAGCCTTGGGATTTTCCTTAATCCTGCTGGCCAATGACTTTTCGTCACCCCTTTTAGCCCTCCTGACTCCTTTCTACTTTCCTTGCTTTCCTTGTATTCCACACTTGTTTTGTGTGGTCCCAGCCTCCTAGCATTGACAAATGCTTCCTTTTTCTTCTTGACTAGGCTCACAATATCTCGTTAACCAAGTTCCTGAAACTTGCCACACCTATCCTTCATCCTTACAGGAACGTGCTGGTCCTGAATTCCGATTAACTTACGCTTGAAAGTGTCCCTGTGGAACACCACTGGTCACAGCCCTCCAATTAGAAAAGCATCCTTCCATTGCTACTCTCTGCCTTCTATGACCTAGCCAGTTCTGTATCCACCTTGCCAGCTCACCCCTGATCCTGTGTGACTTCACCTTTTGTACTAGTCTACCATGAGGGACCTTGTCAAAGGCCTTACTGAAGTCCATATAGACAACATCCACTGCCCTACCTGCATCAATCATCTTAGTGACCTCCTCGAAAAACTCTATCAAGTTAGTGAGACACGACCTCCCCTTCACAAAACCATGCTGCCTCTCACTAATACATCCATTTGCTTCCAAATGGGAGTAGATCCTGTCTCGAAGAATTCTCTCCAGTAATTTCCCTACCACTGAAGTAAGGCTCACCGGCCTGTAGTTCCCGGGATTATCCTTGCTACCCTTCTTAAACAGAGGAACAACATTGGCTATTCTCCAGTCCTCCGGGACATCCCCTGAAGACAGTGAGGATCCAAAGATTTCTGTCAAGGCCTCAGCAATTTCCTCTCCAGCCTCCTTCAGTATTCTGGGGTAGATCCCATCAGGCCCTGGGGACTTATCTACCTTAATATTTTCTAAGACACCCAACACCTCGTCTTTTTGGATCTCAATGTGACCCATGCTATCTACACACCCTTCTCCAGACTCAACATCTACCAATTTCTTCTCTTTGGTGAATACTGATGCAAAGTATTCATTTAGTACCTCACCCATTTCCTCTGGCTCCACACATAGATTCCCTTGCCTTTCCTTCAGTGGGTCAACCCTTTCCCTGGCTACCCTCTTGCTTTTTATGTACGTGTAAAAAGCCTTGGGATTTTCCTTAACCCTATTTGCCAATGACTTTTCGTGACCCCCTTCTAGCCCTCCTGACTCCTTGTTTAAGTTCCTTCCTACTTTCCTTATATTCCACACAGGCTTCGTCTGTTCCCAGCCTTTTAGCCCTGACAAATGCCTCCTTTTTCTTTTTGACGAGGCCTACAATATCTCTCGTTATCCAAGGTTCCCGAAAATTGCCGTATTTATCCTTCTTCCTCCCTGGAACATGCCGGTCCTGAATTGCTTTCAACTGACACTTGAAAGCCTCCCACATGTCAGATGTTGATTTGCCCTCAAACATCCGCCCCCAATCTATGTTCTTCAGTTCCCGCCTAATATTGTTATAATTAGCCTTCCCCCAATTTAGCACATTCATCCTCGGACCACTCTTATCCTTGTCCACCAGTACTTTAAAACTTACTGAATTGTGGTCACTGTTACCGAAATGCTCCCCTACTGAAACATCTACCACCTGGCCGGGCTCATTCCCCAATACCAGGTCCAGTACCGCCCCTTCCCTAGTTGGACTGTCTACATATTGTTTTAAGAAGCCCTCCTGGATGCTCCTTACACACTCCGCCCCGTCTAAGCCCCTGGCACTAAGTGAGTCCCAGTCAATATTGGGGAAGTTGAAGTCTCCCATCACCACAACCCTGTTGTTTTTACTCTTTTCCAAAATCTGTCTACCTATCTGCTCCTCTATCTCCCGCTGGCTGTTGGGAGGCCTGTAGTAAACCCCCAACATTGTGACTGCACCCTTCTTATTCCTGATCTCTACCCATATAGCCTCACTGCCCTCTGAGGTGTCCTCCCGCAGTACAGCTGTGATATTCTCCCGAACCAGTAGCGCAACTCCGCCTCCCCTTTTACATCCCCCTCTATCCCGCCTGAAACATCTAAATCCTGGAACATTTAGCTGCCAATCCTGCCCTTCCCTCAACCAGGTCTCTGTAATGGCAACAACATCATAGTTCCAAGTACTAATCCAAGCTCTAAGTTCATCTGCCTTACCCGTAATACTTCTTGCATTAAAACATATGCACTTCAGGCCACCAGACCCGCTGTGTTCAGCAACTTCTCCCTGTCTGCTCTGCCTCAGAGCCCCACTGTCCCTATTCCCTAGTTCTCCCTCAATGCTCTCACCTTCTGACCTATTGCTCCCGTGCCCACCCCCCTGCCATACTAGTTTAAACCCTCCCGTGTGACACTAGCAAACCTCGTGGCCAGGATATTTATGCCTCTCCGGTTTAGATGCAACCCGTCCTTCTCATATAGGTCACACCTGCCCCGGAAGAGCTCCCAGTGGTCCAGATAACGGAAACCCTCCCTCCTACACCAGCTGTTTAGCCACGTGTTTAGCTGCTCTATCTTCCTATTTCTAGCCTCACTGGCACGTGGCACAGGGAGTAATCCCGAGATTACAACCCTCGAGGTCCTGTCTTTTAACTTTCTGCCTAGCTCCCTGAACTCCTGCTGCAGGACCTCATGCCCCATCCTGCCTATGTCGTTAGTACCAATATGTACAACGACCTCTGCCTGTTTGCCCTCCCCCTTCAGGATGCCCTCTACCCGTTCGGAGACATCCTGGACCCTGGCACCAGGGAGGCAACATACCATCCTGAAGTCTCTTTCACGTCCACAGAAGCGCCTATCTGCCCCTGACTATAGAGTCCCCTATTACTATTACTCTTCTGCGCTTTGACCCTCCCTTCTGAACATCAGAGCCAGCCGTGGTGCCACTGCTCTGGCTGCTGCTGTTTTCCCCTGATAGGCTATCCCCCCCGACAGTATCCAAAGGGGTATACCTGTTCGAGAGGGGGACAACCACAAGGGATTCCTGCACTGACTGCCTGCCTTTTCTGGTGGTCACCCATTTCTCTGCCTGCACCTTGGGTGTGACCACATTTACATAACTGCGATCTATGACGCTTTCCGCCACCTGCATGCTCCTAAGTGCATCCAATTGCTGCTCCAACCGAACCATGCGGTCTGTGAGGAGCTCCAGTTGGGTGCACTTTCTGCAGATGAAGCCACCCGGGACGCTGGAAGCCTCCCGGACCTGCCACATCTCACAGTCAGAGCACTGCACCCCTCTAACTGACATTGCGTCAATTAATTAAAATTAAAATTAAAAAAAAAATGTTTTTAAATATATTTTTAAATTTTTTTCAAAGTTACTGTTAACTATCTGTTTCCTAGCACTAGATTTCTAATAGAAATGCGAAAGCTAAATATAGTACTCTCCGATCTCTGGCTTAGATACCCCTCTCAATTATAATTAAGTAATTATGTTTAATTAGTTACCAATGCTTAATTTTTTTATTTAAAAATTTTTTTAGTGTAGATTCCCAACCAGCCTCTCAGGTCACAGCTTTTCTGTGAGGTCACTTCAGTTTCCCCCCGACACACACAATTTGAAAAAGGTATAAAAGTAAAAATGAGTAAAAATCACATACTTACCTTCTTACCTTCTGAGTGTCTTAGATGTTCTCAGGTTCTCTCCCTGACAGAGACTGCTCCTCCTCCTCCGAACGGCTCCCGAAACTTTTTAAATCTCCGCTCCGACTCGCAGCTCCCGCGCTTTTTAAATCTCCCGCGCTGTTTTCAAAGTCCCGGCTCACTCAGCTCCCACACTGTTTTCAAAGTCCCGGCTCACTCACTCCCGCGCTGTTTTCAAAGTCCCGGCTCACTCAGCTCCCGCGCTGTTTTCAAAGTCCCGGCTCACTCAGCTCCCCGCGCTGTTTTCAAAGTCCCGGCTCACTCAGCTCCCGCGCTGTTTTCACTGTCCCGGCTCACTCAGCTCCCGCGCTGTTTTCAAAGTCCCGGCTCACTCAGCTCCCCCGCTGTTTTCAAAGTCCCGGCTCACTCAGCTCCCGCGCTGTTTTCAAAGTCCCGGCTCACTCAGCTCCCACGCTGTTTTCAAAGTCCCGGCTCACTCAGCTCCCGCGCTGTTTTCACTGTTAGGCTCACTCAGCTCCCGCGCTGTTTTCAGAGTCCTGGCTCACTCAGCTCCCGCGCTGTTTTCAAAGTCCTGGCTCACTCAGCTCCCGCGCTGTTTTCAAAGTCCCGGCTCACTCAGCTCCCGCTCTGTTTTCAAAGTCCCGGCTCACTCAGCTCCCGCGCTGTTTTCACTGTCCCGGCTCACTCAGCTCCCGCGCTGTTTTCAAAGTCCCGGCTCACTCAGCTCCCCCGCTGTTTTCAAAGTCCCGGCTCACTCAGCTCCCGCGCTGTTTTCACTGTCCTGGCTCACTCAGCTCCCGCGCTGTTTTCAAAGTCCTGGCTCACTCACCTCTCGCGCTGTTTTCAAAGTCCCCACCTGACAAATAGGTTAGACCAAGGAGAGCCAATGGATGTCATCTATCTTGACTTCCAAAAGGCCTTTGATAATGTGCCTCACGGAGACTGCTGAGTAAAATAAGGGCCCATGGTATTCGAGGCAAGGTACTAACATGGATTGACGATTGGCTGTCTGGCAGAAGGCAGTGAGTTGGGATAAAAGGTTCTTTTTCGGAACGGCAACCGGTGACGAGTGGTGTCCTGCAGGGTTCAGTGTTGGGGCCACAGCTGTTCTCTTTAGATAGTAATGATCTAGATGACGGGACTGGGGGCATTCTGGCTAAGTTTGCCGATGATACAAAGATAGGTGAAGGGGCAGGTAGTATTGAGGAGGTGGGGAGGCTGCAGAAAGATTTAGACAGTTTAGGAGCGTGGTCCAAGAAATGGCTGATGAAATTCAACGTGGGCAAGTGCGAGGTCTTGCACTTTGGAAAAAAGAATAGAGGCACGGACTATCTTCTAAACGGTGACAAAATTCATAATGCTGAAGTGCAAAGGGACTTGGGAGTCCTAGTCCAGGATTCTCTAAAGGTAAACTTGCAGGTTGAGTCCGTAATTAAGAAAGCAAATGCGATGTTGTCATTTATCTCAAGAGGCTTGGAATATAAAAGCAGGGATGTACTTCTGAAGCATTAGTTAGGCCCCATTTAGAATACTGTGAACAATTTTGGGCCCCACACCTCAGGAAGGACATACTGGCACTGGAGCGGGTCCAGCGGAGATTCACACGGATGATCCCAGGAATGGTAGGCCTAACATACGATGAACGTCTGAGGATCCTGGGATTATATTCACTGGAGTTTAGGAGGTTGAGGGGAGATCTAATAGAAACTTACAAGGGTGGACGTAGGGAAGTTGTTTCCATTAGCAGGGGAGACTAGGCCTTAGAATAACAGGGAGTCACTTTAGAACAGAGATGAGGAGAAATTTCTTCAGCCAGAGAGTGGTGGGTCTGGGGAATTCATTGCCACAGAGGGCGGTGGAGACCGGGCCGTTGAGTATCTTTAAGACAGAAGTTGATAAATTCTTGATTTCTCGAGGAATTAAGGGCTATGGAGAGAGAGCGGGTAAATGGAGTTGAAATCAGCCATGACTGAATGGTGGAGTGGACCCGATGGGCCGAATGGCCTTACTTCCGCTCCTATGTCTTATGGTCTTATGGAAACCGGAGCACCCGGAGGAAACCCACGCAGACATAGGGAGAACATGCAGACTCTGCAGACAGTACCCAAGTTGGGAATCGAACCTGGGACCCTGGCGCTGTGAAGCAACAGTGCTAACCACTGTGCTACCATGTCGCCACCAGAGAGTGTGCACGACAGCTACATCCTGGAGCAGTCAGACATCCCCTGGCCTCTACGAGGATGAGTGGCTGGCTCTTGGGGGATAAGCGGTACCCGCTGAGGACCTGGCTAATGACGCCAGTACAGAGGCCAGAGACTTGATACAACGAGGCCCGTGTGGCCACCCTGGCTGTCATTGCATGGTGCAACGGACTCGCTTCGACTGCACTGGCGGTGCCCTGTACACCGCCCGGAGGGCTGACTGCTTTGTGGTGGTCTGTGTGTCCTCCACAACCTGGCACAGCACAGAGGCGATGTGCTGGAGATTGGGGATGAGGAACATGTGCTCATCAAGAAGGAGTACGAGGATGATGAGGAACCGTCGGACCAGCAGGGGCTAGAGGATGATCCCAGGAATGACCCGGAGGACCAGTCGGAGGCTGCAGGACAGGCGGCAGTGGTGAGGGTCCAGCAAGCCCGGAGGACCAGGGTGGCCCTCACACTCACCCACTTCACAAAGGACATGGCTTGTCCATCACCCAAACCTTACCCACCACTCACCCCGCCCCCCCCCCCCCCCAGGGTCTGTGTCACATCACTCCAGGGTGCTGGGACTGTGTCGGCACTGTCAGCGGGTCACTGTCGATGGCAGGGTGTGATGATAACCCGCATAGAGCTAAGCGCCGGTCCTCCTCAATCTATGGCGGTCTGACCCCTGCCTGTCTGCTGAGAACTCATTCACATCCGTCACCTGCACATGGTGTGCCGGGGAGGGGGAGGTGCCTGGAGAGATGTGCCAAGGGTTCGGAGGTCAGCCCTCATTGCGAACGAAAGTGACAGAGGTGTCATACTGCTTGTGGCCAAGAGTATTTAATGTGTCACAGGTGTCCAATAATGTCCCGCTCTCCCGATGGTGCAGCTCCACTCTCCCCACCACAACCTCACCCCCCCACCTCCTACCCCCCCCCCCCCCCCCCCCCCCACCCTCTTCCCCCTCACCCGGTGCACTAAGCGATCCTCAATGTGCTTAACTACCCTTGATCTACCACTACAAGATGTGCACATCGCCCCTTGTGCTGTGCCAGGTTATGGAGGACCCACAGACCACCACAAAGCTGACAGCCCTCCGGGCGGTGTACAGCAGGGCACCGCCAGAGCAGTCAAAGCATTGGAATTGCATTTTGAGCAGTCCGATGCACCATGCAATGACAGCCCGGGTGGCCACACGGGCCTCGTTGTATCAGGTCTCCGGCCTCCGTACTGGCGTCATTAGCCAGGACCTCAGACGTCCAAAGATGTGCAGGTTAGGTGGATTGGCCGTGCTAAATTGCTCCTTAGTGTCCAAAAGGTTAGGTGGTGTTACTGGGTTACGGAGATAGGGTGGAGGCATGGGCATAAGTAGGGTGCTCTTTCCAAGGGCTGGTGCAGACTCGATGGGCCGAATGGCCTCCTTCTGCACTGTAAATTCTATGATACATCTTGGATGCACATCTGAAATGGAGGTAGCCAGCTGCTTACCACATTCCATGGCCTTCGATGTCCTAGTGGGCATCCCTGGGGGCTCTGGGGCCAGAGGGGCCTGGCGCACTTGTCGCCGGCACATGCACTGCCGTGATGCCCTGCCCGTGTGCTGACTTTGAGACGCAGCCTGGTCAGAGGGGTGGGACTCGGGGGAGCTGGCGGCCACCAGCCCCACCCCATGGGACTGGTCCGGGTTGCACGCAGCACCCTCTCCTCACAGCTGGTGCCCATAGGGCCTCGGGGTTCACCTCGGGACGGAGGGGCAGCTAGTTCGAGCCCCGGCTGCCCCGCATCATCTGGCTCTGCAAACCTTGACGGTTCCCCAGGGTCTGCACCATGATGTCGCGCCCTCGGCGATGCTCCTCAGTGACTGGGGCATGCTCTGCAGCACCTATGCAACGCCCACCTGCAACTGGGACAAGCTGCGTAGCACCTTGGCTATTCTCATCTGAGAGCAGGCCATGTCCCGCAGCATCTCATCAACGTCAGCCTTGGACTAGGTCACATCCCCCAGCGAGTCGGACATTCTGCCAAGGCCCTCAGCTATGGCTGTCAGTCTGCGCCACGACTTGAACACTTCCACTAACGGTGCCAATGTCATGCACCAGGCTCTCCACTGCAGTCGCCACACGAGCAGTGTTGGTCTCGGTGCCACACATTGCCGGTGACATCTTCTGCACTTTTAGCATCTGGGACTCCTCCAATCAGCTATGGACCTGCTGGAGTGTTGCTGACATCTCCCTCTGAATGCCCCGGCCGTTCCCTATTGTCTATAACAGCTCCGGGTAAACCCATTCCCTCGGCTCAGCATCTGTCTGGGATCCAGCTGTTTCCTGGGATCCAGCAGACCTCCGACTACTGTCTCGCCTGCGCATTCATGCCTCCACTGATGTACATCAGCAATTGTGTGGTGCTCACCAGATTGTGCTCCAGAAGCCTGTCCACTAACGTTTCCCACCGAGGTTTGTTTATCTGTGCTGGTGGAGGGTGGGGATGACAGCTGTGATGCGTCGAACATGGTATCCTCTGAGTTCCTCTCCGCAAGGTGGTCTCATGGGAGGCAGGGAACGGGCCACCCCGAATGGGCGGTGCTGTCAGCTGGAGGACCTGTGGTCAGTGGCAGGGATGGGTCAGTCAGTATGGCAATAACGACTCACGTTTGCCAGGTCCTCTGGGTGGGGCCCAGTGGATCCTCACCTCGGCGGAGTGTGCCAACCTCAGCCTTGGTAACCGCTCTGTCCTCTGCCACCCTAGTCACCTCCAGGATCTGTTCCTCGAAGGTGGTGAGATTTTGTATGTCCGGCATGCCTCTGCCAGTCTGGGCCCTCTCCCAGCGATTGTGGGAGAGCTTCTCCTGCAGAGACGCAGAGAGGGGATGCATTGGTGGTTCACAATAGTGAGGGGGGGGGGGGGGAGTGAGAAGGGAGGGTGGGAGGGGGGGTTGGTGCGTGGGAGTGGAAGGTCTTAGGGGCGCGGTGGTGTCAACTCACCCGTGCTGCCTGGTGTCGGTCATTGACCTTCTTGCAACACTGGAGGCCAGTCCTCCTGGTCACACTCCCAGAGTTCACGGCTGCCACCCCTTCATCCCAGGAAGCATTGGCTGCCCTGTGCCTTATTCTCCGTGACCCTCAGGGGAACAGGGCATCCATCCTGGCCTCCACCGCATCAAGGAACCTCCCAAAGTCTGCATCCCCAAATCGTGGGGTCAGTCGACTCGATGCCATGGCTGTGAGCTGAGTGCAGTTAGGTATTTAAATGCTCCTTGACCTTGCCAGCGGGCAGCTGGCGAGGGCAGTCCGGCAAATTGACTGGCGAGCCTTCATTTGTGGCGAGAAGCCACAAGGGGCCTTAACAAGGGGCCTTGTTAAGTGGACTAATTAATGTTGAATAGCGTTGCCTGCCTCACCAGGCTGAGCACCGACCGGGAAGCTCACAGCACTTCCCGCTCGCTACCACACTTAGAAATCTTTCTGGAGAATCGTATCCAATGTGTTTAATATAAAAAACACTCAGCAGGAATGTTAATTCAGTGGAAATTTTGAATTTTTCCCCCTTATTCTCCCAAATTATTTGAAGAAAACACACTGATTAGGGGCTGGTTTAGCACAGGACTAAATCGCTGACTTTGAAAGCAGGCCAAGGCAGGCCAGCAGCACAGTTCAATTCCTGACCAGCCTCCCCGAACAGGCTCCGAGAATGTGGCAACTAGGGGCTTTTCACAGTAACTTCATTTGAAGCCTACTTGTGACAATAAGTGATTTTCATTTTCATTTCAAGTGCTGGAAGCTGAGGTAAACATTACTCGAGTGAAGCTGATTGAAGGGTTCTGGTTTATCCTGGGAAATTAGATACACTGCACTCACTCCCCACTGCACATCCCAAATTCAGCTCACAGCACTGGGCAAAAGTATCAAATCCAAGCCCAGGCTTTCGGGAGAGGCCGAGGCCTTCAGATAAAATCTTTAAAGAATTTGAATAAATGTGTCTCTACCCCTCCCAGATAATTACACCTCACCTTCTCATATTCAGTAATGACCCATCAAAAAATCTCAGCCTGTAAATCAGAAGGGAAATGCTTCCAATTAACACACTCAATATCCAACACAGTCAATCAGTCAGCTCAGCACAAAGCAGCGAGTAAACAGGTCTCTCAGCTGCATCTTCTCACACAGCATAAGGGGCATTTCCACACCTGATCCCCCACAGGATAGTCAGACTGCCTGAACATTAGTGTGGATATTGTGCAATGTAATTATTATAAATTCTGCTCCTTCACTCACCATCTCCTCACTTGGTTTTCAGTCCCTACAGGATGTGAAGCAGCTGTGAAAGAGGAAGAGGAGAGAATGGGCCGAGTGGGTGGACTCTCTCTGATTGTCGTCTCTCACAGCCAATCCAAATATTTCAAATGTGAGGGAGCGCGAGTCCGAGTGGCTGAGTGGATTTGAAAAACAGATTGGGCTTGGGGAGGAACATAGAACATAACAGCGCAGTACATGCCTTTCGGCCCTCGATGTTGCGCCGACCTGTGAAACCACTCGAAAGCACTATTCTCTTATCGTCTCTATGTCTATCCAATGACCATTTGAATGCCCAAAATTTTGGCGAGTCCACTACTGTTGCAGGCAGGGCATTCCACACCCTTACTACTCTCTGTGGGTGGTATGCTATGTGGAATTTTTGGGTGATGCCAAATATCGTGAGGACGTTCTGCATGACACGTCCCGTAAAGTGGAAGCCTTGGTCGGATTCAATGCTGCGGGGGAGTCCCCATCTTGTAAAGATGTGGTGGGTCAAAATCTTGGCTGTGGTTTTTGCAGTGTTTGTGCGGGCTGGGAATGCTTCCACCCATTTCGTAAATGTGTCAATTACCACAAGTACATATTTATAGCCATTCCTGCAAGGGGGCAATGGTCCTATAAAATCAATCTGGAGGTTAGTCCAGGGGCCATTAACGGGTCGAGTGCGGCTGAGTTGAGCCTTTTTGCCATATCTGTCCGGGTTATTCTGGGCACAGATAAGACAATTCTTGATGTAATGGTTTACATCTTCCTTTAAATTCGGCCACCAACAAAGCTGCTTGAGATGGGCTGCAGTGGGATCGATTCCCTGATGTCCATGGAACAAACAAATCAGTTGATACCTGTCCTGTTCAGGAACCACATAAAGGGTGTCTTTTAACACCGCACCGTCATGTGTGGTCAGTGCATTTTGGAACCTGTCATAGGGAGCTGGATATTTTCCTTTTACAGTCTCCCTGAGATTGCTGTCCTGCTTCTGGGCCTCTACTAGATCCTCGATCTTTGTCTGTGAGACCTGAACTGCATTTACTGGTGCGCTTTCGGGGGGTGTCCAAAAGTATCCGTGCCTGGAACCTGCCTTAGCCAGTGCGTCGGCTTTCATATTTCCAGGGGGGGAGGAACGATGGTGACTGCGGACATTGATTATCCCAAAAGTCCTGTTCTGGGCTCTCTGTAAAATATGACGGAGGAATGGGGCTGAGGGGAGAGGTTTTCCGTCTGCGGAAACAAATCCTCTTGCTTTCCACAGGGGCAGAAATTCCGTGAGGCTGTTGCAGACATAGAGGCTGTCCGAGTATATGTCTGCTGGGCTGGGGAAGGAATCTGGGTGTTCCACTATATACGCGATGGCCGCGAGCTCTGCTGCCTGCGCGCCTAAGTGGCCTGGAAGTTTTAACGATATTTCCTCAAGATCGCGTCCCTGCGTGTCCTCGACATATATACCGCAACCTATTATGCGCTTCCCATCCAAGACTGTGGAAGATCCATCCACATAGATCTTTATGGGATCACACGTGTCCGTCTGCTGGGGGCTCTGGGTTGAACTACCTATCTTTCTGGGGGGTGTTTTAGCGATAAACCTGTGTTGTGGTGTGGAGAGATAATTTCACATTCATGGGGGGTTCCGGGGTACTGTAAGTTGTCGGCTAAATAGGTGTGCGTCCCATTTCGTAAAGGGACATCCTTTTAACAGTGATGTCCCGTCCCTGCAAGAGAAGGGTCTGATCTGGCTTACTGTACCGTCCTTGAGTCGTCCGTCCAGTAAAAGTTGGGTGGGGGTGTGTTCGGTGAGAATTGTGATGGGGTTCAGTCCGGTAATATATGAAAAATACTGCACTGCCCAAAATACTGCGAGCAGGTGCCTCTCACAGGTTGAAAATTCCTGCTCTACAGCATCTAGAAGTCGGGAGGCGTAAGCTATGGGTCTTAACTGGTCGTGCCGTTCCTGGAGGAGCATGGCCGAAAGGGTGCGGTCTGTGGTCGCTACCTCTATGGTGTAAGGGGAAAGTGGGTCTGGAACTTGTAATAGCCAACCAGTCCTAAAAACGACCAGAGGGCTGAAACGTTCTGGGGAAGGGGCAATTTAGCGATCGAGTCAATTCTTTTATGCTCGATCTCGCGTTTACCATGTGTGATAATTGTTCCCAAATATATCACTTTATCTTCCAAAATCTGGGCCTTTTTGGGGTTGACTTTACAACCGATTGAGTGTAATAGTTCAAGGAGTTCGGACAGAAGCTCAATGTGCTCTTCCTTGGCGTCTGTCTGCAGTAGTAGGTCGTCTACATACTGTACCAGACATTTGGGGCGAGAGAATTTGGCTAAACCATTTGCCAGCTGTCGGTGGAAAATGGAGGGGGAGTTGTGGAATCCTTGTGGCAGGCATGTCCATGTGTACTGCTGTGCTTTAAAGGTGAAGGCAAATTTGTACTGGCACGCCTTTGCCAATGGAATGGACCAGAATCCATTACTGACATCCAAAACCATAAAGAATCAGGAATTGAGTCCCTGCTTGAGCATGGTCTCGGGACTTGTTGCTACTGTGGGGGCTGCTACGGGGGCGATTTTGTTGAGTTCCCGGTAATCGATGGTCAGTTGCCATGGTCCATCGGGCTTTCTCACTGGCCAAATTGGGGCATTGTTAGTGGAGGCTACTGCTCTAAGTACGCCCTGCTCTAATAAACACTAATAAACCTTGGAGATTTCTGCCTCTGCTTCTTGGGAAAATCCATACTGTTTTTGGGGTCTAGGGTCAGGTCCTGTTATCTGTACGGAGCCAATCATCCGTCCACAGTCTTGCTTCTGGGTCGCGAATGCTGCCCTGTTCTTTTGCAGAACTGCCCTAACCTGCTTGTCCGTACTAAGCGTGGTCGGGTTGAACCAAAATTCACCTACTGCGCTAATTTTGTTCGTGTACTGTTCTATGTTGAGCGTTGCGGGTGCTCTTGCGGATTTTGCCATCTTCCAGACACACTGGTTGACTGGATCGAATTAAACATTATGGGAATTCATGAAATCGATTCCCAGAATGTGTTCTGCTGTGTGGGGCAGGTCAACTAAAACTACGGGGTGCTTGGTGGTAATGTTACCGATTTGAATGGGTACAGGGGCTGTGATGTGTCCTTGCTGTGAGTGGCCTGTAAAGCCGCTGAGGGTGATAGTGGCTGTAGTGGGCCACGAGTCTTTTTGAAACAGGGTGGAGGAATTTATCGTGGTGCGGGACCCTCCTGTGTCCCAGAGAAATTCGATAGGCTGTCCCCGAATTTTTGCTGCAACTACCGGTCGTCCGGACCTATCCCAAAGGGTGTCGCAGACCCAACTGGGGGAGCCCGTACACCGTCAGTCCGCTCCGGTCAGGTCCGTCTGATCTGAACGGGCGCTAACATTGTGAATGGGCTCTGTCTTCTTCTTACTCAGAGTGCCCGTCTGCTGGGCTCTCTGTGTTTTTTTAGGGGCATTGCACTCTCTTGCGAAGTGTCCCAACTGTCTGCAGTTGTAACATTCCTGTGACTTGGGTGGGGGGCTGTTCTTTCCCTCATTCACCCATACGGGGTTCTGGTGTGTTGTCTTTACTGCCTGCATATCTGCGCCGGCCTGCTTTTCCTCGGTATTCTTAACAGTGGGTTTACTTTGAACAGATTGCTCCCAAGCGCGGGACAATCTTTTCACTACCCACTTCTCGTTATGGGCCTCCTCTGAGGGATCATAACTCGTGCAAGCTTTCTGTCCTGTTTCTGTGGCATGGGAGATAAGGATGCGGGTCCATTTGGCCATGTTGTCTGGGGACAAATGGGCACGGTCTCAGTCTCCAAAGACTGCTGCAAAGTGAATCCACAGGCATCCAGCAAACGCTGTGGGGTGCTCGGATTTCTTTTGCCTACATTTGTTGAGGCCATCTACGGAGTCACCCCGGTTATACCCGATCGCATCCACAATCGCGGTATGCATTTCTGCAAGGGTGCCTCCTCCTACATTCTGTGGGTCGGGAACGGCTGCTGCTAGTGAATGGTCTAAACTTAAAACTGTGAGCTTTCATGCTCTCGCTCATCCAGGCCGTACATGGTCGCCTGATGCTTAACTGTGGCAAAGAAACGGTGGGGGTCTGAGGTGGGGAAGAACGGTGTGATCTTATCGCACGCGTCCCGTAATTGTGACCCCTGTTAAGGGGGTGGAATATAGAAATTCCGCATCGTCCGATGTGGCTGTGCGGTGGGTGGTGACTGGGTTCATTGGAGCTTGAACTATCTGCTGTGTGGGGGGTTGGGGTGCTTTTCTCTTTTGTGGCTTTCCCTGCGCATATGTTCCCTGAACATATCTCTGCGCTGTTTCTTGTAACTCTTCCCAATCAGGGCCATCTTCCTGATCTAATTTGTCTCCAAAAGTTTCCTGAAAACCTTTCTGAACAGAAAGCAGCGATTGCAGCTCTGCAATCTGCTTCCGGCGCTTTGCGTGATCTAGCGTGCTTTGTCTTTGTTCTGTGGTGGCAGCATGGAGTGCTCTTAATGCTGCCTTGAGATCACTACACTGTTTCTGTAATGTCTCTACCTGTTTTTCTGTCTCCTCTCGTACCAGGACTGCACGTTGCGTGTCCTGATAGGCCTTTTAGTATTGAGACTGGAAGCTGCTTAAGTGTGCCAGACAAGACTGGTGTGCCCTTTTGGCATCCTCCACCTCTACATCTTTTGCTGCCAACTTCCTTCTCAATTCCAAATTCTCCTTTTCTACCTCGCTTACGTCGACCTTACTCATTCGATGTATGCCCTCTACTTTTTTCCGGAGAGTCCTAACGACCTCCTCTGTGCCTCGCAATTGTGCCAAGCAGGACACGATTGCCATTGGCTTGCGAGCTTTCCCTAAGCTCTTTTTGTGGATCTCGCTCAGGTTCTCCCACCAAGTATGTCCTATACTCCTGGGACCTGATTCCTCGTTGTCACAGAATTCATTCCAAAGGGGCCATCCTTTCCCTTTGAGATATTTCCTGATCGCTTCCTCCCAAATGGGACATTGTCCCACTCTACTGCTGCTGGTCGCTGCGACCGCAAATTCCTCGGGGTTCATTAGGCATTGCCTGCATTGCCATCTTTCCTATCCGAATGCTGCTCTTCAAATTTGGGACAGGGGTATTAATCCAAATGCTGCTCTTCAAATTTGGGACAGGGGTATTAAGGCGGTGCTGTAAATATGGGTACGGCTTTCGCTACTTTCCGATATATAAACTTCCGACAGTTTTGTCGCAACAGAAAATCTATCAGTTTTACCTTATCGCCCTGTTAGTTACGCATGCATACACACACTTCCGAATTATGAGTATTGATCAGAACTGCTTGAACACTTGTGGTTTTCTGCTTCCAATTGAATCTCTAATTCAAATTCTGGGTTCTCCCGGAGTGGTTTTCCACTTCTCGATCGGGTCCCGTCAGGATGTCGCCAAAAAATGTTGCTAACTTTGCCTTAGTTTAATTGCTCTGTTTTATCACCTTTGCTCTCGAGTCGCCAGGTATCTTTATGATACTGCCACGTTGTTCAAGTCCGAGTAATGATCAATAATCCAATACACCGCTTGGTAAGATTTAAATCAAAGCACATTTATTATACACAGTAATCACTACTCATGTACAAATTCTATGTCTAAGCTACTTCTGCAGCTAACAGGCCAATACCTAACTTGGAACTGGCCCACCAAGTCAGGGAAACGAATGGCCTTTCGTTCGGGTTCTGAGCCTGTGGGATTCGAAGTTGGTACAGATTGGTAGCTAAGAGCGCCTGTCTCGTAGCGAGCATTGAAGTAAGACTTACAGTTTTGAGTGGCTGTTGAAGAGTGAAGAGCGAGTGAAGAGAGGAAGCGGTTGAAGAGAGCGCCTTGAACTTGGGGCTCAATTTTTATAGTCCCCAGGGGCTTCCCGCCTTTCGGGGCGGACCTTGTACCTGGTCCCAAGTGATTGGACTTTGTCCCAATCGCTTGGTTCGATTTTCTCCAATGCTGGAGCGGTTCCCTGATCGATGGGCGGTCCTGAGGTGGTCGTTCACCTCCCTTTGTGTAGGCTTCTGCTGGCGCCAAAGAGTCTGTTTTTGCTTTCTGTGTCTAAATGTTGCTCATTGTTCCCGGGGATTGCTCATCAGTATGCAGATAGCTGGTGTTTTGTTATGCTGATGGTTGCTGGTATCGATCTTGTCTGGCCTTTCCAGAGGTAAATACACAGCCAACCTGCAGCTGCTCGTTTTGTCCTCTTGGCTGACTTTCCCATCAGCCTTTGCCGTTTGCCACTTTAAATCGGGAGTTGGCCATTTTAAGTGGCTCCAGGGCTGAGGTGGAGATGGTTGACAGCTCAGAATTTCTAGGGGTACACATCACCAAAAATCTGTCCTGCTCCACCCACGTCGACGCTACGACCAAGAAAGCACAACAGCGCCTATACTTTCTCAGGAAACTAATTAAATTCGGCATGTCCACATTAACTCTTACCAACTTTTACAGATGCACCATAGAAAGCATCCTATCTGCTGCATCACAGCCTGGTATGGCAACTGCTCGGCCCAGGACCGCAAGAAACTTCAGAGAGTCGTGAACACCGCCCAGTCCATCACACACACCCGCCTCCCATCCATTGACTATGTCGACAGCTGCTGCTGCATGTGCGTGTGATGTACGGGCCCTCTTGAGCAATACATGCACATATCTTCTGTCCCTTCAAAAGAAGCATCTCTCCTTGCTTGAGTGAGGGTTAGGTGAGCATGGAAAAACTACCTTTAACTGAATGAGCCTCGCGCAAGACGATGTCGCATTCACCCTCCTCATTGCCTCGCTCCACACCCCTTCCTCTAGTATCGGCCCAACTCCTCCAACCATTTTGTCTTTGTCCCTTCAACCGACCCCAAATCCTCCCCCGCTATACCCTGGTACGTCCCGGACTTACTACCCACCCTAGATGGGACTTACTACCCCCCGCTTGTATCTCCCTCTGAAGCGCCCTCCTTCGAATCCTCAGGATCTTGCCCACCCAGATAAATCCTACAAGTCGGTTTACCTCTTGAAAAATCGATTTGAGCAGCAATACTGGAAGACACTAGAATAGGAACCTAGGCAGGATATTCATTTGAACTCAACCCACCAGCAATAGTGGGGACTGTCCCACCAAGGGTGGAGGTGTGGGCTTAAGTAGGGTGCTCTTTCCAAGGACCGGCAGCATATAATGGTACCCCGTATGTTTGGATGGCCGAGCGGTCTAAGCCACTCCGTTTAGGTCATAGTCTGCTCTGGAGGCGTGGGTTCATATCCCTGACACTTTTATGGGTGGCACGGTAGCACAGTGGTTAGCACTGTTGCCTTACAGCTTAGGGTCCCAGGTTCGATTCCTGCTTGGGTCACTGTCTGTGCGGAGTCTGCACGTTCTCCCAGTGTCTGCGTGGGTTTCCTCCCACAAGTCCTGAAAGACATGCTGTTAGGTCATTTGGACGTTCTGAATTCTCCCTCTGTGTACCCGAGCAGGCGCTGGAATGTGACGACAAGGGGATTTTCACAGTAACTTCATTGCAGTGTTAATGTGAGCCTAGTTGTGACAATAATAAAGATTATTATTATACCCTGTGCTCCACACCCATCCCCCATCTCGAACTATCCCATTCCGTTCCTTCGAGGCCCTCAATGCCATGGCCAATGGCTCAATTGCCATTACAAACAGCAAAGGAAACAACGGGCATCTCTGCCTCGTGCCCTGATGTAACTGAAAGGACTCAGCGGTCATATTATTAGTGCAAATGGTGCCACATACAATAGCCGCACCCATGACACAACTCCCGGATCCAGCCCAAATTTCTCCAATACTGTAAAGAGGTACCCTCACTTCACCCGGTCAAACACCTTCTCTGCGTCCAGAGATGCAATAATCTCCAGTACCGGACTGGTCACAGGGAAAACCCCACATTAAGCAATCGCCACACATTCACCAACAGCCTCCGCCCTTTCACGAACCCCGTCTGATATTCCCCTGTCAACTCGGTGGGCCGTCTCCAGTCTTCTTTTTTAATGTATTTTGTTACCAACATGTATCAAAACAGGTTACAACTCATAAACCATCCCAGGAAACATAATTCCCAGCAATCAACTATGCAGTCTGTACAAATCTTTCCCTTTTTTCACCCTCGTAGGCTTCCCCCTCTCCACCCGCCGCAACGAGCAGCTCCTCGAGCACGGTCATAATCACCCTCACCTTTTCTCAAATCCCTCTGCAGAGCCCCTTAACTCATATTTTATCTTCACCAACCGTAGGAAGTCGTACAGGTCACCCAGCCAAGCCGCTACCCCCAGAGGCGATGCCGACCGCCCCTCCAGCAAAATCCGCCACTGTGCAATAAGAGAGACAAAGGCCACAACATCGGCCTTCCCCTTTTCCATGAGTTCTGTTTTCTCTGAAACCCCAAATATCGCCACCAACCACTTCCTCCACTATTCTGGCTACCCAATTTTTTGCAACCCCGAAACATGTGCGCACGATTCCTTGGCCCCGGCCCACACCTCTCACTCATCTGCTATTCCGTGAAAGAACCCACTCATTCTTGCCCGAGTCATGTACACCCTGTGCACCACCTTAAACTGTATCAGGCTCATCCTTGCACAAGAGGAGGTCTCGTTTACCCTCCGCAGACTCCCCAATTGATCTTCCCTTCCCATTTCTCCTTGATCTTCACCACCTGCTTGCCCCCCCCCCCCCGGCTACTTGTATATGTCCCCAATTCTTCCCTCCCTTTCCACATCCGGAAGCAGCAGTCATTGCAGCAGGATGTATGCCGGCAACCGAGGGAACCCCCTCACCCCCTCCAGACCTTTTGCGCAAAGACCCATACCTGCAGATACCTGACCTCACTCCCTCTCAACAGCTCCCTTCACTCCTCCAGACTGCTGAACCCTTCCGGCCATCTCCAGTCTTAAAGCCAACACCTTGGCCAGCAATTTGGCGTCTACATTCAACAGGGAAATTAAGATTTATTGTCATGTGTACTGAGGTACAGAGAAAAGCATTGTTCTGTGTGCAGTCCAGGCAGATCGCTCCATCTCTGAAAAACAAAAGGGGTGGAATGCTCCGCACTCCAGCTGCAATTTTCCTGCATGGCGCGCCGTTCCCGCAGCCGGCCAATTAGGTTTCCAATTGTGGGCCACCCCATACCATCAGAAAATGTGTGGGCGTGGGTGTGCGCCCGGTGGGAAGGAGGACCCAACCGACGGAGAATCCCGCAGAGGACACACTATAAATACACAATGTAAATACTTAGACATAGACATCGGGTGAAGCATGCGCAGCGCAGTGCTACAACTGAAGAGAGATACAAAGGGAGATCATTTCAGTCTATAAGTGAACAATTCAGGAGTCTGATGACAGCAGGGATGAAGTTGAGTGGGATTCTCCATCAGCCGACACTGGAATCGGGAAATGCGATTGGGCGGAGAATAGGTTCCAATGCCGAAATCGTGACAGGCGCCGACTTCACGCCAAATTGCAATTCTCCATCGCCTCGTCAGCGACGGCCATGTGTTCCGGAATGCACATACAGTCGACACCGTTTGCATATCATTAGCGGGCCTGACCCAGTATTCTCCAGGGCCTCCCCGATGCTCCTTTTCCGATGGGCCAAGTTCCCGATAGCGCAGTTCACTTGTGCTTTTAAAAATTGTGAAACCGGTGTCATGGCTGCTAAGGGAGAGAGGGGGGGGTATGGAAAATGCCCAACATAGCCATAGTTTGCTGACAGTCATGCCACTGGCCCAGGGGCTTCTACCAGGGCTGGGTGAGGGGACGTGGCGGTTGGTGGTGTCCAGGAGGTGGGCTGTGGGGTCGAGGTGGACGGACAAAGAATATCATTGCCGCAGCTGGAAAGGCAGCTGTGCATGCTGCTGACAATTCACTTAGGGCCACGGGTTATATAGATTTCCCACCAGCACATCTCCCTAGGTGCCCTCTGGCCCCAGCCGACCCATGTATGGGCACACTCCAGCGCAACCAGTGCCATCTTGTTGGCTGGGATGAGTGTGTGTGGGGAGTGTATATGCGGCTGCAGCTTGTCAGCCTCCCGAGAGTCAATCACGGACCCAGCAAATCCTGCCCCGTTTCTCATTGGAATCGATTGTGCTCAACGTGGTGCTGGTGCCAGACCCTCTACAGTTGCTGAATCGATCCAGGTTCGGCGCCAGTTTTGCTGTCATGGAAGTACACAAATTCTGCGTCAGCATCAACACTTAGTCTCAGAAAGAAGAATCCCGCACCGCTGTTTTTGAATCTGTTAGTGCATGTTCTCAGACGTTTGTATCTTCTGCCCGATGGAAGAGGTTGGAAGAGAGAATAGCCTGGGTGGGAGGGGCCTTTGATTATGCTGCCCACTTTCCCAAGGCAGCGGGAGGTGTAGATGGAGTCAATGGATGGAGTCGGGTTTGCATGATGGACAACTCTCTATTGTTACTTACGGTCTGGGCCAAGTAGCTGCCATACCAGGCTGTGATGGACTCAGATAGGATGCGTTCTATGGTGCATCTATAAAAGTTGGTAAGAGTCAAGTGGAAATGCCAAATTTCCTGAGGAAGAATAGGCGCTGTTGTGATTTCCTGGTTGTAGCGTCAATATGGGTGGATCAGGACAGAATGTTGGTGATGTGCACACTTAGGAATTTGAGGCTGTCAACCATCTCCATCACGGTATCATTGATGCAGACAAGGGTGTGTACAATACTTCGCTTCCTGAAGTCGATCACCAGCTCCTTTGTTTTGCTGACATTGAGGGTCCCAAAGAAGGTCCTACAAAAAGCAAAATCCGGGGGGGGGGGGGGGGGGGGTGGGGCTAGCCCTCCCAAACCTACAATTCTACCACTGGGCGGCGACGGCCGAGCGAATAAGGGGATGGATCAAGGAGCCAGAAGCCGAGTGGGTGCGCGCGGAAGAGGCCTCCTGCAAAGGGACCTCCCTCCAGGCCCTCGCCACGGTGGCACTCCCATCTCCACCCAAAAATCACTTCAGCAGCCCGGTGGTGATAGCCACCCTCCAGTCCTGGAACCAACTACGGCAGCAATTTGGCCTGACCAAAATGTCGGACAAAATGTCCGCAACAAACATAGGTTCGCACCAGCGCTGACTGACGCCACCTTTAAAAAGTGGGGACAGGACGGAGGGACCCTGACAGTCAGGGACCTATACATGGACGGCAGGGTCGCAACAATGTACAAACTGACAGAGAAATTTCAGCTAGCCAGGGGGAATGAGCTAAGGTACCTGCAACTCAAAAACTTCCTACGAAAGGAGACAAGGACGGATCCACAACTGCCACGACAAACATTACTGGAAGAATTACTGGACGCAAGCATCCTAGATAAAGGGAACTGTAGCGACATGTATGACCGACTGGTAGAAAGGGCCGACACCGTACTGGACGCAACAAAAAAGAAATGGGAGGAGGATCTGGGGATTGAAGTAGGGTGGGGACTCTGGAGCGAAGCACTGCATAGGGTCAACTCCACCTCCACGTGTGCAAGGCTCAGCCTGACGCAACTAAAAGTGGTACATAGAGCCCACTTAACAAGAACTCGTATGAGTAGGTTCTTCCTGGAGATGGAAGGTAGATGTGAACGGTGCCACGGAGGCCTGGCCAACCACACCCACATATTCTGGTCTTGCCCCAGACTTGCGGGGTACTGGACAGCATTCTTCGAGGCAATGTCCAAGGTGGTGGGTGTGAGGGTGGAACCAGGCCCGAAAGTGGCGGTCTTCGGGGTATCAGACCAGCCAGATCTATTCCTGGAGAGGCGGATGGACGCCCTTGCCTTTGCCTCCCTGATCGCCCGCCATAGAATCCTGTTCGGTTGGAGATCAGCAGCACCCATAGCTGCAGACTGGCTGTCCGACCTCTCAGAATCTCTCCAGATCGAGAAAATCAAATTCGCCATCCGAGGGTCAGACGACAACTTCCACAGAACGTGGGAGCCACTCACCCAATTGTTCCGGGACCTGTTTGTGGCCAGCGAACAAGCAGAAGAATAGCCAGGTAGCCAAGAACCAGGGGAAAGTAGCCGAGGCTGGGGGGAGGGAGGGATAGACCCCGGGGGGGGGGGGGGGGGGTGGCAGCTAAACCTAAGAGAAAAGAAAGGCGGACCACAGGAGACGGGGAGGTGGTGGAAGAGGGAGGAGACAGCGAAAAAAAGAGGGGACCCAGTGAGGTGGGGGGGAGGCAAGGGAATGACAACCGGAAGGAGGGCACGGGAAACAATAACAAACTTGGCATCTACAGGAGCAGAGAACAAGGAAAATCCGGGCGAAAGACGGGACGAACGGCTGAAGCGGAGGTGATCGTGAGATGACAATCCGGGATGACAAACCATCCGGGAGAAGCAAGCGACAACACCAACACCTGATCCATTCGCGTATTGCCCTCTGTAATTGTTCTGCATTTGTTTCCCCAGCACCCAAATTAAATGTACCCCCCCCCCACAAATAGATGCCTACTTATGTGCTAAAAACAATACTGCCAATTGTACAGAGCTGCTGTTGTTGAGCTAGCACATAATACCCTTCCAGTTATTTTATTCTAACTTTTTTTTTGTTGTTGTTTGTTTTGTTTTTTGTTCCCTTCTCTTCTATGTATATATCTACATATAAATATATACGTATTCTATTTTATGTACATAACGGTAATTATACTTTATTCAAAAACCCAATAAAAAACATTTATAAAGAAAAAAGCAACGGGGAGAGTGGACATTCCTGCCTCGTCCCCCAGTACAGCCTAAAATACTCCAACCTCACCAAATTCGTCCGCACGTTTACCACCGGTGCCTGATAAAGCAACATCCTACCCCCCACTGATTCCCCTCCCCCTTCTCAAATATTAATGCAAACAATCAATAGGAACAGAAAGTAGAAACTATCAAAGAACAAAAAAAACAGAACTGAAGCCCAAAAAAAAAAAAGAGGGAAAAAAAAATGGCTCCCAACAAGGTTTTTACAGCAGCATCACAACTCCTCCGCCAGAGATCAAGGTCCAACTTCTCCTGCCAGTCCATTGTCTCTCATAAACTCCGCTGCCTCCTCCGAAGATCCAAAGTACAGCTCCCGGCCCCCATAGGCGCACTGGGTACAATAGTCCGAAATTCTCCCCTTCTTTTAGAGGGTAACCTTGATCTTATTGAAACTTGCCCTCCTCTTGGCCAGCTCTGCACCCAGGTCCTGGTACACACGAATCTCACTGCCCTCCCAGGCGCAGTGCCTCTTCATGATTCGCTCCTTATCAAGGAACCAGTGCATCCGCACCTCCATCGCCCTCGGCGGCTCATTCCCCTGGGGCTTCCTCATCAACAATAGTGCGCTCAATCCACCTCCAACGGCCAGTCAAACTCACCTTCATCCAGCAGCTTCTCGAGTATCTTCCCCACATATGCGCCAACATCGGCTCCTTCACACCCGTCTGGCACACCCACAATCCGAATATTATTCTTGCGTATTCGATTCTCCAGGTCCCCCACCTTCTCCCGCAACCGCTTCTACTGGTCCCGCATAAGCTCCATCTCCGCTGCCGTCGAGGTGAACTGCTCTTCATGCTCTCCCGCCAGCTTCTCCAACTTCTGAATTGCCACACCCTGAGCTTCCAACCTCATCTCCACGTGGTCAAACATCGCCTTGATCAAGTCCACCGCCTGGGCCAGGTCCTCCAGACACTCCTTTTGTTGCTGGGTGAACTTCTCATTCAAGAAGCTCCCCAGTTGGTCCGTCGACCATTGAGCCGGCAGGGTCACTCCCTACCCCTCCGCCATCTCCACGTGCGTTGCCAGCTTCACACCCGCTTCGACTGACTTATTCCATCTTTTTTGGGCCTCAGCTCCAGAAACCAAAGGGTCAATCTCCTACATCTTTTTCTGTCTCACTTCCACCTTCAAACACTGGAAAAGGCCCAAAAAAGACCACCATCAGCGGGAGCTACCAAATGTGCGACCACTCACGCCATGGCCGCCACATGTACCATCCCCACCATGTACCATCCCCACCATGTACAAGTTTATGGAGTCGGGAACATAGTTAGCAGATGAAGTTCAATGCAGAGAAGTGTGAGGTGATGAATTTGGTAGTAAGAACATGGACAGACAGTATAAAATAAAGAGTATAATTCTGTTGTTGAAATTATAATAAAGACAAATTCCTCGAGGTTCGATTTAAGGTAACTTATTTACACAAATATATTTGCGGAGAGAGAGTGTTCTAGCTGTAAAGCCAGGGCACTGCACTCTGAGATTCGATTTGAAGGAAGCATATATTTTAGAGACTGAAATAACAGCTTGAAGTAAGCCGGCATGTTTATATTAAATAGACATTGGAAAGTACGTACAATGAAATACTTAGTACGTATGTTCTTGCCCTTTGCTAAAAACAACTCGAGTACACATTTTGTTATCTTTCGGAGGATAATGTGTTTTCATAATAAGGCCGAGACCAGAATATTAAGCAGTATTTAATTTATGTTACCTGACCTAATTACTTTCATTCAAAAGCAGTGTTGAACTATAGTCAAGCATTTCCCAGCATGCTTCTAAGTTGGCAACTCATTAATTTCCCTTCATCAATTCCCTCCCTGTTGATCTTTTGATCTACACCTTTTAGTAAATTATCGTGTAGGGTGGGTTATAATGTAAGGGGAACGGATGTATGACAGCTCCCTGTGTGTTAGAACCTGGTAGCAAGGAGGCAAGGTTGTTCCCATGTTCGTACAATAAAAATATGTTGTGCAACATAGTAACCAGACGAACAATCAAGATTTCAGCGGGAGCGGTGCGCAAGTGATTTCTGGGAGACCTTCACAGGAGCAGGCTAGTCAATTTCAGCGGGAGCAGTGCGCAAGTGATTTCTGGGAGGTAAGTTTCTCCTTTAAAAACACTTACCTTCGCAGGAGCAGGCCAGTCGATTTCAGCGGGAGCAGTGCGCAAGTGATATCTGGGAGACCTTCACAGGAGCAGGACAGTCGATTTCAGCGGGAGCAGTGCGCAAGTGATTTCTGGGAGACCTTCACAGGAGCAGGCTAGTCAATTTCAGCGGGAGCAGTGCGCAAGTGATTTCTGGGAGATAAGTTTCTCCTTTAAAAACACTTACCTTCGCAGGAGCAGGCCAGTCGATTTCAGCGGGAGCGGTGCGCAAGTGATTTCTGGGAGACCTTCACAGGAGCAGGCTAGTCAATTTCAGCGGGAGCAGTGCGCAAGTGATTTCTGGGAGGTAAGTTTCTCCTTTAAAAACACTTACCTTCGCAGGAGCAGGCCAGTCGATTTCAGCGGGAGCGGTGCGCAAGTGATTTCTGGGAGACCTTCACAGGAGCAGGCTAGTCAATTTCAGCGGGAGCAGTGCGCAAGTGATTTCTGGGAGGTAAGTTTCTCCTTTAAAAACACTTACCTTCGCAGGAGCAGGCCAGTCGATTTCAGCGGGAGCGGTGCGCAAGTGATTTCTGGGAGACCTTCACAGGAGCAGGCCAGTCGATTTCAGCGGGAGCAGTGCGCAAGTGATTTCTGGGAGACCTTCACAGGAGCAGGCTAGTCAATTTCAGCGGGAGCAGTGCGCAAGTGATTTCTGGGAGGTAAGTTTCTCCTTTAAAAACACTTAGCTTCGCAGGAGCAGGCCAGTCGATTTCAGCGGGAGCGGTGCGCAAGTGATTTCTGGGAGGTAAGTTTCTCCTTTAAAAACACTTCGCTTCGCAGGAGCAGGCCAGTCGATTTCAGCGGGAGCGGTGCGCAAGTGATTTCTGGGAGCCCTTCGCAGGAGCAAGCTAGTCAATTTCAGTGGGAGCAGTGCGCAAGTGATTTCATAGATTATCATAGAATTTACAGTGCAGAAGGAGGCCATTCGGCCCATCGAGTCTGCACCGGCTCTTGGAAAGAGCACCCTACCCAAGGTCAACACCTCCACCCTGTCCCCATAACCCATAAACCCCTACCCAACACTAAAGGCAATTTTGGACACTAAGGGCAATTTATCATGGCCAATCCACCTAACCCGCACATCTTTGGACTGTGGGGGGAAACCGGAGCACCCGGAGGAAACCCACGCACACACGGGGAGGATGTGCAGACTCCGCACAGACAGTGACCCAAGCTGGAATCGAACCTGGGACCCTGGAGCTGTGAAGCAATTGTGCTATCCACAAGGTTACCGTGCTGCCCGAAGGAGGTAAGTTTCTCCTTTAAAAACACTTACTTTCACAGGAGCAGGCCAGTCGATTTCAGCGGGAGCGGTGCGCAAGTGATTTCTGGGAGGGAAGTTTATACTTTAAAAACACTTACCTTCGCAGGAGCAGGCCAGTCGATTTCAGCGGGAGCAGTGCGCAAGTGATTTCTGGGAGACCTTCACAGGAGCAGGCCAGTCGATTTCAGAGGGAGCAGTGCGCAAGTGATTTCTGGGAGACCTTCACAGGAGCAGGCTAGTCAATTTCAGCGGGAGCAGTGCTCAAGTGATTTCTGGGAGGTAAGTTTCTCCTTTAAAAACACTTACCTTCGCAGGAGCAGGCCAGTCGATTTCAGCGGGAGCGGTGCGCAAGTGATTTCTGCGAGACCTTCACAGGAGCAGGCTAGTCAATTTCAGCGGGAGCAGTGCGCAAGTGATTTCTGGTAGGTAAGTTTCTCCTTTAAATACACTTAGCTTCGCAGGAGCAGGCCAGTCGATTTCAGCGGGAGCGGTGCGCAAGTGATTTCTGGGAGACCTTCACAAGAGCAGGCCAGTCGATTTCAGCGGGAGCAGTGCGCAAGTGATTTCTGTGAGACCTTCACAGGAGCAGGCTAGTCAATTTCAGCGGGAGTAGTGCGCAAGTGATTTCTGGGAGGTAAGTTTCTCCTTTAAAAACACTTACCTTCGCAGGAGCAAGCCAGTCGATTTCAGCGGGAGCAGTGCGCAAGTGATTTCTGGGAGGTAAGTTTCTCCTTTAAAAACACTTACCTTCGCAGGAGCAGGCCAGTCGATTTCAGCGGGAGCGGTGCTCAAGTGATTTCTGGGAGGGAAGTTTCTCCTTTAAAAACAGTTACCTTCGCAGGAGCAGGCCAGTCGATTTCAGCGGGAACAGTGCGCAAGTGATTTCTGGGAGACCTTCACAGGAGCAGGCCAGTCGATTTCAGAGGGAGCAGTGCGCAAGTGATTTCTGGGAGAACTTCACAGGAGCAGGCTAGTCAATTTCAGCGGGAGCAGTGCGCAACTGATTTCTGGGAGGTAAGTTTCTCCTTTAAAAACACGTACCTTCGCAGGAGCAGGCCAGTCGATTTCAGCGGGAGCGGTGCGCAAGTGATTTCTGGGAGACCTTCACAGGAGCAGACTAGTCAATTTCAGCGGGAGCAGTGCGCAAGTGATTTCTGGGAGGTAAGTTTCTCTATTTTAAAAACACTTACCTTCGCAGGAGCAGGCCAGTCGATTTCAGTGGGAGCGGTGCGCAAGTGATTTCTGGGAGACCTTCACAGGAGCAGGCTAGTCAATTTCAGCGGGAGCAGTGCGCAAGTGATTTCTGGGAGGGAAGTTTCTCCTTTAAAAACACTTACCTTCACAGGAGCAGGCCAGTCGATTTCAGCTGGAGCGGTGCGCAAGTGATTTCTGGGAGGTAAGTTTCTCCTTTAAAAACACTTACCTTCGCAGGAGCAGGCCAGTCGATTTCAGCGGGAGCGGTGCTCAAGTGATTTCTGGGAGGGAAGTTTCTCCTTTAAAAACAGTTACCTTCGCAGGAGCAGGCCAGTCGATTTCAGCGGGAACAGTGCGCAAGTGATTTCTGGGAGACCTTCACAGGAGCAGGCCAGTCGATTTCAGAGGGAGCAGTGCGCAAGTGATTTCTGGGAGAACTTCACAGGAGCAGGCTAGTCAATTTCAGCGGGAGCAGTGCGCAACTGATTTCTGGGAGGTAAGTTTCTCCTTTAAAAACACGTACCTTCGCAGGAGCAGGCCAGTCGATTTCAGCGGGAGCGGTGCGCAAGTGATTTCTGGGAGACCTTCACAGGAGCAAACTAGTCAATTTCAGCGGGAGCAGTGCGCAAGTGATTTCTGGGAGGTAAGTCTCTCTATTTTAAAAACACTTATCTTCGCAGGAGCAGACCAGTCGATTTCAGTGGGAGCGGTGCGCAAGTGATTTCTGGGAGACCTTCACAGGAGCAGGCTAGTCAATTTCAGCGGGAGCAGTGCGCAAGTGATTTCTGGGAGGTAAGTTTCTCCTTTAAAAACACTTACCTTCGCAGGAGCAGGCCAGTCGATTTCAGCGGGAGCGGTGCGCAAGTGATTTCTGGGAGACCTTCACAGGAGCAGGCCAGTCGATTTCAGCGGGAGCAGTGCGCAAGTGATTTCTGGGAGACCTTCACAGGAGCAGGCTAGTCAATTTCAGCGGGAGCAGTGCGCAAGTGATTTCTGGGAGGTAAGTTTCTCCTTTAAAAACACTTAGCTTCGCAGGAGCAGGCCAGTCGATTTCAGCGGGAGCGGTGCGCAAGTGATTTCTGGGAGGTAAGTTTCTCCTTTAAAAACACTTCGCTTCGCAGGAGCAGGCCAGTCGATTTCAGCGGGAGCGGTGCGCAAGTGATTTCTGGGAGCCCTTCGCAGGAGCAAGCTAGTCAATTTCAGTGGGAGCAGTGCGCAAGTGATTTCATAGATTATCATAGAATTTACAATGCAGAAGGAGGCCATTCGGCCCATCGAGTCTGCACCGGCTCTTGGAAAGAGCACCCTACCCAAGGTCAACACCTCCACCCTGTCCCCATAACCCATAAACCCCTACCCAACACTAAAGGCAATTTTGGACACTAAGGGCAATTTATCATGGCCAATCCACCTAACCCGCACATCTTTGGACTGTGGGGGGAAACCGGAGCACCCGGAGGAAACCCACGCACACACGGGGAGGATGTGCAGACTCCGCACAGACAGTGACCCAAGCTGGAATCGAACCTGGGACCCTGGAGCTGTGAAGCAATTGTGCTATCCACAAGGTTACCGTGCTGCCCGAAGGAGGTAAGTTTCTCCTTTAAAAACACTTACTTTCACAGGAGCAGGCCAGTCGATTTCAGCGGGAGCGGTGCGCAAGTGATTTCTGGGAGGGAAGTTTATACTTTAAAAACACTTACCTTCGCAGGAGCAGGCCAGTCGATTTCAGCGGGAGCAGTGCGCAAGTGATTTCTGGGAGACCTTCACAGGAGCAGGCCAGTCGATTTCAGAGGGAGCAGTGCGCAAGTGATTTCTGGGAGACCTTCACAGGAGCAGGCTAGTCAATTTCAGCGGGAGCAGTGCTCAAGTGATTTCTGGGAGGTAAGTTTCTCCTTTAAAAACACTTACCTTCGCAGGAGCAGGCCAGTCGATTTCAGCGGGAGCGGTGCGCAAGTGATTTCTGCGAGACCTTCACAGGAGCAGGCTAGTCAATTTCAGCGGGAGCAGTGCGCAAGTGATTTCTGGTAGGTAAGTTTCTCCTTTAAATACACTTAGCTTCGCAGGAGCAGGCCAGTCGATTTCAGCGGGAGCGGTGCGCAAGTGATTTCTGGGAGACCTTCACAAGAGCAGGCCAGTCGATTTCAGCGGGAGCAGTGCGCAAGTGATTTCTGTGAGACCTTCACAGGAGCAGGCTAGTCAATTTCAGCGGGAGTAGTGCGCAAGTGATTTCTGGGAGGTAAGTTTCTCCTTTAAAAACACTTACCTTCGCAGGAGCAAGCCAGTCGATTTCAGCGGGAGCAGTGCGCAAGTGATTTCTGGGAGGTAAGTTTCTCCTTTAAAAACACTTACCTTCGCAGGAGCAGGCCAGTCGATTTCAGCGGGAGCGGTGCTCAAGTGATTTCTGGGAGGGAAGTTTCTCCTTTAAAAACAGTTACCTTCGCAGGAGCAGGCCAGTCGATTTCAGCGGGAACAGTGCGCAAGTGATTTCTGGGAGACCTTCACAGGAGCAGGCCAGTCGATTTCAGAGGGAGCAGTGCGCAAGTGATTTCTGGGAGAACTTCACAGGAGCAGGCTAGTCAATTTCAGCGGGAGCAGTGCGCAACTGATTTCTGGGAGGTAAGTTTCTCCTTTAAAAACACGTACCTTCGCAGGAGCAGGCCAGTCGATTTCAGCGGGAGCGGTGCGCAAGTGATTTCTGGGAGACCTTCACAGGAGCAGACTAGTCAATTTCAGAGGGAGCAGTGCGCAAGTGATTTCTGGGAGAACTTCACAGGAGCAGGCTAGTCAATTTCAGCGGGAGCAGTGCGCAAGTGATTTCTGGGAGGTAAGTTTCTCCTTTAAAAACACGTACCTTCGCAGGAGCAGGCCAGTCGATTTCAGCGGGAGCGGTGCGCAAGTGATTTCTGGGAGACCTTCACAGGAGCAGGCTAGACAATTTCAGTGAGAGCAGTGCGCAAGTGATTTCTGGGAGGAAAGTTTCTCCTTTAAAAACACTTACTTTCACAGGAGCAGGCCAGTCGATTTCACCGGGAGCGGTGCGCAAGTGATTTCTGGGAGGGAAGTTTCTCCTTTAAAAACACTAACCTTCGCAGGAGCAGGCCAGTCGATTTCAGCGGGAGCACTGCGCAAGTGATTTCTGGGAGACCTACACAGGAGCAGGCTAGTCAATTTCAGCGGGAGCAGTGCGCAAGTGATTTCTGGGAGACCTTCACAGGAGCAGGCCAGTCGATTTGAGAGGGAGCAGTGCGCAAGTGATTTCTGGGAGACCTTCACAGGAGCAGGCTAGTCAATTTCAGCGGGAGCAGTGCTCAAGTGATTTCTGGGAGGTAAGTTTCTCCTTTAAAAACACTTACCTTCGCAGGAGCAGGCCAGTCGATTTCAGCGGGAGCGGTGCGCAAGTGATTTCTGCGAGACCTTCACACGAGCAGGCTAGTCAATTTCAGCGGGAGCAGTGCGCAAGTGATTTCTGGTAGGTAAGTTTCTCCTTTAAAAACACTTAGCTTCGCAGGAGCAGGCCAGTCGATTTCAGTGGGAGCGGTGCGCAAGTGATTTCTGGGAGACCTTCACAAGAGCAGGCCAGTCGATTTCAGCGGAAGCAGTGCGCAAGTGATTTCTGTGAGACCTTCACAGGAGCAGGCTAGTCAATTTCAGCGGGAGTAGTGCGCAAGTGATTTCTGGGAGGTAAGTTTCTCCTTTAAAAACACTTACCTTCGCAGGAGCAGGCCAGTCGATTTCAGCGGGAGCAGTGCGCAAGTGATTTCTGGGAGGTAAGTTTCTCCTTTAAAAACACTTACCTTCGCAGGAGCAGGCCAGTCGATTTCAGCGGGAGCGGTGCTCAAGTGATTTCTGGGAGGGAAGTTTCTCCTTTAAAAACAGTTACCTTCGCAGGAGCAGGCCAGTCGATTTCAGCGGGAACAGTGCGCAAGTGATTTCTGGGAGACCTTCACAGGAGCAGGCCAGTCGATTTCAGAGGGAGCAGTGCGCAAGTGATTTCTGGGAGAACTTCACAGGAGCAGGCTAGTCAATTTCAGCGGGAGCAGTGCGCAACTGATTTCTGGGAGGTAAGTTTCTCCTTTAAAAACACGTACCTTCGCAGGAGCAGGCCAGTCGATTTCAGCGGGAGCGGTGCGCAAGTGATTTCTGGGAGACCTTCACAGGAGCAGACTAGTCAATTTCAGCGGGAGCAGTGGGCAAGTGATTTCTGGGAGGTAAGTTTCTCTATTTTAAAAACACTTACCTTCGCAGGAGCAGGCCAGTCGATTTCAGTGGGAGCGGTGCGCAAGTGATTTCTGGGAGACCTTCACAGGAGCAGGCTAGTCAATTTCAGCGGGAGCAGTGCGCAAGTGATTTCTGGGAGGGAAGTTTCTCCTTTAAAAACACTTACCTTCACAGGAGCAGGCCAGTCGATTTCAGCTGGAGCGGTGCGCAAGTGATTTCTGGGAGGTATGTTTCTCCTTTAAAAACACTTCGCTTCGCAGGAGCAGGCCAGTCGATTTCAGCGGGAGCAGTGCGCAAGTGATTTCTGGGAGACCTTCACAGGAGCAGGCCAGTCGATTTCAGCGGGAGCAGTGCGCAAGTGATTTCTGGGAGACCTTCACAGGGGCAGGCTAGTCAATTTCAGCGGGAGCAGTGCGCAAGTGATTTCTGGGAGGTAAGTTTCTCCTTTAAAAACACTTACCTTCGCAGGAGCAGGCCAGTCGATTTCAGCGGGAGCGGTGCGCAAGTGATTTCTGGGAGACCTTCACAGGAGCAGGCTAGTCAATTTCAGAGGGAGCAGTGCGCAAGTGATTTCTGGTAGGTAAGTTTCTCCTTTAAAAACACTTAGCTTCGCAGGAGCAGGCCAGTCGATTTCAGCGGGAGCGGTGCGCAAGTGATTTCTGGGAGACTTTCACAGGAGCAGGCCAGTCGATTTCAGCGTGAGCAGTGCGCAAGTGATTTCTGGGAGTACTTCACAGGAGCAGGCTAGTCAATTTCAGCGGGAGCAGTGCGCAAGTGATTTCTGGGAGGTAAGTTTGTCCTTTAAAAACAGTTACCTTCGCAGGAGCAGGCCAGTCGATTTCAGTGGGAGCGGTGCACAAGTGATTTCTGGGAGACCTTCACAGGAGCAGGCTAGTCGATTTCAGCGGGAGCAGTGCGCAAGTGATTTCTGGGAGGTAAGTTTCTCCTTTAAAAACACTTACCTTCGCAGGAGCAGGCCAGTCGATTTCAGCGGGAGCGGTGCTCAAGTGATTTCTGGGAGGGAAGTTTCTCCTTTAAAAACACTTACCTTCGCAGGAGCAGGCCAGTCGATTTCAGCGGGAACAGTGCGCAAGTGATTTCTGGGAGACCTTCACAGGAGCAGGCCAGTCGATTTCAGAGGGAGCAGTGCGCAAGTGATTTCTGGGAGAACTTCACAGGAGCAGGCTAGTCAATTTCAGCGGGAGCAGTGCGCAAGTGATTTCTGGGAGGTAAGTTTCTCCTTTAAAAACACGTACCTTCGCAGGAGCAGGCCAGTCGATTTCAGCGGGAGCGGTGCGCAAGTGATTTCTGGGAGACCTTCACAGGAGCAGGCTAGTCAATTTCAGTGAGAGCAGTGCGCAAGTGATTTCTGGGAGGTAAGTTTCTCCTTTAAAAACACTTACTTTCACAGGAGCAGGCCAGTCGATTTCACCGGGAGCGGTGCGCAAGTGATTTCTGGGAGGGAAGTTTCTCCTTTAAAAACACTAACCTTCGCAGGAGCAGGCCAGTCGATTTCAGCGGGAACACTGCGCAAGTGATTTCTGGGAGACCTACACAGGAGCAGGCTAGTCAATTTCAGCGGGAGCAGTGCGCAAGTGATTTCTGGGAGACCTTCACAGGAGCAGGCCAGTCGATTTGAGAGGGAGCAGTGCGCAAGTGATTTCTGGGAGACCTTCACAGGAGCAGGCTAGTCAATTTCAGCGGGAGCAGTGCTCAAGTGATTTCTGGGAGGTAAGTTTCTCCTTTAAAAACACTTACCTTCGCAGGAGCAGGCCAGTCGATTTCAGCGGGAGCGGTGCGCAAGTGATTTCTGCGAGACCTTCACACGAGCAGGCTAGTCAATTTCAGCGGGAGCAGTGCGCAAGTGATTTCTGGTAGGTAAGTTTCTCCTTTAAAAACACTTAGCTTCGCAGGAGCAGGCCAGTCGATTTCAGCGGGAGCGGTGCGCAAGTGATTTCTGGGAGACCTTCACAAGAGCAGGCCAGTCGATTTCAGCGGAAGCAGTGCGCAAGTGATTTCTGTGAGACCTTCACAGGAGCAGGCTAGTCAATTTCAGCGGGAGTAGTGCGCAAGTGATTTCTGGGAGGTAAGTTTCTCCTTTAAAAACACTTACCTTCGCAGGAGCAGGCCAGTCGATTTCAGCGGGAGCAGTGCGCAAGTGATTTCTGGGAGGTAAGTTTCTCCTTTAAAAACACTTACCTTCGCAGGAGCAGGCCAGTCGATTTCAGCGGGAGGGGTGCTCAAGTGATTTCTGGGAGGGAAGTTTCTCCTTTAAAAACACTTACCTTCGCAGGAGCAGGCCAGTCGATTTCAGCGGGAACAGTGCGCAAGTGATTTCTGGGAGACCTTCACAGGAGCAGGCCAGTCGATTTCAGAGGGAGCAGTGCGCAAGTGATTTCTGGGAGAACTTCACAGGAGCAGGCTAGTCAATTTCAGCGGGAGCAGTGCGCAAGTGATTTCTGGGAGGTAAGTTTCTCCTTTAAAAACACGTACCTTCGCAGGAGCAGGCCAGTCGATTTCAGCGGGAGCGGTGCGCAAGTGATTTCTGGGAGACCTTCACAGGAGCAGACTAGTCAATTTCAGCGGGAGCAGTGCGCAAGTGATTTCTGGGAGGTAAGTTTCTCTATTTTAAAAACACTTACCTTCGCAGGAGCAGGCCAGTCGATTTCAGTGGGAGCGGTGCGCAAGTGATTTCTGGGAGACCTTCACAGGAGCAGGCTAGTCAATTTCAGCGGGAGCAGTGCGCAAGTGATTTCTGGTAGGGATGTTTCTCCTTTAAAAACACTTACCTTCACAGGAGCAGGCCAGTCGATTTCAGCTGGAGCGGTGCGCAAGTGATTTCTGGGAGGTATGTTTCTCCTTTAAAAACACTTTGCTTCGCAGGAGCAGGCCAGTCGATTTCAGCGGGAGCAGTGCGCAAGTGATTTCTGGGAGACCTTCACAGGAGCAGGCCAGTCGATTTCAGCGGGAGCAGTGCGCAAGTGATTTCTGGGAGACCTTCACAGGGGCAGGCTAGTCAATATCAGCGGGAGCAGTGCGCAAGTGATTTCTGGGAGGTAAGTTTCTCCTTTAAAAACACTTACCTTCGCAGGAGCAGGCCAGTCGATTTCAGCGGGAGCGGTGCGCAAGTGATTTCTGGCAGACCTTCACAGGAGCAGGCTAGTCAATTTCAGCGGGAGCAGTGCGCAAGTGATTTCTGGTAGGTAAGTTTCTCCTTTAAAAACACTTAGCTTCGCAGGAGCAGGCCAGTCGATTTCAGCGGGAGCGGTGCGCAAGTGATTTCTGGGAGACTTTCACAGGAGCAGGCCAGTCGATTTCAGCGGGAGCAGTGCGCAAGTGATTTCTGGGAGTACTTCACAGGAGCAGGCTAGTCAATTTCAGCGGGAGCAGTGCGCAAGTGATTTCTGGGAGGTAAGTTTGTCCTTTAAAAACAGTTACCTTCGCAGGAGCAGGCCAGTCGATTTCAGTGGGAGCGGTGCACAAGTGATTTCTGGGAGACCTTCACAGGAGCAGGCTAGTCAATTTCAGCGGGAGCAGTGCGCAAGTGATTTCTGGTAGGTAAGTTTCTCCTTTAAAAACACTTACCTTCACAGGAGCAGGTCAGTCGATTTCAGCGGGAGCGGTGCGCAAGTGATTTCTGGGAGGGATGTTTCTCCTTTAAAAACACTTAGCTTTGCAGGAGCAGGCCAGTCGATTTCAGCGGGAGCGGTGCGCAAGTTATTTCTGGGAGACCTTCACAAGAGCAGGCCAGTCGATTTCAGCGGGAGCAGTGCGCAAGTGATTTCTGTGAGACCTTCACAGGAGCAGGCTAGTCAATTTCAGCGGGAGTAGTGCGCAAGTGATTTCTGGGAGGTAAGTTTCTCCTTTAAAAACACTTACCTTCGCAGGAGCAGGCCAGTCGATTTCAGCCGGAGCAGTGCGCAAGTGATTTCTGGGAGGTAAGTTTCTCCTTTAAAAACACTTACCTTCACAGGAGCAGGCCAGTCGATTTCAGCTGGACCGGTGCGCAAGTGATTTCTGGGAGGTATGTTTCTCCTTTAAAAACACTTACCTTCGCAGGAGCAGGCCAGTCGATTTCAGCGGGAGCGGTGCGCAAGTGATTTCTGGGAGACCTTCACAGGGGCAGGCTAGTCAATATCAGCGGGAGCAGTGCGCAAGTGATTTCTGGGAGGTAAGTTTCTCCTTTAAAAACACTTACCTTCGCAGGAGCAGGCCAGTCGATTTCAGCGGGAGCGGTGCGCAAGTGATTTCTGGGAGACCTTCACAGGAGCAGGCTAGTCAATTTCAGCGGGAGCAGTGCGCAAGTGATTTCTGGTAGGTAAGTTTCTCCTTTAAAAACACTTAGCTTCGCAGGAGCAGGCCAGTCGATTTCAGCGGGAGCGGTGCGCAAGTGATTTCTGGGAGACTTTCACAGGAGCAGGCCAGTCGATTTCAGCGGGAGCAGTGCGCAAGTGATTTCTGGGAGGTAAGTTTGTCCTTTAAAAACAGTTACCTTCGCAGGAGCAGGCCAGTCGATTTCAGTGGGAGCGGTGCACAAGTGATTTCTGGGAGACCTTCACAGGAGCAGGCTAGTCAATTTCAGCGGGAGCAGTGCGCAAGTGATTTCTGGTAGGTAAGTTTCTCCTTTAAAAACACTTACCTTCACAGGAGCAGGTCAGTCGATTTCAGCGGGAGCGGTGCGCAAGTGATTTCTGGGAGGGATGTATCTCCTTTAAAAACACTTAGCTTCGCAGGAGCAGGCCAGTCGATTTCAGCGGGAGCGGTGCGCAAGTGATTTCTGGGAGACCTTCACAAGAGCAGGCCAGTCGATTTCAGCGGGAGCAGTGCGCAAGTGATTTCTGTGAGACCTTCACAGGAGCAGGCTAGTCAATTTCAGCGGGAGTAGTGCGCAAGTGATTTCTGGGAGGTAAGTTTCTCCTTTAAAAACACTTACCTTCGCAGGAGCAGGCCAGTCGATTTCAGCGGGAGCAGTGCGCAAGTGATTTCTGGGAGGTAAGTTTCTCCTTTAAAAACACTTAACTTCGCAGGAGCAGGCCAGTCGATTTCAGCGGGAGCGGTGCTCAAGTGATTTCTGGGAGGGAAGTTTCTCCTTTAAAAACACTTACCTTCGCAGGAGCAGGCCAGTCGATTTCAGCGGGAACAGTGCGCAAGTGATTTCTGGGAGACCTTCACAGGAGCAGGCCAGTCGATTTCAGAGGGAGCAGTGCGCAAGTGATTTCTGGGAGAACTTCACAGGAGCAGGCTAGTCAATTTCAGCGGGAGCAGTGCGCAAGTGATTTCTGGGAGGTAAGTTTCTCCTTTAAAAACACGTACCTTCGCAGGAGCAGGCCAGTCGATTTCAGCGGGAGCGGTGCGTAAGTGATTTCTGGGAGACCTTCACAGGAGCAGGCTAGTTAATTTCAGTGGGAGCAGTGCGCAAGTGATTTCTGGGAGGTAAGTTTCTCCTTTAAAAACACTTACTTTCACAGGAGCAGGCCAGTCGATTTCAGCGGGAGCGGTGCGCAAGTGATTTCTGGGAGGGAAGTTTCTCCTTTAAAAACACTTACCTTCGCAGGAGCAGGCCAGTCGATTTCAGCGGGAGCACTGCGCAAGTGATTTCTGGGAGACCTTCACAGGAGCAGGCTAGTCAATTTCAGCGGGAGCAGTGCGCAAGTGATTTCTGGGAGACCTTCACAGGAGCAGGCTAGTCAATTTCAGCGGGAGCAGTGCGCAAGTGATTTCTGGGAGACCTTCACAGGAGCAGGCTAGTCAATTTCAGCGGGAGCGGTGCGCAAGTGATTTCTGGAAGACCTTCACAGGAGCAGGCTCGTCAATTTCAGCGGGAGTAGTGCGCAAGTGATTTCTGGGAGGTAAGTTTCTCCTTTAAAAACACTTACCTTCGCAGGAGCAGGCCAGTCGATTTCAGCGGGAGCAGTGCGCAAGTGATTTCTGGGAGGTAAGTTTCTCCTTTAAAAACACTTAACTTCGCAGGAGCAGGCCAGTCGATTTCAGCGGGAGCGGTGCTCAATTGATTTCTGGGAGGGAAGTTTCTCCTTTAAAAACACTTACCTTCGCAGGAGCAGGCCAGTCGATTTCAGAGGGAGCAGTGCGCAAGTGATTTCTGGGAGAACTTCACAGGAGCAGGCTAGTCAATTTCAGCGGGAGCAGTGCGCAAGTGATTTCTGGGAGGTAAGTTTCTCCTTTAAAAACACGTACCTTCGCAGGAGCAGGCCAGTCGATTTCAGCGGGAGCGGTGCGTAAGTGATTTCTGGGAGACCTTCACAGGAGCAGGCTAGTTAATTTGAGTGGGAGCAGTGCGCAAGTAATTTCTGGGAGGTAAGTTTCTCCTTTAAAAACACTTACTTTCACAGGAGCAGGCCAGTCGATTTCAGCGGGAGCGGTGCGCAAGTGATTTCTGGGAGGGAAGTTTCGCCTTTAAAAACACTTACCTTCGCAGGAGCAGGCCAGTCGATTTCAGCGGGAGCACTGCGCAAGTGATTTCTGGGAGACCTTCACAGGAGCAGGCTAGTCATTTCAGCGGGAGCAGTGCGCAAGTGATTTCTGGGAGGTAAGTTTCTCCTTTAAAAAGACTTACCTTCGCAGGAGCAGGCCAGTCGATTTCAGCGGGAGCGGTGCGCAAGTGATTTCTGCGAGACCTTCACAAGAGCAGGCCAGTCAATTTCAGCGGAAGCAGTGCGCAAGTGATTTCTGTGAGACCTTCACAGGAGCAGGCTAGTCAATTTCAGCGGGAGTAGTGCGCAAGTGATTTCTGGGAGGTAAGTTTCTCCTTTAAAAACACTTACCGTCGCAGGAGCAGGCCAGTCGATTTCAGCGGGAACAGTGCGCAAGTGATTTCTGGGAGCCCTTCACAGGAGCAGGCCAGTCAATTTCAGCGGGAGAAGTGCGCAAGTGATTTCTGGGAGGTAAGTTTCTCCTTTAAAAACACGTACCTTCGCAGGAGCAGGCCAGTCGATTTCAGCGGGAGCGGTGCGCAAGTGATTTCTGGGAAACCTTCACAGGAGCAGGCTAGTCAATTTCAGCGGGAGCAGTGCGCAAGTGATTTCTGGGAGGTAAGTTTGTCCTTTAAAAACAGTTACCTTCGCAGGAGCAGGCCAGTCGATTTCAGTGGGAGCGGTGCACAAGTGATTTCTGGGAGACCTTCACAGGAGCAGGCTAGTCAATTTCAGCGGGAGCAGTGCGCAAATGATTTCTGGGAGGTATGTTTCTCCTTTAAAAACACTTCGCTTCGCAGGAGCAGGCCAGTCGATTTCAGCGGGAGCAGTGCGCAAGTGATTTCTGGGAGACCTTCACAGGAGCAGGCCAGTCGATTTCAGCGGGAGCAGTGCGCAAGTGATTTCTGAGAGACCTTCACAGGGGCAGGCTAGTCAATTTCAGCGGGAGCAGTGCGCAAGTGATTTCTGGGAGGTAAGTTTCTCCTTTAAAAACACTTACCTTCGCAGGAGCAGGCCAGACGATTTCAGCGGGAGTGGTGTGCAAGTGATTTCTGGGAGACCTTCACAGGAGCAGGCTAGTCAATTTCAGCGGGAGCAGTGCGCAAGTGATTTCTGGTAGGTAAGTTTCTCCTTTAAAAACACTTACCTTCACAGGAGCAGGCCAGTCGATTTCAGCTGGAGCGGTGCGCAAGTGATTTCTGGTAGGTATGTTTCTCCTTTAAAAACACTTACCTTCACAGGAGCAGGCCAGTCGATTTCAGCGGGAGCGGTGCGCAAATGATTTCTGGGAGGGATGTTTCTCCTTTAAAAACACTTAGCTTCGCAGGAGCAGGCCAGTCGATTTCAGCGGGAGCGGTGCGCAAGTGATTTCTGGGAGACCTTCACAAGAGCAGGCCAGTCGATTTCAGCGGGAGCAGTGCGCAAGTGATTTCTGTGAGACCTTCACAGGAGCAGGCTAGTCAATTTCAGCGGGAGTAGTGCGCAAGTGATTTCTGGGAGGTAAGTTTCTCCTTTAAAAACACTAACCTTCGCAGGAGCAGGCCAGTCGATTTCAGCGGGAGCAGTGCGCAAGAGATTTCTGGGAGGTAAGTTTCTCCTTTAAAAACACTTACCTTCGCAGGAGCAGGCCAGTCGATTTCAGCGGGAGCGGTGCTCAAGTGATTTCTGGGAGGGAAGTTTCTCCTTTAAAAACACTTACCTCCGCAGGAGCAGGCCAGTCGATTTCAGCGGGAACAGTGCGCAAGTGATTTCTGGGAGACCTTCACAGGAGCAGGCCAGTCGATTTCAGAGGGAGCAGTGCGCAAGTGATTTCTGGGAGAACTTCACAGGAGCAGGCTAGTCAATTTCAGCGGGAGCAGTGCGCAAGTGATTTCTGGGAGGTAAGTTTCTCCTTTAAAAATACGTACCTTCGCAGGAGCAGGCCAGTCGATTTCAGCGAGAGCGGTGCGCAAGTGATTTCTGGAAGACCTTCACAGGAGCAGGCTAGTCAATTTCAGTGGGAGCAGTGCGCAAGTGATTTCTGGGAGGTAAGTTTCTCCTTTAAAAACACTTACTTTCACAGGAGCAGGCCAGTCGATTTCACCGGGAGCGGTGCGCAAGTGATTTCTGGGAGGGAAGTTTCTCCTTTAAAAACACTTACCTTCGCAGGAGCAGGCCAGTCGATTTCAGCGGGAGCACTGCGCAAGTGATTTCTGGGAGACCTACACAGGAGCAGGCTAGTGAATTTCAGCGGGAGCAGTGCGCAAGTGATTTCTGGGAGGTAAGTTTCTCCTTTAAAAACACTTACCTTCGCAGGAGCAGGCCAGTCAATTTCAGCGGGAGCGGTGCTCAAGTGATTTCTGGGAGGGAAGTTTCTCCTTTAAAAACACTTACCTTCGCAGGAGCAGGCCAGTCGATTTCAGCGGGAACAGTGCGCAAGTGATTTCTGGGAGACCTTCACAGGAGCAGGCCAGTCGATTTCAGAGGGAGCAGTGCGCAAGTGATTTCTGGGAGAACTTCACAGGAGCAGGCGAGTCAATTTCAGCGGGAGAAGTGCGCAAGTGATTTCTGGGAGGTAAGTTTCTCCTTTAAAAACACGTACCTTCGCAGGAGCAGGCCAGTCGATTACAGCGGGAGCGGTGCGCAAGTGATTTCTGGGAGACCTTCACAGGAGCAGGCTAGTCAATTTCAGCGGGAGCAGTGCGCAAGTGATTTCTGGTAGGTAAATTTCTCCTTTAAAAACACTTAGCTTCGCAGGAGCAGGCCAGTCGATTTCAGCGGGAGCGGTGCGCAAGTGATTTCTGGGAGACTTTCACAGGAGCAGGCCAGTCGATTTCAGCGGGAGCAGTGCGCAAGTGATTTCTGGGAGTACTTCACAGGAGCAGGCTAGTCAATTTCAGCGGGAGCAGTGCGCAAGTGATTTCTGGGAGGTACGTTTGTGCTTTAAAAACAGTTACCTTCGCAGGAGCAGGCCAGTCGATTTCAGTGGGAGCGGTGCACAAGTGATTTCTGGGAGGGATGTTTCTCCTTTAAAAACACTTAGCTTCGCAGGAGCAGGCCAGTCGATTTCAGCGGGAGCGGTGCGCAAGTGATTTCTGGTAGACCTTCACAAGAGCAGGCCAGTCGATTTTAGCGGGAGCAGTGCGCAAGTGATTTCTGTGAGACCTTCACAGGAGCAGGCTAGTCAATTTCAGCGGGAGTAGTGCGCAAGTGATTTCTGGGAGGTATGTTTCTCCTTTAAAAACACTTACCTTCGCAGGAGCAGGCCAGTCGATTTCAGCGGGAGCAGTGCGCAACTGATTTCTGTGAGGTAAGTTTCTACTTTAAAAACACGTACCTTCGCAGGAGCAGGCCAGTCGATTTCAGCGGGAGCGGTGCGCAAGTAATTTCTGGGAGACCTTCACAGGAGCAGACTAGTCAATTTCAGCGGGAGCAGTGCGCAAGTGATTTCTGGGAGGTAAGTTTCTCTATTTTAAAAACACTTACCTTCGCAGGAGCAGGCCAGTCGATTTCAGTGGGAGCGGTGCGCAAGTGATTTCTGGGAGACCTTCACAGGAGCAGGCTAGTCAATTTCAGCGGGAGCAGTGCGCAAGTGATTTCTGGTAGGGAAGTTTCTCCTTTAAAAACACTTACCTTCACAGGAGCAGGCCAGTCGATTTCAGCTGGAGCGGTGCGCAAGTGATTTCTGGGAGGTATGTTTCTCCTTTAAAAACACTTCGCTTCGCAGGAGCAGGCCAGTCGATTTCAGCGGGAGCGGTGCGCAAGTGATTTCTGGGAGACCTTCACAGGAGCAGGCTAGTCAATTTCAGCGGGAGCAGTGCGCAAGTGATTTCTGGTAGGTAAGTTTCTCCTTTAAAAACACTTACCTTCACAGGAGCAGGCCAGTCAATTTCAGCGGGAGCAGTGCGCAAGTGATTTCTGGTAGGTAAGTTTCTCCTTTAAAAACACTTAGCTTCGCAGGAGCAGGCCAGTCGATTTCAGCGGGAGCGGTGCGCAAGTGATTTCTGGGAGACTTTCACAGGAGCAGGCCAGTCGATTTCAGCGGGAGCAGTGCGCAAGTGATTTCTGGGAGTACTTCACAGGAGCAGGCTCGTAAATTTCAGCGGGAGCAGTGCGCAAGTGATTTCTGGGAGGTAAGTTTGTCCTTTAAAAACAGTTACCTTCGCAGGAGCAGGCCAGTCGATTTCAGTGGGAGTGGTGCACAAGTGATTTCTGGGAGACCTTCACAGGAGCAGGCTGGTCAATTTCAGCGGGAGCAGTGCGCAAGTGATTTCTGGGAGGTAAGTTTCTCCTTTAAAAACACTTACCTTCACAGGAGCAGGCCAGTCGATTTCAGCGGGAGCGGTGCGCAAGTGATTTCTGGGAGACCTTCACAAGAGCAGGCCAGTCGATTTCAGCGGGAGCAGTGCGCAAGTGATTTCTGTGAGACCTTCAAAGGAGCAGGCTAGTCAATTTCAGCGGGAGTAGTGCGCAAGTGATTTCTGGGAGGTAAGTTTCTCCTTTAAAAACACTTACCTTCGCAGGAGCAGGCCAGTCGATTTCAGCGGGAGCAGTGCGCAAGTGATTTCTGGGAGGTAAGTTTCTCCTTTAAAAACACTTACCTTCGCAGGAGCAGGCCAGTCGATTTCAGCGGGAGCGGTGCTCAAGTGATTTCTGGGAGGGAAGTTTCTCCTTTAAAAACACTTACCTTCGCAGGAGCAGGCCAGTCGATTTCAGCGGGAACAGTGCGCAAGTGATTTCTGGGAGACCTTCACAGGAACAGGCCAGTCGATTTCAGAGGGAGCAGTGCGCAAGTGATTTCTGGGAGGTAAGTTTCTCCTTTAAAAACACTTACCTTCGCAGGAGCAGGCCAGTCAATTTCAGCGGGAACAGTGCGCAAGTGATTTCTGGGAGACCTTCACAGGAGCAGGCTAGTCAATTTCAGTGGGAGCAGTGCGCAAGTGATTTCTGGGAGGTAAGTTTCTCCTTTAAAAACACTTACTTTCACAGGAGCAGGCCAGTCGATTTCAGCGGGAGCGGTGCGCAAGGGATTTCTGGGAGGGAAGTTTCTCCTTTAAAAACACTTACCTTCGCAGGAGCAGGCCAGTCGATTTCAGCGGGAGCACTGCGCAAGCGATTTCTGGGAGACCTTCACAGGAGCAGGCTAGTCAATTTCAGCGGGAGCAGTGCGCAAGTGATTTCTGGGAGACCTTCACAGGAGCAGGCCAGTCGATTTGAGAGGGAGCAGTGCGCAAGTGATTTCTGGGAGACCTTCACAGGAGCAGGCTAGTCAATTTCAGCGGGAGCAGTGCGCAAGTGATTTCTGGTAGGTAAGTTTCTCCTTTAAAAACACTTCGCTTCGCAGGAGCAGGCCAGTCGATTTCAGCGGGAGCGGTGCGCAAGTGATTTCTGGGAGACCTTCACAGGAGCAGGCTAGTCAATTTCAGCGGGAGTAGTGCGCAAGTGATTTCTGGGAGGTAAGTTTCTCCTTTAAAAACACTTACCTTCGCAGGAGCAGGCCAGTCGATTTCAGCGGGAGCAGTGCGCAAGTGATTTCTGGGAGGTAAGTTTCTCCTTTAAAAACACTTACCTTCACAGGAGCAGGCCAGTCGATTTCAGCTGGAGCGGTGCGCAAGTGATTTCTGGGAGGTATGTTTCTCCTTTAAAAACACTTTGCTTCGCAGGAGCAGGCCAGTCGATTTTAGCGGGAGCAGTGCGCAAGTGATTTCTGGGAGACCTTCACAGGAGCAGGCCAGTCGATTTCAGCGGGAGCAGTGCGCAAGTGATTTCTGGGAGACCTTCACAGGGGCAGGCTAGTCAATATCAGCGGGAGCAGTGCGCAAGTGATTTCTGGGAGGTAAGTTTCTCCTTTAAAAACACTTACCTTCGCAGGAGCAGGCCAGTCGATTTCAGCGGGAGCGGTGCGCAAGTGATTTCTGGGAGACCTTCACAGGAGCAGGCTAGTCAATTTCAGCGGGAGCAGTGCGCAAGTGATTTCTGGTAGGTAAGTTTCTCCTTTAAAAACACTTAGCTTCGCAGGAGCAGGCCAGTCGATTTCAGCGGGAGCGGTGCGCAAGTGATTTCTGGGAGACTTTCACAGGAGCAGGCCAGTCGATTTCAGCGGGAGCAGTGCGCAAGTGATTTCTGGGAGTACTTCACAGGAGCAGGCTAGTCAATTTCAGCGGGAGCAGTGCGCAAGTGATTTCTGGGAGGTAAGTTTGTCTTTTAAAAACAGTTACCTTCGCAGGAGCAGGCCAGTCGATTTCAGTGGGAGCGGTGCACAAGTGATTTCTGGGAGACCTTCACAGGAGCAGGCTAGTCAATTTCAGCGGGAGCAGTGCGCAAGTGATTTCTGGTAGGTAAGTTTCTCCTTTAAAAACACTTACCTTCACAGGAGCAGGTCAGACGATTTCAGCGGGAGCGGTGCGCAAGTGATTTCTGGGAGGGATGTTTCTCCTTTAAAAACACTTAGCTTCGCAGGAGCAGGCCAGTCGATTTCAGCGGGAGCGGTGCGCAAGTGATTTCTGGGAGACCTTCACAAGAGCAGGCCAGTCGATTTCAGCGGGAGCAGTGCGCAAGTGATTTCTGTGAGACCTTCACAGGAGCAGGCCAGTCGATTTGAGAGGGAGCAGTGCGCAAGTGATTTCTGGGAGACCTTCACAGGAGCAGGCTAGTCAATTTCAGCGGGAGTAGTGCGCAAGTGATTTCTGGGAGGTAAGTTTCTCCTTTAAAAACACTTACCTTCGCAGGAGCAGGCCAGTCGATTTCAGCGGGAGCAGTGCGCAAGTGATTTCTGGGAGGTAAGTTTCTCCTTTAAAAACACTTACCTTCGCAGGAGCAGGCCAGTCGATTTCAGCGGGAGCGGTGCTCAAGTGATTTCTGGGAGGGAAGTTTCTCCTTTAAAAACACTTACCTTCGCAGGAGCAGGCCAGTCGATTTCAGCGGGAACAGTGCGCAAGTGATTTCTGGGAGACCTTCACAGGAGCAGGCCAGTCAATTTCAGAGGGAGTAGTGCGCAAGTGATTTCTGGGAGAACTTCACAGGAGCAGGCTAGTCAATTTCAGCGGGAGCAGTGCGCAAGTGATTTCTGGGAGGTAAGTTTCTCCTTTAAAAACACTTACCTTCGCAGGAGCAGGCCAGTCGATTTCAGCGGGAGCGGTGCGCAAGTGATTTCTGGGAGGGATGTTTCGCCTTTAAAAACACTTAGCTTCGCAGGAGCAGGCCAGTCGATTTCAGCGGGAGCGGTGCGCAAGTGATTTCTGGGAGACCTTCACAAGAGCAGGCCAGTCGATTTCAGCGGGAGCAGTGCGCAAGTGATTTCTGTGAGATCTTCACAGGAGCAGGCTAGTCAATTTCAGCGGGAGTAGTGCGCAAGTGATTTCTGGGAGGTATGTTTCTCCTTTAAAAACACTTACCTTCGCAGGAGCAGGCCAGTCGATTTCAGCGGGAGCAGTGCGCAACTGATTTCTGGGAGGTAAGTTTCTACTTTAAAAACACGTACCTTCGCAGGAGCAGGCCAGTCGATTTCAGCGGGAGCGGTGCGCAAGTGATTTCTGGGAGACCTTCACAGGAGCAGACTAGTCAATTTCAGCGGGAGCAGTGCGCAAGTGATTTCTGGGAGGTAAGTTTCTCTATTTTAAAAACACTTACCTTCGCAGGAGCAGGCCAGTCGATTTCAGTGGGAGCGGTGCGCAAGTGATTTCTGGGAGACCTTCACAGGAGCAGGCTAGTCAATTTCAGCGGGAGCAGTGCGCAAGTGATTTCTGGTAGGGAAGTTTCTCCTTTAAAAACACTTACCTTCACAGGAGCAGGCCAGTCGATTTCAGCTGGAGCGGTGCGCAAGTGATTTCTGGGAGGTATGTTTCTCCTTTAAAAACACTTCGCTTCGCAGGAGCAGGCCAGTCGATTTCAGCGGGAGCAGTGCGCAAGTGATTTCTGGGAGACCTTCACAGGAGCAGGCCAGTCGATTTCAGCGGGAGCAGTGCGCAAGTGATTTCTGGGAGACCTTCACAGGGGCAGGCTAGTCAATTTCAGCGGGAGCAGTGCGCAAGTGATTTCTGGGAGGTAAGTTTCTCCTTTAAAAACACTTACCTTCGCAGGAGCAGGCCAGTCGATTTCAGCGGGAGCGGTGCGCAAGTGATTTCTGGGAGACCTTCACAGGAGCAGGCTAGTCAATTTCAGCGGGAGCAGTGCACAAGTGATTTCTGGTAGGTAAGTTTCTCCTTTAAAAACACTTAGCTTCGCAGGAGCAGGCCAGTCGATTTCAGCGGGAGCGGTGCGCAAGTGATTTCTGGGAGACTTTCACAGGAGCAGGCCAGTCGATTTCAGCGGGAGCAGTGCGCAAGTGATTTCTGGGAGTACTTCACAGGAGCAGGCTCGTCAATTTCAGCGGGAGCAGTGCGCAAGTGATTTCTGGGAGGTAAGTTTGTCCTTTAAAAACAGTTACCTTCGCAGGAGCAGGCCAGTCGATTTCAGTGGGAGCGGTGCACTAGTGATTTCTGGGAGACCTTCACAGGAGCAGGCTAGTCAATTTCAGCGGGAGCAGTGCGCAAGTGATTTCTGGTAGGTAAGTTTCTCCTTTAAAAACACTTACCTTCACAGGAGCAGGCCAGTCGATTTCAGCGGGAGCGGTGCGCAAGTGATTTCTGGGAGACCTTCACAAGAGCAGGCCAGTCGATTTCAGCGGGAGCAGTGCGCAAGTGATTTCTGTGAGACCTTCAAAGGAGCAGGCTAGTCAATTTCAGCGGGAGTAGTGCGCAAGTGATTTCTGGGAGGTAAGGTTCTCCTTTAAAAACACTTACCTTCGCAGGAGCAGGCCAGTCGATTTCAGCGGGAGCAGTGCGCAAGTGATTTCTGGGAGGTAAGTTTCTCCTTTAAAAACACTTACCTTCGCAGGAGCAGGCCAGTCGATTTCAGCGGGAGCGGTGCTCAAGTGATTTCTGGGAGGGAAGTTTCTCCTTTAAAAACACTTACCTTCACAGGAGCAGGCCAGTCGATTTCAGAGGGAGCAGTGCGCAAGTGATTTCTGGGAGAACTTCACAGGAGCAGGCTAGTCAATTTCAGCGGGAGCAGTGCGCAAGTGATTTCTGGGAGGTAAGTTTCTCCTTTAAAAACACGTACCTTCGCAGGAGCAGGCCAGTCGATTTCAGCGGGAGCGGTGCGCAAGTGATTTCTGGGAGACCTTCACAGGAGCAGGCTAGTCAATTTCAGTGGGAGCAGTGCGCAAGTGATTTCTGGGAGGTAAGTTTCTCCTTTAAAAACACTTACTTTCACAGGAGCAGGCCAGTCGATTTCAGCGGGAGCGGTGCGCAAGTGATTTCTGGGAGGGAAGTTTCTCCTTTAAAAACACTTACCTTCGCAGGAGCAGGCCAGTCGATTTGAGCGGGAGCACTGCGCAAGTGATTTCTGGGAGACCTTCACAGGAGCAGGCTAGTCAATTTCAGCGGGAGCAGTGCTCAAGTGATTTCTGGGAGACCTTCACAGGAGCAGGCCAGTCGATTTGAGAGGGAGCAGTGCGCAAGTGATTTCTGGGAGACCTTCACAGGAGCAGGCTAGTCAATTTCAGCGGGAGCAGTGCTCAAGTGATTTCTGGGAGGTAAGTTTCTCCTTTAAGAACACTTACCTTCGCAGGAGCAGGCCAGTCGATTTCAGCGGGAGCGGTGCGCAAGTGATTTCTGCGAGACCTTCACAGGAGCAGGCTAGTCAATTTCAGCGGGAGTAGTGCGCAAGTGATTTCTGGTAGGTAAGTTTCTCCTTTAAAAACACTTCGCTTCGCAGGAGCAGGCCAGTCGATTTCAGCGGGAGCAGTGCGCAAGTGATTTCTGGTAGGTAAGTTTCTCCTTTAAAAACACTTACCTTCACAGGAGCAGGCCAGTCGATTTCAGCGGGAGCGGTGCGCTAGTGATTTCTGGGAGACCTTCACAAGAGCAGGCCAGTCGATTTCAGCGGGAGCAGTGCGCAAGTGATTTCTGTGAGACCTTCAAAGGAGCAGGCTAGTCAATTTCAGCGGGAGTAGTGCGCAAGTGATTTCTGGGAGGTAAGTTTCTCCTTTAAAAACACTTACCTTCGCAGGAGCAGGCCAGTCGATTTCAGCGGGAGCAGTGCGCAAGTGATTTCTGGGAGGTAAGTTTCTCCTTTAAAAACAGTTACCTTCGCAGGAGCAGGCCAGTCGATTTCAGCGGGAGCGGTGCTCAAGTGATTTCTGGGAGGGAAGTTTCTCCTTTAAAAACACTTACCTTCGCAGGAGCAGGCCAGTCGATTTCAGCGGGAACAGTGCGCAAGTGATTTCTGGGAGACCTTCACAGGAGCAGGCCAGTCGATTTCAGAGGGAGCAGTGCGCAAGTGATTTCTGGGAGAACTTCACAGGAGCAGGCTAGTCAATTTCAGCGGGAGCAGTGCGCAAGTGATTTCTGGGAGGTACGTTTCTCCTTTAAAAACACGTACCTTCGCAGGAGCAGGCCAGTCGATTTCAGTGGGAGCGGTGCGCAAGTGATTTCTGGGAGACCTTCACAGGAGCAGGCTAGTCAATTTCAGCGGGAGCAGTGCGCAAGTGATTTCTGGTAGGGAAGTTTCTCCTTTAAAAACACTTACCTTCACAGGAGCAGGCCAGTCGATTTCAGCGGGAGCGGTGCGCAAGTGATTTCTGGGAGGTATGTTTCTCCTTTAAAAACACTTCGCTTCGCAGGAGCAGGCCAGTCGATTTCAGCGGGAGCAGTGCGCAAGTGATTACTGGGAGACGTTCACAGGAGCAGGCCAGTCGATTTCAGCGGGAGCACTGCGCTAGTGATTTCTGGGAGACCTTCACAGGGGCAGGCTAGTCAATTTCAGCGGGAGCAGTGCGCAAGTGATTTCTGGGAGGTAAGTTTCTCCTTTAAAAACACTTACCTTCACAGGAGCAGGCTAGTCAATTTCAGCGGGAGCAGTGCGCAAGTGATTTCTGGTAGGTAAGTTTCTCCTTTAAAAACACTTAGCTTCGCTGGAGCAGGCCAGTCGATTTCAGCGGGAGCAGTGCGCAAGTGATTTCTGGGAGTACTTCACAGGAGCAGGCTAGTCAATTTCAGCGGGAGCAGTGCGCAAGTGATTTCTGGGAGGTAAGTTTGTCCTTTAAAAACAGTTACCTTCGCAGGAGCAGGCCAGTCGATTTCAGCGGGAGCGGTGCGCAAGTGATTTCTGGGAGACCTTCACAAGAGCAGGCCAGTCGATTTCAGCGGGAGCAGTGCGCAAGTGATTTCTGTGAGACCTTCACAGGAGCAGGCTAGTCAATTTCAGCGGGAGTAGTGCGCAAGTGATTTCTGGGAGGTAAGTTTCTCCTTTAAAAACACTTACCTTCGCAGGAGCAGGCCAGTCGATCTCAGCGGGAGCAGTGCGCAAGTGATTTCTGGGAGGTAAGTTTCTCCTTTAAAAACACTTACCTTCGCAGGAGCAGGCCAGTCGATTTCAGCGGGAGCAGTGCGCAAGTGATTTCTGGGAGGTAAGTTTCTCCTTTAAAAACACTTACCTTCGCAGGAGCAGGCCAGTCGATTTCAGCGGGAACAGTGCGGAAGTGATTTCTGGGAGACCTTCACAGGAGCAGGCCAGTCGATTTCAGAGGGAGCAGTGCGCAAGTGATTTCTGGGAGAACTTCACAGGAGCAGGCTAGTCAATTTCAGCGGGAGCAGTGCGCAAGTGATTTCTGGGAGGTAAGTTTGTCCTTTAAAAACAGTTACCTTCGCAGGAGCAGGCCAGTCGATTCCAGCGGGAGCGGTGCGCAAGTGATTTCTGGGAGACCAACACAGGAGCAGGCTAGTCAATTTCAGCGGGAGCAAGGTGCAAGTGATTTCTGGGAGGTAAGTTTCTCTATTTTAAAAACACTTACCTTCGCAGGAGCAGGCCAGTCGATTTCAGCGGGAGCGGTGCGCAAGTGATTTCTGGGAGGTAAGTTTCTCCTTTAAAAACACTTCGCTTCGCAGGAGCAGGCCAGTCGATTTCAGCGGGAGCAGTGCGCAAGTGATTTCTGGGAGACCATCACAGGAGCAGGCGAGTCAATTTCAGCGGGAGCAGTGCGCAAGTGATTTCTGGTAGGTAAGTTTCTCCTTTAAAAACACTTACCTTCACAGGAGCAGGCCAGTCGATTTCAGCGGGAGCGGTGCGCAAGTTATTTCTGGCAGGTAAGTTTCTCCTTTAAAAACACTTCGCTTCGCAGGAGCAGGCCAGTCGATTTCAGCGGGTGCAGTGCGCAAGTAATTTCTGGGAGACCTTCACAGGAGCAGGCCAGTCGATTTCAGCGGGAGCAGTGCGCAAGTGATTTCTGGGAGGTGAGTTTCTCCTTTAAACACACTTACCTTCGCAGGAGCAGGCCAGTCGGTTTCAGCGGGAGCGGTGCGCAAGTGATTTCTGGGAGACCTTCACAGGAGCAGGCTAGTCAATTTCAGCGGGAGCAGTGCGCAAGTGATTTCTGGGAGGTAAGTTTCTCTATTTTAAAAACACTTGCCTTCGCAGGAGCAGGCCAGTCGATTTCAGTGGGAGCGGTGCGCAAGTGATTTCTGGGAGACCTTCACAGGAGCAGGCTAGTCAATTTCAGCGGGAGCAGTGCGCAAGTGATTTCTGTGAGACCTTCAAAGGAGCAGGCTAGTCAATTTCAGCGGGAGCAGTGCGCAAGTGATTTCTGGTAGGTAAGTTTCTCCTTTAAAAACACTTAGCTTCGCAGGAGCAGGCCAGTCGATTTCAGCGGGAGCGGTGCGCAAGTGATTTCTGGGAGACTTTCACAGGAGCAGGCCAGTCGATTTCAGCGGGAGCAGTGCGCAAGTGATTTCTGGGAGTACTTCACAGGAGCAGGCTAGTCAATTTCAGCGGGAGCAGTGCGCAAGTGATTTCTGGGAGGTAAGTTTGTCTTTTAAAAACAGTTACCTTCGCAGGAGCAGGCCAGTCGATTTCAGTGGGAGCGGTGCACAAGTGATTTCTGGGAGACCTTCACAGGAGCAGGCTAGTCAATTTCAGCGGGAGCAGTGCGCAAGTGATTTCTGGTAGGTAAGTTTCTCCTTTAAAAACACTTACCTTCACAGGAGCAGGTCAGACGATTTCAGCGGGAGCGGTGCGCAAGTGATTTCTGGGAGGGATGTTTCTCCTTTAAAAACACTTAGCTTCGCAGGAGCAGGCCAGTCGATTTCAGCGGGAGCGGTGCGCAAGTGATTTCTGGGAGACCTTCACAAGAGCAGGCCAGTCGATTTCAGCGGGAGCAGTGCGCAAGTGATTTCTGTGAGACCTTCACAGGAGCAGGCCAGTCGATTTGAGAGGGAGCAGTGCGCAAGTGATTTCTGGGAGACCTTCACAGGAGCAGGCTAGTCAATTTCAGCGGGAGTAGTGCGCAAGTGATTTCTGGGAGGTAAGTTTCTCCTTTAAAAACACTTACCTTCGCAGGAGCAGGCCAGTCGATTTCAGCGGGAGCAGTGCGCAAGTGATTTCTGGGAGGTAAGTTTCTCCTTTAAAAACACTTACCTTCGCAGGAGCAGGCCAGTCGATTTCAGCGGGAGCGGTGCTCAAGTGATTTCTGGGAGGGAAGTTTCTCCTTTAAAAACACTTACCTTCGCAGGAGCAGGCCAGTCGATTTCAGCGGGAACAGTGCGCAAGTGATTTCTGGGAGACCTTCACAGGAGCAGGCCAGTCAATTTCAGAGGGAGTAGTGCGCAAGTGATTTCTGGGAGAACTTCACAGGAGCAGGCTAGTCAATTTCAGCGGGAGCAGTGCGCAAGTGATTTCTGGGAGGTAAGTTTCTCCTTTAAAAACACTTACCTTCGCAGGAGCAGGCCAGTCGATTTCAGCGGGAGCGGTGCGCAAGTGATTTCTGGGAGGGATGTTTCGCCTTTAAAAACACTTAGCTTCGCAGGAGCAGGCCAGTCGATTTCAGCGGGAGCGGTGCGCAAGTGATTTCTGGGAGACCTTCACAAGAGCAGGCCAGTCGATTTCAGCGGGAGCAGTGCGCAAGTGATTTCTGTGAGATCTTCACAGGAGCAGGCTAGTCAATTTCAGCGGGAGTAGTGCGCAAGTGATTTCTGGGAGGTATGTTTCTCCTTTAAAAACACTTACCTTCGCAGGAGCAGGCCAGTCGATTTCAGCGGGAGCAGTGCGCAACTGATTTCTGGGAGGTAAGTTTCTACTTTAAAAACACGTACCTTCGCAGGAGCAGGCCAGTCGATTTCAGCGGGAGCGGTGCGCAAGTGATTTCTGGGAGACCTTCACAGGAGCAGACTAGTCAATTTCAGCGGGAGCAGTGCGCAAGTGATTTCTGGGAGGTAAGTTTCTCTATTTTAAAAACACTTACCTTCGCAGGAGCAGGCCAGTCGATTTCAGTGGGAGCGGTGCGCAAGTGATTTCTGGGAGACCTTCACAGGAGCAGGCTAGTCAATTTCAGCGGGAGCAGTGCGCAAGTGATTTCTGGTAGGGAAGTTTCTCCTTTAAAAACACTTACCTTCACAGGAGCAGGCCAGTCGATTTCAGCTGGAGCGGTGCGCAAGTGATTTCTGGGAGGTATGTTTCTCCTTTAAAAACACTTCGCTTCGCAGGAGCAGGCCAGTCGATTTCAGCGGGAGCAGTGCGCAAGTGATTTCTGGGAGACCTTCACAGGAGCAGGCCAGTCGATTTCAGCGGGAGCAGTGCGCAAGTGATTTCTGGGAGACCTTCACAGGGGCAGGCTAGTCAATTTCAGCGGGAGCAGTGCGCAAGTGATTTCTGGGAGGTAAGTTTCTCCTTTAAAAACACTTACCTTCGCAGGAGCAGGCCAGTCGATTTCAGCGGGAGCGGTGCGCAAGTGATTTCTGGGAGACCTTCACAGGAGCAGGCTAGTCAATTTCAGCGGGAGCAGTGCACAAGTGATTTCTGGTAGGTAAGTTTCTCCTTTAAAAACACTTAGCTTCGCAGGAGCAGGCCAGTCGATTTCAGCGGGAGCGGTGCGCAAGTGATTTCTGGGAGACTTTCACAGGAGCAGGCCAGTCGATTTCAGCGGGAGCAGTGCGCAAGTGATTTCTGGGAGTACTTCACAGGAGCAGGCTCGTCAATTTCAGCGGGAGCAGTGCGCAAGTGATTTCTGGGAGGTAAGTTTGTCCTTTAAAAACAGTTACCTTCGCAGGAGCAGGCCAGTCGATTTCAGTGGGAGCGGTGCACTAGTGATTTCTGGGAGACCTTCACAGGAGCAGGCTAGTCAATTTCAGCGGGAGCAGTGCGCAAGTGATTTCTGGTAGGTAAGTTTCTCCTTTAAAAACACTTACCTTCACAGGAGCAGGCCAGTCGATTTCAGCGGGAGCGGTGCGCAAGTGATTTCTGGGAGACCTTCACAAGAGCAGGCCAGTCGATTTCAGCGGGAGCAGTGCGCAAGTGATTTCTGTGAGACCTTCAAAGGAGCAGGCTAGTCAATTTCAGCGGGAGTAGTGCGCAAGTGATTTCTGGGAGGTAAGGTTCTCCTTTAAAAACACTTACCTTCGCAGGAGCAGGCCAGTCGATTTCAGCGGGAGCAGTGCGCAAGTGATTTCTGGGAGGTAAGTTTCTCCTTTAAAAACACTTACCTTCGCAGGAGCAGGCCAGTCGATTTCAGCGGGAGCGGTGCTCAAGTGATTTCTGGGAGGGAAGTTTCTCCTTTAAAAACACTTACCTTCACAGGAGCAGGCCAGTCGATTTCAGAGGGAGCAGTGCGCAAGTGATTTCTGGGAGAACTTCACAGGAGCAGGCTAGTCAATTTCAGCGGGAGCAGTGCGCAAGTGATTTCTGGGAGGTAAGTTTCTCCTTTAAAAACACGTACCTTCGCAGGAGCAGGCCAGTCGATTTCAGCGGGAGCGGTGCGCAAGTGATTTCTGGGAGACCTTCACAGGAGCAGGCTAGTCAATTTCAGTGGGAGCAGTGCGCAAGTGATTTCTGGGAGGTAAGTTTCTCCTTTAAAAACACTTACTTTCACAGGAGCAGGCCAGTCGATTTCAGCGGGAGCGGTGCGCAAGTGATTTCTGGGAGGGAAGTTTCTCCTTTAAAAACACTTACCTTCGCAGGAGCAGGCCAGTCGATTTCAGCGGGAGCACTGCGCAAGTGATTTCTGGGAGACCTTCACAGGAGCAGGCTAGTCAATTTCAGCGGGAGCAGTGCTCAAGTGATTTCTGGGAGACCTTCACAGGAGCAGGCCAGTCGATTTGAGAGGGAGCAGTGCGCAAGTGATTTCTGGGAGACCTTCACAGGAGCAGGCTAGTCAATTTCAGCGGGAGCAGTGCTCAAGTGATTTCTGGGAGGTAAGTTTCTCCTTTAAGAACACTTACCTTCGCAGGAGCAGGCCAGTCGATTTCAGCGGGAGCGGTGCGCAAGTGATTTCTGCGAGACCTTCACAGGAGCAGGCTAGTCAATTTCAGCGGGAGTAGTGCGCAAGTGATTTCTGGTAGGTAAGTTTCTCCTTTAAAAACACTTCGCTTCGCAGGAGCAGGCCAGTCGATTTCAGCGGGAGCAGTGCGCAAGTGATTTCTGTGAGACCTTCAAAGGAGCAGGCTAGTCAATTTCAGCGGGAGTAGTGCGCAAGTGATTTCTGGGAGGTAAGTTTCTCCTTTAAAAACACTTACCTTCGCAGGAGCAGGCCAGTCGATTTCAGCGGGAGCAGTGCGCAAGTGATTTCTGGGAGGTAAGTTTCTCCTTTAAAAACAGTTACCTTCGCAGGAGCAGGCCAGTCGATTTCAGCGGGAGCGGTGCTCAAGTGATTTCTGGGAGGGAAGTTTCTCCTTTAAAAACACTTACCTTCGCAGGAGCAGGCCAGTCGATTTCAGCGGGAACAGTGCGCAAGTGATTTCTGGGAGACCTTCACAGGAGCAGGCCAGTCGATTTCAGAGGGAGCAGTGCGCAAGTGATTTCTGGGAGAACTTCACAGGAGCAGGCTAGTCAATTTCAGCGGGAGCAGTGCGCAAGTGATTTCTGGGAGGTAAGTTTCTCCTTTAAAAACACGTACCTTCGCAGGAGCAGGCCAGTCGATTTCAGTGGGAGCGGTGCGCAAGTGATTTCTGGGAGACCTTCACAGGAGCAGGCTAGTCAATTTCAGCGGGAGCAGTGCGCAAGTGATTTCTGGTAGGGAAGTTTCTCCTTTAAAAACACTTACCTTCACAGGAGCAGGCCAGTCGATTTCAGCGGGAGCGGTGCGCAAGTGATTTCTGGGAGGTATGTTTCTCCTTTAAAAACACTTCGCTTCGCAGGAGCAGGCCAGTCGATTTCAGCGGGAGCAGTGCGCAAGTGATTACTGGGAGACGTTCACAGGAGCAGGCCAGTCGATTTCAGCGGGAGCACTGCGCTAGTGATTTCTGGGAGACCTTCACAGGGGCAGGCTAGTCAATTTCAGCGGGAGCAGTGCGCAAGTGATTTCTGGGAGGTAAGTTTCTCCTTTAAAAACACTTACCTTCACAGGAGCAGGCTAGTCAATTTCAGCGGGAGCAGTGCGCAAGTGATTTCTGGTAGGTAAGTTTCTCCTTTAAAAACACTTAGCTTCGCTGGAGCAGGCCAGTCGATTTCAGCGGGAGCAGTGCGCAAGTGATTTCTGGGAGTACTTCACAGGAGCAGGCTAGTCAATTTCAGCGGGAGCAGTGCGCAAGTGATTTCTGGGAGGTAAGTTTGTCCTTTAAAAACAGTTACCTTCGCAGGAGCAGGCCAGTCGATTTCAGCGGGAGCGGTGCGCAAGTGATTTCTGGGAGACCTTCACAAGAGCAGGCCAGTCGATTTCAGCGGGAGCAGTGCGCAAGTGATTTCTGTGAGACCTTCACAGGAGCAGGCTAGTCAATTTCAGCGGGAGTAGTGCGCAAGTGATTTCTGGGAGGTAAGTTTCTCCTTTAAAAACACTTACCTTCGCAGGAGCAGGCCAGTCGATCTCAGCGGGAGCAGTGCGCAAGTGATTTCTGGGAGGTAAGTTTCTCCTTTAAAAACACTTACCTTCGCAGGAGCAGGCCAGTCGATTTCAGCGGGAGCAGTGCGCAAGTGATTTCTGGGAGGTAAGTTTCTCCTTTAAAAACACTTACCTTCGCAGGAGCAGGCCAGTCGATTTCAGCGGGAACAGTGCGGAAGTGATTTCTGGGAGACCTTCACAGGAGCAGGCCAGTCGATTTCAGAGGGAGCAGTGCGCAAGTGATTTCTGGGAGAACTTCACAGGAGCAGGCTAGTCAATTTCAGCGGGAGCAGTGCGCAAGTGATTTCTGGGAGGTAAGTTTGTCCTTTAAAAACAGTTACCTTCGCAGGAGCAGGCCAGTCGATTCCAGCGGGAGCGGTGCGCAAGTGATTTCTGGGAGACCAACACAGGAGCAGGCTAGTCAATTTCAGCGGGAGCAAGGTGCAAGTGATTTCTGGGAGGTAAGTTTCTCTATTTTAAAAACACTTACCTTCGCAGGAGCAGGCCAGTCGATTTCAGCGGGAGCGGTGCGCAAGTGATTTCTGGGAGGTAAGTTTCTCCTTTAAAAACACTTCGCTTCGCAGGAGCAGGCCAGTCGATTTCAGCGGGAGCAGTGCGCAAGTGATTTCTGGGAGACCATCACAGGAGCAGGCGAGTCAATTTCAGCGGGAGCAGTGCGCAAGTGATTTCTGGTAGGTAAGTTTCTCCTTTAAAAACACTTACCTTCACAGGAGCAGGCCAGTCGATTTCAGCGGGAGCGGTGCGCAAGTTATTTCTGGCAGGTAAGTTTCTCCTTTAAAAACACTTCGCTTCGCAGGAGCAGGCCAGTCGATTTCAGCGGGTGCAGTGCGCAAGTAATTTCTGGGAGACCTTCACAGGAGCAGGCCAGTCGATTTCAGCGGGAGCAGTGCGCAAGTGATTTCTGGGAGGTGAGTTTCTCCTTTAAACACACTTACCTTCGCAGGAGCAGGCCAGTCGGTTTCAGCGGGAGCGGTGCGCAAGTGATTTCTGGGAGACCTTCACAGGAGCAGGCTAGTCAATTTCAGCGGGAGCAGTGCGCAAGTGATTTCTGGGAGGTAAGTTTCTCTATTTTAAAAACACTTGCCTTCGCAGGAGCAGGCCAGTCGATTTCAGTGGGAGCGGTGCGCAAGTGATTTCTGGGAGACCTTCACAGGAGCAGGCTAGTCAATTTCAGCGGGAGCAGTGCGCAAGTGATTTCTGTGAGACCTTCAAAGGAGCAGGCTAGTCAATTTCAGCGGGAGTAGTGCGCAAGTGATTTCTGGGAGGTAAGTTTCTCCTTTAAAAACACTTACCTTCGCAGGAGCAGGCCAGTCGATTTCAGCGGGAGCAGTGCGCAAGTGATTTCTGGGAGGTAAGTTTCTCCTTTAAAAACACTTACCTTCGCAGGAGCAGGCCAGTCGATTTCAGCGGGAGCGGTGCTCAAGTGATTTCTGGGAGGGAAGTTTCTCCTTTAAAAACACTTACCTTCGCAGGAGCAGGCCAGTCGATTTCAGCGGGAACAGTGCGCAAGTGATTTCTGGGAGACCTTCACAGGAGCAGGCCAGTCGATTTCAGAGGGAGCAGTGCGCAAGTGATTTCTGGGAGAACTTCACAGGAGCAGGCTAGTCAATTTCAGCGGGAGCAGTGCGCAAGTGATTTCTGGGAGGTAAGTTTCTCCTTTAAAAACACGTACCTTCGCAGGAGCAGGCCAGTCGATTTCAGCGGGAGCGGTGCGCAAGTGATTTCTGGGAGACCTTCACAGGAGCAGGCTAGTCAATTTCAGTGGGAGCAGTGCGCAAGTGATTTCTGGGAGGTAAGTTTCTCCTTTAAAAACACTTACTTTCACAGGAGCAGGCCAGTCGATTTCAGCGGGAGCGGTGCGCAAGTGATTTCTGGGAGGGAAGTTTCTCCTTTAAAAACACTTACCTTCGCAGGAGCAGGCCAGTCGATTTCAGCGGGAGCACTGCGCAAGTGATTTCTGGGAGACCTTCACAGGAGCAGGCTAGTCAATTTCAGCGGGAGCAGTGCGCAAGTGATTCCTGGGAGACCTTCACAGGAGCAGGCCAGTCGATTTGAGAGGGAGCAGTGCGCAAGTGATTTCTGGGAGACCTTCACAGGAGCAGGCTAGTCAATTTCAGCGGGAGCAGTGCTCAAGTGATTTCTGGGAGGTAAGTTTCTCCTTTAAGAACACTTACCTTCGCAGGAGCAGGCCAGTCGATTTCAGCGGGAGCGGTGCGCAAGTGATTTCTGCGAGACCTTCACAGGAGCAGGCTAGTCAATTTCAGCGGGAGCAGTGCGCAAGTCATTTCTGGTAGGTAAGTTTCTCCTTTAAATACACTTCGCTTCGCAGGAGCAGGCCAGTCGATTTCAGCGGGAGCGGTGCGCAAGTGATTTCTGGGAGACCTTCACAAGAGCAGGCCAGTCGATTTCAGCGGAAGCAGTGCGCAAGTGATTTCTGTGAGACCTTCACAGGAGCAGGCTAGTCAATTTCAGCGGGAGTAGTGCGCAAGTGATTTCTGGGAGGTAAGTTTCTCCTTTAAAAACACTTACCTTCGCAGGAGCAGGCCAGTCGATTTCAGCGGGAGCAGTGCGCAAGTGATTTCTGGGAGGTAAGTTTCTCCTTTAAAAACACTTACCTTCGCAGGAGCAGGCCAGTCGATTTCAGCGGGAGCGGTGCTCAAGTGATTTCTGGGAGGGAAGTTTCTCCTTTAAAAACACTTACCTTCGCAGGAGCAGGCCAGTCGATTTCAGCGGGAATAGTGCGCAAGTGATTTCTGGGAGACCTTCACAGGAGCAGGCCAGTCAATTTCAGAGGGAGCAGTGCGCAAGTGATTTCTGCAGAACTTCACAGGAGCAGGCTAGTCAATTTCAGCGGGAGCAGTGCGCAAGTGATTTCTGGGAGGTAAGTTTCTCCTTTAAAAACACGTACCTTCGCAGGAGCAGGCCAGTCGATTTCAGTGGGAGCGGTGCGCAAGTGATTTCTGGGAGACCTTCACAGGAGCAGGCTAGTCAATTTCAGCGGGAGCAGTGCGCAAGTGATTTCTGGTAGGGAAGTTTCTCCTTTAAAAACACTTACCTTCACAGGAGCAGGCCAGTCGATTTCAGCGGGAGCGGTGCGCAAGTGATTTCTGGGAGGTATGTTTCTCCTTTAAAAACACTTCGCTTCGCAGGAGCAGGCCAGTCGATTTCAGCGGGAGCAGTGCGCAAGTGATTACTGGGAGACGTTCACAGGAGCAGGCCAGTCGATTTCAGCGGGAGCACTGCGCTAGTGATTTCTGGGAGACCTTCACAGGGGCAGGCTAGTCAATTTCAGCGGGAGCAGTGCGCAAGTGATTTCTGGGAGGTAAGTTTCTCCTTTAAAAACACTTACCTTCACAGGAGCAGGCTAGTCAATTTCAGCGGGAGCAGTGCGCAAGTGATTTCTGGTAGGTAAGTTTATCCTTTAAAAACACTTAGCTTCGCTGGAGCAGGCCAGACGATTTCAGCGGGAGCAGTGCGCAAGTGATTTCTGGGAGTACTTCACAGGAGCAGGCTAGTCAATTTCAGCGGGAGCAGTGCGCAAGTGATTTCTGGGAGGTAAGTTTGTCCTTTAAAAACAGTTACCTTCGCAGGAGCAGGCCAGTCGATTTCAGCGGGAGCGGTGCGCAAGTGATTTCTGGGAGACCTTCACAAGAGCAGGCCAGTCGATTTCAGCGGGAGCAGTGCGCAAGTGATTTCTGTGAGACCTTCACAGGAGCAGGCTAGTCAATTTCAGCGGGAGTAGTGCGCAAGTGATTTCTGGGAGGTAAGTTTCTCCTTTAAAAACACTTACCTTCGCAGGAGCAGGCCAGTCGATCTCAGCGGGAGCAGTGCGCAAGTTTTTTCTGGGAGGTAAGTTTCTCCTTTAAAAACACTTACCTTCGCAGGAGCAGGCCAGTCGATTTCAGCGGGAGCAGTGCGCAAGTGATTTCTGGGAGGTAAGTTTCTCCTTTAAAAACACTTACCTTCGCAGGAGCAGGCCAGTCGATTTCAGCGGGAACAGTGCGGAAGTGATTTCTGGGAGACCTTCACAGGAGCAGGCCAGTCGATTTCAGAGGGAGCAGTGCGCAAGTGATTTCTGGGAGAACTTCACAGGAGCAGGCTAGTCAATTTCAGCGGGAGCAGTGCGCAAGTGATTTCTGGGAGGTAAGTTTCTCCTTTAAAAACACGTACCTTCGCAGGAGCAGGCCAGGCGATTTCAGCGGGAGCGGTGCGCAAGTGATTTCATGGGAGACCTTCACAGGAGCAGGCTAGTCAATTTCAGCGGGAGCAGTGCGCAAGTGATTTCTGGGAGGTAAGTTTGTCCTTTAAAAACAGTTACCTTCGCAGGAGCAGGCCAGTCGATTCCAGCGGGAGCGGTGCGCAAGTGATTTCTGGGAGACCAACACAGGAGCAGGCTAGTCAATTTCAGCGGGAGCAAGGTGCAAGTGATTTCTGGGAGGTAAGTTTCTCTATTTTAAAAACACTTACCTTCGCAGGAGCAGGCCAGTCGATTTCAGCGGGAGCGGTGCGCAAGTGATTTCTGGGAGGTAAGTTTCTCCTTTAAAAACACTTCGCTTCGCAGGAGCAGGCCAGTCGATTTCAGCGGGAGCAGTGCGCAAGTGATTTCTGGGAGACCATCACAGGAGCAGGCGAGTCAATTTCAGCGGGAGCAGTGCGCAAGTGATTTCTGGTAGGTAAGTTTCTCCTTTAAAAACACTTACCTTCACAGGAGCAGGCCAGTCGATTTCAGCGGGAGCGGTGCGCAAGTTATTTCTGGCAGGTAAGTTTCTCCTTTAAAAACACTTCGCTTCGCAGGAGCAGGCCAGTCGATTTCAGCGGGTGCAGTGCGCAAGTAATTTCTGGGAGACCTTCACAGGAGCAGGCCAGTCGATTTCAGCGGGAGCAGTGCGCAAGTGATTTCTGGGAGGTGAGTTTCTCCTTTAAACACACTTACCTTCGCAGGAGCAGGCCAGTCGGTTTCAGCGGGAGCGGTGCGCAAGTGATTTCTGGGAGACCTTCACAGGAGCAGGCTAGTCAATTTCAGCGGGAGCAGTGCGCAAGTGATTTCTGGGAGGTAAGTTTCTCTATTTTAAAAACACTTGCCTTCGCAGGAGCAGGCCAGTCGATTTCAGTGGGAGCGGTGCGCAAGTGATTTCTGGGAGACCTTCACAGGAGCAGGCTAGTCAATTTCAGCGGGAGCAGTGCGCAAGTGATTTCTGTGAGACCTTCAAAGGAGCAGGCTAGTCAATTTCAGCGGGAGTAGTGCGCAAGTGATTTCTGGGAGGTAAGTTTCTCCTTTAAAAACACTTACCTTCGCAGGAGCAGGCCAGTCGATTTCAGCGGGAGCAGTGCGCAAGTGATTTCTGGGAGGTAAGTTTCTCCTTTAAAAACACTTACCTTCGCAGGAGCAGGCCAGTCGATTTCAGCGGGAGCGGTGCTCAAGTGATTTCTGGGAGGGAAGTTTCTCCTTTAAAAACACTTACCTTCGCAGGAGCAGGCCAGTCGATTTCAGCGGGAACAGTGCGCAAGTGATTTCTGGGAGACCTTCACAGGAGCAGGCCAGTCGATTTCAGAGGGAGCAGTGCGCAAGTGATTTCTGGGAGAACTTCACAGGAGCAGGCTAGTCAATTTCAGCGGGAGCAGTGCGCAAGTGATTTCTGGGAGGTAAGTTTCTCCTTTAAAAACACGTACCTTCGCAGGAGCAGGCCAGTCGATTTCAGCGGGAGCGGTGCGCAATTGATTTCTGGGAGACCTTCACAGGAGCAGGCTAGTCAATTTCAGTGGGAGCAGTGCGCAAGTGATTTCTGGGAGGTAAGTTTCTCCTTTAAAAACACTTACTTTCACAGGAGCAGGCCAGTCGATTTCAGCGGGAGCGGTGCGCAAGTGATTTCTGGGAGGGAAGTTTCTCCTTTAAAAACACTTACCTTCGCAGGAGCAGGCCAGTCGATTTCAGCGGGAGCACTGCGCAAGTGATTTCTGGGAGACCTTCACAGGAGCAGGCTAGTCAATTTCAGCGGGAGCAGTGCGCAAGTGATTTCTGGGAGACCTTCACAGGAGCAGGCCAGTCGATTTGAGAGGGAGCAGTGCGCAAGTGATTTCTGGGAGACCTTCACAGGAGCAGGCTAGTCAATTTCAGCGGGAGCAGTGCTCAAGTGATTTCTGGGAGGTAAGTTTCTCCTTTAAGAACACTTACCTTCGCAGGAGCAGGCCAGTCGATTTCAGCGGGAGCGGTGCGCAAGTGATTTCTGCGAGACCTTCACAGGAGCAGGCTAGTCAATTTCAGCGGGAGCAGTGCGCAAGTCATTTCTGGTAGGTAAGTTTCTCCTTTAAAAACACTTCGCTTCGCAGGAGCAGGCCAGTCGATTTCAGCGGGAGCGGTGCGCAAGTGATTTCTGGGAGACCTTCACAAGAGCAGGCCAGTCGATTTCAGCGGAAGCAGTGCGCAAGTGATTTCTGTGAGACCTTCACAGGAGCAGGCTAGTCAATTTCAGCGGGAGTAGTGCGCAAGTGATTTCTGGGAGGTAAGTTTCTCCTTTAAAAACACTTACCTTCGCAGGAGCAGGCCAGTCGATTTCAGCGGGAGCAGTGCGCAAGTGATTTCTGGGAGGTAAGTTTCTCCTTTAAAAACACTTACCTTCGCAGGAGCAGGCCAGTCGATTTCAGCGGGAGCGGTGCTCAAGGGATTTCTGGGAGGGAAGTTTCTCCTTTAAAAACACTTACCTTCGCAGGAGCAGGCCAGTCGATTTCAGCGGGAATAGTGCGCAAGTGATTTCTGGGAGACCTTCACAGGAGCAGGCCAGTCAATTTCAGAGGGAGCAGTGCGCAAGTGATTTCTGGGAGAACTTCACAGGAGCAGGCTAGTCAATTTCAGCGGGAGCAGTGCGCAAGTGATTTCTGGGAGGTAAGTTTCTCCTTTAAAAACACGTACCTTCGCAGGAGCAGGCCAGTCGATTTCAGTGGGAGCGGTGCGCAAGTGATTTCTGGGAGACCTTCACAGGAGCAGGCTAGTCAATTTCAGCGGGAGCAGTGCGCAAGTGATTTCTGGTAGGGAAGTTTCTCCTTTAAAAACACTTACCTTCACAGGAGCAGGCCAGTCGATTTCAGCGGGAGCGGTGCGCAAGTGATTTCTGGGAGGTATGTTTCTCCTTTAAAAACACTTCGCTTCGCAGGAGCAGGCCAGTCGATTTCAGCGGGAGCAGTGCGCAAGTGATTACTGGGAGACGTTCACAGGAGCAGGCCAGTCGATTTCAGCGGGAGCACTGCGCTAGTGATTTCTGGGAGACCTTCACAGGGGCAGGCTAGTCAATTTCAGCGGGAGCAGTGCGCAAGTGATTTCTGTGAGGTAAGTTTCTCCTTTAAAAACACTTACCTTCGCAGGAGCAGGCCAGTCGATTTCAGCGGGAGCGGTGCGCAAGTGATTTCTGGGAGACCTTCACAGGAGCAGGCTAGTCAATTTCAGCGGGAGCAGTGCGCAAGTGATTTCTGGTAGGTAAGTTTCTCCTTTAAAAACACTTAGCTTCGCTGGAGCAGGCCAGTCGATTTCAGCGGGAGCAGTGCGCAAGTGATTTCTGGGAGTACTTCACAGGAGCAGGCTAGTCAATTTCAGCGGGAGCAGTGCGCAAGTGATTTCTGGGAGGTAAGTTTGTCCTTTAAAAACAGTTACCTTCGCAGGAGCAGGCCAGTCGATTTCAGCGGGAGCGGTGCGCAAGTGATTTCTGGGAGACCTTCACAAGAGCAGGCCAGTCGATTTCAGCGGGAGCAGTGCGCAAGTGATTTCTGTGAGACCTTCACAGGAGCAGGCTAGTCGATTTCAGCGGGACCGGTGCGCAAGTGATTTCTGGGAGGTATGTTTCTCCTTTAAAAACACTTCGCTTCGCAGGAGCAGGCCAGTCGATTTCAGCGGGAGCAGTGCGCAAGTGATTTCTGGGAGGTAAGTTTCTCCTTTAAAAACACTTACCTTCGCAGGAGCAGGCCAGTCGATTTCAGCGGGAGCGGTGCGCAAGTGATTTCTGGGAGACCTTCACAGGAGCAGTCTAGTCAATTTCAGCGGGAGCAGTGCGCAAGTGATTTCTGGTAGGTAAGTTTGTCCTTTAAAAACAGTTACCTTCGCAGGAGCAGGCCAGTCGATTTCAGTGGGAGCGGTGCACAAGTGATTTCTGGGAGACCTTCACAGGAGCAGGCTAGTCAATTTCAGCGGGAGTAGTGCGCAAGTGATTTCTGGGAGGTAAGTTTCTCCTTTAAAAACACTTACCTTCGCAGGAGCAGGCCAGTCGATTTCAGCGGGAGCAGTGCGCAAGTGATTTCTGGGATGTAAGTTTCTCCTTTAAAAACACTTACCTTCGCAGGAGCAGGCCAGTCGATTTCAGCGGGAGCGGTGCTCAAGTGATTTCTGGGAGGGAAGTTTCTCCTTTAAAAACACTTACCTTCGCAGGAGCAGGCCAGTCGATTTCAGCGGGAACAGTGCGCAAGTGATTTCTGGGAGACCTTCAGAGGAGCAGGCCAGTCGATTTCAGAGGGAGCAGTGCGCAAGTGATTTCTGGGAGAACTTCACAGGAGCAGGCTAGTCAATTTCAGCGGGAGCAGTGCGCAAGTGATTTCTGGGAGGTAAGTTTCTCCTTTAAAAACACGTACCTTCGCAGGAGCAGGCCAGTCGATTTCAGCGGGAGTGGTGCGCAAGTGATTTCTGGGAGACCTTCACAGGAGCAGGCTAGTCAATTTCAGAGAGAGCAGTGTGCAAGTGATTTCTGATAGGTAAGTTTCTCCTTTAAAAACACTTAGCTTCGCAGGAGAAGGCCAGTCGATTTCAGCGGGAGCTGGTGCGCAAGTGATTTCTGGGAGACTTTCACAGGAGCAGGCCAGTCGATTTCAGCGGGAGCAGTGCGCAAGTGATTTCTGGGAGTACTTCACAGGAGTAGGCTAGTCAATTTCAGCGGGAGCAGTGCGCAAGTGATTTCTGGGAGGTAAGTTTGTCCTTTAAAAACAGTTACCTTCGCAGGAGCAGGCCAGTCGATTCCAGCGGGAGCGGTGCGCAAGTGATTTCTGGGAGACCAACACAGGAGCAGGCTAGTCAATTTCAGCGGGAGCAAGGTGCAAGTGATTTCTGGGAGGTAAGTTTCTCTATTTTAAAAACACTTACCTTCGCAGGAGCAGGCCAGTCGATTTCAGTGGGAGCGGTGCGCAAGTGATTTCTGGGAGACCTTCACAGGAGCAGGCTAGTCAATTTCAGCGGGAGCAGTGCGCAAGTGATTTCTGGGAGGTAAGTTTCTCCTTTAAAAACACTTACCTTCGCAGGAGCAGGCCAGTCGATTTCAGTGGGAGCGGTGCGCAAGTGATTTCTGGGAGACCTTCACAGGAGCAGGCTAGTCAATTTCAGCGGGAGCAGAGCGCAAGTGATTTCTGGTAGGTAAGTTTCTCCTTTAAAAACACTTACCTTCACAGGAGCAGGCCAGTCGATTTCAGCGGGAGCGGTGCGCAAGTGATTTCTGGGAGGTAAGTTTCTCCTATAAAAACACTTCGCTTCGCAGGAGCAGGCCAGTCGATTTCAGCGGGAGCAGTGCGCAAGTGATTTCTGGGAGTACTTCACAGGAGCAGGCTAGTCAATTTCAGCAGGAGCAGTGCGCAAGTGATTTCTGGGAGGTAAGTTTGTCCTTCAAAAACAGTTACCTTCGCAGGAGCAGGCCAGTCGATTTCAGCGGGAGCGGTGCGCAAGTGATTTCTGGGAGACCTTCACAAGAGCAGGCCAGTCGATTTCAGCGGGAGCAGTGCGCAAGTGATTTCTGTGAGACCTTCACAGGAGCAGGCTAGTCAATTTCAGCGGGAGTAGTGCGCAAGTGATTTCTGGGAGGTAGGTTTCTCCTTTAAAAACACTTACCTTCGCAGGAGCAGGCCAGTCGATTTCAGCGGGAGCAGTGCGCAAGTGATTTCTGGGAGGTAAGTTTCTCCTTTAAAAACACTTACCTTCGCAGGAGCAGGCCAGTCGATTTCAGCGGGAGCAGTGCGCAAGTGATTTCTGGGAGGTAAGTTTCTCCTTTAAAAACACTTACCTTCGCAGGAGCAGGCCAGTCGATTTCAGCGGGAACAGTGCGCAAGTGATTTCTGGGAGACCTTCACAGGAGCAGGCCAGTCGATTTCAGAGGGAGCAGTGCGCAAGTGATTTCTGGGAGAACTTCACAGGAGCAGGCTAGTCAATTTCAGCGGGAGCAAGGTGCAAGTGATTTCTGGGAGGTAAGTTTCTCTATTTTAAAAACACTTACCTTCGCAGGAGCAGGCCAGTCGATTTCAGCGGGAGCGGTGCGCAAGTGATTTCTGGGAGGTAAGTTTCTCCTTTAAAAACACTTCGCTTCGCAGGAGCAGGCCAGTCGATTTCAGCGGGAGCAGTGCGCAAGTGATTTCTGGGAGACCTTCACAGGAGCAGGCTAGTCAATTTCAGCGGGAGCAGTGCGCAAGTGATTTCTGGTAGGTAAGTTTCTCCTTTAAAAACACTTACCTTCACAGGAGCAGGCCAGTCGATTTCAGCGGGAGCGGTGCGCAAGTGATTTCTGGGAGACCTTCACAGGAGCAGGCTAGTCAATTTCAGCGGGAGCAGTGCGCAAGTGATTTCTGGGAGGTAAGTTTCTCTATTTTAAAAACACTTGCCTTCGCAGGAGCAGGCCAGTCGATTTCAGTGGGAGCGGTGCGCAAGTGATTTCTGGGAGACCTTCACAGGAGCAGGCTAGTCAATTTCAGCGGGAGCAGTGCGCAAGTGATTTCTGGGAGGTAAGTTTCTCCTTTAAAAATACTTACCTTCGCAGGAGCAGGCCAGTCGATTTCAGCGGGACCGGTGCGCAAATGATTTCTGGGAGGTATGTTTCTCCTTTAAAAACACTTCGCTTCGCAGGAGCAGGCCAGTCGATTTCAGCGGGAGCAGTGCGCAAGTGATTTCTGGGAGGTAAGTTTCTCCTTTGAAAACACTTACCTTCGCAGGAGCAGGCCGGTCGATTTCAGCGGGAGCGGTGCGCAAGTGATTTCTGGGAGACCTTCACAGGAGCAGGCTAGTCAATTTCAGCGGGAGCAGTGCGCAAGTGATTTCTGGTAGGTAAGTTTGTCCTTTAAAAACAGTTACCTTCGCAGGAGCAGGCCAGTCGATTTCAGTGGGAGCGGTGCACAAGTGATTTCTGGGAGACCTTCACAGGAGCAGGCTAGTCAATTTCAGCGGGAGTAGTGCGCAAGTGATTTCTGGGAGGTAAGTTTCTCCTTTAAAAACACTTACCTTCGCAGGAGCAGGCCAGTCGATTTCAGCGGGAGCAGTGCGCAAGTGATTTCTGGGAGGTAAGTTTCTCCTTTAAAAACACTTCGCTTCGCAGGAGCAGGCCAGTCGATTTCAGCGGGAGCAGTGCGCAAGTGATTTCTGGGAGACTTTCACAGGAGCAGGCCAGTCGATTTCAGCGGGAGCAGTGCGCAAGTGATTTCTGGGAGTACTTCACAGGAGCAGGCTAGTCAATTTCAGCGGGAGCAGTGCGCAAGTGATTTCTGGGAGGTAAGTTTGTCCTTTAAAAACAGTTACCTTCGCAGGAGCAGGCCAGTCGATTTCAGCGGGAGCGGTGCGCAAGTGATTTCTGGGAGACCTTCACAAGAGCAGGCCAGTCGATTTCAGCGGGAGCAGTGCGCAAGTGATTTCTGTGAGACCTTCACAGGAGCAGGCTAGTCAATTTCAGCGGGAGTAGTGCGCAAGTGATTTCTGGGAGGTAGGTTTCTCCTTTAAAAACACTTACCTTCGCAGGAGCAGGCCAGTCGATTTCAGCGGGAGCAGTGCGCAAGTGATTTCTGGGAGGTAAGTTTCTCCTTTAAAAACACTTACCTTCGCAGGAGCAGGCCAGTCGATTTCAGCGGGAGCAGTGCGCAAGTGATTTCTGGGAGGTAAGTTTCTCCTTTAAAAACACTTACCTTCGCAGGAGCAGGCCAGTCGATTTCAGCGGGAACAGTGCGCAAGTGATTTCTGGGAGACCTTCACAGGAGCAGGCCAGTCGATTTCAGAGGGAGCAGTGCGCAAGTGATTTCTGGGAGAACTTCACAGGAGCAGGCTAGTCAATTTCAGCGGGAGCAGTGCGCAAGTGATTTCTGGGAGGTAAGTTTCTCCTTTAAAAACACGTACCTTCGCAGGAGCAGGCCAGGCGATTTCAGCGGGAGCGGTGCGCAAGTGATTTCATGGGAGACCTTCACAGGAGCAGGCTAGTCAATTTCAGCGGGAGCAGTGCGCAAGTGATTTCTGGGAGGTAATTTTGTCCTTTAAAAACAGTTACCTTCGCAGGAGCAGGCCAGTCGATTCCAGCGGGAGCGGTGCGCAAGTGATTTCTGGGAGACCAACACAGGAGCAGGCTAGTCAATTTCAGCGGGAGCAAGGTGCAAGTGATTTCTGGGAGGTAAGTTTCTCTATTTTAAAAACACTTACCTTCGCAGGAGCAGGCCAGTCGATTTCAGCGGGAGCGGTGCGCAAGTGATTTCTGGGAGGTAAGTTTCTCCTTTAAAAACACTTCGCTTCGCAGGAGCAGGCCAGTCGATTTCAGCGGGAGCAGTGCGCAAGTGATTTCTGGGAGTACTTCACAGGAGCAGGCTAGTCAATTTCAGCGGGAGCAGTGCGCAAGTGATTTCTGGGAGGTAAGTTTGTCCTTTAAAAACAGTTACCTTCGCAGGAGCAGGCCAGTCGATTTCAGCGGGAGCGGTGCGCAAGTGATTTCTGGGAGACCTTCACAAGAGCAGGCCAGTCGATTTCAGCGGGAGCAGTGCGCAAGTGATTTCTGTGAGACCTTCACAGGAGCAGGCTAGTCAATTTCAGCGGGAGTAGTGCGCAAGTGATTTCTGGGAGGTAGGTTTCTTCTTTAAAAACACTTACCTTCGCAGGAGCAGGCCAGTCGATTTCAGCGGGAGCAGTGCGCAAGTGATTTCTGGGAGGTAAGTTTCTCCTTTAAAAACACTTACCTTCGCAGGAGCAGGCCAGTCGATTTCAGCGGGAGCAGTGCGCAAGTGATTTCTGGGAGGTAAGTTTCTCCTTTAAAAACACTTACCTTCGCAGGAGCAGGCCAGTCGATTTCAGCGGGAACAGTGCGCAAGTGATTTCTGGGAGACCTTCACAGGAGCAGGCCAGTCGATTTCAGAGGGAGCAGTGCGCAAGTGATTTCTGGGAGAACTTCACAGGAGCAGGCTAGTCAATTTCAGCGGGAGCAGTGCGCAAGTGATTTCTGGGAGGTAAGTTTCTCCTTTAAAAACACGTACCTTCGCAGGAGCAGGCCAGGCGATTTCAGCGGGAGCGGTGCGCAAGTGATTTCATGGGAGACCTTCACAGGAGCAGGCTAGTCAATTTCAGCGGGAGCAGTGCGCAAGTGATTTCTGGGAGGTAATTTTGTCCTTTAAAAACAGTTACCTTCGCAGGAGCAGGCCAGTCGATTCCAGCGGGAGCGGTGCGCAAGTGATTTCTGGGAGACCAACACAGGAGCAGGCTAGTCAATTTCAGCGGGAGCAAGGTGCAAGTGATTTCTGGGAGGTAAGTTTCTCTATTTTAAAAACACTTACCTTCGCAGGAGCAGGCCAGTCGATTTCAGCGGGAGCGGTGCGCAAGTGATTTCTGGGAGGTAAGTTTCTCCTTTAAAAACACTTCGCTTCGCAGGAGCAGGCCAGTCGATTTCAGCGGGAGCAGTGCGCAAGTGATTTCTGGGAGACCTTCACAGGAGCAGGCTAGTCAATTTCAGCGGGAGCAGTGCGCAAGTGATTTCTGGTAGGTAAGTTTCTCCTTTAAAAACACTTACCTTCACAGGAGCAGGCCAGTCGATTTCAGCGGGAGCGGTGCGCAAGTTATTTCTGGCAGGTAAGTTTCTCCTTTAAAAACACTTCGCTTCGCAGGAGCAGGCCAGTCGATTTCAGCGGGTGCAGTGCGCAAGTGATTTCTGGGAGACCTTCACAGGAGCAGGCCAGTCGATTTCAGCGGGAGCAGTGCGCAAGTGATTTCTGGGAGGTGAGTTTCTCCTTTAAACACACTTACCTTCGCAGGAGCAGGCCAGTCGGTTTCAGCGGGAGCGGTGCGCAAGTGATTTCTGGGAGACCTTCACAGGAGCAGGCTAGTCAATTTCAGCGGGAGCAGTGCGCAAGTGATTTCTGGGAGGTAAGTTTCTCTATTTTAAAAACACTTGCCTTCGCAGGAGCAGGCCAGTCGATTTCAGTGGGAGCGGTGCGCAAGTGATTTCTGGGAGACCTTCACAGGAGCAGGCTAGTCAATTTCAGCGGGAGCAGTGCGCAAGTGATTTCTGGGAGGTAAGTTTCTCCTTTAAAAACACTTACCTTCGCAGGAGCAGGCCAGTCGATTTCAGCGGGACCGGTGCGCAAGTGATTTCTGGGAGGTATGTTTCTCCTTTAAAAACACTTCGCTTCGCAGGAGCAGGCCAGTCGATTTCAGCGGGAGCAGTGCGCAAGTGATTTCTGGGAGGTAAGTTTCTCCTTTAAAAACACTTACCTTCGCAGGAGCAGGCCAGTCGATTTCAGCGGGAGCGGTGCGCAAGTGATTTCTGGGAGACCTTCACAGGAGCAGGCTAGTCAATTTCAGCGGGAGCAGTGCGCAAGTGATTTCTGGTAGGTAAGTTTGTCCTTTAAAAACAGTTACCTTCGCAGGAGCAGGCCAGTCGATTTCAGTGGGAGCGGTGCACAAGTGATTTCTGGGAGACCTTCACAGGAGCAGGCTAGTCAATTTCAGCGGGAGTAGTGCGCAAGTGATTTCTGGGAGGTAAGTTTCTCCTTTAAAAACACTTACCTTCGCAGGAGCAGGCCAGTCGATTTCAGCGGGAGCAGTGCGCAAGTGATTTCTGGGAGGTAAGTTTCTCCTTTAAAAACACTTACCTTCGCAGGAGCAGGCCAGTCGATTTCAGCGGGAGCGGTGCTCAAGTGATTTCTGGGAGGGAAGTTTCTCCTTTAAAAACACTTACCTTCGCAGGAGCAGGCCAGTCGATTTCAGCGGGAACAGTGCGCAAGTGATTTCTGGGAGACCTTCACAGGAGCAGGCCAGTCGATTTCAGAGGGAGCAGTGCGCAAGTGATTTCTGGGAGACCTTCACAGGAGCAGGCTAGTCAATTTCAGTGGGAGCAGTGCGCAAGTGATTTCTGGGAGGTAAGTTTCTCCTTTAAAAACACTTACCTTCGCAGGAGCAGGCCAGTCGATTTCAGCGGGAGCGGTGCGCAAGTGATTTCTGGGAGACCTTCACAGGAGCAGGCTAGTCAATTTCAGCGAGAGCAGTGCGCAAGTGATTTCTGATAGGTAAGTTTCTCCTTTAAAAACACTTAGCTTCGCAGGAGAAGGCCAGTCGATTTCAGCGGGAGCTGGTGCGCAAGCGATTTCTGGGAGTACTTCACAGGAGTAGGCTAGTCAATTTCAGCGGGAGCAGTGCGCAAGTGATTTCTGGGAGGTAAGTTTGTCCTTTAAAAACAGTTACCTTCGCAGGAGCAGGCCAGTCGATTCCAGCGGGAGCGGTGCGCAAGTGATTTCTGGGAGACCAACACAGGAGCAGGCTAGTCAATTTCAGCGGGAGCAAGGTGCAAGTGATTTCTGGGAGGTAAGTTTCTCTATTTTAAAAACACTTACCTTCGCAGGAGCAGGCCAGTCGATTTCAGTGGGAGCGGTGCGCAAGTGATTTCTGGGAGACCTTCACAGGAGCAGGCTAGTCAATTTCAGTGGGAGCAGTGCGCAAGTGAATTCTGGGAGGTAAGTTTCTCCTTTAAAAACACTTACCTTCACAGGAGCAGGCCAGTCGATTTCAGCGGGAGCGGTGCGCAAGTGATTTCTGGGAGGGATGTTTCTCCTTAAAAAACACTTACCTTCGCAGGAGCAGGCCAGTCGATTTCAGCGGGAACAGTGCGCAAGTGATTTCTGGGAGACCTTCACAGGAGCAGGCCAGTCGCTTTCGGAGGGAGCAGTGCGCAAGTGATTTCTGGGAGACCTTCACAGGAGCAGGCTAGTCAATTTCAGCGGGAGTAGTGCGCAAGTGATTTCTGGGAGGTAGGTTTCTCCTTTAAAAACACTTACCTTCGCAGGAGCAGGCCAGTCGATTTCAGCGGGAGCAGTGCGCAAGTGATTTCTGGGAGGTAAGTTTCTCCTTTAAAAACACTTACCTTCGCAGGAGCAGGCCAGTCGATTTCAGCGGGAGCAGTGCGCAAGTGATTTCTGGGAGGTAAGTTTCTCCTTTAAAAACACTTACCTTCGCAGGAGCAGGCCAGTCGATTTCAGCGGGAACAGTGCGCAAGTGATTTCTGGGAGACCTTCACAGGAGCAGGCCAGTCGATTTCAGAGGGAGCAGTGCGCAAGTGATTTCTGGGAGAACTTCACAGGAGCAGGCTAGTCAATTTCAGCGGGAGCAGTGCGCAAGTGATTTCTGGGAGGTAAGTTTCTCCTTTAAAAACACGTACCTTCGCAGGAGCAGGCCAGGCGATTTCAGCGGGAGCGGTGCGCAAGTGATTTCATGGGAGACCTTCACAGGAGCAGGCTAGTCAATTTCAGCGGGAGCAGTGCGCAAGTGATTTCTGGGAGGTAATTTTGTCCTTTAAAAACAGTTACCTTCGCAGGAGCAGGCCAGTCGATTCCAGCGGGAGCGGTGCGCAAGTGATTTCTGGGAGACCAACACAGGAGCAGGCTAGTCAATTTCAGCGGGAGCAAGGTGCAAGTGATTTCTGGGAGGTAAGTTTCTCTATTTTAAAAACACTTACCTTCGCAGGAGCAGGCCAGTCGATTTCAGCGGGAGCGGTGCGCAAGTGATTTCTGGGAGGTAAGTTTCTCCTTTAAAAACACTTCGCTTCGCAGGAGCAGGCCAGTCGATTTCAGCGGGAGCAGTGCGCAAGTGATTTCTGGGAGACCTTCACAGGAGCAGGCTAGTCAATTTCAGCGGGAGCAGTGCGCAAGTGATTTCTGGTAGGTAAGTTTCTCCTTTAAAAACACTTACCTTCACAGGAGCAGGCCAGTCGATTTCAGCGGGAGCGGTGCGCAAGTTATTTCTGGCAGGTAAGTTTCTCCTTTAAAAACACTTACCTTCGCAGGAGCAGGCCAGTCGATTTCAGCGGGAACAGTGCGCAAGTGATTTCTGGGAGACCTTCACAGGAGCAGGCCAGTCGATTTCGGAGGGAGCAGTGCGCAAGTGATTTCTGGGAGACCTTCACAGGAGCAGGCGAGTCAATTTCAGCGGGAGAAGTGTGCAAGTGATTTCTGGGAGGTAAGTTTCTCCTTTAAAAGCAGTTACCTTCGCAGGAGCAGGCCAGTCGATTCCAGCGGGAGCGGTGCGCAAGTGATTTCTGGGAGACCAACACAGGAGCAGGCTAGTCAATTTCAGCGGGAGCAAGGTGCAAGTGATTTCTGGGAGGTAAGTTTCTCTATTTTAAAAACACTTACCTTCGCAGGAGCAGGCCAGTCGATTTCAGCGGGAGCGGTGCGCAAGTGATTTCTGGGAGACCTTCACAGGAGCAGGCTAGTCAATTTCAGCGGGACCGGTGCGCAAGTGATTTCTGGGAGATATGTTTCTCCTTTAAAAACACTTCGCTTCGCAGGAGCAGGCCAGTCGATTTCAGCGGGAGCAGTGCGCAAGTGATTTCTGGGAGGTAAGTTTCTCCTTTAAAAACACTTACCTTCGCAGGAGCAGGCCAGTCGATTTCAGCGGGAGCGGTGCGCAAGTGATTTCTGGGAGACCTTCACAGGAGCAGGCTAGTCAATTTCAGCGGGAGCAGTGCGCAAGTGATTTCTGGTAGGTACGTTTGTCCTTTAAAAACAGTTACCTTCGCAGGAGCAGGCCAGTCGATTTCAGTGGGAGCGGTGCGCAAGTGATTTCTGGGAGACCTTCACAGGAGCAGGCTAGTCAATTTCAGCGGGAGCAGTGCGCAAGTGATTTCTGGGAGGTAAGTTTCTCCTTTAAAAACACTTACCTTCGCAGGAGCAGGCCAGTCGATTTCAGTGGGAGCGGTGCGCAAGTGATTTCTGGGAGAACTTCACAGGAGCAGGCTAGTCAATTTCAGCGGGAGCAGAGCGCAAGTGATTTCTGGTAGGTAAGGTTCTCCTTTAAAAACACTTACCTTCACAGGAGCAGGCCAGTCGATTTCAGCGGGAGCGGTGCGCAAGTGATTTCTGGGAGGTAAGTTTCTCCTTTAAAAACACTTCGCTTCGCAGGAGCAGGCCAGTCGATTTCAGCGGGAGCAGTGCGCAAGTGATTTCTGGGAGTACTTCACAGGAGCAGGCTAGTCAATTTCAGCAGGAGCAGTGCGCAAGTGATTTCTGGGAGGTAAGTTTGTCCTTTAAAAACAGTTACCTTCGCAGGAGCAGGCCAGTCGATTTCAGCGGGAGCGGTGCGCAAGTGATTTCTGGGAGACCTTCACAAGAGCAGGCCAGTCGATTTCAGCGGGAGCAGTGCGCAAGTGATTTCTGTGAGACCTTCACAGGAGCAGGCTAGTCAATTTCAGCGGGAGTAGTGCGCAAGTGATTTCTGGGAGGTAGGTTTCTCCTTTAAAAACACTTACCTTCGCAGGAGCAGGCCAGTCGATTTCAGCGGGAGCAGTGCGCAAGTGATTTCTGGGAGGTAAGTTTCTCCTTTAAAAACACTTACCTTCGCAGGAGCAGGCCAGTCGATTTCAGCGGGAGCAGTGCGCAAGTGATTTCTGGGAGGTAAGTTTCTCCTTTAAAAACACTTACCTTCGCAGGAGCAGGCCAGTCGATTTCAGCGGGAACAGTGCGCAAGTGATTTCTGGGAGACCTTCACAGGAGCAGGCCAGTCGATTTCAGAGGGAGCAGTGCGCAAGTGATTTCTGGGAGAACTTCACAGGAGCAGGCTAGTCAATTTCAGCGGGAGCAAGGTGCAAGTGATTTCTGGGAGGTAAGTTTCTCTATTTTAAAAACACTTACCTTCGCAGGAGCAGGCCAGTCGATTTCAGCGGGAGCGGTGCGCAAGTGATTTCTGGGAGGTAAGTTTCTCCTTTAAAAACACTTCGCTTCGCAGGAGCAGGCCAGTCGATTTCAGCGGGAGCAGTGCGCAAGTGATTTCTGGGAGACCTTCACAGGAGCAGGCTAGTCAATTTCAGCGGGAGCAGTGCGCAAGTGATTTCTGGTAGGTAAGTTTCTCCTTTAAAAACACTTACCTTCACAGGAGCAGGCCAGTCGATTTCAGCGGGAGCGGTGCGCAAGTGATTTCTGGGAGACCTTCACAGGAGCAGGCTAGTCAATTTCAGCGGGAGCAGTGCGCAAGTGATTTCTGGGAGGTAAGTTTCTCTATTTTAAAAACACTTGCCTTCGCAGGAGCAGGCCAGTCGATTTCAGTGGGAGCGGTGCGCAAGTGATTTCTGGGAGACCTTCACAGGAGCAGGCTAGTCAATTTCAGCGGGAGCAGTGCGCAAGTGATTTCTGGGAGGTAAGTTTCTCCTTTAAAAATACTTACCTTCGCAGGAGCAGGCCAGTCGATTTCAGCGGGACCGGTGCGCAAGTGATTTCTGGGAGGTATGTTTCTCCTTTAAAAACACTTCGCTTCGCAGGAGCAGGCCAGTCGATTTCAGCGGGAGCAGTGCGCAAGTGATTTCTGGGAGGTAGGTTTCTCCTTTGAAAACACTTACCTTCGCAGGAGCAGGCCGGTCGATTTCAGCGGGAGCGGTGCGCAAGTGATTTCTGGGAGACCTTCACAGGAGCAGGCTAGTCAATTTCAGCGGGAGCAGTGCGCAAGTGATTTCTGGTAGGTAAGTTTGTCCTTTAAAAACAGTTACCTTCGCAGGAGCAGGCCAGTCGATTTCAGTGGGAGCGGTGCACAAGTGATTTCTGGGAGACCTTCACAGGAGCAGGCTAGTCAATTTCAGCGGGAGTAGTGCGCAAGTGATTTCTGGGAGGTAAGTTTCTCCTTTAAAAACACTTACCTTCGCAGGAGCAGGCCAGTCGATTTCAGCGGGAGCAGTGCGCAAGTGATTTCTGGGAGGTAAGTTTCTCCTTTAAAAACACTTCGCTTCGCAGGAGCAGGCCAGTCGATTTCAGCGGGAGCAGTGCGCAAGTGATTTCTGGGAGACTTTCACAGGAGCAGGCCAGTCGATTTCAGCGGGAGCAGTGCGCAAGTGATTTCTGGGAGTACTTCACAGGAGCAGGCTAGTCAATTTCAGCGGGAGCAGTGCGCAAGTGATTTCTGGGAGGTAAGTTTGTCCTTTAAAAACAGTTACCTTCGCAGGAGCAGGCCAGTCGATTTCAGCGGGAGCGGTGCGCAAGTGATTTCTGGGAGACCTTCACAAGAGCAGGCCAGTCGATTTCAGCGGGAGCAGTGCGCAAGTGATTTCTGTGAGACCTTCACAGGAGCAGGCTAGTCAATTTCAGCGGGAGTAGTGCGCAAGTGATTTCTGGGAGGTAGGTTTCTCCTTTAAAAACACTTACCTTCGCAGGAGCAGGCCAGTCGATTTCAGCGGGAGCAGTGCGCAAGTGATTTCTGGGAGGTAAGTTTCTCCTTTAAAAACACTTACCTTCGCAGGAGCAGGCCAGTCGATTTCAGCGGGAGCAGTGCGCAAGTGATTTCTGGGAGGTAAGTTTCTCCTTTAAAAACACTTACCTTCGCAGGAGCAGGCCAGTCGATTTCAGCGGGAACAGTGCGCAAGTGATTTCTGGGAGACCTTCACAGGAGCAGGCCAGTCGATTTCAGAGGGAGCAGTGCGCAAGTGATTTCTGGGAGAACTTCACAGGAGCAGGCTAGTCAATTTCAGCGGGAGCAGTGCGCAAGTGATTTCTGGGAGGTAAGTTTCTCCTTTAAAAACACGTACCTTCGCAGGAGCAGGCCAGGCGATTTCAGCGGGAGCGGTGCGCAAGTGATTTCATGGGAGACCTTCACAGGAGCAGGCTAGTCAATTTCAGCGGGAGCAGTGCGCAAGTGATTTCTGGGAGGTAAGTTTGTCCTTTAAAAACAGTTACCTTCGCAGGAGCAGGCCAGTCGATTCCAGCGGGAGCGGTGCGCAAGTGATTTCTGGGAGACCAACACAGGAGCAGGCTAGTCAATTTCAGCGGGAGCAAGGTGCAAGTGATTTCTGGGAGGTAAGTTTCTCTATTTTAAAAACACTTACCTTCGCAGGAGCAGGCCAGTCGATTTCAGCGGGAGCGGTGCGCAAGTGATTTCTGGGAGGTAAGTTTCTCCTTTAAAAACACTTCGCTTCGCAGGAGCAGGCCAGTCGATTTCAGCGGGAGCAGTGCGCAAGTGATTTCTGGGAGACCTTCACAGGAGCAGGCTAGTCAATTTCAGCGGGAGCAGTGCGCAAGTGATTTCTGGCAGGTAAGTTTCTCCTTTAAAAACACTTACCTTCACAGGAGCAGGCCAGTCGATTGCAGCGGGAGCGGTGCGCAAGTTATTTCTGGCAGGTAAGTTTCTCCTTTAAAAACACTTCGCTTCGCAGGAGCAGGCCAGTCGATTTCAGCGGGTGCAGTGCGCAAGTGATTTCTGGGAGACCTTCACAGGAGCAGGCCAGTCGATTTCAGCGGGAGCAGTGCGCAAGTGATTTCTGGGAGGTGAGTTTCTCCTTTAAACACAATTACCTTCGCAGGAGCAGGTCAGTCGGTTTCAGCGGGAGCGGTGCGCAAGTGATTTCTGGGAGACCTTCACAGGAGCAGGCTAGTCAATTTCAGCGGGAGCAGTGCGCAAGTGATTTCTGGGAGGTAAGTTTCTCTATTTTAAAAACACTTGCCTTCGCAGGAGCAGGCCAGTCGATTTCAGTGGGAGCGGTGCGCAAGTGATTTCTGGGAGACCTTCACAGGAGCAGGCTAGTCAATTTCAGCGGGAGCAGTGCGCAAGTGATTTCTGGGAGGTAAGTTTCTCCTTTAAAAACACTTACCTTCGCAGGAGCAGGCCAGTCGATTTCAGCGGGACCGGTGCGCAAGTGATTTCTGGGAGGTATGTTTCTCCTTTAAAAACACTTCGCTTCGCAGGAGCAGGCCAGTCGATTTCAGCGGGAGCAGTGCGCAAGTGATTTCTGGGAGGTAAGTTTCTCCTTTGAAAACACTTACCTTCGCAGGAGCAGGCCAGTCGATTTCAGCGGGAGCAGTGCGCAAGTGATTTCTGGGAGACTTTCACAGGAGCAGGCCAGTCGATTTCAGCGGGAGCAGTGCGCAAGTGATTTCTGGGAGTACTTCACAGGAGCAGGCTAGTCAATTTCAGCGGGAGCAGTGCGCAAGTGATTTCTGGGAGGTAAGTTTGTCCTTTAAAAACAGTTACCTTCGCAGGAGCAGGCCAGTCGATTCCAGCGGGAGCGGTGCGCAAGTGATTTCTGGGAGACCAACACAGGAGCAGGCTAGTCAATTTCAGCGGGAGCAAGGTGCAAGTGATTTCTGGGAGGTAAGTTTCTCTATTTTAAAAACACTTACCTTCGCAGGAGCAGGCCAGTCGATTTCAGTGGGAGCGGTGCGCAAGTGATTTCTGGGAGACCTTCACAGGAGCAGGCTAGTCAATTTCAGTGGGAGCAGTGCGCAAGTGAATTCTGGGAGGTAAGTTTCTCCTTTAAAAACACTTACCTTCACAGGAGCAGGCCAGTCGATTTCAGCGGGAGCGGTGCGCAAGTGATTTCTGGGAGGGATGTTTCTCCTTAAAAAACACTTACCTTCGCAGGAGCAGGCCAGTCGATTTCAGCGGGAACAGTGCGCAAGTGATTTCTGGGAGACCTTCACAGGAGCAGGCCAGTCGATTTCGGAGGGAGCAGTGCGCAAGTGATTTCTGGGAGACCTTCATAGAACATAGAACATAGAACAATACAGCGCAGTACAGGCCCTTCGGCCCACGATGTTGCACCGAAACAAAAGCCATCTAACCTACACTATACCATTATCATCCATATGTTTATCCAATAAACTTTTAAATGCCCTTAATGTTGGCGAGTTCACTACTGTAGCAGGTAGGGCATTCCACGGCCTCACTACTCTTTGCGTAAAGAACCTACCCCTGACCTCTGTCCTATATCTATTACCCCTCAGTTTAAGGCTATGTCCCCTCGTGCTAGCCATTTCCATCCGCGGGAGAAGGCTCTCACTGTCCACCCTATCTAACCCTCTGATCATTTTGTATGCCTCTATTAAGTCTCCTCTTAACCTTCTTCTCTCTAACGAAAACAACCTCAAGTCCATCAGCCTTTCCTCATAAGATTTTCCCTCCATACCAGGCAACATCCTGGTAAATCTCCTCTGCACCCGTTCCAAAGCCTCCACGTCCTTCCTATAATGCGGTGACCAGAACTGTACGCAATACTCCAAATGCGGCCGTACCAGAGTTCTGTACAGCTGCAACATGACCTCCTGACTCCGGAACTCAATCCCTCTACCAATAAAGGCCAACACTCCATAGGCCTTCTTCACCACCCTATCAACCTGGGTGGCAACTTTCAGGGATCTATGTACATGGACACCTAGATCCCTCTGCTCATCCACACTTTCAAGAACTTTTCCATTAGCCACATATTCCACATTCCTGTTTTTCCTTCCAAAGTGAATCACCTCACACTTCTCTACATTAAACTCCATTTGCCACCTCTCAGCCCAGCACTGCAGCTTATCTATATCCCTCTGTAACCTGCTACTTCCTTCCTCACTATCGACAACACCACCGACTTTAGTATCGTCTGCAAATTTACTCACCCACCCTTCTGCGCCTTCCTCTAGGTCATTGATAAAAATGACAAACAGCAACGGCCCCAGAACAGATCCTTGTGGTACTCCACTTGTGACAGAACTCCATTCTGAACATTTCCCATCAACCACCACCCTCTGTCTTCTTTCAGCTAGCCAATTTCTGATCCACGTCTCTAAATCGCCCTCAATCCCCAGCCTCCGTATTTTCTGCAATAGCCTACCGTGGGGAACCTTATCAAACGCTTTGCTGAAATCCATATACACCACATCAACTGCTCTACCCTCGTCTACCTGTTCAGTCACCTTCTCAAAGAACTCGATAAGGTTTGTGAGGCATGACCTACCCTTCACAAAGCCATGCTGACTATCCCTGATCATATTATTCCTATCTAGATGATTATAAATCTTGTCTCTTATAATGCCCTCCAAGACTTTACCCACTACAGACGTGAGGCTCACCGGTCTATAGTTGCCGGGGTTGTCTCTGCTCCCCTTTTTGAACAAAGGGACCACATTTGCTATCCTCCAGTCCTCTGGCACTATTCCTGTATCCAATGATGACATAAAAATCAAAGCCAATGGTCCAGCAATCTCTTCCCTGGCCTCCCAGAGAATCCTAGGATAAATCCCATCAGGCCCCGGGGACTTATCTATTTTCAGCCTGTCCAGAATTGCCAACACCTCTTCCCTACTTACCTCAATGCCATCTAATCTATTTACCTGGAGCTCAGCATTCTCCTCCACAACATTATCTTTTTCCTGAGTGAATACTGACGAAAAATATTCATTTAGTATCTCGCCTATCTCTTCAGACTCTACACACAACTTCCCATCCCTGTCCTTGACTGGTCCTACTCTGTCCCTAGTCATTCGCTTATTCCTGACATACCTATAGAAAGCTTTTGGGTTTTCCTTGATCCTTCCTGCCAAATACTTCTCATGTCCCCTCCTTGCTCGTCTTAGCTCTCTCTTTAGATCCTTCCTCGCTACCTTGTAACTATCCATCGCCCCAACTGAAACTTCACACCTCATCTTCACATAGGCCTCCTTCTTCCTCTTAACAAGAGATTCCACTTCTTTGGTAAACCACGGTTCCCTCGCTCGGCACCTTCCTCCCTGCCTGACCGGTACATACTTATCAAGAACACGCAATATCTGATCCTTGAACAAGCTCCACTTATCCAGTGTGTCCAAAACTTGCAGCCTACTTATCCACCTTATCCCCCCCAAGTCACGTCTAATGGCATCATAATTTCCCTTCCCCCAGCTATAACTCTTGCCCTGCGGTGTATACTTATCCCTTTCCATCCTTAACGTAAACGTCACCGAATTGTGGTCACTGTCCCCAAAGTGCTCACCTACCTCCAAATCCAACACCTGGCCTGGTTCATTACCCAAAACCAAATCCAATGTGGCCTCACCTCTTGTTGGCCTGTCAACAAACTGTGTCAGGAAACCCTCCTGCACACACTGAACAAAAAACGACCCATCTAATGTACTCGAACTATATCTTTTCCAGTCAATATTTGGAAAGTTAAAGTCTCCCATAATAACTACCCTGTTACTTTCGCTCATATCCAGGATCATCTTCGCCATCCTTTCCTCTACATCCCTAGAACTATTTGGAGGCCTATAGAAAACTCCCAACAGGGTGACCTCTCCCTTCCTGTTTCTAACCTCAGCCCATACTACCTCGGAAGATGAGTCCCCATCTAGCATCCTCTCCGCCACCGTAATACTGCTCTTGACTAGCAGCGCCACACCTCCCCCTCTTTTGCCTCCTTCCCTGAGCTTACTAAAACACCTAAACCCCGGAACCTGCAACATCCATTCCTGTCCCTGCTCTATCCACGTCTCCGAAATGGCCACAACATCGAAGTCCCAGGTACCAACCCATGCTGCCAGTTCCCCTACCTTATTTCGTATACTCCTGGCATTGAAGTAGACACACTTCAAACCACCTACCTGAACACTGGCCCCCTCCTCCGACGTCAAATCTGAGCTCCTGACCTCTATACTCTCATTCTCCCTTACCCTAAAACTACAATCCAGGTTCCCATGCCCCTGCTGCATTAGTTTAAACCCCCCCAAAGAGCACTAACAAATCTCCCCCCCAGGATATTTGTGCCCCGCAGGTTCAGATGTAGACCATCTTGTCTGTAGAGGTCCCACCTTCCCCAGAAAGCGCCCCAGTTATCCAGAAATCTGAATCCCTCCCGCCTGCACCATCCCTGTAGCCACGTGTTTAATTGCTCTCTCGCCCTATTCCTCATCTCACTATCACGTGGCACGGGCAACAACCCAGAGATAACAACTCTGTTTGTTCTAGTTCTGAGCTTCCATCCTAGCTCCCTGAAAGCCTGCCTGACATCCTTATCCCCTTTCCTACCTATGTCGTTAGTGCCAATGTGGACCACGACTTGGGGCTGCTCCCCCTCCCCCTTAAGGACCCGGAAAACACGATCCGAGACATCACGTACCCTTGCACCTGGGAGGCAACATACCAAACGTGAGTCTCTCACGCTCCCACAAAATCTCCTATCTGTGCCCCTGACTATAGAGTCCCCAATTACGAATGCTCTGCTCCTCTCCCCCCTTCCCTTCTGAGCAACAGGGACAGACTCTGTGCCAGAGGTCTGTACCCCATGGCTTACCCCTGGTAAGTCGTCCCCCCCACAAGTATCCAAAGCGGTATACTTGTTTCTCAGGGGAACGACCGCAGGGGATCCCTGCACTGACTGTTTTTTCCCCGTCCCTCTTACAGTTACCCATCTATCTCCAATCTTTGGTGTAACTAATTCCCTGAAGCTGCTATCTATGACCCCCTCTGCCTCCCGAATGATCCGAAGTTCTTCCAACTCCAGCTCCAGTTCCCTAACTCGGTCTTGGAGGAGCTGGAGATGGCAGCACTTCCTGCAGGTAAAATCAGCAGGGACACTAACGGCATCCCTCACCTCAAACATCCTGCAGGAGGAACATTGCACTCCCTTCCCTGCCATTCCTCTAACTTTCTACCAAGATCTGGCTAACAACTAAATTTTAAAAAAAAATTTATATATAAAAAAAAATAAAGAATAAAAATTATTAATAACAATAATAAAATATGGTACTTACCTCACACCAAAGGGTTTTATTATTAGGTTAGAGGAGGAGGGCGGGTGGGAGACACTACACGTGTAGTGTCTCGGGTTTCCTCTCCACCAGAATTTATTGGTGAGGGTCTTCCCAGACGTCCGCGGGTTGACTTCCTGTTCCCACCTTAAACACTAGAATTTTTAAAAAAAAATTTATTTAAAGGAGAAACCTACCTCCCAGAAATCACTTCCGCACTGCCCCTGCAGAAATGGACTAACCTGCTCCGCTCCTGCTGAAATCGACTTGGCCTGCAAGGTAAGCAAGTTGTTAATCTCGCAGCCCCCGCGCTTTTCAAAATTCCCGCGCTGATTCTAAGGTCCCAGCTCTCACTCCCGAACTCAACAGCTGACCTGCAAGGCAAGTAAGTTAATCTGTACTCACCTCACCACAGACAGCAACCTTTTAAATGGTCCCCTCTGTCTCGCAGCCCCCGCGCTTTTCAAAAATTCCCGCGCTGATTCTAAGGTCCCAGCTCTCACTCCCGAACTCAACAGCTGACCTGCAAGGCAAGTAAATTAATCTGTACTCACCTCACCACAGACAGCAACCTTTTAAATGGTCCCCTCTGTCTCGCAGCCCCCGCGCTTTTCAAAATTCCCGCGCTGATTCTAAGGTCCCAGCTCTCACTCCCGAACTCAACAGCTGACCTGCAAGGCAAGTAAGTTAATCTGTACTCACCTCACCACAGACAGCAACCTTTTAAATGGTCCCCTCTGTCTCGCAGCCCCCGCGCTTTTCAAAAATTCCCGCGCTGATTCTAAGGTCCCAGCTCTCACTCCCGAACTCAACAGCTGACCTGCAAGGCAAGTAAATTAATCTGTACTCACCTCACCACACACAGCAACCTTTTAAATGGTCCCCTCAGTCTCGCAGCCCCCGCGCTTTTCAAAATTCCCGCGCTGATTCTAAGGTCCCAGCTCTCACTCCCGAACTCAACAGCTGACCTGCAAGGCAAGTAAGTTAATCTGTACTCACCTCACCACAGACAGCAACCTTTTAAATGGTCCCCTCTGTCTCGCAGCCCCCGCGCTTTTCAAAAATTCCCGCGCTGATTCTAAGGTCCCAGCTCTCACTCCCGAACTCAACAGCTGACCTGCAAGGCAAGTAAGTTAATCTGTACTCACCTCACCACAGACAGCAACCTTTTAAATGGTCCCCTCTGTCTCGCAGCCCCCGCGCTTTTCAAAATTCCCGCGCTGATTCTAAGGTCCCAGCTCTCACTCCCGAACTCAACAGCTGACCTGCAAGGCAAGTAAGTTAATCTGTACTCACCTCACCACAGACAGCAACCTTTTAAATGGTCCCCTCTGTCTCGCAGCCCCCGCGCTTTTCAAAAATTCCCGCGCTGATTCTAAGGTCCCAGCTCTCACTCCCGAACTCAACAGCTGACCTGCAAGGCAAGTAAATTAATCTGTACTCACCTCACCACAGACAGCAACCTTTTAAATGGTCCCCTCTGTCTCGCAGCCCCCGCGCTTTTCAAAATTCCCGCGCTGATTCTAAGGTCCCAGCTCTCACTCCCGAACTCAACAGCTGACCTGCAAGGCAAGTAAATTAATCTGTACTCACCTCACCACAGACAGCAACCTTTTAAATGGTCCCCTCTGTCTCGCAGCCCCCGCGCTTTTCAAAATTCCCGCGCTGATTCTAAGGTCCCAGCTCTCACTCCCGAACTCAACAGCTGACCTGCAAGGCAAGTAAGTTAATCTGTACTCACCTCACCACAGACAGCAACCTTTTAAATGGTCCCCTCTGTCTCGCAGCCCCCGCGCTTTTCAAAAATTCCCGCGCTGATTCTAAGGTCCCAGCTCTCACTCCCGAACTCAACAGCTGACCTGCAAGGCAAGTAAGTTAATCTGTACTCACCTCACCACAGACAGCAACCTTTTAAATGGTCCCCTCTGTCTCGCAGCCCCCGCGCTTTTCAAAAATTCCCGCGCTGATTCTAAGGTCCCAGCTCTCACTCCCGAACTCAACAGCTGACCTGCAAGGCAAGTAAGTTAATCTGTACTCACCTCACCACAGACAGCAACCTTTTAAATGGTCCCCTCTGTCTCGCAGCCCCCGCGCTTTTCAAAATTCCCGCGCTGATTCTAAGGTCCCAGCTCTCACTCCCGAACTCAACAGCTGACCTGCAAGGCAAGTAAGTTAATCTTCACAGGAGCAGGCGAGTCAATTTCAGCGGGAGAAGTGTGCAAGTGATTTCTGGGAGGTAAGTTTCTCCTTTAAAAGCAGTTACCTTCGCAGGAGCAGGCCAGTCGATTCCAGCGGGAGCGGTGCGCAAGTGATTTCTGGGAGACCAACACAGGAGCAGGCTAGTCAATTTCAGCGGGAGCAAGGTGCAAGTGATTTCTGGGAGGTAAGTTTCTCTATTTTAAAAACACTTACCTTCGCAGGAGCAGGCCAGTCGATTTCAGCGGGAGCGGTGCGCAAGTGATTTCTGGGAGACCTTCACAGGAGCAGGCTAGTCAATTTCAGCGGGACCGGTGCGCAAGTGATTTCTGGGAGGTATGTTTCTCCTTTAAAAACACTTCGCTTCGCAGGAGCAGGCCAGTCGATTTCAGCGGGAGCAGTGCGCAAGTGATTTCTGGGAGGTAAGTTTCTCCTTTAAAAACACTTACCTTCGCAGGAGCAGGCCAGTCGATTTCAGCGGGAGCGGTGCGCAAGTGATTTCTGGGAGACCTTCACAGGAGCAGGCTAGTCAATTTCAGCGGGAGCAGTGCGCAAGTGATTTCTGGTAGGTACGTTTGTCCTTTAAAAACAGTTACCTTCGCAGGAGCAGGCCAGTCGATTTCAGTGGGAGCGGTGCGCAAGTGATTTCTGGGAGACCTTCACAGGAGCAGGCTAGTCAATTTCAGCGGGAGCAGTGCGCAAGTGATTTCTGGGAGGTAAGTTTCTCCTTTAAAAACACTTACCTTCGCAGGAGCAGGCCAGTCGATTTCAGTGGGAGCGGTGCGCAAGTGATTTCTGGGAGACCTTCACAGGAGCAGGCTAGTCAATTTCAGCGGGAGCAGAGCGCAAGTGATTTCTGGTAGGTAAGTTTCTCCTTTAAAAACACTTACCTTCACAGGAGCAGGCCAGTCGATTTCAGCGGGAGCGGTGCGCAAGTGATTTCTGGGAGGTAAGTTTCTCCTTTAAAAACACTTCGCTTCGCAGGAGCAGGCCAGTCGATTTCAGCGGGAGCAGTGCGCAAGTGATTTCTGGGAGTACTTCACAGGAGCAGGCTAGTCAATTTCAGCAGGAGCAGTGCGCAAGTGATTTCTGGGAGGTAAGTTTGTCCTTTAAAAACAGTTACCTTCGCAGGAGCAGGCCAGTCGATTTCAGCGGGAGCGGTGCGCAAGTGATTTCTGGGAGACCTTCACAAGAGCAGGCCAGTCGATTTCAGCGGGAGCAGTGCGCAAGTGATTTCTGTGAGACCTTCACAGGAGCAGGCTAGTCAATTTCAGCGGGAGTAGTGCGCAAGTGATTTCTGGGAGGTAGGTTTCTCCTTTAAAAACACTTACCTTCGCAGGAGCAGGCCAGTCGATTTCAGCGGGAGCAGTGCGCAAGTGATTTCTGGGAGGTAAGTTTCTCCTTTAAAAACACTTACCTTCGCAGGAGCAGGCCAGTCGATTTCAGCGGGAGCAGTGCGCAAGTGATTTCTGGGAGGTAAGTTTCTCCTTTAAAAACACTTACCTTCGCAGGAGCAGGCCAGTCGATTTCAGCGGGAGCAGTGCGCAAGTGATTTCTGGGAGGTAAGTTTCTCCTTTAAAAACACTTACCTTCGCAGGAGCAGGCCAGTCGATTTCAGCGGGAACAGTGCGCAAGTGATTTCTGGGAGACCTTCACAGGAGCAGGCCAGTCGATTTCAGAGGGAACAGTGCGCAAGTGATTTCTGGGAGAACTTCACAGGAGCAGGCTAGTCAATTTCAGCGGGAGCAAGGTGCAAGTGATTTCTGGGAGGTAAGTTTCTCTATTTTAAAAACACTTACCTTCGCAGGAGCAGGCCAGTCGATTTCAGCGGGAGCGGTGCGCAAGTGATTTCTGGGAGGTAAGTTTCTCCTTTAAAAACACTTCGCTTCGCAGGAGCAGGCCAGTCGATTTCAGCGGGAGCAGTGCGCAAGTGATTTCTGGGAGACCTTCACAGGAGCAGGCTAGTCAATTTCAGCGGGAGCAGTGCGCAAGTGATTTCTGGTAGGTAAGTTTCTCCTTTAAAAACACTTACCTTCACAGGAGCAGGCCAGTCGATTTCAGCGGGAGCGGTGCGCAAGTGATTTCTGGGAGACCTTCACAGGAGCAGGCTAGTCAATTTCAGCGGGAGCAGTGCGCAAGTGATTTCTGGGAGGTAAGTTTCTCTATTTTAAAAACACTTGCCTTCGCAGGAGCAGGCCAGTCGATTTCAGTGGGAGCGGTGCGCAAGTGATTTCTGGGAGACCTTCACAGGAGCAGGCTAGTCAATTTCAGCGGGAGCAGTGCGCAAGTGATTTCTGGGAGGTAAGTTTCTCCTTTAAAAATACTTACCTTCGCAGGAGCAGGCCAGTCGATTTCAGCGGGACCGGTGCGCAAGTGATTTCTGGGAGGTATGTTTCTCCTTTAAAAACACTTCGCTTCGCAGGAGCAGGCCAGTCGATTTCAGCGGGAGCAGTGCGCAAGTGATTTCTGGGAGGTAAGTTTCTCCTTTGAAAACACTTACCTTCGCAGGAGCAGGCCGGTCGATTTCAGCGGGAGCGGTGCGCAAGTGATTTCTGGGAGACCTTCACAGGAGCAGGCTAGTCAATTTCAGCGGGAGCAGTGCGCAAGTGATTTCTGGTAGGTAAGTTTGTCCTTTAAAAACAGTTAACTTCGCAGGAGCAGGCCAGTCGATTTCAGTGGGAGCGGTGCACAAGTGATTTCTGGGAGACCTTCACAGGAGCAGGCTAGTCAATTTCAGCGGGAGTAGTGCGCAAGTGATTTCTGGGAGGTAAGTTTCTCCTTTAAAAACACTTACCTTCGCAGGAGCAGGCCAGTCGATTTCAGCGGGAGCAGTGCGCAAGTGATTTCTGGGAGGTAAGTTTCTCCTTTAAAAACACTTCGCTTCGCAGGAGCAGGCCAGTCGATTTCAGCGGGAGCAGTGCGCAAGTGATTTCTGGGAGACTTTCACAGGAGCAGGCCAGTCGATTTCAGCGGGAGCAGTGCGCAAGTGATTTCTGGGAGTACTTCACAGGAGCAGGCTAGTCAATTTCAGCGGGAGCAGTGCGCAAGTGATTTCTGGGAGGTAAGTTTGTCCTTTAAAAACAGTTACCTTCGCAGGAGCAGGCCAGTCGATTTCAGCGGGAGCGGTGCGCAAGTGATTTCTGGGAGACCTTCACAAGAGCAGGCCAGTCGATTTCAGCGGGAGCAGTGCGCAAGTGATTTCTGTGAGACCTTCACAGGAGCAGGCTAGTCAATTTCAGCGGGAGTAGTGCGCAAGTGATTTCTGGGAGGTAGGTTTCTCCTTTAAAAACACTTACCTTCGCAGGAGCAGGCCAGTCGATTTCAGCGGGAGCAGTGCGCAAGTGATTTCTGGGAGGTAAGTTTCTCCTTTAAAAACACTTACCTTCGCAGGAGCAGGCCAGTCGATTTCAGCGGGAGCAGTGCGCAAGTGATTTCTGGGAGGTAAGTTTCTCCTTTAAAAACACTTACCTTCGCAGGAGCAGGCCAGTCGATTTCAGCGGGAACAGTGCGCAAGTGATTTCTGGGAGACCTTCACAGGAGCAGGCCAGTCGATTTCAGAGGGAGCAGTGCGCAAGTGATTTCTGGGAGAACTTCACAGGAGCAGGCTAGTCAATTTCAGCGGGAGCAGTGCGCAAGTGATTTCTGGGAGGTAAGTTTCTCCTTTAAAAACACGTACCTTCGCAGGAGCAGGCCAGGCGATTTCAGCGGGAGCGGTGCGCAAGTGATTTCATGGGAGACCTTCACAGGAGCAGGCTAGTCAATTTCAGCGGGAGCAGTGCGCAAGTGATTTCTGGGAGGTAAGTTTGTCCTTTAAAAACAGTTACCTTCGCAGGAGCAGGCCAGTCGATTCCAGCGGGAGCGGTGCGCAAGTGATTTCTGGGAGACCAACACAGGAGCAGGCTAGTCAATTTCAGCGGGAGCAAGGTGCAAGTGATTTCTGGGAGGTAAGTTTCTCTATTTTAAAAACACTTAACATCGCAGGAGCAGGCCAGTCGATTTCAGCGGGAGCGGTGCGCAAGTGATTTCTGGGAGGTAAGTTTCTCCTTTAAAAACACTTCGCTTCGCAGGAGCAGGCCAGTCGATTTCAGCGGGAGCAGTGCGCAAGTGATTTCTGGGAGACCTTCACAGGAGCAGGCTAGTCAATTTCAGCGGGAGCAGTGCGCAAGTGATTTCTGGCAGGTAAGTTTCTCCTTTAAAAACACTTACCTTCACAGGAGCAGGCCAGTCGATTTCAGCGGGAGCGGTGCGCAAGTTATTTCTGGCAGGTAAGTTTCTCCTTTAAAAACACTTCGCTTCGCAGGAGCAGGCCAGTCGATTTCAGCGGGTGCAGTGCGCAAGTGATTTCTGGGAGACCTTCACAGGAGCAGGCCAGTCGATTTCAGCGGGAGCAGTGCGCAAGTGATTTCTGGGAGGTGAGTTTCTCCTTTAAACACAATTACCTTCGCAGGAGCAGGTCAGTCGGTTTCAGCGGGAGCGGTGCGCAAGTGATTTCTGGGAGACCTTCACAGGAGCAGGCTAGTCAATTTCAGCGGGAGCAGTGCGCAAGTGATTTCTGGGAGGTAAGTTTCTCTATTTTAAAAACACTTGCCTTCGCAGGAGCAGGCCAGTCGATTTCAGTGGGAGCGGTGCGCAAGTGATTTCTGGGAGACCTTCACAGGAGCAGGCTAGTCAATTTCAGCGGGAGCAGTGCGCAAGTGATTTCTGGGAGGTAAGTTTCTCCTTTAAAAACACTTACCTTCGCAGGAGCAGGCCAGTCGATTTCAGCGGGACCGGTGCGCAAGTGATTTCTGGGAGGTATGTTTCTCCTTTAAAAACACTTCGCTTCGCAGGAGCAGGCCAGTCGATTTCAGCGGGAGCAGTGCGCAAGTGATTTCTGGGAGGTAAGTTTCTCCTTTGAAAACACTTACCTTCGCAGGAGCAGGCCAGTCGATTTCAGCGGGAGCAGTGCGCAAGTGATTTCTGGGAGACTTTCACAGGAGCAGGCCAGTCGATTTCAGCGGGAGCAGTGCGCAAGTGATTTCTGGGAGTACTTCACAGGAGCAGGCTAGTCAATTTCAGCGGGAGCAGTGCGCAAGTGATTTCTGGGAGGTAAGTTTGTCCTTTAAAAACAGTTACCTTCGCAGGAGCAGGCCAGTCGATTTCAGCGGGAGCGGTGCGCAAGTGATTTCTGGGAGACCTTCACAAGAGCAGGCCAGTCGATTTCAGCGGGAGCAGTGCGCAAGTGATTTCTGTGAGACCTTCACAGGAGCAGGCTAGTCAATTTCAGCGGGAGTAGTGCGCAAGTGATTTCTGGGAGGTAGGTTTCTCCTTTAAAAACACTTACCTTCGCAGGAGCAGGCCAGTCGATTTCAGCGGGAGCAGTGCGCAAGTGATTTCTGGGAGGTAAGTTTCTCCTTTAAAAACACTTACCTTCGCAGGAGCAGGCCAGTCGATTTCAGCGGGAGCAGTGCGCAAGTGATTTCTGGGAGGTAAGTTTCTCCTTTAAAAACACTTACCTTCGCAGGAGCAGGCCAGTCGATTTCAGCGGGTACAGTGCGCAAGTGATTTCTGGGAGACCTTCACAGGAGCAGGCCAGTCGATTTCAGAGGGAGCAGTGCGCAAGTGATTTCTGGGAGAACTTCACAGGAGCAGGCTAGTCAATTTCAGCGGGAGCAGTGCGCAAGTGATTTCTGGGAGGTAAGTTTCTCCTTTAAAAACACGTACCTTCGCAGGAGCAGGCCAGGCGATTTCAGCGGGAGCGGTGCGCAAGTGATTTCATGGGAGACCTTCACAGGAGCAGGCTAGTCAATTTCAGCGGGAGCAGTGCGCAAGTGATTTCTGGGAGGTAATTTTGTCCTTTAAAAACAGTTACCTTCGCAGGAGCAGGCCAGTCGATTCCAGCGGGAGCGGTGCGCAAGTGATTTCTGGGAGACCAACACAGGAGCAGGCTAGTCAATTTCAGCGGGAGCAAGGTGCAAGTGATTTCTGGGAGGTAAGTTTCTCTATTTTAAAAACACTTACCTTCGCAGGAGCAGGCCAGTCGATTTCAGCGGGAGCGGTGCGCAAGTGATTTCTGGGAGGTAAGTTTCTCCTTTAAAAACACTTCGCTTCGCAGGAGCAGGCCAGTCGATTTCAGCGGGAGCAGTGCGCAAGTGATTTCTGGGAGACCTTCACAGGAGCAGGCTAGTCAATTTCAGCGGGAGCAGTGCGCAAGTGATTTCTGGTAGGTAAGTTTCTCCTTTAAAAACACTTACCTTCACAGGAGCAGGCCAGTCGATTTCAGCGGGAGCGGTGCGCAAGTTATTTCTGGCAGGTAAGTTTCTCCTTTAAAAACACTTCGCTTCGCAGGAGCAGGCCAGTCGATTTCAGCGGGTGCAGTGCGCAAGTGATTTCTGGGAGACCTTCACAGGAGCAGGCCAGTCGATTTCAGCGGGAGCAGTGCACAAGTGATTTCTGGGAGGTGAGTTTCTCCTTTAAACACACTTACCTTCGCAGGAGCAGGCCAGTCGGTTTCAGCGGGAGCGGTGCGCAAGTGATTTCTGGGAGACCTTCACAGGAGCAGGCTAGTCAATTTCAGCGGGAGCAGTGCGCAAGTGATTTCTGGGAGGTAAGTTTCTCTATTTTAAAAACACTTGCCTTCGCAGGAGCAGGCCAGTCGATTTCAGTGGGAGCGGTGCGCAAGTGATTTCTGGGAGACCTTCACAGGAGCAGGCTAGTCAATTTCAGCAGGAGCAGTGCGCAAGTGATTTCTGGGAGGTAAGTTTGTCCTTTAAAAACAGTTACCTTCGCAGGAGCAGGCCAGTCGATTTCAGCGGGAGCGGTGCGCAAGTGATTTCTGGGAGACCTTCACAAGAGCAGGCCAGTCGATTTCAGCGGGAGCAGTGCGCAAGTGATTTCTGTGAGACCTTCACAGGAGCAGGCTAGTCAATTTCAGCGGGAGTAGTGCGCAAGTGATTTCTGGGAGGTAGGTTTCTCCTTTAAAAGCACTTACCTTCGCAGGAGCAGGCCAGTCGATTTCAGCGGGAGCAGTGCGCAAGTGATTTCTGGGAGGTAAGTTTCTCCTTTAAAAACACTTACCTTCGCAGGAGCAGGCCAGTCGATTTCAGCGGGAGCAGTGCGCAAGTGATTTCTGGGAGGTAAGTTTCTCCTTTAAAAACACTTACCTTCGCAGGAGCAGGCCAGTCGATTTCAGCGGGAACAGTGCGCAAGTGATTTCTGGGAGACCTTCACAGGAGCAGGCCAGTCGATTTCAGAGGGAACAGTGCGCAAGTGATTTCTGGGAGAACTTCACAGGAGCAGGCTAGTCAATTTCAGCGGGAGCAAGGTGCAAGTGATTTCTGGGAGGTAAGTTTCTCTATTTTAAAAACACTTACCTTCGCAGGAGCAGGCCAGTCGATTTCAGCGGGAGCGGTGCGCAAGTGATTTCTGGGAGGTAAGTTTCTCCTTTAAAAACACTTCGCTTCGCAGGAGCAGGCCAGTCGATTTCAGCGGGAGCAGTGCGCAAGTGATTTCTGGGAGACCTTCACAGGAGCAGGCTAGTCAATTTCAGCGGGAGCAGTGCGCAAGTGATTTCTGGTAGGTAAGTTTCTCCTTTAAAAACACTTACCTTCACAGGAGCAGGCCAGTCGATTTCAGCGGGAGCGGTGCGCAAGTGATTTCTGGGAGACCTTCACAGGAGCAGGCTAGTCAATTTCAGCGGGAGCAGTGCGCAAGTGATTTCTGGGAGGTAAGTTTCTCTATTTTAAAAACACTTGCCTTCGCAGGAGCAGGCCAGTCGATTTCAGTGGGAGCGGTGCGCAAGTGATTTCTGGGAGACCTTCACAGGAGCAGGCTAGTCAATTTCAGCGGGAGCAGTGCGCAAGTGATTTCTGGGAGGTAAGTTTCTCCTTTAAAAATACTTACCTTCGCAGGAGCAGGCCAGTCGATTTCAGCGGGACCGGTGCGCAAGTGATTTCTGGGAGGTATGTTTCTCCTTTAAAAACACTTCGCTTCGCAGGAGCAGGCCAGTCGATTTCAGCGGGAGCAGTGCGCAAGTGATTTCTGGGAGGTAAGTTTCTCCTTTGAAAACACTTACCTTCGCAGGAGCAGGCCGGTCGATTTCAGCGGGAGCGGTGCGCAAGTGATTTCTGGGAGACCTTCACAGGAGCAGGCTAGTCAATTTCAGCGGGAGCAGTGCGCAAGTGATTTCTGGTAGGTAAGTTTGTCCTTTAAAAACAGTTACCTTCGCAGGAGCAGGCCAGTCGATTTCAGTGGGAGCGGTGCACAAGTGATTTCTGGGAGACCTTCACAGGAGCAGGCTAGTCAATTTCAGCGGGAGTAGTGCGCAAGTGATTTCTGGGAGGTAAGTTTCTCCTTTAAAAACACTTACCTTCGCAGGAGCAGGCCAGTCGATTTCAGCGGGAGCAGTGCGCAAGTGATTTCTGGGAGGTAAGTTTCTCCTTTAAAAACACTTCGCTTCGCAGGAGCAGGCCAGTCGATTTCAGCGGGAGCAGTGCGCAAGTGATTTCTGGGAGACTTTCACAGGAGCAGGCCAGTCGATTTCAGCGGGAGCAGTGCGCAAGTGATTTCTGGGAGTACTTCACAGGAGCAGGCTAGTCAATTTCAGCGGGAGCAGTGCGCAAGTGATTTCTGGGAGGTAAGTTTGTCCTTTAAAAACAGTTACCTTCGCAGGAGCAGGCCAGTCGATTTCAGCGGGAGCGGTGCGCAAGTGATTTCTGGGAGACCTTCACAAGAGCAGGCCAGTCGATTTCAGCGGGAGCAGTGCGCAAGTGATTTCTGTGAGACCTTCACAGGAGCAGGCTAGTCAATTTAAGCGGGAGTAGTGCGCAAGTGATTTCTGGGAGGTAGGTTTCTCCTTTAAAAACACTTACCTTCGCAGGAGCAGGCCAGTCGATTTCAGCGGGAGCAGTGCGCAAGTGATTTCTGGGAGGTAAGTTTCTCCTTTAAAAACACTTACCTTCGCAGGAGCAGGCCAGTCGATTTCAGCGGGAGCAGTGCGCAAGTGATTTCTGGGAGGTAAGTTTCTCCTTTAAAAACACTTACCTTCGCAGGAGCAGGCCAGTCGATTTCAGCGGGAACAGTGCGCAAGTGATTTCTGGGAGACCTTCACAGGAGCAGGCCAGTCGATTTCAGAGGGAGCAGTGCGCAAGTGATTTCTGGGAGAACTTCACAGGAGCAGGCTAGTCAATTTCAGCGGGAGCAGTGCGCAAGTGATTTCTGGGAGGTAAGTTTCTCCTTTAAAAACACGTACCTTCGCAGGAGCAGGCCAGGCGATTTCAGCGGGAGCGGTGCGCAAGTGATTTCATGGGAGACCTTCACAGGAGCAGGCTAGTCAATTTCAGCGGGAGCAGTGCGCAAGTGATTTCTGGGAGGTAAGTTTGTCCTTTAAAAACAGTTACCTTCGCAGGAGCAGGCCAGTCGATTCCAGCGGGAGCGGTGCGCAAGTGATTTCTGGGAGACCAACACAGGAGCAGGCTAGTCAATTTCAGCGGGAGCAAGGTGCAAGTGATTTCTGGGAGGTAAGTTTCTCTATTTTAAAAACACTTACCTTCGCAGGAGCAGGCCAGTCGATTTCAGCGGGAGCGGTGCGCAAGTGATTTCTGGGAGGTAAGTTTCTCCTTTAAAAACACTTCGCTTCGCAGGAGCAGGCCAGTCGATTTCAGCGGGAGCAGTGCGCAAGTGATTTCTGGGAGACCTTCACAGGAGCAGGCTAGTCAATTTCAGCGGGAGCAGTGCGCAAGTGATTTCTGGCAGGTAAGTTTCTCCTTTAAAAACACTTACCTTCACAGGAGCAGGCCAGTCGATTTCAGCGGGAGCGGTGCGCAAGTTATTTCTGGCAGGTAAGTTTCTCCTTTAAAAACACTTCGCTTCGCAGGAGCAGGCCAGTCGATTTCAGCGGGTGCAGTGCGCAAGTGATTTCTGGGAGACCTTCACAGGAGCAGGCCAGTCGATTTCAGCGGGAGCAGTGCGCAAGTGATTTCTGGGAGGTGAGTTTCTCCTTTAAACACAATTACCTTCGCAGGAGCAGGTCAGTCGGTTTCAGCGGGAGCGGTGCGCAAGTGATTTCTGGGAGACCTTCACAGGAGCAGGCTAGTCAATTTCAGCGGGAGCAGTGCGCAAGTGATTTCTGGGAGGTAAGTTTCTCTATTTTAAAAACACTTGCCTTCGCAGGAGCAGGCCAGTCGATTTCAGTGGGAGCGGTGCGCAAGTGATTTCTGGGAGACCTTCACAGGAGCAGGCTAGTCAATTTCAGCGGGAGCAGTGCGCAAGTGATTTCTGGGAGGTAAGTTTCTCCTTTAAAAACACTTACCTTCGCAGGAGCAGGCCAGTCGATTTCAGCGGGACCGGTGCGCAAGTGATTTCTGGGAGGTATGTTTCTCCTTTAAAAACACTTCGCTTCGCAGGAGCAGGCCAGTCGATTTCAGCGGGAGCAGTGCGCAAGTGATTTCTGGGAGGTAAGTTTCTCCTTTGAAAACACTTACCTTCGCAGGAGCAGGCCAGTCGATTTCAGCGGGAGCAGTGCGCAAGTGATTTCTGGGAGACTTTCACAGGAGCAGGCCAGTCGATTTCAGCGGGAGCAGTGCGCAAGTGATTTCTGGGAGTACTTCACAGGAGCAGGCTAGTCAATTTCAGCGGGAGCAGTGCGCAAGTGATTTCTGGGAGGTAAGTTTGTCCTTTAAAAACAGTTACCTTCGCAGGAGCAGGCCAGTCGATTTCAGCGGGAGCGGTGCGCAAGTGATTTCTGGGAGACCTTCACAAGAGCAGGCCAGTCGATTTCAGCGGGAGCAGTGCGCAAGTGATTTCTGTGAGACCTTCACAGGAGCAGGCTAGTCAATTTCAGCGGGAGTAGTGCGCAAGTGATTTCTGGGAGGTAGGTTTCTCCTTTAAAAACACTTACCTTCGCAGGAGCAGGCCAGTCGATTTCAGCGGGAGCAGTGCGCAAGTGATTTCTGGGAGGTAAGTTTCTCCTTTAAAAACACTTACCTTCGCAGGAGCAGGCCAGTCGATTTCAGCGGGAGCAGTGCGCAAGTGATTTCTGGGAGGTAAGTTTCTCCTTTAAAAACACTTACCTTCGCAGGAGCAGGCCAGTCGATTTCAGCGGGTACAGTGCGCAAGTGATTTCTGGGAGACCTTCACAGGAGCAGGCCAGTCGATTTCAGAGGGAGCAGTGCGCAAGTGATTTCTGGGAGAACTTCACAGGAGCAGGCTAGTCAATTTCAGCGGGAGCAGTGCGCAAGTGATTTCTGGGAGGTAAGTTTCTCCTTTAAAAACACGTACCTTCGCAGGAGCAGGCCAGGCGATTTCAGCGGGAGCGGTGCGCAAGTGATTTCATGGGAGACCTTCACAGGAGCAGGCTAGTCAATTTCAGCGGGAGCAGTGCGCAAGTGATTTCTGGGAGGTAATTTTGTCCTTTAAAAACAGTTACCTTCGCAGGAGCAGGCCAGTCGATTCCAGCGGGAGCGGTGCGCAAGTGATTTCTGGGAGACCAACACAGGAGCAGGCTAGTCAATTTCAGCGGGAGCAAGGTGCAAGTGATTTCTGGGAGGTAAGTTTCTCTATTTTAAAAACACTTACCTTCGCAGGAGCAGGCCAGTCGATTTCAGCGGGAGCGGTGCGCAAGTGATTTCTGGGAGGTAAGTTTCTCCTTTAAAAACACTTCGCTTCGCAGGAGCAGGCCAGTCGATTTCAGCGGGAGCAGTGCGCAAGTGATTTCTGGGAGACCTTCACAGGAGCAGGCTAGTCAATTTCAGCGGGAGCAGTGCGCAAGTGATTTCTGGTAGGTAAGTTTCTCCTTTAAAAACACTTACCTTCACAGGAGCAGGCCAGTCGATTTCAGCGGGAGCGGTGCGCAAGTTATTTCTGGCAGGTAAGTTTCTCCTTTAAAAACACTTCGCTTCGCAGGAGCAGGCCAGTCGATTTCAGCGGGTGCAGTGCGCAAGTGATTTCTGGGAGACCTTCACAGGAGCAGGCCAGTCGATTTCAGCGGGAGCAGTGCGCAAGTGATTTCTGGGAGGTGAGTTTCTCCTTTAAACACACTTACCTTCGCAGGAGCAGGCCAGTCGGTTTCAGCGGGAACGGTGCGCAAGTGATTTCTGGGAGACCTTCACAGGAGCAGGCTAGTCAATTTCAGCGGGAGCAGTGCGCAAGTGATTTCTGGGAGGTAAGTTTCTCTATTTTAAAAACACTTGCCTTCGCAGGAGCAGGCCAGTCGATTTCAGTGGGAGCGGTGCGCAAGTGATTTCTGGGAGACCTTCACAGGAGCAGGCTAGTCAATTTCAGCGGGAGCAGTGCGCAAGTGATTTCTGGGAGGTAAGTTTCTCCTTTAAAAACACTTACCTTCGCAGGAGCAGGCCAGTCGATTTCAGCGGGACCGGTGCGCAAGTGATTTCTGGGAGGTATGTTTCTCCTTTAAAAACACTTCGCTTCGCAGGAGCAGGCCAGTCGATTTCAGCGGGAGCAGTGCGCAAGTGATTTCTGGGAGGTAAGTTTCTCCTTTAAAAACACTTACCTTCGCAGGAGCAGGCCAGTCGATTTCAGCGGGAGCGGTGCGCAAGTGATTTCTGGGAGACCTTCACAGGAGCAGGCTAGTCAATTTCAGCGGGAGCAGTGCGCAAGTGATTTCTGGTAGGTAAGTTTGTCCTTTAAAAACAGTTACCTTCGCAGGAGCAGGCCAGTCGATTTCAGTGGGAGCGGTGCACAAGTGATTTCTGGGAGACCTTCACAGGAGCAGGCTAGTCAATTTCAGCGGGAGTAGTGCGCAAGTGATTTCTGGGAGGTAAGTTTCTCCTTTAAAAACACTTACCTTCGCAGGAGCAGGCCAGTCGATTTCAGCGGGAGCAGTGCGCAAGTGATTTCTGGGAGGTAAGTTTCTCCTTTAAAAACACTTACCTTCGCAGGAGCAGGCCAGTCGATTTCAGCGGGAGCGGTGCTCAAGCGATTTCTGGGAGGGAAGTTTCTCCTTTAAAAACACTTACCTTCGCAGGAGCAGGCCAGTCGATTTCAGCGGGAACAGTGCGCAAGTGATTTCTGGGAGACCTTCACAGGAGCAGGCCAGTCGATTTCAGCGGGAGCGGTGCGCAAGTGATTTCTGGGAGACCTTCACAGGAGCAGGCTAGTCAATTTCAGTGGGAGCAGTGCGCAAGTGATTTCTGGGAGGTAAGTTTCTCCTTTAAAAACACTTACCTTCGCAGGAGCAGGCCAGTCGATTTCAGCGGGAGCGGTGCGCAAGTGATTTCTGGGAGACCTTCACAGGAGCAGGCTAGTCAATTTCAGCGAGAGCAGTGCGCAAGTGATTTCTGATAGGTAAGTTTCTCCTTTAAAAACACTTAGCTTCGCAGGAGAAGGCCAGTCGATTTCAGCGGGAGCTGGTGCGCAAGCGATTTCTGGGAGTACTTCACAGGAGTAGGCTAGTCAATTTCAGCGGGAGCAGTGCGCAAGTGATTTCTGGGAGGTAAGTTTGTCCTTTAAAAACAGTTACCTTCGCAGGAGCAGGCCAGTCGATTCCAGCGGGAGCGGTGCGCAAGTGATTTCTGGGAGACCAACACAGGAGCAGGCTAGTCAATTTCAGCGGGAGCAAGGTGCAAGTGATTTCTGGGAGGTAAGTTTCTCTATTTTAAAAACACTTACCTTCGCAGGAGCAGGCCAGTCGATTTCAGTGGGAGCGGTGCGCAAGTGATTTCTGGGAGACCTTCACAGGAGCAGGCTAGTCAATTTCAGTGGGAGCAGTGCGCAAGTGAATTCTGGGAGGTAAGTTTCTCCTTTAAAAACACTTACCTTCACAGGAGCAGGCCAGTCGATTTCAGCGGGAGCGGTGCGCAAGTGATTTCTGGGAGGGATGTTTCTCCTTAAAAAACACTTACCTTCGCAGGAGCAGGCCAGTCGATTTCAGCGGGAACAGTGCGCAAGTGATTTCTGGGAGACCTTCACAGGAGCAGGCCAGTCGATTTCGGAGGGAGCAGTGCGCAAGTGATTTCTGGGAGACCTTCACAGGAGCAGGCGAGTCAATTTCAGCGGGAGAAGTGTGCAAGTGATTTCTGGGAGGTAAGTTTCTCCGTTAAAAGCAGTTACCTTCGCAGGAGCAGGCCAGTCGATTCCAGCGGGAGCGGTGCGCAAGTGATTTCTGGGAGACCAACACAGGAGCAGGCTAGTCAATTTCAGCGGGAGCAAGGTGCAAGTGATTTCTGGGAGGTAAGTTTCTCTATTTTAAAAACACTTACCTTCGCAGGAGCAGGCCAGTCGATTTCAGCGGGAGCAGTGCGCAAGTGATTTCTGGGAGGTAAGTTTCTCCTTTAAAAACACTTACCTTCGCAGGAGCAGGCCAGTCGATTTCAGCGGGAGCGGTGCGCAAGTGATTTCTGGGAGACCTTCACAGGAGCAGGCTAGTCAATTTCAGCGGGAGCAGTGCGCAAGTGATTTCTGGTAGGTACGTTTGTCCTTTAAAAACAGTTACCTTCGCAGGAGCAGGCCAGTCGATTTCAGTGGGAGCGGTGCACAAGTGATTTCTGGGAGACCTTCACAGGAGCAGGCTAGTCAATTTCAGCGGGAGTAGTGCGCAAGTGATTTCTGGGAGGTAAGTTTCTCCTTTAAAAACACTTACCTTCGCAGGAGCAGGCCAGTCGATTTCAGCGGGAGCAGTGCGCAAGTGATTTCTGGGAGGTAAGTTTCTCCTTTAAAAACACTTACCTTCGCAGGAGCAGGCCAGTCGATTTCAGCGGGAACAGTGCGCAAGTGATTTCTGGGAGACCTTCACAGGAGCAGGCCAGTCGATTTCAGAGGGAGCAGTGCGCAAGTGATTTCTGGGAGAACTTCACAGGAGCAGGCTAGTCAATTTCAGCGGGAGCAGTGCGCAAGTGATTTCTGGGAGGTAAGTTTCTCCTTTAAAAACACGTACCTTCGCAGGAGCAGGCCAGTCGATTTCAGCGGGAGCGGTGCGCAAGTGATTTCTGGGAGACCTTCACAGGAGCAGGCTGGTCAATTTCAGTGGGAGCAGTGCGCAAGTGATTTCTGGGAGGTAAGTTTCTCCTTTAAAAACACTTACCTTCGCAGGAGCAGGCCAGTCGATTTCAGCGGGAGCGGTGCGCAAGTGATTTCTGGGAGACCTTCACAGGAGCAGGCCAGTCAATTTCAGAGAGAGCAGTGCGCAAGTGATTTCTGATAGGTAAGTTTCTCCTTTAAAAACACTTAGCTTCGCAGGAGCAGGCCAGTCGATTTCAGCGGGAGCAGTGCGCAAGTGATTTCTGGGAGTACTTCACAGGAGTAGGCTCGTCAATTTCAGCGGGAGCAGTGCGCAAGTGATTTCTGGGAGGTAAGTTTGTCCTTTAAAAACAGTTACCTTCGCAGGAGCAGGCCAGTCGATTCCAGCGGGAGCGGTGCGCAAGTGATTTCTGGGAGACCAACACAGGAGCAGGCTAGTCAATTTCAGCGGGAGCAAGGTGCAAGTGATTTCTGGGAGGTAAGTTTCTCTATTTTAAAAACACTTACCTTCGCAGGAGCAGGCCAGTCGATTTCAGTGGGAGCGGTACGCAAGTGATTTCTGGGAGACCTTCACAGGAGCAGGCTAGTCAATTTCAGTGGGAGCAGTGCGCAAGTGAATTCTGGGAGGTAAGTTTCTCCTTTAAAAACACTTACCTTCACAGGAGCAGGCCAGTCGATTTCAGCGGGAGCGGTGCGCAAGTGATTTCTGGGAGGGATGTTTCTCCTTAAAAAACACTTACCTTCGCAGGAGCAGGCCAGTCGATTTCAGCGGGAACAGTGCGCAAGTGATTTCTGGGAGACCTTCACAGGAGCAGGCCAGTCGATTTCGGAGGGAGCAGTGCGCAAGTGATTTCTGGGAGACCTTCACAGGAGCAGGCGAGTCAATTTCAGCGGGAGAAGTGTGCAAGTGATTTCTGGGAGGTAAGTTTCTCCTTTAAAAGCACTTACCTTCGCAGGAGCAGGCCAGTCGATTCCAGCGGGAGCGGTGCGCAAGTGATTTCTGGGAGACCAACACAGGAGCAGGCTAGTCAATTTCAGCGGGAGCAAGGTGCAAGTGATTTCTGGGAGGTAAGTTTCTCTATTTTAAAAACACTTACCTTCGCAGGAGCAGGCCAGTCGATTTCAGCGGGAGCAGTGCGCAAGTGATTTCTGGGAGGTAAGTTTCTCCTTTAAAAACACTTACCTTCGCAGGAGCAGGCCAGTCGATTTCAGCGGGAGCGGTGCTCAAGTGATTTCTGGGAGGGAAGTTTCTCCTTTAAAAACACTTACCTTCGCAGGAGCAGGCCAGTCGATTTCAGCGGGAACAGTGCGCAAGTGATTTCTGGGAGACCTTCACAGGAGCAGGCCAGTCGATTTCAGAGGGAGCAGTGCGCAAGTGATTTCTGGGAGAACTTCACAGGAGCAGGCTAGTCAATTTCAGCGGGAGCAGTGCGCAAGTGATTTCTGGGAGGTAAGTTTCTCCTTTAAAAACACGTACCTTCGCAGGAGCAGGCCAGTCGATTTCAGCGAGAGCGGTGCGCAAGTGATTTCTGGGAGACCTTCACAGGAGCAGGCTAGTCAATTTCAGTGGGAGCAGTGCGCAAGTGATTTCTGGGAGGTAAGTTTCTCCTTTAAAAACACTTACCTTCGCAGGAGCAGGCTAGTCAATTTCAGAGAGAGCAGTGCGCAAGTGATTTCTGATAGGTAAGTTTCTCCTTTAAAAACACTTAGCTTCGCAGGAGAAGGCCAGTCGATTTCAGCGGGAGCTGGTGCGCAAGTGATTTCTGGGAGACTTTCACAGGAGCAGGCCAGTCGATTTCAGCGGGAGCAGTGCGCAAGTGATTTCTGGGAGTACTTCACAGGAGTAGGCTAGTCAATTTCAGCGGGAACAGTGCGCAAGTGATTTCTGGGAGGTAAGTTTGTCCTTTAAAAACAGTTACCTTCGCAGGAGCAGGCCAGTCGATTCCAGCGGGAGCGGTGCGCAAGTGATTTCTGGGAGACCAACACAGGAACAAGCTAGTCAATTTCAGCGGGAGCAAGGTGCAAGTGATTTCTGGGAGGTAAGTTTCTCTATTTTAAAAACACTTACCTTCGCAGGAGCAGGCCAGTCGATTTCAGTGGGAGCGGTGCGCAAGTGATTTCTGGGAGACCTTCACAGGAGCAGGCTAGTCAATTTCAGTGGGAGCAGTGCGCAAGTGAATTCTGGGAGGTAAGTTTCTCCTTTAAAAACACTTACCTTCACAGGAGCAGGCCAGTCGATTTCAGCGGGAGCGGTGCGCAAGTGATTTCTGGGAGGGATGTTTCTCCTTAAAAAACACTTACCTTCGCAGGAGCAGGCCAGTCGATTTCAGCGGGAACAGTGCGCAAGTGATTTCTGGGAGACCTTCACAGGAGCAGGCCAGTCGATTTCGGAGGGAGCAGTGCGCAAGTGATTTCTGGGAGACCTTCACAGGAGCAGGCGAGTCAATTTCAGCGGGAGAAGTGTGCAAGTGATTTCTGGGAGGTAAGTTTCTCCTTTAAAAGCACTTACCTTCGCAGGAGCAGGCCAGTCGATTCCAGCGGGAGCGGTGCGCAAGTGATTTCTGGGAGACCAACACAGGAGCAGGCTAGTCAATTTCAGCGGGAGCAAGGTGCAAGTGATTTCTGGGAGGTAAGTTTCTCTATTTTAAAAACACTTACCTTCGCAGGAGCAGGCCAGTCGATTTCAGTGGGAGCGGTGCGCAAGTGATTTCTGGGAGACCTTCACAGGAGCAGGCTAGTCAATTTCAGCGGGAGCAGTGCGCAAGTGATTTCTGGGAGGTAAGTTTCTCCTTTAAAAACACTTACCTTCGCAGGAGCAGGCCAGTCGATTTCAGCGGGAGCGGTGCGCAAGTGATTTCTGGGAGACCTTCACAGGAGCAGGCTAGTCAATTTCAGCGGGAGCAGAGCGCAAGTGATTTCTGGTAGGTAAGTTTCTCCTTTAAAAACACTTACCTTCACAGGAGCAGGCCAGTCGATTTCAGCGGGAGCGGTGCGCAAGTGATTTCTGGGAGGTAAGTTTCTCCTTTAAAAACACTTCGCTTCGCAGGAGCAGGCCAGTCGATTTCAGCGGGAGCAGTGCGCAAGTGATTTCTGGGAGACTTTCACAGGAGCAGGCCAGTCGATTTCAGCGGGAGCAGTGCGCAAGTGATTTCTGGGAGTACTTCACAGGAGCAGGCTAGTCAATTTCAGCGGGAGCAGTGCGCAAGTGATTTCTGGGAGGTAAGTTTGTCCTTTAAAAACAGTTACCTTCGCAGGAGCAGGCCAGTCGATTTCAGCGGGAGCGGTGCGCAAGTGATTTCTGGGAGACCTTCACAAGAGCAGGCCAGTCGATTTCAGCGGGAGCAGTGCGCAAGTGATTTCTGTGAGACCTTCACAGGAGCAGGCTAGTCAATTTCAGCGGGAGTAGTGCGCAAGTGATTTCTGGGAAGTAAGTTTCTCCTTTAAAAACACTTACCTTCGCAGGAGCAGGCCAGTCGATTCCAGCGGGAGCAGTGCGCAAGTGATTTCTGGGAGGTAAGTTTCTCCTTTAAAAACACTTACCTTCGCAGGAGCAGGCCAGTCGATTTCAGCGGGAGCAGTGCGCAAGTGATTTCTGGGAGGTAAGTTTCTCCTTTAAAAACACTTACCTTCGCAGGAGCAGGCCAGTCGATTTCAGCGGGAACAGTGCTCAAGTGATTTCTGGGAGACCTTCACAGGAGCAGGCCAGTCGATTTCAGAGGGAGCAGTGCGCAAGTGATTTCTGGGAGAACTTCACAGGAGCAGGCTAGTCAATTTCAGCGGGAGCAGTGCGCAAGTGATTTCTGGGAGGTAAGTTTCTCCTTTAAAAACACGTAACTTCGCAGGAGCAGGCCAGGCGATTTCAGCGGGAGCGGTGCGCAAGTGATTTCATGGGAGACCTTCACAGGAGCAGGCTAGTCAATTTCAGCGGGAGCAGTGCGCAAGTGATTTCTGGGAGGTAAGTTTGTCCTTTAAAAACAGTTACCTTCGCAGGAGCAGGCCAGTCGATTCCAGCGGGAGCGGTGCGCAAGTGATTTCTGGGAGACCAACACGGGAGCAGGCTAGTCAATTTCAGCGGGAGCAAGGTGCAAGTGATTTCTGGGAGGTAAGTTTCTCTATTTTAAAAACACTTACCTTCGCAGGAGCAGGCCAGTCGATTTCAGCGGGAGCGGTGCGCAAGTGATTTCTGGGAGGTAAGTTTCTCCTTTAAAAACACTTCGCTTCGCAGGAGCAGGCCAGTCGATTTCAGCGGGAGCAGTGCGCAAGTGATTTCTGGGAGACCTTCACAGGAGCAGGCTAGTCAATTTCAGCGGGAGCAGTGCGCAAGTGATTTCTGGTAGGTAAGTTTCTCCTTTAAAAACACTTACCTTCACAGGAGCAGGCCAGTCGATTTCAGCGGGAGCGGTGCGCAAGTTATTTCTGGCAGGTAAGTTTCTCCTTTAAAAACACTTCGCTTCGCAGGAGCAGGCCAGTCGATTTCAGCGGGTGCAGTGCGCAAGTGATTTCTGGGAGACCTTCACATGAGCAGGCCAGTCGATTTCAGCGGGAGCAGTGCGCAAGTGATTTCTGGGAGGTGAGTTTCTCCTTTAAACACACTTACCTTCGCAGGAGCAGGCCAGTCGGTTTCAGCGGGAGCGGTGCGCAAGTGATTTCTGGGAGACCTTCACAGGAGCAGGCTAGTCAATTTCAGCGGGAGCAGTGCGCAAGTGATTTCTGGGAGGTAAGTTTCTCTATTTTAAAAACACTTGCCTTCGCAGGAGCAGGCCAGTCGATTTCATTGGGAGCGGTGCGCAAGTGATTTCTGGGAGACCTTCACAGGAGCAGGCTAGTCAATTTCAGCGGGAGCAGTGCGCAAGTGATTTCTGGGAGGTAAGTTTCTCCTTTAAAAACACTTACCTTCGCAGGAGCAGGCCAGTCGATTTCCGCGGGACTGGTGCGCAAGTGATTTCTGGGAGGTATGTTTCTCCTTTAATAACACTTCGCTTCGCAGGAGCAGGCCAGTCGATTTCAGCGGGAGCAGTGCGCAAGTGATTTCTGGGAGGTAAGTTTCTCCTTTAAAAACACTTACCTTCGCAGGAGCAGGCCAGTCGATTTCAGCGGGAGCGGTGCGCAAGTGATTTCTGGGAGACCTTCACAGGAGCAGGCTAGTCAATTTCAGCGGGAGCAGTGCGCAAGTGATTTCTGGTAGGTAAGTTTGTCCTTTAAAAACAGTTACCTTCGCAGGAGCAGGCCAGTCGATTTCAGTGGGAGCGGTGCACAAGTGATTTCTGGGAGACCTTCACAGGAGCAGGCTAGTCAATTTCAGCGGGAGTAGTGCGCAAGTGATTTCTGGGAGGTAAGTTTCTCCTTTAAAAACACTTACCTTCGCAGGAGCAGGCCAGTCGATTTCAGCGGGAGCAGTGCGCAAGTGATTTCTGGGAGGTAAGTTTCTCCTTTAAAAACACTTCGCTTCGCAGGAGCTGGCCAGTCGATTTCAGCGGGAGCAGTGCGCAAGTGATTTCTGGGAGACTTTCACAGGAGCAGGCCAGTCGATTTCAGCGGGAGCAGTGCGCAAGTGATTTCTGGGAGTACTTCACAGGAGCAGGCTAGTCAATTTCAGCGGGAGCAGTGCGCAAGTGATTTCTGGGAGGTAAGTTTGTCCTTTAAGAACAGTTACCTTCGCAGGAGCAGGCCAGTCGATTTCAGCGGGAGCGGTGCGCAAGTGTTTTCTGGGAGACCTTCACAAGAGCAGGCCAGTCGATTTCAGCGGGAGCAGTGCGCAAGTGATTTCTGTGAGACCTTCACAGGAGCAGGCTAGTCAATTTCAGCGGGAGTAGTGCGCAAGTGATTTCTGGGAGGTAAGTTTCTCCTTTAAAAACACTTACCTTCGCAGGAGCAGGCCAGTCGATTTCAACGGGAGCAGTGCGCAAGTGATTTCTGGGAGGTAAGTTTCTCCTTTAAAAACACTTACCTTCGCAGGAGCAGGCCAGTCGATTTCAGCGGGAGCAGTGCGCAAGTGATTTCTGGGAGGTAAGTTTCTCCTTTAAAAACACTTACCTTCGCAGGAGCAGGCCAGTCGATTTCAGCGGGAACAGTGCGCAAGTGATTTCTGGGAGACCTTCACAGGAGCAGGCCAGTCGATTTCAGAGGGAGCCGTGCGCAAGTGATTTCTGGGAGAACTTCACAGGAGCAGGCTAGTCAATTTCAGCGGGAGCAGTGCGCAAGTGATTTCTGGGAGGTAAGTTTCTCCTTTAAAAACACGTACCTTCGCAGGAGCAGGCCAGGCGATTTCAGCGGGAGCGGTGCGCAAGTGATTTCATGGGAGACCTTCACAGGAGCAGGCAAGTCAATTTCAGCGGGAGCAGTGCGCAAGTGATTTCTGGGAGGTAAGTTTGTCCTTTAAAAACAGTTACCTTCGCAGGAGCAGGCCAGTCGATTCCAGCGGGAGCGGTGCGCAAGTGATTTCTGGGAGACCAACACAGGAGCAGGCTAGTCAATTTCAGCGGGAGCAAGGTGCAAGTGATTTCTGGGAGGTAAGTTTCTCTATTTTAAAAACACTTACCTTCGCAGGAGCAGGCCAGTCGATTTCAGCGGGAGCGGTGCGCAAGTGATTTCTTGGAGGTAAGTTTCTCCTTTAAAAACACTTCGCTTCGCAGGAGCAGGCCAGTCGATTTCAGCGGAAGCAGTGCGCAAGTGATTTCTGGGAGACCTTCACAGGAGCAGGCTAGTCAATTTCAGCGGGAGCAGTGCGCAAGTGATTTCTGGTAGGTAAGTTTCTCCTTTAAAAACACTTACCTTTACAGGAGCAGGCCAGTCGATTTCAGCGGGAGCGGTGCGCAAGTTATTTCTGGCAGGTAAGTTTCTCCTTTAAAAACACTTCGCTTCGCAGGAGCAGGCCAGTCGATTTCAGCGGGTGCAGTGCGCAAGTGATTTCTGGGAGACCTTCACAGGAGCAGGCCAGTCGATTTCAGCGGGAGCAGTGCGCAAGTGATTTCTGGGAGGTGAGTTTCTCCTTTAAACACACTTACCTTCGCAGGAGCAGGCCAGTCGGTTTCAGCGGGAGCGGTGCGCAAGTGATTTCTGGGAGACCTTCACAGGAGCAGGCTAGTCAATTTCAGCGGGAGCAGTGCGCAAGTGATTTCTGGGAGGTAAGTTTCTCTATTTTAAAAACACTTGCCTTCGCAGGAGCAGGCCAGTCGATTTCAGTGGGAGCGGTGCGCAAGTGATTTCTGGGAGACCTTCACAGGAGCAGGCTAGTCAATTTCAGCGGGAGCAGTGCGCAAGTGATTTCTGGGAGGTATGTTTCTCCTTTAAAAACACTTACCTTCGCAGGAGCAGGCCAGTCGATTTCAGCGGGACCGGTGCGCAAGTGATTTCTGGGAGGTATGTTTCTCCTTTAAAAACACTTCGCTTCGCAGGAGCAGGCCAGTCGATTTCAGCGGGAGCAGTGCGCAAGTGATTTCTGGGAGGTAAGTTTCTCCTTTAAAAACACTTACCTTCGCAGGAGCAGGCCAGTCGATTTCAGCGGGAGCGGTGCGCAAGTGATTTCTGGTAGGTAAGTTTGTCCTTTAAAAACAGTTACCTTCGCAGGAGCAGGCCAGTCGATTTCAGTGGGAGCGGTGCACAAGTGATTTCTGGGAGACCTTCACAGGAGCAGGCTAGTCAATTTCAGCGGGAGCAGTGCGCAAGTGATTTCTGGTAGGTAAGTTTGTCCTTTAAAAACAGTTACCTTCGCAGGAGCAGGCCAGTCGATTTCAGTGGGAGCGGTGCACAAGTGATTTCTGGGAGACCTTCACAGGAGCAGGCTAGTCAATTTCAGCGGGAGTAGTGCGCAAGTGATTTCTGGGAGGTAAGTTTCTCCTTTAAAAACACTTACCTTCGCAGGAGCAGGCCAGTCGATTTCAGCGGGAGCAGTGCGCAAGTGATTTCTGGGAGGTAAGTTTCTCCTTTAAAAACACTTACCTTCGCAGGAGCAGGCCAGTCGATTTCAGCGGGAACAGTGCGCAAGTGATTTCTGGGAGACCTTCACAGGAGCAGGCCAGTCGATTTCAGAGGGAGCAGTGCGCAAGTGATTTCTGGGAGAACTTCACAGGAGTAGGCTAGTCAATTTCAGCGGGAGCAGTGCGCAAGTGATTTCTGGGAGGTAAGTTTCTCCTTTAAAAACACGTACCTTCGCAGGAGCAGGCCAGTCGATTTCAGCGGGAGCGGTGCGCAAGTGATTTCTGGGAGACCTTCACAGGAGCAGGCTAGTCAATTTCAGTGGGAGCAGTGCGCAAGTGATTTCTGGGAGGTAAGTTTCTCCTTTAAAAACACTTACCTTCGCAGGAGCAGGCCAGTCGATTTCAGCGGGAGCGGTGCGCAAGTGATTTCTGGGAGACCTTCACAGGAGCAGGCTGGTCAATTTCAGCGAGAGCAGTGCGCAAGTGATTTCTGATAGGTAAGTTTCTCCTTTAAAAACACTTAGCTTCGCAGGAGAAGGCCAGTCGATTTCAGCGGGAGCTGGTGCGCAAGTGATTTCTGGGAGACTTTCACAGGAGCAGGCCAGTCGATTTCAGCGGGAGCAGTGCGCAAGTGATTTCTGGGAGTACTTCACAGGAGTAGGCTAGTCAATTTCAGCGGGAGCAGTGCGCAAGTGATTTCTGGGAGGTAAGTTTGTCCTTTAAAAACAGTTACCTTCGCAGGAGCAGGCCAGTCGATTCCAGCGGGAGCGGTGCGCAAGTGATTTCTGGGAGACCAACACAGGAGCAGGCTAGTCAATTTCAGCGGGAGCAAGGTCCAAGTGATTTCTGGGAGGTAAGTTTCTCTATTTTAAAAACACTTACCTTCGCAGGAGCAGGCTAGTCGATTTCAGTGGGAGCGGTGCGCAAGTGATTTCTGGGAGACCTTCACAGGAGCAGGCTAGTCAATTTCAGTGGGAGCAGTGCGCAAGTGAATTCTGGGAGGTAAGTTTCTCCTTTAAAAACACTTACCTTCACAGGAGCAGGCCAGTCGATTTCAGCGGGAGCGGTGCGCAAGTGATTTCTGGGAGGGATGTTTCTCCTTAAAAAACACTTACCTTCGCAGGAGCAGGCCAGTCGATTTCAGCGGGAACAGTGCGCAAGTGATTTCTGGGAGACCTTCACAGGAGCAGGCCAGTCGATTTCGGAGGGAGCAGTGCGCAAGTGATTTCTGGGAGACCTTCACAGGAGCAGGCGAGTCAATTTCAGCGGGAGAAGTGTGCAAGTGATTTCTGGGAGGTAAGTTTCTCCTTTAAAAACACTTACCTTCGCAGGAGCAGGCCAGTCGATTTCAGCGGGAGCGGTGCGCAAGTGATTTCTGGGAGACCTTCACAGGAGCAGGCTAGTCAATTTCAGCGGGAGCAGAGTGCAAGTGATTTCTGGTAGGTAAGTTTCTCCTTTAAAAACACTTACCTTCACAGGAGCAGGCCAGTCGATTTCAGCGGGAGCGGTGCGCAAGTGATTTCTGGGAGGTAAGTTTCTCCTTTAAAAACACTTCGCTTCGCAGGAGCAGGCCAGTCGATTTCAGCGGGAGCAGTGCGCAAGTGATTTCTGGGAGACCTTCACAGGAGCAGGCTAGTCAATTTCAGCGGGAGCAGTGCACAAGTGATTTCTGGTAGGTAAGTTTCTCCTTTAAAAACACTTACCTTCACAGGAGCAGGCCAGTCGATTTCAGCGGGAGCGGTGCGCAAGTTATTTCTGGCAGGTAAGTTTCTCCTTTAAAAACACTTCGCTTCGCAGGAGCAGGCCAGTCGATTTCAGCGGGTGCAGTGCGCAAGTGATTTCTGGGAGACCTTCACAGGAGCAGGCCAGTCGATTTCAGCGGGAGCAGTGCGCAAGTGATTTCTGGGAGGTAAGTTTCTCCTTTAAAAACACTTACCTTCGCAGGAGCAGGCCAGTCGATTTCAGCGGGAGCGGTGCGCAAGTGATTTCTGGGAGACCTTCACAGGAGCAGGCTAGTCAATTTCAGCGGGAGCAGTGCGCAAGTGATTTCTGGTAGGTAAGTTTCTCCTTTAAAAACACTTACCTTTACAGGAGCAGGCCAGTCGATTTCAGCGGGAGCGGTGCGCAAGTTATTTCTGGCAGGTAAGTTTCTCCTTTAAAAACACTTCGCTTCGCAGGAGCAGGCCAGTCGATTTCAGCGGGTGCAGTGCGCAAGTGATTTCTGGGAGACCTTCACAGGAGCAGGCCAGTCGATTTCAGCGGGAGCAGTGCGCAAGTGATTTCTGGGAGGTGAGTTTCTCCTTTAAACACACTTACCTTCGCAGGAGCAGGCCAGTCGGTTTCAGCGGGAGCGGTGCGCAAGTGATTTCTGGGAGACCTTCACAGGAGCAGGCTAGTCAATTTCAGCGGGAGCAGTGCGCAAGTGATTTCTGGGAGGTAAGTTTCTCTATTTTAAAAACACTTGCCTTCGCAGGAGCAGGCCAGTCGATTTCAGTGGGAGCGGTGCGCAAGTGATTTCTGGGAGACCTTCACAGGAGCAGGCTAGTCAATTTCAGCGGGAGCAGTGCGCAAGTGATTTCTGGGAGGTATGTTTCTCCTTTAAAAACACTTCGCTTCGCAGGAGCAGGCCAGTCGATTTCAGCGGGAGCAGTGCGCAAGTGATTTCTGGGAGGTAAGTTTCTCCTTTAAAAACACTTACCTTCGCAGGAGCAGGCCAGTCGATTTCAGCGGGAGCGGTGCGCAAGTGATTTCTGGTAGGTAAGTTTGTCCTTTAAAAACAGTTACCTTCGCAGGAGCAGGCCAGTCGATTTCAGTGGGAGCGGTGCACAAGTGATTTCTGGGAGACCTTCACAGGAGCAGGCTAGTCAATTTCAGCGGGAGCAGTGCGCAAGTGATTTCTGGTAGGTAAGTTTGTCCTTTAAAAACAGTTACCTTCGCAGGAGCAGGCCAGTCGATTTCAGTGGGAGCGGTGCACAAGTGATTTCTGGGAGACCTTCACAGGAGCAGGCTAGTCAATTTCAGCGGGAGTAGTGCGCAAGTGATTTCTGGGAGGTAAGTTTCTCCTTTAAAAACACTTACCTTCGCAGGAGCAGGCCAGTCGATTTCAGCGGGAGCAGTGCGCAAGTGATTTCTGGGAGGTAAGTTTCTCCTTTAAAAACACTTACCTTCGCAGGAGCAGGCCAGTCGATTTCAGCGGGAACAGTGCGCAAGTGATTTCTGGGAGACCTTCACAGGAGCAGGCCAGTCGATTTCAGAGGGAGCAGTGCGCAAGTGATTTCTGGGAGAACTTCACAGGAGTAGGCTAGTCAATTTCAGCGGGAGCAGTGCGCAAGTGATTTCTGGGAGGTAAGTTTCTCCTTTAAAAACACGTACCTTCGCAGGAGCAGGCCAGTCGATTTCAGCGGGAGCGGTGCGCAAGTGATTTCTGGGAGACCTTCACAGGAGCAGGCTAGTCAATTTCAGTGGGAGCAGTGCGCAAGTGATTTCTGGGAGGTAAGTTTCTCCTTTAAAAACACTTACCTTCGCAGGAGCAGGCCAGTCGATTTCAGCGGGAGCGGTGCGCAAGTGATTTCTGGGAGACCTTCACAGGAGCAGGCTGGTCAATTTCAGCGAGAGCAGTGCGCAAGTGATTTCTGATAGGTAAGTTTCTCCTTTAAAAACACTTAGCTTCGCAGGAGAAGGCCAGTCGATTTCAGCGGGAGCTGGTGCGCAAGTGATTTCTGGGAGACTTTCACAGGAGCAGGCCAGTCGATTTCAGCGGGAGCAGTGCGCAAGTGATTTCTGGGAGTACTTCACAGGAGTAGGCTAGTCAATTTCAGCGGGAGCAGTGCGCAAGTGATTTCTGGGAGGTAAGTTTGTCCTTTAAAAACAGTTACCTTCGCAGGAGCAGGCCAGTCGATTCCAGCGGGAGCGGTGCGCAAGTGATTTCTGGGAGACCAACACAGGAGCAGGCTAGTCAATTTCAGCGGGAGCAAGGTCCAAGTGATTTCTGGGAGGTAAGTTTCTCTATTTTAAAAACACTTACCTTCGCAGGAGCAGGCTAGTCGATTTCAGTGGGAGCGGTGCGCAAGTGATTTCTGGGAGACCTTCACAGGAGCAGGCTAGTCAATTTCAGTGGGAGCAGTGCGCAAGTGAATTCTGGGAGGTAAGTTTCTCCTTTAAAAACACTTACCTTCACAGGAGCAGGCCAGTCGATTTCAGCGGGAGCGGTGCGCAAGTGATTTCTGGGAGGGATGTTTCTCCTTAAAAAACACTTACCTTCTCAGGAGCAGGCCAGTCGATTTCAGCGGGAACAGTGCGCAAGTGATTTCTGGGAGACCTTCACAGGAGCAGGCCAGTCGATTTCGGAGGGAGCAGTGCGCAAGTGATTTCTGGGAGACCTTCACAGGAGCAGGCGAGTCAATTTCAGCGGGAGAAGTGTGCAAGTGATTTCTGGGAGGTAAGTTTCTCCTTTAAAAACACTTACCTTCGCAGGAGCAGGCCAGTCGATTTCAGCGGGAGCGGTGCGCAAGTGATTTCTGGGAGACCTTCACAGGAGCAGGCTAGTCAATTTCAGCGGGAGCAGAGTGCAAGTGATTTCTGGTAGGTAAGTTTCTCCTTTAAAAACACTTACCTTCACAGGAGCAGGCCAGTCGATTTCAGCGGGAGCGGTGCGCAAGTGATTTCTGGGAGGTAAGTTTCTCCTTTAAAAACACTTCGCTTCGCAGGAGCAGGCCAGTCGATTTCAGCGGGAGCAGTGCGCAAGTGATTTCTGGGAGACCTTCACAGGAGCAGGCTAGTCAATTTCAGCGGGAGCAGTGCACAAGTGATTTCTGGTAGGTAAGTTTCTCCTTTAAAAACACTTACCTTCACAGGAGCAGGCCAGTCGATTTCAGCGGGAGCGGTGCGCAAGTTATTTCTGGCAGGTAAGTTTCTCCTTTAAAAACACTTCGCTTCGCAGGAGCAGGCCAGTCGATTTCAGCGGGTGCAGTGCGCAAGTGATTTCTGGGAGACCTTCACAGGAGCAGGCCAGTCGATTTCAGCGGGAGCAGTGCGCAAGTGATTTCTGGGAGGTAAGTTTCTCCTTTAAAAACACTTACCTTCGCAGGAGCAGGCCAGTCGATTTCAGCGGGAGCGGTGCGCAAGTGATTTCTGGGAGACCTTCACAGGAGCAGGCTAGTCAATTTCAGCGGGAGCAGTGCGCAAGTGATTTCTGGTAGGTAAGTTTCTCCTTTAAAAACACTTAGCTTCGCAGGAGCAGGCCAGTCGATTTGAGCGGGAGCGGTGCGCAAGTGATTTCTGGGAGACTTTCACAGGAGCAGGCCAGTCGATTTCAGCGGGAGCAGTGCGCAAGTGATTTCTGGGAGTACTTCACAGGAGCAGGCTAGTCAATTTCAGCGTGAGCAGTGCGCAAGTGATTTCTGGGAGGTAAGTTTGTCCTTTAAAAACAGTTACCTTCGCAGGAGCAGGCCAGTCGATTTCAGTGGGAGCGGTGCACAAGTGATTTCTGGGAGACCTTCACAGGAGCAGGCTAGTCAATTTCAGCGGGAGCAGTGCGCAAGTGATTTCTGGTAAGTAAGTTTCTCCTTTAAAAACACTTACCTTCACAGGAGCAGGCCAGTCGATTTCAGCGGGAGCGGTGCGCAAGTGATTTCTGGGACACCTTCACAAGAGCAGGCCAGTCGATTTCAGCGGGAGCAGTGTGCAAGTGATTTCTGTGAGACCTTCACAGGAGCAGGCTAGTCAATTTCAGCGGGAGTAGTGCGCAAGTGATTTCTGGGAGGTAAGTTTCTCCTTTAAAAACACTTACCTTCGCAGGAGCAGGCCAGTCGATTTCAGCGGGAGCAGTGCGCAAGTGATTTCTGGGAGGTAAGTTTCTCCTTTAAAAACACTTACCTTCGCAGGAGCAGGCCAGTCGATTTCAGCGGGAGCGCTGCGCAAGTGATTTCTGGGAGGTAAGTTTCTCCTTTAAAAACACTTCGCTTCGCAGGAGCAGGCCAGTCGATTTCAGCGGGAGCACTGCGCAAGTGATTTCTGGGAGACCTTCACAGGAGCAGGCTAGTCAATTTCAGCGGGAGCAGTGCGCAAGTGATTTCTGGGAGACCTTCACAGGAGCAGGCCAGGCGATTTGAGAGGGCGCAGTGTGCAAGTGATTTCTGGGAGACCTTCACAGGAGCAGGCTAGTCAATTTCAGCGGGAGCAGTGCTCAAGTGATTTCTGGGAGGTAAGTTTCTCCTTTAAAAACACTTACCTTCGCAGGAGCAGGCCAGTCGATTTCAGCGGGAGCAGTGCGCAAGTGATTTCTGGGAGACCTTCACAGGAGCAGGCCAGTCGATTTCAGCGGGAGCACTGCGCAAGTGATTTCTGGGAGACCTTCACAGGGTCAGGCTAGTCAATTTCAGCGGGAGCAGTGCGCAAGTGATTTCTGGGAGGTAAGTTTCTCCTTTGAAATCACTTACCTTCGCAGGAGCAGGCCAGTCGATTTCAGCGGGAGCGGTGCGCAAGTGATTTCTGGGAGACCTTCACAGGAGCAGGCTAGTCAATTTCAGCGGGAGCAGTGCGCAAGTGATTTCTGGTAGGTAAGTTTCTCCTTTAAAAACACTTAGCTTCGCAGGAGCAGGCCAGTCGATTTCAGCGGGAGCGGTGCGCAAGTGATTTCTGGGAGACTTTCACAGGAGCAGGCCAGTCGATTTCAGCGGGAGCAGTGCGCAAGTGATTTCTGGGAGTACTTCACAGGAGCAGGCTAGTCAATTTCAGTGGGAGCAGTGCGCAAGTGATTTCTGGGAGGTAAGTTTGTCCTTTAAAAACAGTTACCTTCGCAGGATCAGGCCAGTCGATTTCAGTGGGAGCGGTGCACAAGTGATTTCTGGGAGACCTTCACAGGAGCAGGCTAGTCAATTTCAGCGGGAGCAGTGCGCAAGTGATTTCTGGTAGGTAAGTTTCTCCTTTAAAAACACTTACCTTCACAGGAGCAGGCCAGTCGATTTCAGCGGGAGCGGTGCGCAAGTGATTTCTGGGAGGGATGTTTCTCCTTTAAAAACACTTAGCTTCGCAGGAGCAGGCCAGTCGATTTCAGCGGGAGCGGTGCGCAAGTGATTTCTGGGAGACCTTCACAAGAGCAGGCCAGTCGATTTCAGCGGGAGCAGTGCGCAAGTGATTTCTGTGAGACCTTCACAGGAGCAGGCTAGTCAATTTCAGCGGGAGTAGTGCGCAAGTGATTTCTGGGAGGTAAGTTTCTCCTTTAAAAACACTTACCTTCGCAGGAGCAGGCCAGTCGATTTCAGCGGGAGCGGTGCGCAAGTGATTTCTGCGAGACCTTCACAGGAGCAGGCTAGTCAATTTCAGCGGGAGCAGTGCGCAAGTGATTTCTGGTAGGTAAGTTTCTCCTTTAAAAACACTTCGCTTCGCAGGAGCAGGCCAGTCGATTTCAGCGGGAGCGGTGCGCAAGTGATTTCTGGGAGACCTTCACAAGAGCAGGCCAGTCGATTTCAGCGGAAGCAGTGCGCAAGTGATTTCTGTGAGACCTTCACAGGAGCAGGCTAGTCAATTTCAGCGGGAGTAGTGCGCAAGTGATTTCTGGGAGGTAAATTTCTCCTTTAAAACACTTACCTTCGCAGGAGCAGGCCAGTCGATTTCAGCGGGAGCAGTGCGCAAGTGATTTCTGGGAGGTAAGTTTCTCCTTTAAAAACACTTACCTTCGCAGGAGCAGGCCAGTCGATTTCAGCGGGAGCGGTGCTCAAGTGATTTCTGGGAGGGAAGTTTCTCCTTTAAAAACACTTAACTTCGCAGGAGCAGGCCAGTCGATTTCAGCGGGACCACTGCGCAAGTGATTTCTGGGAGACCTTCACAGGAGCAGGCCAGGCGATTTGAGAGGGCGCAGTGCGCAAGTGATTTCTGGGAGACCTTCACAGGAGCAGGCTAGTCAATTTCAGCGGGAGCAGTGCTCAAGTGATTTCTGGGAGGTAAGTTTCTCCTTTAAAAACACTTACCTTCGCAGGAGCAGGCCAGTCGATTTCAGCGGGAGCAGTGCGCAAGTGATTTCTGGGATACCTTCACAGGAGCAGGCCAGTCGATTTCAGCGCGAGCAGTGCGCAAGTGATTTCTGGGAGTACTTCACAGGAGCAGGCTAGTCAATTTCAGCGGGAGCAGTGCGCAAGTGATTTCTGGGAGGTAAGTTTGTCCTTTAAAAACAGTTACCTTCGCAGGATCAGGCCAGTCGATTTCAGTGGGAGCGGTGCACAAGTGATTTCTGGGAGACCTTCACAGGAGCAGGCTAGTCAATTTCAGCGGGAGCAGTGCGCAAGTGATTTCTGGTAGGTAAGTTTCTCCTTTAAAAACACTTACCTTCACAGGAGCAGGCCAGTCGATTTCAGCGGGAGCGGTGCGCAAGTGATTTCTGGGAGGGATGTTTCTCCTTTAAAAACACTTAGCTTCGCAGGAGCAGGCCAGTCGATTTCAGCGGGAGCGGTGCGCAAGTGATTTCTGGGAGACCTTCACAAGAGCAGGCCAGTCGATTTCAGCGGGAGCAGTGCGCAAGTGATTTCTGTGAGACCTTCACAGGAGCAGGCTAGTCAATTTCAGCGGGAGTAGTGCGCAAGTGATTTCTGGGAGGTAAGTTTCTCCTTTAAAAACACTTACCTTCGCAGGAGCAGGCCAGTCGATTTCAGCGGGAGCACTGCGCAAGTGATTTCTGGGAGACCTTCACAGGAGCAGGCTAGTCAATTTCAGCGGGAGCAGTGCGCAAGTGATTTCTGGGAGACCTTCACAGGAGCAGGCCAGGCGATTTGAGAGGGCGCAGTGCGCAAGTGATTTCTGGGAGACCTTCACAGGAGCAGGCTAGTCAATTTCAGCGGGAGCAGTGCTCAAGTGATTTCTGGGAGTTAAGTTTCTCCTTTAAAAACACTTACCTTCGCAGGAGCAGGCCAGTCGATTTCAGCGGGAGCGGTGCGCAAGTGATTTCTGCGAGACCTTCACAGGAGCAGGCTAGTCAATTTCAGCGGGAGCAGTGCGCAAGTGATTTCTGGTAGGTAAGTTTCTCCTTTAAAAACACTTCGCTTCGCAGGAGCAGGCCAGTCGATTTCAGCGGGAGCGGTGCGCAAGTGATTTCTGGGAGACCTTCACAACAGCAGGCCAGTCGATTTCAGCGGAAGCAGTGCGCAAGTGATTTCTGTGAGACCTTCACAGGAGCAGGCTAGTCAATTTCAGCGGGAGTAGTGCGCAAGTGATTTCTGGGAGGTAAATTTCTCCTTTAAAACACTTACCTTCGCAGGAGCAGGCCAGTCGATTTCAGCGGGAGCAGTGCGCAAGTGATTTCTGGGAGGTAAGTTTCTCCTTTAAAAACACTTACCTTCGCAGGAGCAGGCCAGTCGATTTCAGCGGGAGCGGTGCTCAAGTGATTTCTGGGAGGGAAGTTTCTCCTTTAAAAACACTTACCTTCGCAGGAGCAGGCCAGTCGATTTCAGAGGGAGCAGTGCGCAAGTGATTTCTGGGAGAACTTCACAGGAGCAGGCTAGTCAATTTCAGCGGGAGCAGTGCGCAAGTGATTTCTGGGAGGTAAGTTTCTCCTTTAAAAACACGTACCTTCGCAGGAGCAGGCCAGTCGATTTCAGTGGGAGCGGTGCACAAGTGATTTCTGGGAGACCTTCACAGGAGCAGGCTAGTCAATTTCAGCGGGAGCAGTGCGCAAGTGATTTCTGGTAGGTTAGTTTCTCCTTTAAAAACACTTACCTTCACAGGAGCAGGCCAGTCGATTTCAGCGGGAGCGGTGCGCAAGTGATTTCTGGGAGGGATGTTTCTCCTTTAAAAACACTTAGCTTCGCAGGAGCAGGCCAGTCGATTTCAGCGGGAGCGGTGCGCAAGTGATTTCTGGGAGACCTTCACAAGAGCAGGCCAGTCGATTTCAGCGGGAGCAGTGCGCAAGTGATTTCTGTGAGACCTTCACAGGAGCAGGCTGGTCAATTTCAGCGGGAGTAGTGCGCAAGTGATTTCTGGGAGGTAAGTTTCTCCTTTAAAAACACTTACCTTCGCAGGAGCAGGCCAGTCGATTTCAGCGGGAGCAGTGCGCAAGTGATTTCTGGGAGACCTTCACAGGAGCAGGCCAGTCGATTTCAGAGGGAGCAGTGCGCAAGTGATTTCTGGGAGAACTTCACAGGAGCAGGCTAGTCAATTTCAGCGGGAGCAGTGCGCAAGTGATTTCTGGGAGGTAAGTTTCTCCTTTAAAAACACGTACCTTCGCAGGAGCAGGCCAGTCGATTTCAGCGGGAGCGGTGCGCAAGTGATTTCATGGGAGACCTTCACAGGAGCAGGCTAGTCAATTTCAGCGGGAGCGGTGCGCAAGTGATTTCTAGGAAACCTTCACAAGAGCAGGCCAGTCGATTTCAGCGGGAGCAGTGCGCAAGTGATTTCTGTGAGACCTTCACAGGAGCAGGCTAGTCAATTTCAGCGGGAGTAGTGCGCAAGTGATTTCTGGGAGGTAAGTTTCTCCTTTAAAAACACTTACCTTCGCAGGAGCAGGCCAGTCGATTTCAGCGGGAGCAGTGCGCAAGTGATTTCTGGGAGACCTTCACAGGAGCAGGCCAGTCGATTTCAGAGGGAGCAGTGCGCAAGTGATTTCTGGGAGAACTTCACAGGAGCAGGCTAGTCAATTTCAGCGGGAGCAGTGCGCAAGTGATTTCTGGGAGGTAAGTTTCTCCTTTAAAAACACGTACCTTCGCAGCAGCAGGCCAGTCGATTTCAGCGGGAGCGGTGCGCAAGTGATTTCATGGGAGACCTTCACAGGAGCAGGCTAGTCAATTTCAGCGGGAGCAGTGCGCAAGTGATTTCTGGGAGGTAAGTTTCTCTATTTTAAAAACACTTCGCTTCGCAGGAGCAGGCCAGTCGATTTCAGCGGGAGCAGTGCGCAAGTGATTTCTGGGAGTACTTCACAGGAGCAGGCTAGTCAATTTCAGCGGGAGCAGTGCGCAAGTGATTTCTGGGAGGTAAGTTTGTCCTTTAAAAACAGTTACCTTCGCAGGAGCAGGCCAGTCGATTTCAGTGGGAGCGGTGCACAAGTGATTTCTGGGAGACCTTCACAGGAGCAGGCTAGTCAATTTCAGTGGGAGCAGTGCGCAAGTGATTCTGGGAGGTAAGTTTCTCCTTTAAAAACACTTACCTTCACAGGAGCAGACCAGTCGATTTCAGCGGGAGCGGTGCGCAAGTGATTTCTGGGAGGGATGTTTCTCCTTTAAAAACACTTACCTTCGCAGGAGCAGGCCAGTCGATTTCAGCGGGAACAGTGCGCAAGTGATTTCTGGGAGACCTTCACAGGAGCAGGCCAGTCGATTTCGAAGGGAGCAGTGCGCAAGTGATTTCTGGGAGACCTTCACAGGAGCAGGCGAGTCAATTTCAGCGGGAGAAGTGCGCAAGTGATTTCTGGGAGACCAACACAGGAGCAGGCTAGTCAATTTCAGCGGGAGCAAGGTGCAAGTGATTTCTGGGAGGTAAGTTTCTCCTTTAAAAGCACTTACCTTCGCAGGAGCAGGCCAGTCGATTCCAGCGGGAGCGGTGCGCAAGTGATTTCTGGGAGACCAACACAGGAGCAGGCTAGTCAATTTCAGCGGGAGCAAGGTGCAAGTGATTTCTGGGAGGTAAGTTTCTCTATTTTAAAAACAACTACCTTCGCAGGAGCAGGCCAGTCGATTTCAGTGGGAGCGGTGCGCAAGTGATTTCTGGGAGACCTTCACAGGAGCAGGCTAGTCAATTTCAGCGGGAGCAGTGCGCAAGTGACTTCTGGGAGGTACGTTTCTCCTTTAAAAACACTTACCTTCGCAGGAGCAGGCCAGTCGATTTCAGCGGGAGCGGTGCGCAAGTGATTTCTGGGAGACCTTCACAGGAGCAGGCTAGTCAATTTCAGCGGGAGCAGAGCGCAAGTGATTTCTGGTAGGTAAGTTTCTCCTTTAAAAACACTTACCTTCACAGGAGCAGGCCAGTCGATTTCAGCGGGAGCGGTGCGCAAGTGATTTCTGGGAGGTAAGTTTCTCCTTTAAAAACACTTCGCTTCGCAGGAGCAGGCCAGTCGATTTCAGCGGGAGCAGTGCGCAAGTGATTTCTGGGAGACCTTCACAGGAGCAGGCTAGTCAATTTCAGCGGGAGCAGTGCGCAAGTGATTTCTGGTAGGTAAGTTTCTCCTTTAAAAACACTTACCTTCACAGGAGCAGGCCAGTCGATTTCAGCGGGAGCAGTGCGCAAGTGATTTCTGGTAGGCAAGTTTCTCCTTTAAAAGCACTTAGCTTTGCAGGAGCAGGCCAGTCGATTTCAGCGGGAGCGGTGCGCAAGTGATTTCTGGGAGATTTTCACAGGTGCAGGCCAGTCGATTTCAGCGGGAGCAGTGCGCAAGTGATTTCTGGGAGACCTTCATAGGAGCAGGCTAGTCAAATTCAGCGGGAGCAGTGCGCAAGTGATTTCTGGGAGGTAAGTTTCTCCTTTAAAAACACTTACCTTCGCATGAGCAGGCCAGTCGATTTCAGCGGGAGCGGTGCGCAAGTGATTTCTGGGAGTACTTCACAGGAGCAGGCTAGTCAATTTCAGCGGGAGCAGTGCGCAAGTGATTTCTGGGAGGTAAGTTTGTCCTTTAAAAACAGTTACCTTCGCAAGAGCAGGCCAGTCGATTTCAGTGGGAGCGGTGCACAAGTGATTTCTGGGAGACCTTCACAGGAGCAGGCTAGTCAATTTCAGCGGGAGCAGTGCGCAGGTGATTTCTGGGAGGTAAGTTTCTCCTTTAAAAACACTTACCATCACAGGAGCAGGTCAGTCGATTTCAGCGGGAGCGGTGCGCAAGTGATTTCTGGGAGGGATGTTTCTCCTTTAAAAACACTTACCTTCGCAGGAGCAGGCCAGTCGATTTCAGCGGGAACAGTGCGCAAGTGATTTCTGGGAGACCTTCACAGGAGCAGGCCAGTCGATTTCAGAGGGAGCAGTGCGCAAATGATTTCTAGGAGGTAAGTTTCTCCTTTAAAAACACTTACCTTCGCAGGAGCAGGCCAGTCGATTTCAGCGGGAGCGGTGCGCAAGTGATTTCTGGGAGACCTTCACAGGAGCAGGCCAGTCAATTTCAGCGGGAGCAATGCGCAAGTGATTTCTGGGAGGTAAGTTTGTCTATTTTAAAAACACTTACCTTCGCAGGAGCAGGCCAGTCGATTTCAGTGGGAGCGGTGCGCAAGTGATTTCTGGTAAACCTTCACAGGAGCAGGATAGTCAATTTCAGCGGGAGCAGTGCGCAAGTGATTTCTGGGAGACCTTCACAGGAGCAGGCTTGTCAATTTCAGCGGGAGCAGTGCGCAAGTGATTTCTGGTAGGTAAGTTTCTCCTTTAATAACACTTACCTGCACAGGAGCAGGCCAGTCGATTTCAGCGGTAGTGGTGCGCAAGTGATTTCTGGGAGGTAAGTTTCTCCTTTAAAAACACTTCGCTTCGCAGGAGCAGGCCAGTCGATTTCAGCGGGAGCAGTGCGCAAGTGATTTCTGGGGGACCTTCACAGGAGCAGGCTAGTCAATTTCAGCGGGAGCAGTGCGCAAGTGATTTCTGGGAGGTAAGTTTCTCCTTTAAAAACACTTACCATCGCAGGAGCAGGCCAGTCGATTTCAGCGGGAGCGGTGCGCAAGTGATTTCTGGGAGACCTTCACAGGAGCAGGCTAGTCAATTTCAGCGGGAGCAGTGCGCAAGTGATTTCTGGTAGGTAAGTTTCTCCTTTAAAAACACTTAGCTTCGCAGGAGCAGGCCAGTCGATTTCAACGGGAGAGGTGCGCAAGTGATTTCTGGGAGGTCAGTTTCTCCTTTAAAAACACTTAGCTTCGCAGGAGCTGGCCAGTCGATTTCAGCGGGAATAGTGCGCAAGTGATTTCTGGGAGACCTTCACAGGAGCAGGCCAGTCGATTTCAGAGGGAACAGTGCGCAAGTGATTTCTGGGAGACCTTCACAGGAGCAGTCTAGTCAATTTCAGCGGGAGCAGTGTGCAAGTGATTTCTGGGAGGTAAGTTTCTCCTTTAAAAACACTTACCTTCGCAGGAGCAGGCCAGTCGGTTTCAGCGGGAGCGGTGCGCAAGTTATTTCTGGGAGACCTTCACAGGAGCAGGCTAGTCAATTTCAGCGGGAGCAGTGCGCAAGTGATTTCTGGGAGGTAGATTCTCCTTTAAAAACACTTAACTTCACAGGAGCAGGCCAGTCGATTTCAGCGGTAGCGGTGCGCAAGTGATTTCTGGGAGGTGAGTTTCTCCTTTAAAAACACTTCGCTTCGCAGGAGCGGACCATTCGATTTCAGCGGGAGCAGTGCGCAAGTGATTTCTGGGAGACCTTCACAGGAGCAGGCTAGTCAATTTCAGCGGGAGCAGTGCGCAAGTGATTTCTGGGGGACCTTCACAGGAGCAGGCTAGTCAATTTCAGCGGGAGCAGTGCGCAAGTGATTTGTGGGAGACCTTCACAAGAGCAGGCCAGTCGATTTCAGCGGGAGCAGTGCGCAAGTGATTTCTGGGAGGTAAGTTTCTCCTTTAAAAACACTTACATTCGCAGGAGCAGGCCAGTCAGTTTCAGCGGGAGCGGTGCGCAAGTGATTTCTGGGAGACCTTCACAGGAGCAGGCTAGTCAATTTCAGCGGGAGCAGTGCGCAAGTGATTTCTGGTAGGTAAGTTTCTCCTTTAAAAACACTTAGCTTCGCAGGAGCAGGCCAGTCGATTTCAGCGGGAGCAGTGCGCAAGTGAATTCTGGGAGGTAAGTTTCTCCTTTAAAAACACTTACCTTCGCAGGAGCAGGCCAGTCGATTTCAGTGGGAGCGGTGCGCAATTGATTTCTGGGAGACCCTCACAGGAGCAGGCTAGTCAATTTCAGCGGGAGCAGTGCGCAAGTGATTTCTGGGAGGTAAGTTTCTCCTTTAAAAACACTTACCTTCACAGGAACAGGCCAGTCGATTTCAGCGGGAGCGGTGCGCAAGTGATTTCTGGGAGGGATGTTTCTCCTTTAAAAACACTTACCTTCGCAGGAGCAGGCCAGTCGATTTCAGCGGGAGCAGTGCACAAGTGATTTATGGGAGACCTTCACAGGAACAGGCTAGTCAATTTCAGCGGGAGCACTGCGCAAGTGATTTCTGGTAGGTAAGTTTCTCCTTTAAAAACACTTACCTTCACAGGAGCAGGCCAGTCGATTTCAGCGGGAGCGGTGCGCAAGTGATTTCTGGGAGGTAAGTTTCTCCTTTAAAAACACTTCGCTTCGCAGGAGCAGGCCAGTCGATTTCAGCGGGAGCAGTGCGCAAGTGATTTCTGGGAGACCTTCACAGGAGCAGGCTAGTCAATTTCAGCGGGAGCAGTGCGCAAGTGATTTCTGGTAGGTAAGTTTCTCCTTTAAAAACACTTACCTTCACAGGAGCAGGCCAGTCGATTTCAGCGGGAGCAGTGCGCAAGTGATTTCTGGTAGGCAAGTTTCTCCTTTAAAAGCACTTAGCTTTGCAGGAGCAGGCCAGTCGATTTCAGCGGGAGCGGTGCGCAAGTGATTTCTGGGAGATTTTCACAGGTGCAGGCCAGTCGATTTCAGCGGGAGCAGTGCGCAAGTGATTTCTGGGAGACCTTCATAGGAGCAGGCTAGTCAAATTCAGCGGGAGCAGTGCGCAAGTGATTTCTGGGAGGTAAGTTTCTCCTTTAAAAACACTTACCTTCGCATGAGCAGGCCAGTCGATTTCAGCGGGAGCGGTGCGCAAGTGATTTCTGGGAGGTAAGTTTGTCCTTTAAAAACAGTTACCTTCGCAAGAGCAGGCCAGTCGATTTCAGTGGGAGCGGTGCACAAGTGATTTCTGGGAGACCTTCACAGGAGCAGGCTAGTCAATTTCAGCGGGAGCAGTGCGCAGGTGATTTCTGGGAGGTAAGTTTCTCCTTTAAAAACACTTACCATCACAGGAGCAGGTCAGTCGATTTCAGCGGGAGCGGTGCGCAAGTGATTTCTGGGAGGGATGTTTCTCCTTTAAAAACACGTACCTTCGCAGGAGCAGGCCAGTCGATTTCAGCGGGAACAGTGCGCAAGTGATTTCTGGGAGACCTTCACAGGAGCAGGCCAGTCGATTTCAGAGGGAGCAGTGCGCAAATGATTTCTAGGAGGTAAGTTTCTCCTTTAAAAACACTTACCTTCGCAGGAGCAGGCCAGTCGATTTCAGCGGGAGCGGTGCGCAAGTGATTTCTGGGAGACCTTCACAGGAGCAGGCCAGTCAATTTCAGCGGGAGCAATGCGCAAGTGATTTCTGGGAGGTAAGTTTGTCTATTTTAAAAACACTTACCTTCGCAGGAGCAGGCCAGTCGATTTCAGTGGGAGCGGTGCGCAAGTGATTTCTGGTAAACCTTCACAGGAGCAGGATAGTCAATTTCAGCGGGAGCAGTGCGCAAGTGATTTCTGGGAGACCTTCACAGGAGCAGGCTTGTCAATTTCAGCGGGAGCAGTGCGCAAGTGATTTCTGGTAGGTAAGTTTCTCCTTTAATAACACTTACCTGCACAGGAGCAGGCCAGTCGATTTCAGCGGTAGCGGTGCGCAAGTGATTTCTGGGAGGTAAGTTTCTCCTTTAAAAACACTTCGCTTCGCAGGAGCAGGCCAGTCGATTTCAGCGGGAGCAGTGCGCAAGTGATTTCTGGGGGACCTTCACAGGAGCAGGCTAGTCAATTTCAGCGGGAGCAGTGCGCAAGTGATTTCTGGGAGGTAAGTTTCTCCTTTAAAAACACTTACCATCGCAGGAGCAGGCCAGTCGATTTCAGCGGGAGCGGTGCGCAAGTGATTTCTGGGAGACCTTCACAGGAGCAGGCTAGTCAATTTCAGCGGGAGCAGTGCGCAAGTGATTTCTGGTAGGTAAGTTTCTCCTTTAAAAACACTTAGCTTCGCAGGAGCAGGCCAGTCGATTTCAACGGGAGAGGTGCGCAAGTGATTTCTGGGAGGTCAGTTTCTCCTTTAAAAACACTTAGCTTCGCAGGAGCTGGCCAGTCGATTTCAGCGGGAATAGTGCGCAAGTGATTTCTGGGAGACCTTCACAGGAGCAGGCCAGTCGATTTCAGAGGGAACAGTGCGCAAGTGATTTCTGGGAGACCTTCACAGGAGCAGTCTAGTCAATTTCAGCGGGAGCAGTGTGCAAGTGATTTCTGGGAGGTAAGTTTCTCCTTTAAAAACACTTACCTTCGCAGGAGCAGGCCAGTCGGTTTCAGCGGGAGCGGTGCGCAAGTTATTTCTGGTAGACCTTCACAGGAGCAGGCTAGTCAATTTCAGCGGGAGCAGTGCGCAAGTGATTTCTGGGAGGTAGATTCTCCTTTAAAAACACTTAACTTCACAGGAGCAGGCCAGTCGATTTCAGCGGTAGCGGTGCGCAAGTGATTTCTGGGAGGTGAGTTTCTCCTTTAAAAACACTTCGCTTCGCAGGAGCGGACCATTCGATTTCAGCGGGAGCAGTGCGCAAGTGATTTCTGGGAGACCTTCACAGGAGCAGGCTAGTCAATTTCAGCGGGAGCAGTGCGCAAGTGATTTCTGGGGGACCTTCACAGGAGCAGGCTAGTCAATTTCAGCGGGAGCAGTGCGCAAGTGATTTGTGGGAGACCTTCACAAGAGCAGGCCAGTCGATTTCAGCGGGAGCAGTGCGCAAGTGATTTCTGGGAGGTAAGTTTCTCCTTTAAAAACACTTACATTCGCAGGAGCAGGCCAGTCAGTTTCAGCGGGAGCGGTGCGCAAGTGATTTCTGGGAGACCTTCACAGGAGCAGGCTAGTCAATTTCAGCGGGAGCAGTGCGCAAGTGATTTCTGGTAGGTAAGTTTCTCCTTTAAAAACACTTAGCTTCGCAGGAGCAGGCCAGTCGATTTCAGCGGGAGCAGTGCGCAAGTGAATTCTGGGAGGTAAGTTTCTCCTTTAAAAACACTTACCTTCGCAGGAGCAGGCCAGTCGATTTCAGTGGGAGCGGTGCGCAATTGATTTCTGGGAGACCCTCACAGGAGCAGGCTAGTCAATTTCAGCGGGAGCAGTGCGCAAGTGATTTCTGGGAGGTAAGTTTCTCCTTTAAAAACACTTACCTTCACAGGAACAGGCCAGTCGATTTCAGCGGGAGCGGTGCGCAAGTGATTTCTGGGAGGGATGTTTCTCCTTTAAAAACACTTACCTTCGCAGGAGCAGGCCAGTCGATTTCAGCGGGAGCAGTGCACAAGTGATTTATGGGAGACCTTCACAGGAACAGGCTAGTCAATTTCAGCGGGAGCACTGCGCAAGTGATTTCTGGGAGGTAAGTTTCTCCTTTAAAAACACTTACCTTCGCAGGACCAGGCCAGTCGATTTCAGCGGGAGCAGTGCACAAGTGATTTCTGGGAGACCTTCACACGAGCAGGCTAGTCAATTTCAGCGGGAGCAGTGCGCAAGTGATTTCTGGGAGTTAAGTTTCTCCTTTAAAAATACTTACCTTCGCAGGAGCAGGCCAGTCGATTTCAGCGGGAGCGGTGCGCAAGTGATTTCTGGGAGACCTTCACAGGAGCAGGCTAGTCAATTTCAGCGGGAGCAGTGCGCAAGTGATTTCTGGTAGGTAAGTTTCTCCTTTAAAAACACTTACCTTCACAGGAGCAGGCCAGTCGATTTCAGCGGGAGCGGTGCGCAAGTGATTTCTGGGAGGTAAGTTTCTCCTTTAAAAACAATTCGCTTCGCAGGAGCAGGCCAGTCGATTTCAGCGGGAGCGGTGCACAAGTGATTTCTGGGAGACCTTCACAGGAGCAGGCCAGTCGATTTCAGCGGGAGCAGTGCGCAAGTGATTTCTGGGAGACCTTCACAGGAGCAGGCTAGTCAATTTCAGCGGGAGCAGTGCGCAAGTGATTTCTGGGAGGTAAGTTTCTCCTTTAAAAACACTTACCTTCGCAGGAGCAGGCCAGTCGATTTCAGCGGGAGCGGTGCGCAAGTGATTTCTGGGAGACCTTCACAGGAGCAGGCCAGTCGATTTCAGCGGGAGCAGTGCGCAAGTGATTTCTGGGAGACCTTCACAGGAGCAGGCTAGTCAATTTCAGCGGGAGCGGTGCGCAAGTGATTTCTGGGAGGTAAGTTTCTCCTTTAAAAACAATTCGCTTCGCAGGAGCAGGCCAGTCGATTTCAGCGGGAGCGGTGCACAAGTGATTTCTGGGAGACCTTCACAGGAGCAGGCCAGTCGATTTCAGCGGGAGCAGTGCGCAAGTGATTTGTGGGAGACCTTCACAAGAGCAGGCCAGTCGATTTCAGCGGGAGCAGTGCGCAAGTGATTTCTGGGAGGTAAGTTTCTCCTTTAAAAACACTTACCTTCGCAGGAGCAGGCCAGTCGGTTTCAGCGGGAGCGGTGCGCAAGTGATTTCTGGGAGACCTTAACAGGAGCAGGCTAGTCAATTTCAGCGGGAGCAGTGCGCAAGTGATTTCTGGTAGGTAAGTTTCTCCTTTAAAAACACTTAGCTTCGCAGGAGCAGGCCAGTCGATTTCAGTGGGAGCAGTGCGCAAGTGAATTCTGGGAGGTAAGTTTCTCCTTTAAAAACACTTACCTTCGCAGGAGCAGGCCAGTCGATTTCAGTGGGAGCGGTGCGCAATTGATTTCTGGGAGACCCTCACAGGAGCAGGCTAGTCAATTTCAGCGGGAGCAGTGCGCAAGTGATTTCTGGGAGGTAAGTTTCTCCTTTAAAAACAATTACCTTCACAGGAACAGGCCAGTCGATTTCAGCGGGAGCGGTGCGCAAGTGATTTCTGGGAGGGATGTTTCTCCTTTAAAAACACTTACCTTCGCAGGAGCAGGCCAGTCGATTTCAGCGGGAGCAGTGCACAAGTGATTTATGGGAGACCTTCACAGGAACAGGCTAGTCAATTTCAGCGGGAGCAGTGCGCAAGTGATTTCTGGGAGGTAAGTTTCTCCTTTAAAAACACTTACCTTCGCAGGAGCAGGCCAGTCGATTTCAGCGGGAGCAGTGCACAAGTGATTTCTGGGAGACCTTCACACGAGCAGGCTAGTCAATTTCAGCGGGAGCAGTGCGCAAGTGATTTCTGGGAGTTAAGTTTCTCCTTTAAAAATACTTACCTTCGCAGGAGCAGGCCAGTCGATTTCAGCGGGAGCGGTGCGCAAGTGATTTCTGAGAGACCTTCACAGGAGCAGGCTAGTCAATTTCAGCGGGAGCAGTGCGCAAGTGATTTCTGGTAGGTAAGTTTCTCCTTTAAAAACACTTACCTTCACAGGAGCAGGCCAGTCGATTTCAGCGGGAGCGGTGCGCAAGTGATTTCTGGGAGGTAAGTTTCTCCTTTAAAAACAATTCGCTTCGCAGGAGCAGGCCAGTCGATTTCAGCGGGAGCGGTGCACAAGTGATTTCTGGGAGACCTTCACAGGAGCAGGCCAGTCGATTTCAGCGGGAGCAGTGCGCAAGTGATTTCTGGGAGGTAAGTTTCTCCTTTAAAAACACTTACCTTCGCAGGAGCAGGCCAGTCGATTTCAGCGGGAGCGGTGCGCAAGTGATTTCTGGGAGACCTTCACAGGAGCAGGCCAGTCGATTTCAGCGGGAGCAGTGCGCAAGTGATTTCTGGGAGACCTTCACAGGAGCAGGCTAGTCAATTTCAGCGGGAGCAGTGCGCAAGTGATTTCTGGGAGGTAAGTTTCTCCTTTAAAAACACTTACCATCGCAGGAGCAGGCCAGTCGATTTCAGCGGGAGCGGCGCTCAAGTGTTTTCTGGGAGACCTTCACAGGAGCAGGCTAGTCAATTTCAGCGGGAGAAGTGCGCAAGTGACTTCTGTGAGGTAAGTTTCTCCCTTAAAAACACTTACCTTCGCAGGAGCAGGCCAGTCGATTTCAGCGGGAGCGGTGCGCAAGTGATTTCTGGGAGACCTTCACAGGAGCAGGCTAGTCAATTTCAGCGGGAGCAGTGCGCAAGTGATTTCTGGGAGGTAAGTTTCTCCTTTAAAAACACTTACCTTCGCTGGAGCAGTCCAGTCGATTTCAGCGGGAGCGGTGCGCAAGTGATTTCTGGGAGACCTTCACAGGAGCAGGCCAGTCGATTTCAGCGGGAGCAGTGCGCAAGTGATTTCTGGGAGACCTTCACAGGAGCAGGCTAGTCAATTTCAGCGGGAGCAGTGCGCAAGTGATTTCTGGGAGGTAAGTTTCTCCTTTAAAAACACTTACCTTCGCAGGAGCAGGCCAGTCGATTTCAGCGGGAGCGGTGCACAAGTGATTTCTGGGAGACCTTCACAGGAGCAGGCTAGTCAATTTCAGCGGGAGCAGTGCGCAAGTGATTTCTCGGAGACCTTCACAGGAGCAGGCTAGTCAATTTCAGCGGGAGCAGTGCGCAAGTGATTTCTGGGAGGGAAGTTTCTCCTTGAAAAACACTTACCTTCGCAGGAGCAGGCCAGTCGATTTCAGCGGGAGCGGTGCGAAAGTGACTTCTGGGAGACCTTCACAGGAGCAGGCCAGTCGATTTCAGCGGGAGCGGTGCACAAGTGATTTCTGGGAGGGAAGTTTCTCCTTTAAAAACACTTACCTTCGCTGGAGCAGGACAGTCGATTTCAGCGGGAGCAGTGCGCAAGTGATTTCTGGGGACCTTCACAGGAGCAGGCCAGTCGATTTCAGCGGGAACAGTGCGCAAGTCATTTCTGGGAGACCTTCACAGGAGCAGGCCAGTCAATTTCAGCTGGAGCAGTGCGCAAGTGATTTCTGGGAGGTAAGATTCTCATTTTAAAACACTTACCTTCGCAGGAGCAGGCTAGTGAATTTCAGCGGGAGCAGTGCGCAAGTGATTTCTGGGAGGTAGGTTTCTCTATTTTAAAAACACTTACCTTCGCAGGTGCCGGCCAGTCGATTTCAGTGGGAGCGGTGCGCAAGTGACTTCTGGGAGACCTTCACAGGACCAGGTAAGTCAATTTCAGCGGGAGCAGTGCGCAAGTGATTTCTGGGAGGTAAGTTTGTCCTTAAAAACACTTACCTTCACAGTAGCAGGCCAGTCGATTTCAGTGGGAGCAGTGCGCAAGTGATTTCTGGTAGGTAAGTTTCTCCTTTAAAAACACTTACCTTCACAGGAGCAGGCCACTCGATTTCAGCGGGAGCGGTGCGCAAGTGATTTCTGGGAGGTAAGTTTCTCCTTTAAAAACACTTACCTTCGCAGGAGCTGGCCAGTCGATTTCAGCGGGAGCGGTGCGCAAGTGATTTCTGGGAGACCTTCACAGGACCAGGTAAGTCAATTTCAGCGGGAGCAGTGCGCAAGTGATTTCTGGGAGGTAAGTTTGTCCTTAAAAACAGTTACCTTCACAGTAGCATGCCAGTCGATTTCAGCGGGAGCGGTGCGCATGTGATTTCTGGGAGGGAAGTTTCTCCTTTAAAAACACTTACCTTCGCTGGAGCAGGCCAGTCGATTTCAGCGGGAGCAGTGCGCAAGTGATTTCTGGGAGACCTTCACAGGAGCAGGCCAGTCGATTTCAGCGGGAGCATTGCGCAAGTGATTTCTGGGAGACCTTCACAGGAGCAGGCTAGTCAATTTCAGCGGGAGCAGTGCGCAAGTGATTTCTGGGAGTTAAGTTTCTCCTTTAAAAATACTTACCTTCGCAGGAGCAGGCCAGTCGATTTCAGCGGGAGCGGTGCGCAAGTGATTTCTGGGAGACCTTCACAGGAGCAGGCTAGTCAATTTCAGCGGGAGCAGTGCGCAAGTGATTTCTGGTAGGTAAGTTTCTCCTTTAAAAACACTTAGCTTCGCAGGAGCAGGCCAGTCGATTTCAGCGGGAGCGGTGCGCAAGTGATTTCTGGGAGATCTTCACAGGAGCAGGCAGTCGATTTCAGCGGGAGCAGTGCGCAAGTGATTTCTGGGAGACCTTCACAGGAGCAGGCTAGTCAATTTCAGTGGGAGCAGTGCGAAAGTGATTTCTGGGAGGTAAGTTTCTCCTTTAAAAACTCTTAGCTTCGCAGGAGCAGGCCAGTCGATTTCAGCGGGAGCGGTGCGCAAGTGATTTCTGGGAGACCTTCACAGGAGCAGGCCAGTCAATTTCAGCGGGAGCAGTGCGCAAGTGATTTCTGGGAGACCTTCACAGGAGCAGGCTAGTCAATTTCAGCGGGAGCAGTGCGCAAGTGATTTCTGGGAGGTAAGTTTCTCCTTTAAAAACACTTACCTTCGCAGGAGCAGGCCAGTCGATTTCAGCGGGAGCGGTGCGCAAGTGATTTATGGGAGACCTTCACAGGAGCAGGCTAGTCAATTTCAGCGGGAGCAGTGCGCAAGTGATTTCTGGGAGGTACGTTTCTCTTTAAAAACACTTACCTTCGCAGGAGCAGGCCAGTTGATTTCAGTGGGAGAGGTGCGCAAGTGATTTCTGGGAGACCTTCACGGGAGCAGGCTAGTCAATTTCAGCGGGAGGAGTGCGCAAGTGATTTCTGGGAGGTACGTTTCTCCTTTAAAAACACTTACCTTCACAGGAGCAGGCCAGTCGATTTCAGCGGGAGCGGTGCGTAAGTGATTACTGGGAGGTATGTTTCTTCTTTAAAAACACTTACCTTCGCATGAGCAGGCCAATCGCTTTCAGCGGGAGCGGTGCGCAAGTGATTTCTGGGAGACCTTCACAGGAGCAGGCTAGTCAATTTCAGCGGGAGCAGTGCGCAAGTGATTTCTGGGAGGTAGATTCTCCTTTAAAAACACTTAACTTCACAGGAGCAGGCCAGTCGATTTCAGCGGTAGCGGTGCGCAAGTGATTTCTGGGAGGTGAGTTTCTCCTTTAAAAACACTTCGCTTCGCAGGAGCGGACCATTCGATTTCAGCGGGAGCAGTGCGCAAGTGATTTCTGGGAGACCTTCACAGGAGCAGGCTAGTCAATTTCAGCGGGAGCAGTGCGCAAGTGATTTCTGGGGGACCTTCACAGGAGCAGGCTAGTCAATTTCAGCGGGAGCAGTGCGCAAGTGATTTGTGGGAGACCTTCACAAGAGCAGGCCAGTCGATTTCAGCGGGAGCAGTGCGCAAGTGAATTCTGGGAGGTAAGTTTCTCCTTTAAAAACACTTACCTTCGCAGGAGCAGGCCAGTCGATTTCAGTGGGAGCGGTGCGCAATTGATTTCTGGGAGACCCTCACAGGAGCAGGCTAGTCAATTTCAGCGGGAGCAGTGCGCAAGTGATTTCTGGGAGGTAAGTTTCTCCTTTAAAAACACTTACCTTCACAGGAACAGGCCAGTCGATTTCAGCGGGAGCGGTGCGCAAGTGATTTCTGGGAGGGATGTTTCTCCTTTAAAAACACTTACCTTCGCAGGAGCAGGCCAGTCGATTTCAGCGGGAGCAGTGCACAAGTGATTTATGGGAGACCTTCACAGGAACAGGCTAGTCAATTTCAGCGGGAGCAGTGCGCAAGTGATTTCTGGGAGGTAAGTTTCTCCTTTAAAAACACTTACCTTCGCAGGAGCAGGCCAGTCGATTTCAGCGGGAGCAGTGCACAAGTGATTTCTGGGAGACCTTCACACGAGCAGGCTAGTCAATTTCAGCGGGAGCAGTGCGCAAGTGATTTCTGTGAGTTAAGTTTCTCCTTTAAAAATACTTACCTTCGCAGGAGCAGGCCAGTCGATTTTAGCGGGAGCGGTGCGCAAGTGATTTCTGGGAGACCTTCACAGGAGCAGGCTAGTCAATTTCAGCGGGAGCAGTGCGCAAGTGATTTCTGGTAGGTAAGTTTCTCCTTTAAAAACACTTACCTTCACAGGAGCAGGCCAGTCGATTTCAGCGGGAGCGGTGCGCAAGTGATTTCTGGGAGGTAAGTTTCTCCTTTAAAAACAATTCGCTTCGCAGGAGCAGGCCAGTCGATTTCAGCGGGAGCGGTGCACAAGTGATTTCTGGGAGATCTTCACAGGAGCAGGCCAGTCGATTTCAGCGGGAGCAGTGCGCAAGTGATTTCTGGGAGACCTTCACAGGAGCAGGCTAGTCAATTTCAGCGAGAGCAGTGCGCAAGTGATTTCTGGGAGGTAAGTTTCTCCTTTAAAAACACTTACCTTCGCAGGAGCAGGCCAGTCGATTTCAGCGGGAGCGGTGCGCAAGTGATTTCTGGGAGACCTTCACAGGAGCAGGCCAGTCGATTTCAGCGGGAGCAGTGCGCAAGTGATTTCTGGGAGACCTTCACAGGAGCAGGCTAGTCAATTTCAGCGGGAGCAGTGCGCAAGTGATTTCTGGGAGGTAAGTTTCTCCTTTAAAAACACTTACCATCGCAGGAGCAGGCCAGTCGATTTCAGCGGGAGCGGCGCTCAAGTGTTTTCTGGGAGACCTTCACAGGAGCAGGCTAGTCAATTTCAGCGGGAGAAGTGCGCAAGTGACTTCTGTGAGGTAAGTTTCTCCCTTAAAAACACTTACCTTCGCAGGAGCAGGCCAGTCGATTTCAGCGGGAGCGGTGCGCAAGTGATTTCTGGGAGACCTTCACAGGAGCAGGCTAGTCAATTTCAGCGGGAGCAGTGCGCAAGTGATTTCTGGGAGGTAAGTTTCTCCTTTAAAAACACTTACCTTCGCTGGAGCAGTCCAGTCGATTTCAGCGGGAGCGGTGCGCAAGTGATTTCTGGGAGACCTTCACAGGAGCAGGCCAGTCGATTTCAGCGGGAGCAGTGCGCAAGTGATTTCTCGGAGACCTTCACAGGAGCAGGCTAGTCAATTTCAGCGGGAGCAGTGCGCAAGTGATTTCTGGGAGGGAAGTTTCTCCTTGAAAAACACTTACCTTCGCAGGAGCAGGCCAGTCGATTTCAGCGGGAGCGGTGCGAAAGTGACTTCTGGGAGACCTTCACAGGAGCAGGCCAGTCGATTTCAGCGGGAGCGGTGCACAAGTGATTTCTGGGAGGGAAGTTTCTCCTTTAAAAACACTTACCTTCGCTGGAGCAGGCCAGTCGATTTCAGCGGGAGCAGTGCGCAAGTGATTTCTGGGGACCTTCACAGGAGCAGGCCAGTCGATTTCAGCGGGAACAGTGCGCAAGTCATTTCTGGGAGACCTTCACAGGAGCAGGCCAGTCAATTTCAGCTGGAGCAGTGCGCAAGTGATTTCTGGGAGGTAAGATTCTCATTTTAAAACACTTACCTTCGCAGGAGCAGGCTAGTGAATTTCAGCGGGAGCAGTGCGCAAGTGATTTCTGGGAGGTAGGTTTCTCTATTTTAAAAACACTTACCTTCGCAGGTGCCGGCCAGTCGATTTCAGTGGGAGCGGTGCGCAAGTGACTTCTGGGAGACCTTCACAGGACCAGGTAAGTCAATTTCAGCGGGAGCAGTGCGCAAGTGATTTCTGGGAGGTAAGTTTGTCCTTAAAAACACTTACCTTCACAGTAGCAGGCCAGTCGATTTCAGTGGGAGCAGTGCGCAAGTGATTTCTGGTAGGTAAGTTTCTCCTTTAAAAACACTTACCTTCACAGGAGCAGGCCACTCGATTTCAGCGGGAGCGGTGCGCAAGTGATTTCTGGGAGGTAAGTTTCTCCTTTAAAAACACTTACCTTCGCAGGAGCTGGCCAGTCGATTTCAGCGGGAGCGGTGCGCAAGTGATTTCTGGGAGACCTTCACAGGACCAGGTAAGTCAATTTCAGCGGGAGCAGTGCGCAAGTGATTTCTGGGAGGTAAGTTTGTCCTTAAAAACACTTACCTTCACAGTAGCATGCCAGTCGATTTCAGCGGGAGCGGTGCGCATGTGATTTCTGGGAGGGAAGTTTCTCCTTTAAAAACACTTACCTTCGCTGGAGCAGGCCAGTCGATTTCAGCGGGAGCAGTGCGCAAGTGATTTCTGGGAGACCTTCACAGGAGCAGGCCAGTCAATTTCAGCGGGAGCAGTGCGCAAGTGATTTCTGGGAGACCTTCACAGGAGCAGGCTAGTCAATTTCAGCGGGAGCAGTGCGCAAGTGATTTCTGGGAGGTAAGTTTCTCCTTTAAAAATATTTACCTTCGCAGGAGCAGGCCAGTCGATTTCAGCGGGAGCGGTGCGCAAGTGATTTCTGGGAGACCTTCACAGGAGCAGGCTAGTCAATTTCAGCGGGAGCAGTGCGCAAGTGATTTCTGGGAGGTACGTTTCTCTTTAAAAACACTTACCTTCGCAGGAGCAGGCCAGTTGATTTCAGTGGGAGAGGTGCGCAAGTGATTTCTGGGAGACCTTCACGGGAGCAGGCTAGTCAATTTCAGCGGGAGGAGTGCGCAAGTGATTTCTGGGAGGTAAGTTTCTCCTTTAAAAACACTTACCTTCACAGGAGCAGGCCAGTCGATTTCAGCGGGAGCGGTGCGTAAGTGATTTCTGGGAGGTATGTTTCTCCTTTAAAAACACTTACCTTTGCATGAGCAGGCCAATCGATTTCAGCGGGAGCGGTGCGCAAGTGATTTCTGGGAGACCTTCACAGGAGCAGGCTAGTCAATTTCAGCGGGAGCAGTGCACAAGTGATTTCTGGGAGGTAGATTCTCCTTTAAAAACACTTAACTTCACAGGAGCAGGCCAGTCGATTTCAGCGGTAGCGGTGCGCAAGTGATTTCTGGGAGGTGAGTTTCTCCTTTAAAAACACTTCGCTTCGCAGGAGCGGACCATTCGATTTCAGCGGGAGCAGTGCGCAAGTGATTTCTGGGAGACCTTCACAGGAGCAGGCTAGTCAATTTCAGCGGGAGCAGTGCGCAAGTGATTTCTGGGGGACCTTCACAGGAGCAGGCTAGTCAATTTCAGCGGGAGCAGTGCGCAAGTGATTTGTGGGAGACCTTCACAAGAGCAGGCCAGTCGATTTCAGCGGGAGCAGTGCGCAAGTGATTTCTGGGAGGTAAGTTTCTCCTTTAAAAACACTTACCTTCGCAGGAGCAGGCCAGTCGGTTTCAGCGGGAGCGGTGCGCAAGTGATTTCTGGGAGACCTTCACAGGAGCAGGCTAGTCAATTTCAGCGGGAGCAGTGCGCAAGTGATTTCTGGTAGGTAAGTTTCTCCTTTAAAAACACTTAGCTTCGCAGGAGCAGGCCAGTCGATTTCAGCGGGAGCAGTGCGCAAGTGAATTCTGGGAGGTAAGTTTCTCCTTTAAAAACACTTACCTTCGCAGGAGCAGGCCAGTCGATTTCAGTGGGAGCGGTGCGCAATTGATTTCTGGGAGACCCTCACAGGAGCAGGCTAGTCAATTTCAGCGGGAGCAGTGCGCAAGTGATTTCTGGGAGGTAAGTTTCTCCTTTAAAAACACTTACCTTCACAGGAACAGGCCAGTCGATTTCAGCGGGAGCGGTGCGCAAGTGATTTCTGGGAGGGATGTTTCTCCTTTAAAAACACTTACCTTCGCAGGAGCAGGCCAGTCGATTTCAGCGGGAGCAGTGCACAAGTGATTTATGGGAGAACTTCACAGGAACTGGCTAGTCAATTTCAGCGGGAGCAGTGCGCAAGTGATTTCTGGGAGGTAAGTTTCTCCTTTAAAAACACTTACCTTCGCAGGAGCAGGCCAGTCGATTTCAGCGGGAGCAGTGCACAAGTGATTTCTGGGAGACCTTCACACGAGCAGGCTAGTCAATTTCAGCGGGAGCAGTGCGCAAGTGATTTCTGGGAGGGAAGTTTCTCCTTTAAAAACACTTACCTTCGCTGGAGCAGGCCAGTCGATTTCAGCGGGAGCAGTGCGCAAGTGATTTCTGGGAGACCTTCACAGGAGCAGGCCAGTCGATTTCAGCGGGAGCAGTGCGCAAGTGATTTCTGGGGACCTTCACAGGAGCAGGCCAGTCGATTTCAGCGGGAACAGTGCGCAAGTCATTTCTGGGAGACCTTCACAGGAGCAGGCCAGTCAATTTCAGCTGGAGCAGTGCGCAAGTGATTTCTGGGAGGTAAGATTCTCATTTTAAAACACTTACCTTCGCAGGAGCAGGCTAGTGAATTTCAGCGGGAGCAGTGCGCAAGTGATTTCTGGGAGGTAGGTTTCTCTATTTTAAAAACACTTACCTTCGCAGGTGCCGGCCAGTCGATTTCAGTGGGAGCGGTGCGCAAGTGACTTCTGGGAGACCTTCACAGGACCAGGTAAGTCAATTTCAGCGGGAGCAGTGCGCAAGTGATTTCTGGGAGGTAAGTTTGTCCTTAAAAACACTTACCTTCACAGTAGCAGGCCAGTCGATTTCAGTGGGAGCAGTGCGCAAGTGATTTCTGGTAGGTAAGTTTCTCCTTTAAAAACACTTACCTTCACAGGAGCAGGCCACTCGATTTCAGCGGGAGCGGTGCGCAAGTGATTTCTGGGAGGTAAGTTTCTCCTTTAAAAACACTTACCTTCACAGGAGCAGGCCACTCGATTTCAGCGGGAGCAGTGCGCAAGTGATTTCTGGGAGACCTTCACAGGAGCAGGCCAGTCAATTTCAGCGGGAGCAGTGCGCAAGTGATTTCTGGGAGACCTTCACAGGAGCAGGCTAGTCAATTTCAGCGGGAGCAGTGCGCAAGTGATTTCTGGGAGGTAAGTTTCTCCTTTAAAAATATTTACCTTCGCAGGAGCAGGCCAGTCGATTTCAGCGGGAGCGGTGCGCAAGTGATTTCTGAGAGACCTTCACAGGAGCAGGCTAGTCAATTTCAGCGGGAGCAGTGCGCAAGTGATTTCTGGGAGGTACGTTTCTCTTTAAAAACACTTACCTTCGCAGGAGCAGGCCAGTTGATTTCAGTGGGAGAGGTGCGCAAGTGATTTCTGGGAGACCTTCACGGGAGCAGGCTAGTCAATTTCAGCGGGAGGAGTGCGCAAGTGATTTCTGGGAGGTAAGTTTCTCCTTTAAAAACACTTAACTTCACAGGAGCTGGCCAGTCGATTTCAGCGGTAGCGGTGCGCAAGTGATTTCTGGGAGGTGAGTTTCTCCTTTAAAAACACTTCGCTTCGCAGGAGCGGACCATTCGATTTCAGCGGGAGCAGTGCGCAAGTGATTTCTGGGAGACCTTCACAGGAGCAGGCTAGTCAATTTCAGCGGGAGCAGTGCGCAAGTGATTTCTGGGGGACCTTCACAGGAGCAGGCTAGTCAATTTCAGCGGGAGCAGTGCGCAAGTGATTTGTGGGAGACCTTCACAAGAGCAGGCCAGTCGATTTCAGCGGGAGCAGTGCGCAAGTGATTTCTGGGAGGTAAGTTTCTCCTTTAAAAACACTTACCTTCGCAGGAGCAGGCCAGTCGGTTTCAGCGGGAGCGGTGCGCAAGTGATTTCTGGGAGACCTTCACAGGAGCAGGCTAGTCAATTTCAGCGGGAGCAGTGCGCAAGTGATTTCTGGTAGGTAAGTTTCTCCTTTAAAAACACTGAGCTTCGCAGGAGCAGGCCAGTCGATTTCAGCGGGAGCGGTGCGCAAGTGATTTCTGGGAGGGATGTTTCTCCTTTAAAAACACTTACCTTCACACGAGCAGGCTAGTCAATTTCAGCGGGAGCAGTGCGCAAGTGATTTCTGTGAGTTAAGTTTCTCCTTTAAAAATACTTACCTTCGCAGGAGCAGGCCAGTCGATTTCAGCGGGAGCGGTGCGCAAGTGATTTCTGGGAGACCTTCACAGGAGCAGGCTAGTCAATTTCAGCGGGAGCAGTGCGCAAGTGATTTCTGGTAGGTAAGTTTCTCCTTTAAAAACACTTACCTTCACAGGAGCAGGCCAGTCGATTTCAGCGGGAGCGGTGCGCAAGTGATTTCTGGGAGGTAAGTTTCTCCTTTAAAAACAATTCGCTTCGCAGGAGCAGGCCAGTCGATTTCAGCGGGAGCGGTGCACAAGTGATTTCTGGGAGATCTTCACAGGAGCAGGCCAGTCGATTTCAGCGGGAGCAGTGCGCAAGTGATTTCTGGGAGACCTTCACAGGAGCAGGCTAGTCAATTTCAGCGGGAGCAGTGCGCAAGTGATTTCTGGGAGGTAAGTTTCTCCCTTAAAAACACTTACCTTCGCAGGAGCAGGCCAGTCGATTTCAGCGGGAGCGGTGCGCAAGTGATTTCTGGGAGACCTTCACAGGAGCAGGCTAGTCAATTTCAGCGGGAGCAGTGCGCAAGTGATTTCTGGGAGGTAAGTTTCTCCTTTAAAAACACTTACCTTCGCTGGAGCAGTCCAGTCGATTTCAGCGGGAGCGGTGCGCAAGTGATTTCTGGGAGACCTTCACAGGAGCAGGCCAGTCGATTTCAGCGGGAGCAGTGCGCAAGTGATTTCTCGGAGACCTTCACAGGAGCAGGCTAGTCAATTTCAGCGGGAGCAGTGCGCAAGTGATTTCTGGGAGGGAAGTTTCTCCTTGAAAAACACTTAACTTCGCAGGAGCAGGCCAGTCGATTTCAGCGGGAGCGGTGCGAAAGTGACTTCTGGGAGACCTTCACAGGAGCAGGCCAGTCTATTTCAGCGGGAGCGGTGCACAAGTGATTTCTGGGAGGGAAGTTTCTCCTTTAAAAACACTTACCTTCGCTGGAGCAGGCCAGTCGATTTCAGCGGGAGCAGTGCGCAAGTGATTTCTGGGGACCTTCACAGGACCAGGCCAGTCGATTTCAGCGGGAACAGTGCGCAAGTCATTTCTGGGAGACCTTCACAGGAGCAGGCCAGTCAATTTCAGCTGGAGCAGTGCGCAAGTGATTTCTGGGAGGTAAGATTCTCATTTTAAAACACTTACCTTCGCAGGAGCAGGCTAGTGAATTTCAGCGGGAGCAGTGCGCAAGTGATTTCTGGGAGGTAGGTTTCTCTATTTTAAAAACACTTACCTTCGCAGGTGCCGGCCAGTCGATTTCAGTGGGAGCGGTGCGCAAGTGACTTCTGGGAGACCTTCACAGGACCAGGTAAGTCAATTTCAGCGGGAGCAGTGCGCAAGTGATTTCTGGGAGGTAAGTTTGTCCTTAAAAACACTTTCCTTCACAGTAGCAGGCCAGTCGATTTCAGTGGGAGCAGTGCGCAAGTGATTTCTGGTAGGTAAGTTTCTCCTTTAAAAACACTTACCTTCACAGGAGCAGGCCACTCGATTTCAGCGGGAGCGGTGCGCAAGTGATTTCTGGGAGGTAAGTTTCTCCTTTAAAAACACTTATCTTCGCAGGAGCTGGCCAGTCGATTTCAGCGGGAGCGGTGCGCAAGTGATTTCTGGGAGACCTTCACAGGACCAGGTAAGTCAATTTCAGCGGGAGCAGTGCGCAAGTGATTTCTGGGAGGTAAGTTTGTCCTTAAAAACACTTACCTTCACAGTAGCATGCCAGTCGATTTCAGCGGGAGCGGTGCGCATGTGATTTCTGGGAGGGAAGTTTCTCCTTTAAAAACACTTACCTTCGCTGGAGCAGGCCAGTCGATTTCAGCGGGAGCAGTGCGCAAGTGATTTCTGGGAGACCTTCACAGGAGCAGGCCAGTCGATTTCAGCGGGAGCAGTGCGCAAGTGATTTCTGGGAGACCTTCACAGGAGCAGGCTAGTCAATTTCAGCGGGAGCAGTGCGCAAGTGATTTCTGGGAGTTAAGTTTCTCCTTTAAAAATACTTACCTTCGCAGGAGCAGGCCAGTCGATTTCTGCGGGATCGGTGCGCAAGTGATTTCTGGGAGACCTTCACAGGAGCAGGCTAGTCAATTTCAGCGGGAGCAGTGCGCAAGTGATTTCTGGTAGGTAAGTTTCTCCTTTAAAAACACTTAGCTTCGCAGGAGCAGGCCAGTCGATTTCAGCGGGAGCGGTGCGCAAGTGATTTCTGGGAGATCTTCACAGGAGCAGGCCAGTCGATTTCAGCGGGAGCAGTGCGCAAGTGATTTCTGGGAGACCTTCACAGGAGCAGGCTAGTCAATTTCAGTGGGAGCAGTGCGCAAGTGATTTCTGGGAGGTAAGTTTCTCCTTTAAAAACTCTTAGCTTCGCAGGAGCAGGCCAGTCGATTTCAGCGGGAGCGGTGCGCAAGTGATTTCTGGGAGACCTTCACAGGAGCAGGCCAGTCAATTTCAGCGGGAGCAGTGCGCAAGTGATTTCTGGGAGACCTTCACAGGAGCAGGCTAGTCAATTTCAGCGGGAGCAGTGCGCAAGTGATTTCTGGGAGGTAAGTTTCTCCTTTAAAAACACTTACCTTCGCAGGAGCAGGCCAGTCGATTTCAGCGGGAGCGGTGCGCAAGTGATTTCTGGGAGACCTTCACAGGAGCAGGCTAGTCAATTTCAGCGGGAGCAGTGCGCAAGTGATTTCTGGGAGGTACGTTTCTCTTTAAAAACACTTACCTTCGCAGGAGCAGGCCAGTTGATTTCAGTGGGAGAGGTGCGCAAGTGATTTCTGGGAGACCTTCACGGGAGCAGGCTAGTCAATTTCAGCGGGAGGAGTGCGCAAGTGATTTCTGGGAGGTAAGTTTCTCCTTTAAAAACACTTACCTTCACAGGAGCAGCCCAGTCGATTTCAGCGGGAGCGGTGCGTAAGTGATTTCTGGGAGGTATGTTTCTCCTTTAAAAACACTTACCTTCGCATGAGCAGGCCAATCGATTTCAGCGGGAGCGGTGCGCAAGTGATTTCTGGGAGACCTTCACAGGAGCAGGCTAGTCAATTTCAGCGGGAGCAGTGCGCAAGTGATTTCTGGGAGGTAGATTCTCCTTTAAAAACACTTAACTTCACAGGAGCAGGCCAGTCGATTTCAGCGGTAGCGGTGCGCAAGTGATTTCTGGGAGGTGAGTTTCTCCTTTAAAAACACTTCGCTTCGCAGGAGCGGACCATTCGATTTCAGCGGGAGCAGTGCGCAAGTGATTTCTGGGAGACCTTCACAGGAGCAGGCTAGTCAATTTCAGCGGGAGCAGTGCGCAACTGATTTCTGGGGGACCTTCACAGGAGCAGGCTAGTCAATTTCAGCGGGAGCAGTGCGCAAGTGATTTGTGGGAGACCTTCACAAGAGCAGGCCAGTCGATTTCAGCGGGAGCAGTGCGCAAGTGATTTCTGGGAGGTAAGTTTCTCCTTTAAAAACACTTACCTTCGCAGGAGCAGGCCAGTCGGTTTCAGCGGGAGCGGTGCGCAAGTGATTTCTGGGAGACCTTCACAGGAGCAGGCTAGTCAATTTCAGCGGGAGCAGTGCGCAAGTGATTTCTGGTAGGTAAGTTTCTCCTTTAAAAACACTTAGCTTCGCAGGAGCAGGCCAGTCGATTTCAGCGGGAGCAGTGCGCAAGTGAATTCTGGGAGGTAAGTTTCTCCTTTAAAAACACTTACCTTCGCAGGAGCAGGCCAGTCGATTTCAGTGGGAGCGGTGCGCAATTGATTTCTGGGAGACCCTCACAGGAGCAGGCTAGTCAATTTCAGCGGGAGCAGTGCGCAAGTGATTTCTGGGAGGTAAGTTTCTCCTTTAAAAACACTTACCTTCACAGGAACAGGCCAGTCGATTTCAGCGGGTGCGGTGCGCAAGTGATTTCTGGGAGGGATGTTTCTCCTTTAAAAACACTTACCTTCGCAGGAGCAGGCCAGTCGATTTCAGCGGGAGCAGTGCACAAGTGATTTATGGGAGACCTTCACAGGAACAGGCTAGTCAATTTCAGCGGGAGCAGTGCGCAAGTGATTTCTGGGAGGTAAGTTTCTCCTTTAAAAACACTTACCTTCGCAGGAGCAGGCCAGTCGATTTCAGCGGGAGCAGTGCACAAGTGATTTCTGGGAGACCTTCACACGAGCAGGCTAGTCAATTTCAGCGGGAGCAGTGCGCAAGTGATTTCTGGGAGTTAAGTTTCTCCTTTAAAAATAATTACCTTCGCAGGAGCAGGCCAGTCGATTTCAGCGGGAGCGGTGCGCAAGTGATTTCTGGGAGACCTTCACAGGAGCAGGCTAGTCAATTTCAGCGGGAGCAGTGCGCAAGTGATTTCTGGTAGGTAAGTTTCTCCTTTAAAAACACTTACCTTCACAGGAGCAGGCCAGTCGATTTCAGCGGGAGCGGTGCGCAAGTGATTTCTGGGAGGTAAGTTTCTCCTTTAAAAACAATTCGCTTCGCAGGAGCAGGCCAGTCGATTTCAGCGGGAGCGGTGCACAAGTGATTTCTGGGAGATCTTCACAGGAGCAGGCCAGTCGATTTCAGCGGGAGCAGTGCGCAAGTGATTTCTGGGAGACCTTCACAGGAGCAGGCTAGTCAATTTCAGCGGGAGCAGTGCGCAAGTGATTTCTGGGAGGTAAGTTTCTCCTTTAAAAACACTTACCTTCGCAGGAGCAGGCCAGTCGATTTCAGCGGGAGCGGTGCGCAAGTGATTTCTGGGAGACCTTCACAGGAGCAGGCTAGTCAATTTCAGCGGGAGCAGTGCGCAAGTGATTTCTGGGAGGTAAGTTTCTCCTTTAAAAACACTTACCTTCGCTGGAGCAGTCCAGTCGATTTCAGCGGGAGCGGTGCGCAAGTGATTTCTGGGAGACCTTCACAGGAGCAGGCCAGTCGATTTCAGCGGGAGCAGTGCGCAAGTGATTTCTGGGAGACCTTCACAGGAGCAGGCTAGTCAATTTCAGCGGGAGCAGTGCGCAAGTGATTTCTGGGAGGTAAGTTTCTCCTTTAAAAACACTTACCTTCGCAGGAGCAGGCCAGTCGATTTCAGCGGGAGCGGTGCACAAGTGATTTCTGGGAGACCTTCACAGGAGCAGGCTAGTCAATTTCAGCGGGAGCAGTGCGCAAGTGATTTCTCGGAGACCTTCACAGGAGCAGGCTAGTCAATTTCAGCGGGAGCAGTGCGCAAGTGATTTCTGGGAGGGAAGTTTCTCCTTGAAAAACACTTACCTTCGCAGGAGCAGGCCAGTCGATTTCAGCGGGAGCGGTGCGAAAGTGACTTCTGGGAGACCTTCACAGGAGCAGGCCAGTCGATTTCAGCGGGAGCGGTGCACAAGTGATTTCTGGGAGGGAAGTTTCTCCTTTAAAAACACTTACCTTCGCTGGAGCAGGCCAGTCGATTTCAGCGGGAGCAGTGCGCAAGTGATTTCTGGGGACCTTCACAGGAGCAGGCCAGTCGATTTCAGCGGGAACAGTGCGCAAGTCATTTCTGGGAGACCTTCACAGGAGCAGGCTAGTGAATTTCAGCGGGAGCAGTGCGCAAGTGATTTCTGGGAGGTAGGTTTCTCTATTTTAAAAACACTTACCTTCGCAGGTGCCGGCCAGTCGATTTCAGTGGGAGCGGTGCGCAAGAGACTTCTGGGAGACCTTCACAGGACCAGGTAAGTCAATTTCAGCGGGAGCAGTGCGCAAGTGATTTCTGGGAGGTAAGTTTGTCCTTAAAAACACTTACCTTCACAGTAGCAGGCCAGTCGATTTCAGTGGGAGCAGTGCGCAAGTGATTTCTGGTAGGTAAGTTTCTCCTTTAAAAACACTTACCTTCACAGGAGCAGGCCACTCGATTTCAGCGGGAGCGGTGCGCAAGTGATTTCTGGGAGGTAAGTTTCTCCTTTAAAAACACTTACCTTCGCAGGAGCTGGCCAGTCGATTTCAGCGGGAGCGGTGCGCAAGTGATTTCTGGGAGACCTTCACAGGACCAGGTAAGTCAATTTCAGCGGGAGCAGTGCGCAAGTGATTTCTGGGAGGTAAGTTTGTCCTTAAAAACACTTACCTTCACAGTAGCATGCCAGTCGATTTCAGCGGGAGCGGTGCGCATGTGATTTCTGGGAGGGAAGTTTCTCCTTTAAAAACACTTACCTTCGCTGGAGCAGGCCAGTCGATTTCAGCGGGAGCAGTGCGCAAATGATTTCTGGGAGACCTTCACAGGAGCAGGCCAGTCGATTTCAGCGGGAGCAGTGCGCAAGTGATTTATGGGAGACCTTCACAGGAGCAGGCTAGTCAATTTCAGCGGGAGCAGTGCGCAAGTGATTTCTGGGAGTTAAGTTTCTCCTTTAAAAATACTTACCTTCGCAGGAGCAGGCCAGTCGATTTCTGCGGGATCGGTGCGCAAGTGATTTCTGGGAGACCTTCACAGGAGCAGGCTAGTCAATTTCAGCGGGAGCAGTGCGCAAGTGATTTCTGGTAGGTAAGTTTCTCCTTTAAAAACACTTAGCTTCGCAGGAGCAGGCCAGTCGATTTCAGCGGGAGCGGTGCGCAAGTGATTTCTGGGAGATCTTCACAGGAGCAGGCCAGTCGATTTCAGCGGGAGCAGTGCGCAAGTGATTTCTGGGAGACCTTCACAGGAGCAGGCTAGTCAATTTCAGTGGGAGCAGTGCGCAAGTGATTTCTGGGAGGTAAGTTTCTCCTTTAAAAACTCTTAGCTTCGCAGGAGCAGGCCAGTCGATTTCAGCGGGAGCGGTGCGCAAGTGATTTCTGGGAGACCTTCACAGGAGCAGGCCAGTCAATTTCAGCGGGAGCAGTGCGCAAGTGATTTCTGGGAGACCTTCACAGGAGCAGGCTAGTCAATTTCAGCGGGAGCAGTGCGCAAGTGATTTCTGGGAGGTAAGTTTCTCCTTTAAAAACACTTACCTTCGCAGGAGCAGGCCAGTCGATTTCAGCGGGAGCGGTGCGCAAGTGATTTCTGGGAGACCTTCACAGGAGCAGGCTAGTCAATTTCAGCGGGAGCAGTGCGCAAGTGATTTCTGGGAGGTACGTTTCTCTTTAAAAACACTTACCTTCGCAGGAGCAGGCCAGTTGATTTCAGTGGGAGAGGTGCGCAAGTGATTTCTGGGAGACCTTCACGGGAGCAGGCTAGTCAATTTCAGCGGGAGGAGTGCGCAAGTGATTTCTGGGAGGTAAGTTTCTCCTTTAAAAACACTTACCTTCACAGGAGCAGCCCAGTCGATTTCAGCGGGAGCGGTGCGTAAGTGATTTCTGGGAGGTATGTTTCTCCTTTAAAAACACTTACCTTCGCATGAGCAGGCCAATCGATTTCAGCGGGAGCGGTGCGCAAGTGATTTCTGGGAGACCTTCACAGGAGCAGGCTAGTCAATTTCAGCGGGAGCAGTGCGCAAGTGATTTCTGGGAGGTAGATTCTCCTTTAAAAACACTTAACTTCACAGGAGCAGGCCAGTCGATTTCAGCGGTAGCGGTGCGCAAGTGATTTCTGGGAGGTGAGTTTCTCCTTTAAAAACACTTCGCTTCGCAGGAGCGGACCATTCGATTTCAGCGGGAGCAGTGCGCAAGTGATTTCTGGGAGACCTTCACAGGAGCAGGCTAGTCAATTTCAGCGGGAGCAGTGCGCAACTGATTTCTGGGGGACCTTCACAGGAGCAGGCTAGTCAATTTCAGCGGGAGCAGTGCGCAAGTGATTTGTGGGAGACCTTCACAAGAGCAGGCCAGTCGATTTCAGCGGGAGCAGTGCGCAAGTGATTTCTGGGAGGTAAGTTTCTCCTTTAAAAACACTTACCTTCGCAGGAGCAGGCCAGTCGGTTTCAGCGGGAGCGGTGCGCAAGTGATTTCTGGGAGACCTTCACAGGAGCAGGCTAGTCAATTTCAGCGGGAGCAGTGCGCAAGTGATTTCTGGTAGGTAAGTTTCTCCTTTAAAAACACTTAGCTTCGCAGGAGCAGGCCAGTCGATTTCAGCGGGAGCAGTGCGCAAGTGAATTCTGGGAGGTAAGTTTCTCCTTTAAAAACACTTACCTTCGCAGGAGCAGGCCAGTCGATTTCAGTGGGAGCGGTGCGCAATTGATTTCTGGGAGACCCTCACAGGAGCAGGCTAGTCAATTTCAGCGGGAGCAGTGCGCAAGTGATTTCTGGGAGGTAAGTTTCTCCTTTAAAAACACTTACCTTCACAGGAACAGGCCAGTCGATTTCAGCGGGTGCGGTGCGCAAGTGATTTCTGGGAGGGATGTTTCTCCTTTAAAAACACTTACCTTCGCAGGAGCAGGCCAGTCGATTTCAGCGGGAGCAGTGCACAAGTGATTTATGGGAGACCTTCACAGGAACAGGCTAGTCAATTTCAGCGGGAGCAGTGCGCAAGTGATTTCTGGGAGGTAAGTTTCTCCTTTAAAAACACTTACCTTCGCAGGAGCAGGCCAGTCGATTTCAGCGGGAGCAGTGCACAAGTGATTTCTGGGAGACCTTCACACGAGCAGGCTAGTCAATTTCAGCGGGAGCAGTGCGCAAGTGATTTCTGGGAGTTAAGTTTCTCCTTTAAAAATAATTACCTTCGCAGGAGCAGGCCAGTCGATTTCAGCGGGAGCGGTGCGCAAGTGATTTCTGGGAGACCTTCACAGGAGCAGGCTAGTCAATTTCAGCGGGAGCAGTGCGCAAGTGATTTCTGGTAGGTAAGTTTCTCCTTTAAAAACACTTACCTTCACAGGAGCAGGCCAGTCGATTTCAGCGGGAGCGGTGCGCAAGTGATTTCTGGGAGGTAAGTTTCTCCTTTAAAAACAATTCGCTTCGCAGGAGCAGGCCAGTCGATTTCAGCGGGAGCGGTGCACAAGTGATTTCTGGGAGATCTTCACAGGAGCAGGCCAGTCGATTTCAGCGGGAGCAGTGCGCAAGTGATTTCTGGGAGACCTTCACAGGAGCAGGCTAGTCAATTTCAGCGGGAGCAGTGCGCAAGTGATTTCTGGGAGGTAAGTTTCTCCTTTAAAAACACTTACCTTCGCAGGAGCAGGCCAGTCGATTTCAGCGGGAGCGGTGCGCAAGTGATTTCTGGGAGACCTTCACAGGAGCAGGCTAGTCAATTTCAGCGGGAGCAGTGCGCAAGTGATTTCTGGGAGGTAAGTTTCTCCTTTAAAAACACTTACCTTCGCTGGAGCAGTCCAGTCGATTTCAGCGGGAGCGGTGCGCAAGTGATTTCTGGGAGACCTTCACAGGAGCAGGCCAGTCGATTTCAGCGGGAGCAGTGCGCAAGTGATTTCTGGGAGACCTTCACAGGAGCAGGCTAGTCAATTTCAGCGGGAGCAGTGCGCAAGTGATTTCTGGGAGGTAAGTTTCTCCTTTAAAAACACTTACCTTCGCAGGAGCAGGCCAGTCGATTTCAGCGGGAGCGGTGCACAAGTGATTTCTGGGAGACCTTCACAGGAGCAGGCTAGTCAATTTCAGCGGGAGCAGTGCGCAAGTGATTTCTCGGAGACCTTCACAGGAGCAGGCTAGTCAATTTCAGCGGGAGCAGTGCGCAAGTGATTTCTGGGAGGGAAGTTTCTCCTTGAAAAACACTTACCTTCGCAGGAGCAGGCCAGTCGATTTCAGCGGGAGCGGTGCGAAAGTGACTTCTGGGAGACCTTCACAGGAGCAGGCCAGTCGATTTCAGCGGGAGCGGTGCACAAGTGATTTCTGGGAGGGAAGTTTCTCCTTTAAAAACACTTACCTTCGCTGGAGCAGGCCAGTCGATTTCAGCGGGAGCAGTGCGCAAGTGATTTCTGGGGACCTTCACAGGAGCAGGCCAGTCGATTTCAGCGGGAACAGTGCGCAAGTCATTTCTGGGAGACCTTCACAGGAGCAGGCTAGTGAATTTCAGCGGGAGCAGTGCGCAAGTGATTTCTGGGAGGTAGGTTTCTCTATTTTAAAAACACTTACCTTCGCAGGTGCCGGCCAGTCGATTTCAGTGGGAGCGGTGCGCAAGAGACTTCTGGGAGACCTTCACAGGACCAGGTAAGTCACTTTCAGCTGGAGCAGTGCGCAAGTGATTTCTGGGAGGTAAGTTTGTCCTTAAAAACACTTACCTTCACAGTAGCAGGCCAGTCGATTTCAGTGGGAGCAGTGCGCAAGTGATTTCTGGTAGGTAAGTTTCTCCTTTAAAAACACTTACCTTCACAGGAGCAGGCCACTCGATTTCAGCGGGAGCGGTGCGCAAGTGATTTCTGGGAGGTAAGTTTCTCCTTTAAAAACACTTACCTTCGCAGGAGCTGGCCAGTCGATTTCAGCGGGAGCGGTGCGCAAGTGATTTCTGGGAGACCTTCACAGGACCAGGTAAGTCAATTTCAGCGGGAGCAGTGCGCAAGTGATTTCTGGGAGGTAAGTTTGTCCTTAAAAACACTTACCTTCACAGTAGCATGCCAGTCGATTTCAGCGGGAGCGGTGCGCATGTGATTTCTGGGAGGGAAGTTTCTCCTTTAAAAACACTTACCTTCGCTGGAGCAGGCCAGTCGATTTCAGCGGGAGCAGTGCGCAAATGATTTCTGGGAGACCTTCACAGGAGCAGGCCAGTCGATTTCAGCGGGAGCAGTGCGCAAGTGATTTATGGGAGACCTTCACAGGAGCAGGCTAGTCAATTTCAGCGGGAGCAGTGCGCAAGTGATTTCTGGGAGTTAAGTTTCTCCTTTAAAAATACTTACCTTCGCAGGAGCAGGCCAGTCGATTTCAGCGGGAGCGGTGCGCAAGTGATTTCTGGGAGACCTTCACAGGAGCAGGCTAGTCAATTTCAGCGGGAGCAGTGCGCAAGTGATTTCTGGTAGTTAAGTTTCTCCTTTAAAAACACTTAGCTTCGCAGGAGCAGGCCAGTCGATTTCAGCGGGAGCGGTGCGCAAGTGATTTCTGGGAGATCTTCACAGGAGCAGGCCAGTCGATTTCAGCAGGAGCAGTGCGCAAGTGATTTCTGGGAGACCTTCACAGGAGCAGGCTAGTCAATTTCAGTGGGAGCAGTGCGCAAGTGATTTCTGGGAGGTAAGTTTCTCCTTTAAAAACTCTTAGCTTCGCAGGAGCAGGCCAGTCGATTTCAGCGGGAGCGGTGCGCAAGTGATTTCTGGGAGACCTTCACAGGAGCAGGCCAGTCAATTTCAGCGGGAGCAGTGCGCAAGTGATTTCTGGGAGACCTTCACAGGAGCAGGCTAGTCAATTTCAGCGGGAGCAGTGCGCAAGTGATTTCTGGGAGGTAAGTTTCTCCTTTAAAAACACTTACCTTCGCAGGAGCAGGCCAGTCGATTTCAGCGGGAGCGGTGCGCAAGTGATTTCTGGGAGACCTTCACAGGAGCAGGCTAGTCAATTTCAGCGGGAGCAGTGCGCAAGTGATTTCTGGGAGGTACGTTTCTCTTTAAAAACACTTACCTTCGCAGGAGCAGGCCAGTTGATTTCAGTGGGAGAGGTGCGCAAGTGATTTCTGGGAGACCTTCACGGGAGCAGGCTAGTCAATTTCAGCGGGAGGAGTGCGCAAGTGATTTCTGGGAGGTAAGTTTCTCCTTTAAAAACACTTACCTTCACAGGAGCAGGCCAGTCGATTTCAGCGGGAGCGGTGCGTAAGTGATTTCTGGGAGGTATGTTTCTCCTTTAAAAACACTTACCTTCGCATGAGCAGGCCAGTCGATTTCAGCGGGAGCGGTGCACAAGTGATTTCTGGGAGACCTTCACAGGAGCAGGCCAGTCGATTTCAGCGGGAGCAGTGCGCAAGTGATTTCTGGGAGACCTTCACAGGAGCAGGCTAGTCAATTTCAGCGGGAGCAGTGCGCAAGTGATTTCTGGGAGGTAAGTTTCTCCTTTAAAAACACTTACCTTCGCAGGAGCAGGCCAGTCGATTTCAGCGGGAGCGGTGCGCAAGTGATTTCTGGGAGACCTTCACAGGAGCAGGCCAGTCGATTTCAGCGGGAGCAGTGAGCAAGTGATTTCTGGGACACCTTCACAGGAGCAGGCTAGTCAATTTCAGCGGGAGCAGTGCGCAAGTGATTTCTGGGAGGTAAGTTTCTCCTTTAAAAACACTTACCATCGCAGGAGCAGGCCAGTCGATTTCAGCGGGAGCGGCGCTCAAGTGTTTTCTGGGAGACCTTCACAGGAGCAGGCTAGTCAATTTCAGCGGGAGCAGTGCGCAAGTGATTTCTGTGAGGTAAGTTTCTCCTTTAAAAACACTTACCTTCGCAGGAGCAGGCCAGTCGATTTCAGCGGGAGCGGTGCGCAAGTGATTTCTGGGAGACCTTCACAGGAGCAGGCCAGTCGATTTCAGCGGGAGCAGTGCGCAAGTGATTTCTGGGAGACCTTCACAGGAGCAGGCTAGTCAATTTCAGCAGGAGCAGTGCGCAAGTGATTTCTGGGAGGTAAGTTTCTCCTTTAAAAACACTTACCTTCGCAGGAGCAGGCCAGTCGATTTCAGCGGGAGCGGTGCACAAGTGATTTCTGGGAGACCTTCACAGGAGCAGGCTAGTCAATTTCAGCGGGAGCAGTGCGCAAGTGATTTCTCGGAGACCTTCACAGGAGCAGGCTAGTCAATTTCAGCGGGAGCAGTGCGCAAGTGATTTCTGGGAGGGAAGTTTCTCCTTGAAAAACACTTACCTTCGCAGGAGCAGGCCAGTCGATTTCAGCGGGGCGGTGCGAAAGTGACTTCTGGGAGACCTTCACAGGAGCAGGCCAGTCGATTTCAGCGGGAGCGGTGCGCAAGTGATTTCTGGGAGGGAAGGTTCTCCTTTAAAAACACTTACCTTCGCTGGAGCAGGCCAGTCGATTTCAGCGGGAGCAGTGCGCAAGTGATTTCTGGGGACCTTCACAGGAGCAGGCCAGTCGATTTCAGCGGGAACAGTGCGCAAGTCATTTCTGGGAGACCTTCACAGGAGCAGGCTAGTCAATATCAGCTGGAGCAGTGCGCAAGTGATTTCTGGGAGGTAAGATTCTGATTTTAAAACACTTACCTTCGCAGGAGCAGGCTAGTGAATTTCAGCGGGAGCAGTGCGCAAGTGATTTCTGGGAGGTAAGTTTCTCTATTTTAAAAACACTTACCTTCGCAGGTGCCGGCCAGTCGATTTCAGTGGGAGCGGTGCGCAAGTGACTTCTGGGAGACCTTCACAGGAGCAGGCTAGTCAATTTCAGCGGGAGCAGTGCGCAAGTGATTTCTGGGAGGTAAGTTTCTCCTTTAAAAACACTTACCTTCGCAGGAGCTGGCCAGTCGATTTCAGCGGGAGCGGAGCGCAAGTGATTTCTGGGAGACCTTCACAGGACCAGGTAAGTCAATTTCAGCGGGAGCAGTGCGCAAGTGATTTCTGGGAGGTAAGTTTGTCCTTAAAAACACTTACCTTCACAGTAGCAGGCCAGTCGATTTCAGTGGGAGCAGTGCGCAAGTGATTTCTGGTAGGTAAGTTTCTCCTTTAAAAACACTTACCTTCACAGGAGCAGGCCACTCGATTTCAGCGGGAGCGGTGCGCAAGTGATTTCTGGGAGGTAAGTTTCTCCTTTAAAAACACTTACCTTCGCAGGAGCTGGCCAGTCGATTTCAGCGGGAGCGGTGCGCAAGTGATTTCTGGGAGACCTTCACAGGACCAGGTAAGTCAATTTCAGCGGGAGCAGTGCGCAAGTGATTTCTGGGAGGTAAGTTTGTCCTTAAAAACACTTACCTTCACAGTAGCAGGCCAGTCGATTTCAGCGGGAGCGGTGCGCATGTGATTTCTGGGAGGGAAGTTTCTCCTTTAAAAACACTTACCTTCGCTGGAGCAGGCCAGTCGATTTCAGCGGGAGCAGTGCGCAAGTGATTTCTGGGAGACCTTCACAGGAGCAGGCCAGTCGATTTCAGCGGGAGCAGTGCGCAAGTGATTTCTGGGAGACCTTCACAGGAGCAGGCTAGTCAATTTCAGCGGGAGCAGAACGCAACTGATTTCTGGGAGGTAAGTTTCTCCTTTAAAAACATTTACCGTCGCAGGAGCAGGCCAGTCGATTTCAGCGGGAGCGGTGCGCAAGTGATTTCTGGGAGACCTTCACAGGAGCAGGCTAGTCAATTTCAGCGGGAGCAGTGCGCAAGTGATTTCTGGTAGGTACGTTTCTCCTTTAAAAACACTTAGCTTCGCAGGAGCAGGCCAGTCGATTACAGCGGGAGCGGTGCGCAAGTGATTTCTGGGAGACCTTCACAGCAGCAGGCCAGTCGATTTCAGCGGGAGCAGCGCAAGTGATTTCTGGGAGACCTTCACTGGAGCAGGCTAGTCAATTTCAGCGGGAGCAGTGCGCAAGTGATTTCTGGGAGGTAAGTTTCTCCTTTAAAAACACTTACCTTCGCAGGAGCAGGCCAGTCGATTTCAGCGGGAGCGGTGCGCAAGTGATTTCTGGGAGACCTTCACAGGAGCAGGCTAGTCAATTTCAGCGGGAGCAGTGCGCAAGTGATTTCTGTGAGGTAAGTTTCTCCTTTAAAAACACTTACCTTCGCAGGAGCAGGCCAGTCGATTTCAGCGGGAGCGGTGCGCAAGTGATTTCTGGGAGACCTTCACAGGAGCAGGCTAGTCAATTTCAGCGGGAGCAGTGCGCAAGTGATTTCTGGGAGGTAAGTTTCTCCTTTAAAAACACTTACCTTCGCAGGAGCAGGCCAGTCGATTTCAGCGGGAGCGGTGCGCAAGTGATTTCTGGGAGACCTTCACAGGAGCAGGCTAGTCAATTTCAGCGGGAGCAGTGCGCAAGTGATTTCTGGTAGGTAAGTTTCTCCTTTAAAAACACTGAGCTTCGCAGGAGCAGGCCAGTCGATTTCAGCGGGAGCGGTGCGCAAGTGATTTCTGGGAGGGAAGATTCTCCTTTAAAAACAGTTACCTTCGCAGGAGCAGGCCAGTCGATTTCAGCTGGAGCAGTGCGCAAGTGATTTCTGGGAGACCTTCACAGGAGCAGGCTAGTCAATTTTAGCGGGAGCAGTGCGCGACTGATTTCTGGGAGGTAAGTTTCTCCTTTAAAAACACTTACCTTCGCAAGAGCAGGCCAGTCGATTTCAGCGGGAGCGGTGCGCAAGTAATTTCTGGGAGACCTTCACAGGAGCAGGCTAGTCAATTTATGCGGGAGCAGTGCGCAAGTGATTTCTGGTAGGTAAGTTTCTCCTTTAAAAACACTTACCTTCACAGGAGCAGGCCAGTCGATTTCAGCGGGAGCGGTGCGCAAGTGATTTCTGGGATGTAAGTTTCTCCTTTAAAAACACTTCGCTTCGCAGGAGCAGGCCAATCGATTTCAGAGGGAGCAGTGCGCAAGTGATTTCTGGGAGACCTTCACAGGAGCAGGCTAGTCAGTTTCAGCGGGAGCAGTGCGCAAGTGATTTCTGGTAGGTAAGTTTCTTCTTTAAAAACACTTACCTTCACAGGAGCAGGCCAGTCGATTTCAGCGGGAGCGGTGCGCAAGTGATTTCTGGGAGGTAAGTTTCTCCTTTAAAAACTCTTCGCTTCGCAGGAGCAGGCCAGTCGATTTCAGCGGGAGCAGTGCGCAAGTGATTTCTGGGAGACCTTCACAGGAGCAGGCCAGTCGATTTCAGCGGGAGCAGTGCGCAAATGATTTATGGGAGACCTTCACAGGAGCAGGCTAGTGAATTTCAGCGGGAGCAGTGCGTAAGTGATTTCTGGGAGTTAAGTTTCTCCTTTAAAAATACTTACCTTCGCAGGAGCAGGCCAGTCGATTTCAGCGGGAGCGGTGCGCAAGTGATTTCTGGGAGACCTTCACAGGAGCAGGCTAGTCAATTTCAGCGGGAGCAGTGCGCAAGTGATTTCTGGTAGGTAAGTTTCTCCTTTAAAAACACTTAGCTTCGCAGGAGCAGGCCAGTCGATTTCAGCGGGAGCGGTGCGCAAGTGATTTCTGGGAGATCTTCACAGGAGCAGGCCAGTCGATTTCAGCGGGAGCAGTGCGCAAGTGATTTCTGGGAGACCTTCACAGGAGCAGGGTAGTCAATTTCAGCGGGAGCAGTGCGCAAGTGATTTCTGGGAGGTAAGTTTCTCCTTTAAAAACACTTAGCTTCGCAGGAACAGGCCAGTCGATTTCAGCGGGAACAGTGCGCAAGTGATTTCTGGGAGATCTTCACAGGAGCAGGCAAGTCGATTTCAGAGGGAGTAGTGCGCAAGTGATTTCTGGGAGACCTTCACAGGAGCAGGCTAGTCAATTTCAGCGGGAGTAGTGCGCAAGTGATTTCTGGGAGGTAAGTTTCTCCTTTAAAAACACTTCGCTTCGCAGGAGCAGGCCAGTCGATTTCAGCGGGAGCAGTGCGCAAGTGATTTCTGGGAGACCTTCACAGGAGCAGGCCAGTCGATTTCAGCGGGAGCAGTGCGCAACTGATTTCTGGGAGGTAAGTTTCTGCTTTAAAAACACTTACCTTCGCAGGAGCAGGCCAGTCGATTTCAGCGGGAGCGGTGCACAAGTGATTTCTGGGAGACCTTCACAGGACCAGGCCAGTCGATTTCAGCGGGAGCAGTGCGCAAGTGATTTCTGGGAGACCTTCACAGGAGCAGGCTAGTCAATTTCAGCGGGAGCAGTGCGCAAGTGATTTCTGGGAGGTAAGTTTCTCCTTTAAAAACACTTCCCAACGCAGGAGCAGGCCAGTCGATTTCAGCGGGAGCGGTGCGCAAGTGATTTCTGGGAGACGTTCACAGGAGCAGGCTAGTCAATTTCAGCGGGAGCAGTGCGCAAGTGATTTCTGGGAGGTAAGTTTCTCCTTTAAAAACACTTACCTTCACAGGAGCAGGCCAGTCGATTTCAGCGGGAGCGGTGCGCAAGTAATTTCTGGGAGGGAAGTTTCTCCTTTAAAAACACTTACCTTCGCAGGAGCAGGCCAGTCGATTTCAGCGGGAGCGGTTCACAAGTGATTTCTGGGAGACCTTCACAGGAGCAGGCTAGTCAATTTCAGCGGGAGCGGTGCGCAAGTGATTTCTCGGAGACCTTCACAGGAGCAGGCTAGTCAATTTCAGCGGGAGCAGTGCGCAAGTGATTTCTGGGAGGGAAGTTTCTCCTTTAAAAACACTTACCTTCGCAGGAGCAGGCCAGTCGATTTCAGCGGGAGCGGTGCGCAAGTGACTTCTGGGAGACCTTCACAGGAGCAGGCTGGTCAATTTCAGAGGGAGCAGTGCGCAAGTGATTTCTGGGAGGTAAGTTTCTCCTTTAAAAACACTTACCTTCACAGGAGCAGGCCAGTCGATTTCAGCGGGAGCGGTGCGCAAGTGATTTCTGGGAGGGAAGTTTCTCCTTTAAAAACACTTACCTTCGCTGGAGCAGGCCAGTCGATTTCAGCGGGAGCAGTGCACAAGTGATTTCTGGGGACCTTCACAGGAGCAGGCCAGTCGATTTCAGCGCGAACAGTGCGCAAGTGATTTCTGGGAGACCTTCACAGGAGCAGGCTGGTCAATTTCAGCTGGAGCAGTGCGCAAGTGATTTCTGGGAGGTAAGATTCTCATTTAAAAACACTTACCTTCGCAGGAGCAGGCCAGTCGATTTCAGCGGGAGCGGTGCGCAAGTGATTTCTGGGAGACCTTCACAGGAGCAGGCTAGTCAATTTCAGCGGGAGCAGTGCGCAAGTGATTTCTGGTAGGTAAGTTTCTCCTTTAAAAACACTTAGCTTCGCAGGAGCAGGCCAGTCGATTTCAGCGGGAGCGGTGCGCAAGTTATTTCTGGGAGATCTTCACAGGAGCAGGCCTGTCGATTTCAGCGGGAGCAGTGCGCAAGTGATTTCTGGGAGGTAAGTTTCTCCTTTAAAAACACTTACCTTCACAGGAGCAGGCCAGTCGATTTCAGCGGGAGCGGTGCGCAAGTGATTTCTGGGAGGGAAGTTTCTCCTTTAAAAACACTTAGCTTCGCAGGAGCAGGCCAGTCGATTTCAGCGGGAACAGTGCGCAAGTGATTTCTGGGAGATCTTCACAGGAGCAGGCCAGTCGATTTCAGAGGGAGTAGTGCGCAAGTGATTTCTGGGAGACCTTCCCAGGAGCAGGCTAGTCAATTTCAGCGGGAGCAGTGCGCAAGTGATTTCTGGGAGGTAAGTTTCTCCTTTAAAAACACTTCGCTTCGCAGGAGCAGGCCAGTCGATTTCAGCGAGAGCAGTGCGCAAGTGATTTCTGGGAGACCTTCTCAGGAGCAGGCCAGTCGATTTCAGCGGGAGCAGTGCGCAAGTGATTTCTGGGAGGTAAGTTTCTGCTTTAAAAACACTTACCTTCGCAGGAGCAGGCCAGTCGATTTCAGCGGGAGCGGTGCACAAGTGATTTCTGGGAGACCTTCACAGGAGCAGGCTAGTCAATTTCAGTGGGAGCAGTGCGCAAGTGATTTCTGGAAGACCTTCACAGGAGCAGGCTAGTCAATTTCAGCGGGAGCAGTGCGCAAGTGATTTCTGGGAGGTAAGTTTCTCCTTTACAAACACTTACCTTCGCAGGAGCAGGCCAGTCGATTTCAGCGGGAGCGGTGCGCAAGTGATTTCTGGGAGACCTTCACAGGAGCAGGCCAGTCGATTTCAGCGGGAGCAGTGCGCAAGTGATTTCTGGGAGACCTTCACAGGAGCCGGCTAGTCAATTTCAGCGGGAGCAGTGCGCAAGTGATTTCTGGGAGGTAAGTTTCTCCTTTAAAAACACTTACCAACGCAGGAGCAGGCCAGTCGATTTCAGCGGGAGCGGTGCGCAAGTGATTTCTGGGAGACCTTCACAGGAGCAGGCTAGTCAATTTCAGCGGGAGCAGTGCGCAAGTGATTTCTGTGAGGTAAGTTTCTCCTTTAAAAACACTTCCCTTCGCAGGAGCAGGCCAGTCGATTTCAGCGGGAGCGGTGCGCAAGTGATTTCTGGGAGACGTTCACAGGAGCAGGCCAGTCGATTTCAGCGGGAGCGGTGCGCAAGTAATTTCTGGGAGGGAAGTTTCTCCTTTAAAAACACTTACCTTCGCT